>NC_135810.1:92605868-93227118 GCF_964213995.1 Mustelus asterias
CGGAGACTTGGATGTCTCAGGGACAGGACTGGGTGCTTCAGGTGCCAGGTTTTAGATGTTTCAGGAAGGACAGGGAGGGAGGCAAGAGAGGGGGGGGGAGTGGCACTGTTGATCAGGGATAGTGTCACGGCTGTAGAGAAGGTGGACGCCGTGGAGGGACTGACTACGGAATCTCTGTGGGTGGAGGTTAGGAATAGGAAGGGGTCGGTAACTTTGCTGGGTGTTTTCTATAGGCCGCCCAATAGTAACAGAGATGTTGAGGAGCAGATGGGGAAACAGATCCTGGAGAGATGTAGGAATAACAGAGTTGTCGTGATGGGAGATTTTAATTTCCCAAACATAGATTGGAATATCCCTAGGGCTAGGGGTTTGGATGGAGAGGAGTTTGTTAGGTGTGTCCAGGAGAGTTTCCTGACACAGTATGTGGATAAGCCTACTAGAGGAGAGGCTGTTCTTGATCTGGTGCTGGCTAATGAACCTGGACAGGTGGAGGATCTCTCGGTGGGTGAACATCTTGGGGATAGCGATCATAATTCTATCTCCTTCACGATAGCATTGGAAAGAGATAGGGTCAGGCAGGCTAGGAAAGTGTTTCTCTGGAGTAAAGGGAAATACAGTGTCATCAGGGAGGAAATTAGACGGGTAAATTGGAAGGAGGCATTCTTGGGGAAAAGTACCGAAGGAAAGTGGAGGATTTTCAAGGAATGTTTGTCTGGAGCTCTGCATGACAACGTTCCGATGAGACAGGGGGGTGTTGGTAGGGTACGGGAACCGTGGTGCACGAAGGTTGTGATGAACCTGGTAAATAAGAAAAGAGAGGCGTACAGAAGGTTCAGAGAGCTAGGAGGTGTTAAGGATTTAGAGGAGTATACGCGATGTAGGAAGGAGCTTAAGAAGGAAATTAGGAGAGCGAGAAGGGGTCATGAGAAGACCTTGGCGGGTAAGATTAAGGAGAATCCCAAGGCTTTCTACAAATATGTCAAGAGTAAAAGGATGAGATGTGAAGGCATAGGACCCTTAAAAGGTGAAGGGGGAAAAGTTTGTGCGGAACCGTTAGAAATGGCGGAGGTGCTTAATGAATACTTTACCTCAGTATTCACGGTGGAAAGGGATCTGGGTGGTTGTACTGCTGGTTTGCGGAGGACAGAAAGGATCGAGCATGTGGACATAAAGAAAGAGGATGTGTTGGAACTATTGAATGGCATCAAGGTTGGTAAGTCGCCGGGACCGGATGGGATGTACCCCAGGTTACTGTGGGAGGCGAGGGAGGAGATTGCGGAGCCTTTGGCGATGATCTTTGCATCGTCGATGGAGACGGGAGAGGTTCCGGAGGATTGGAGGATTGCGGATGTGGTCCCTATATTCAAGAAAGGGAACAGGGACAGCCCGGGAAATTACCGACCGGTGAGTCTAACCTCAGTGGTTGGTAAGTTGATGGAGAGGATCCTGAGAGACAGGATTTATGATCATCTAGAGAAGTTTAGTATGATCAAAAGTAGTCAGCACGGCTTTGTCAGGGGCAGGTCGTGCCTTACGAGCCTGGTTGAGTTCTTTGAAAATGTGACCAAGCACATTGACGAAGGAAGAGCGGTGGATGTGGTCTATATGGACTTCAGCAAAGCGTTCGATAAGGTCCCCCATGCAAGACTTCTTGAGAAAGTGAGAGGGCATGGGATCCAAGGGGCTGTTGCCTTGTGGATCCAGAACTGGCTTGCCTGCAGAAGGCAGAGAGTGGCTGTGGAGGGGTCTTTCTCTGCATGGAGGTCAGTGACCAGTGGAGTGCCCCAGGGATCTGTTCTGGGACCCTTGCTGTTTGTCATTTTCATAAATGACCTGGATGAGGAAGTGGAGGGATGGGTTGGTAAGTTTGCTGACGACACCAAGGTAGGTGGTGTTGTGGATAGTTTGGAGGGATGTCAGAAGTTGCAGCGAGACATAGATAGAATGCAAGACTGGGCGGAGAAGTGGCAGATGGACTTCAACCCGGATAAGTGTGTAGTGATCCATTTTGGCAGATCCAATGGGATGGAGCAGCAGTATAAAATGAAGGGTACCATTCTTAGCAGTGTAGAGGATCAGAAGGACCTTGGGGTCCGGGTCCATAGGACTCTTAAATCGGCCTCGCAGGTGGAGGATGCGGTCAAGAAGGCGTATGGCGTACTAGCCTTCATTAATCGAGGGATTGAGTTTAGGAGTCGGGAGATAATGCTGCAGCTTTATAGGACCCTGGTTAGACCCCACTTGGAGTACTGCGCGCAGTTCTGGTCACCTCATTACAGGAAAGATGTTGAAGCCATTGAAAGGGTGCAGAGGAGATTTACAAGGATGTTGCCTGGATTGGGGGGCATGCCTTATGAGGATAGGTTGAGGGAGCTTGGTCTCTTCTCCCTGGAGAGACGAAGGATGAGAGGTGACCTGATAGAGGTTTACAAGATGTTGAGGGGTCTGGATAGGGTGGACTCTCAGAGGCTATTTCCAAGGGCTGAAATGGTTGCTACGAGAGGACACAGGTTTAAGGTGCTGGGGGGTAGGTACAGGGGGGATGTCAGGGGTAAGTTTTTCACTCAGAGGGTGGTGGGTGAGTGGAATCGGCTGACGTCGCTGGTGGTGGAGGCAAACTCGTTGGGGTCTTTTAAGAGACTTCTGGATGAGTACATGGGATTTAATGGGATTGAGGGCTATAGATAGGCCTAGAGGTGGGGATGTGATCGGCGCAACTTGTGGGCCGAAGGGCCTGTTTGTGCTGTGACTTTCTATGTTCTATGTTCTATGTTAATACTATTCTTAAACTCTTTTATTAGTCATGGACGGATCACTTTGCCTGGGGTGTTTATTCCTCAAGGAATGTATATTTGTTGAAAATTATGAATTATTTAAATATTTACCATTGCTCATCCACTGTCAAACCTGTTAATCCAATTTCCCAATCTAAGTCAGCTAACTTTCTGTAATTGGTTTTATTTAAATTTAAGACTCCAGTTTCAGGCTTAACCACATCACTCTCAAGCTTACTATGATATTGTACTGTTATATTATGATCACTCTTCCACAGAGGATCCTTCACAAGATTTATAAACATAAGACTAAATTTTAAATAGCCTGTTCACTCATTGGTTTCTTGTTCTGAATGTCTGTTGAATGTACTGTATGGACCATCCTCCAAGCTCCTCTGCCTAGCCAAATGAACATCAAGTCTTTACTGCGTTACCCTTGTTACATGCTCCTTTAATTTACTGATTTATACGCAGACTGGTTAACACTATGATTATTACGGGGGCTTATGAACTGTTGCCACGAGTGTTTTCTGTCCTTTGCTCCACCCTGTTAGGATTTCCATAAGGCACCATTAAAAGAGATTCAAACTTCCAGTTACTGGCTGAAAAAATTACACAAGGTGATTTCCTGTTAAATCTTTTACTGTTAAGAAACGACTAAAATAAAACACAGTTGACTAGTCACCGTTTTCTTTTTGTAGGCAACTTATACTTTTAACCTACAGAAACTACACTCTCCAAGGAATTACAATCCTTACAGCAAACAGTCCACTGATGCTCCTAGCTTCCACTGTGTTCATACCTTTGGTTTGCCGAGTAACTTGGAGTGACCGTCTCCAGGCACTGTCCTTTTTTTTTTGTAGAGAGTTTGTTAAGTGCACCACCAGCTGTAAAACCTGTTCTGATTCTTCTTCATCCTGGCCATATCAGGACAAACCTCCCAGAATCCTTAGAAAGCTGCAGAATCTGTTTCTTCGACTGGAGACCATCTCCCTCCCACATCCAGATGTGGTTGCTCATAAAACCAAGCAGCCTTTCTTTCAACTGACCACACAGAACTGCTGCCTATCAGAGGTTACTTCTAAAATAAGAGAGTTAGTCTCTCAGTTAATTAGCATTTTTACCTGGGTACAAGGCTAATGTGTTTCACATTTCCGTTGGGAAGAAGATGGAGGAAGCCAATTCTGAGGTCAGGCTTCCCTGCAAATCACTGAATCTGTTGATTCTAATATATAGTACTTGAAAATAATTCTGTACTCCAGCAGCCATACATCACATATATTTTATTGGTATTATCTGTTGTGAATGTAGGCTTGCCTCATGAGGAGCTTAAAAATGTGATAAGCAATAGGGGAGAAATATCCTCTCTGTTCTTTATGGCTTTTGCTGCAAAATATGATTGCAATACTTTTACAATATATATGTCTACCACAAGTTCACAGACCCCCACAGCTAACTTGATTACATTTCCTCCCACATCCATTATTACAAGAACTTCAAGTTTCTTCATTGCCACTGCATCTGTCCTGATGATGCCATCTTCCACACCACTGCTTGTTATACATTTTCCTTTCTCTTCAGCTGAAGATTCCCCTCCACCATTGACAAGCCCCTCAGGCACGTTTATCTCATTTTCCACACTTTTGCCCTGGCCTCCTCCCCTCCCTCTCTCCCAGAACACAAGAAGAATGCTTTCTATTGTCTTGGCCTTCCATTCCACCAGCCTCACATTCACTTATCTCCAATGCGATGCCACCAAATGTATTTTCACCTTCCCTCCAGTCTAAGGATTCAAAATGGGCCAGTACACCCTAGTCCACTCTACCATCACCCACTTCCTATGCAGTGCAGCAGATGCATCATCATCCCTTTGCCTCCTCCCTTCCCAAACTCTCCTTCCATGTGGGGCAGCAATTTACTTGCAAGTCTATCAATTTTATACCATATTCATTGCTCACAATACAATCTCCCCCACACATTGTGTGTGGGAATCAAATACAGATTGTATGATCATTTTGCTGAACATCTCCGTTCAGTTTGTAAGCCTGGAGCTACTAGTTGCTTGCCACTTTAATTTTCCATTGAGCTCCCACACTGACCTCTCTGTCCTCTTATACTGTTCTAATGATGCTCAAAGAAAACTCGAGGAGTAGCACCTCATCTTTCCATTAAGCATTCATCAATCTTCAGGACTCAACAGTAGCAGCAGTGCGTACTATCTACAAGATGCACTGCAACAATTCACCAAAGATCCTTAGACAGCACCTTCCAAACCCACGACCACTTTTGCTTAGAAGGACAAGGACAGCAGATACATGGGAACACCACCACCTGCAAGTTTCCCCCCCAAGCCACTCACCATTCTGACTTGGAAATATATCGCTGTTCCTTCACAGTCGCTGGGTCAAAATCCTGGAATTCCCTCGCAACGCATTGTGGGTCAACCTACAGCACATGGATTGCAGCAATTCAAGGAGGCAGCTTAACACCACCTTCTCAAGGGCAACTGGGGATGGGCAATAAATGCTGGCCAGCCAGCGATGCCCATGTCCCACAAACAAATTAAAAAAACATAGTTCTACAATTTCAGATCACAACCACTTTCCCACTTGTTTGGAAAGATGGTTCTGCTATTCATTTTACTACTTCTGCCTTTCACCCCATCACATGCCTTTTCTTTAGTTTTTCTCTCCCCTTCCCCTGCCTCCAGGACTGCTTAAAACCTGTTACACATCAGAAACATTTTCCAGTTGAGATGAAAGATCACTGGCCTGAAATGTATGTTACCCCATCCACACCATGTCTGACCTATTTCCAAACTTTTGTATTTATAATTCACTTTTTTTGTTCAGTATATACAGTGAAGATGGAAAATATGCTGTCATGATTATTCCCATTTGACACAACCTAATACCATATAATTATGTACAGTTATGGCTTTTTATTTTTTAGTTTAGCAGGTTTTAAAAAAAGACATCACAATGCCTGACTGTGTAAAATTACAGATCTCTTCAACACTCAGATATAATGAAAAAGTAAACTGAATTGTGAGTGCAAGACATACTTAAATTCTGAGTTGCCAAATGGTCCTATATGGTCTAGAGGTTAGGATTCCTGGTTTTCATCCAGGTGGCCTGGGTTTGACTCCCAGTATTGGAATCCACATTTATGGGTGGCACGATGGCTCGCACTGTTGCCTCACAGCGCCAGGGACCTGGTTTCAATTCCAGCCTTGAGTGAATGTGTGTGAAATTTGAACGTACTCCCTGTGTCTGCGAGGGTTTCCTCCGGGTGCTTCGGTTTTGTCGGCCCATATTTCAAAGAGGGGAAGGTTAGGTGCATTGGACACGCTAAATTGTCCGTTAATGTCCAAAGATGTATAGGTTAGTGGGATTGGCGGGGTAAATGTGTGGGTTATGAGGATAGGGCGGGGGGGGGGGGGGGGGGGGGGGGTGGAGTGGAGGAGGAGTGCCTGGGTAAGGTGTTCTCTGAGAAAATTGGTGCAGACTCGAAGGGCTGAATGGCCTCCTTCTGCACTGTAGGGATTCTATGATCCTAAATGGGCAGAAAAAAATAGCAGGCTAGATCTGAGAGGAAACATTGGCTCTAAAATAGTTTAAAACAAATTGCGCGACAGATATGGAGCCACAGAGAAAAAAAATTAGTAATAAGTAGAAGAGAGTTCACAGCTTTTCTACTGGCTCTATAGTTTATCATATTTCTTACAGCTCTTCAAAAGGTGTGTTTTCTTATAACTACTGTGATAGTACTAACATTGTTCAACCATTTCATTAAGGCAGTCACACTATCTTTATCAAAATTTGATTTTATATGATGACATGACTTTTGCAACTGGTCATCTTCTCTGTACCGAAAGGATTTGGTTAAGACAAAGCCATCACAAATTTATTTTTTGCTTACAGATTATTTTCACAACTATGAATGCACATTGCTTTCCGGTCTGGAACATTGTGCCAATGTATTGTTGACCTCTCCAGTGATTGAGGCACTCTGTTAATGTGGAAAATTTAAAAATGAATTGTTCCTACAGATGTGGTTATCTGTTGCAGCTGCTACGGTTTGCAGCCGTAACATACTTTAAGCCTTTCACTGAACATATCCTCCGAGAATAGTATAGCACTCTTATTGTTGTGAAATTTATATATTATACAACAAATTTTACTGAGTGATTAATAAAATTTTTCAAAATTGAACCTAATAGATCCCATCCCAGATCTTTATAGTTATTAATAAAACATGTATAAAAGGAGTCTAATGCTACCTCGATACAGTTTGTTCTGATTCACTGGCAAGGACTAAGTTACTGACTTTCCTAACATATCAAAGTTGATGAGAACTTTGCTACATTATCTGAAGAACAGGGCTGATGGAAGGGTATTTCCCACCCCACGCAAACCTTCATCCTGACAACCATTCTCCCAAATATTCTGAGAAACATCGATGGAAGTGACATCACGGAAGTGACAACAAAGCTGGCAGCAAGGCATAAAGCAGGTTCCAGTGAGAGGCAAGTCTCAGATACCCAGGGATGGCCTTGGGGCAAAAAACAGAAAATGCTGGAGAATCTCTGCAGATCTGACAGCATCTGTGGAGAGAGAACAGAGCCAACGTTTTGAGTCTGGATGATCCTTTGTCAGAGTCTTGGGGAGCAGGTTAACATGGGTGTGCACAGCTTCTACATTAGAAAACCAAACCCCAACCCAGTTGTGTGAACACACCTGAACAACGAGCAGGCTATGGATAAAGCTTTGTTTAGCTTTCTGTCAGTCATTTGTAGAAATAACGTGAGAACATTTGCAGTACACCTTAAAAACAAATCACTGACCCAGATCAGAAGTGAAGTGATCTGCATCCCCACTCATGCCCAATCGCGTTTGGATGAATGCTTGCTACTCATGCCCAAAATCTCAATGAAATTCAAGCCCCAAACATCACATTGCATCCCAGCCTGCCAAAATCCCAGTCAGAGTCCTCTTAGCTGGGATTTCAGTTTGAGGAGGTTTGAATTTGATTTGGTGGCAGTGTGGGATGTGCTATCGCTGTGTGGCAACGTCTTATGATGACTGGAGTTGGAGTTTCTTCCCCCTTGGGTGCTGATGACAAAATATGGCACTGATTTGTTTAGAACACTAGATTTCAATTCTGAGCTTTTAAAAAAAGCCAGCAGATTTTCACCAACCACCCCACCAACCCCAAATCCTGCTGCCCTAGGTGAGCACTTAGTTTACCTGTGGGAGCATTGGCCCTGAAGAGCAGGTAAAGCAATTTAGAAATACTTCTTGTAGGTACTTCATAAGAGCAATTCTTCCATGTGGATGGAATTTGATGTCAGCGATGCACATCAAATACAAATGAAAAATTATATTGCTACTGGAGATTAGCTTTGACCTACAGGAAAAGGAAAACAAAACCTCTTGATGTTACTAGCTGAGGTTTTGATTCATTTTATAGCTCTAATGCACTATGGTGTTGTCGTTCTTTTGATCCTTCCACAATGTGTTTTCATGTTTTATTATGTCTGTGATGTACTGTAAAACTGAATCTTTAGAAATACCAGTAGCCTTTTAAGAACTCAATCTGCCTATTACATTAAAAACATCTGCAGGTTATAAATAACCTGTACAAGACTGCCATCACTACAGAAATATACAGAATCAAGTCTTTTTCATGGTAACACAAATATGTCATTGCCTTCAAACCATAGATGTGATACCTTATTTTTCAGCTATTTAAGACCTGCCCTGGGTACGATAAAGATTACAACAGGGTTAAATACATGCAAGATGTTTTTCACTATATGAATATAGTTGAAGGAAAATAGGTTTCATTCCTCACCTCCTTAGTGTTCACAACCCGGTTTCCACATCCCAAAAGGTGTGAAAATATGGGTCGACAGTACTGAAGGTTGAGATAAGAAAGTCAATCTCAGGAGTTTGCTATCAGCAGTTCCCATATAAAAACAGAACCCAGAGTACCTAGAGCGAAATACTGGTTTACCTCACAAAAGTGAAGGGAAGATGCAGGGATATCACCCTCCTGAAAATAGATTTCGCTGAAGTGTGAAGATAAACATGTTTACAGAAAAGCCTGGGACACTCTGTGAGGGGTGGTGCTGCAGAGTTATAAAATGGGACCAGCTTTGATTCAATGGCTACCATACAGATAAATGTCATATCATAAAACAACCACTCACCCATTGGCCAGTTTTCGTACACATGTTTGGCAATGTCAGCTGCTGAATCATTGGGTGAAAACAGAAATTCCTTCGTTTTTCCACTCACCAAAATGAGTCGCAAGTTAATCTGTTTAAAAGGAAAAGACAGCTCTTCAATACAGCACTGAGAAGCAAACTATAGCTGTCATTCAATGCTCAAAATTAATGTTACTGAACCATTAGATATCAGGAACACCAGATGATAAGTCATTGGACCATACTACCGAAGAATTGCAATGAATATTCCAAATTAACAAACTATAAATTAACGTTCAGGAGACAAGGTGCCTCTAGCTCGTGAATGCAAAATACAGTCAGCTTGACTCGCCACTGGAACACTTAAAAGGGAGGGAAAATAACTTGCATTTGTATAGTGATTATAATGACCTCAGGACATCCCAAACACATTTTACAGGCAATGAAACACTTTCAATTCATAGTTACTGTTGCATTGAGAACCCAGCAGCCAAACTGGGCACAGCAAGGCTCCACAAACAGCAACAAGATAACCTGTTCTTAGTGATGTTGGTCAAGACAATAAATATTGTCCTGGATGTCAGGTAGAACTCCCCTGCTTCTATTTGGAAAAGTCAGTGGATTTTGTTTTACGAACGCCTGAGGAATTAATTTAATACCTCATCTAAAATATGTCAACTTTGTCAGTGCTGAACTCCCTCAGTACTGCACTGAAAGTGTCAGCTGGCATTATATGCTGAGGTCTTTGGAGTGGAGCTTTGATTTATAACCTACTGACTCAGAGGTGAGATTGCCATCACTGAGCCTAGGCTGCCAAGTGAAGTAAGGGACCTAAAGCTAGAAAATTACAGCACTAACCTAAACCCATTAACCTGAGCATACAACCTCTGGAATCCAAGGGCAGCACGGCAGCACAGTGGTTAGCACTGCTGCCTCACAGCTCCAGGGACCTGGGTTTGATTCCCGGCTTGGGTCACTGTCTGTGTGGAGTTTGCACGTTCAAAGAATCCCTACAGTGCAGAAAGAGGCCATTCGGCCCATCGAGTCTGCACCGACCAAATCCCACCCAGGCCCTACCCCCATATCCCTACATATTTATTCGCTAATCCCTCTACCCTACGCATCTCAGGACACTAAGGGGCAATTTTAGCATGGCCAATCAACCTAACCCACACATCTTTGGACTGTGGGAGGAAACCGGAGCACCCGGAGGAAACCCGCGCAGACACGAGGAGAATATGCAAACTCCACACAGACAGTGACCCAAGCCGGGAATCGAACCCAGGTCCCTGGAGCTGTGAAGCAGCAGTGCTAACCACTGTGCAACCGTGCCACCCAGTGTCTGCATGGGTTTCCTCCGGGTGCTCCGGTTTCCTCCCACAGTCCAAAGATGTGCGGGTTAGGTGCATTGGCCATGCTAAATTGCCCTTTCGTGTCCCGGGATGCGTAGGTTAGAGGGATGAACGGGGTAAATATGTGGGGTTACGGGGTAGGGCCTGGGCGGGATTGTGGTCAGTGCAGACTTGATGGGCCGAGTGGCCTCCTTCTGCACTGTCGGGATTCTTTTCATGATCAACAGCATGGCTGCCAATTCATAGGGCTTTGAATTAAAGTTTTGATTTAAACATGTATTTGTAGAATATTTTGTTAATTCCAAGAATTGGTGGAAATATTTTGTAAAGAAGGAAAGATGGCATAAAGGGAACATATTTCAAGTAACCAATCGAAAAACACCGCCACCTCTTAAAGTGATTTTTTACAAATTTCTCTGAGTATACTTATGTAGCTGCAGTGACCCCCTTCACTTCAGCCCCCAATAGCAAGAGCATAAGCTCTCATTTACTATGAGGAATGTCAAAAACCAGTGGAAGAGAGTCCAACACCCAAATTTAGTCAACACATATCAAATATCACTTCATTATAAATTCAAAACCATCTACCAGTCACTGATAAGAGCCTCAATTTGCACCATTCAACTTGTAATTGCAGTAATTAATCTCAGTCAGTAACAATCCAATTATCTGGCCTTACAACTCCACCATAGCAGACTGCTACAATATCTTAAGTAACACACTGAATAGGTGGATGTATATCAAACTCTAATATTTAAATAACCTGGCTATTGCTCAAGAGGGTAAGAAACATATTGCTGAAACAATCCTTAAAGAAAACTTAATAAACGTTCTCATTACTCATTGCTGTTGATCAAGAAAAGAATCCCTACAGTGCAGAAGGAGGCCACTCGGCCCATCAAGTCTGCACTAACCACAATCCCGCCCAGGCCCTACCCTCGCCGGGTCTGGATGGGATGTACCCCAGGTTACTGTGGGAGGCGAGGGAGGAGATTGCAGAGCCTCTGGCAATGATCTTTGCGTCGTCGATGGAGACGGGAGAGGTGCCGGAGGATTGCGGATGTGGTTCCTATTTTCAAGAAGGGGAATAGGGATAGCCCAGGTAATTACCGACCGGTGAGTCTAACCTCAGTGGTTGGTAAACTGATGGAGAAGATCCTGAGGGACAGGATATATGAGCATTTAGAGAGATTTAGTATGCTCAAGAATACTCAGCATGGCTTTGTCAAGGGCAGATCGTGCCTTGCGAGCCTGGTGGAGTTCTTCGAAAATGTGACTAAACACATTGACGAAGGGAAGGCGGTAGATGTGGTTTATATGGATTTTAGCAAGGCGTTCGATAAGGTCCCCCATGCAAGGCTTCTAGAAAAAGTGAGAGGGCATGGGATCCAAGAGGCTGCTGCCCGGTGGATCCAGAACTGGCTTGCCCAAAGGAGGCAGAGAGTGGGTATAGGTGGGTCTTTTTCTAAATGGAGGTCGGTCACCAGTGGTGTGCCCCAGGGATCTGTTCTGGGACCCCTTGCTGTTTGTCATTTTCATAAATGACCTGGATGAGGAAGCGGAGGGATGGGTTGGTAAGTTTGCCGACGACACGAAGGTTGGTGGGGTTGTGGATAGTCTGGAGGGATGTCAGAAGTTACAGAGGGACATAGATAGGATGCAAGACTGGGCGGAGAAGTGGCAGATGGACTTCAACCCAGATAAATGCGTCGTGGTCCATTTTGGTAGGACAAATGGGATGAAGGAGTACAATATAAATATAAAGACTCTCAGTACGGTAGAGGATCAGAAGGACCTTGGGGTCCGGGTCCATAGGACTCTAAAATCGGCCCCGCAGGTGGAGGTGGTGGTTAAGAAGGCGTATGGTGTGCTGGCCTTTATCAATCGAGGGATTGAGTTTAGGAGTCCGGGGATAATGATGCAGCTATATAAGACCCTCGTCAGACCCCACTTGGAGTACTGTGCTCAATTCTGGTCGCCTCACTATAGGAAGGATGCGGAAAAGATTGAAAGGGTGCAGAGGAGATTTACAAGGATGTTGCCTGGATTGAGTGGCATGCCTTATGAGGATAGGCTGAGGGAGCTCGGTCTTTTCTCCTTGGAGAGACGAAGGATGAGAGGAGACCTAATAGATGTTGAGAGGCATAGATCGGGTGGATTCTCAGAGGCTTTTTCCCAGGGTGGAAATGTCTGCTACGAGTGGACACAGGTTTAAGGTGCTGGGGGGTAGGTACAGGGGAGATGCTAGGGGTAAGTTTTTCACAGAGGGTGGTGGGCGAGTAGAATCGGCTGCCGTCAGTGGTGGTGGAGGCGAACTCAATAGGGTCTTTTAAGAGACTCCTGGATGAGTACATGGAGCTTAATAGGATGGAGGGTTATAGGTAGGCCTAGAAGGTAGGGATGTGTCCGGCACAACTTGTGGGCCGAAGGGCCTGTTTGTGCTGTAGTTTTTCTATGTTTCTACGACTAGGGGCAAAATTCTCTGGCCACACTTGCTCCAAAACCGAAAATCCCACCCAAGGTCAATGGACCTTTGCATGGTCCGCCCCCTGCCCATTATGGTGCCCATGGCAGGCGGGCGGGAACGCTCCCCCCAAAGTGTTTTCTATAAACAAGTTTGTTATAAAATAATAAGGCCAATTGGTATGTTGCGCTTGCACAGGCTCTCAGAGCTAATTACCAAGTCTCATTTGTTACCACTCATACAGTTCAAATCTTTCAATTATTTATTCACTTCCCTTCTGAAAGTAACTATGGATTCTGACTCCATCAATGTTTCTGATAGGGTGTTGTCCTAACAACTTTGTGATAACATTCTCACTTTTCCCATGGTTCTTCTGATAACCATCTTAAATATGCCCCCCCCCCCACAACAACCCACCCACCGGCAATACTGATCATGAAAATATCCTTTCCTGATTTATTTAATCAAAACCTCGCAATTTTGAATACCTCTATTAGATCATCACTCAATCTTCTGGGTTCCAATTAAAAGAGTCACACTCTAGTCCCTCTTCATAACTAGAGTTTCTTATCCATGACATCAACTTAGCAAACTTCTCCTATGTTCCCTCCGTGGCAGTAATATCTTCCTTCAAGTGTCCAGACTAAATGTCCTTAACTGCACTCATCCTGAAATCCTCAAGAGATATTCCTGAATTGAAGGGGTCTTTTTAAAACAAAGGGGATCGTAGTAACTGCCCGTCAGGATGAACCAAGATGCGGCAAATCAATCCAAGAGTACCACCATTTATTGGATGACGAACTGTCATTTTGAAGAACCATGGAGTAAGGCAATGATGTTTCATAGATATAGAATCATAGAATCCCTGCAGTGCGGAAGGAGGCCATTTGGCCTATCGGACCTGCATCGATTCTCCGAAAAGCATCTTACCCAGGCCCACTTCCCCGCAACCCCATGCATTCACCTTAGCTATTCCACATGACCTACACAACTTTTGGATATTAGAAGGTAATTTACCATGGCCAATCTACATAACCTGCACACCTTTGGACTGTGGGAGGAAACCGGAGCACCCAGAGGAAACTCACACAGATACAGGGAGAACATGCAAACACCACACAGTCACCCAAGGCCGGAATTGAACCTGGGTCCCTGGCGCTATCAGGCTAGAGTGCTAACCCCTGCGTCACCATGCTGCCCTAATATCCCTTCGTAATACTTGAAGTGCTGTCTGTAGAAAGAGACAGCAGCAGAAAGGGCAATAACAATTATGCCTGAAGAACCAGAAGCTGTAAATCATTAGGTTTCCAAGCCTGTTCCATTTTGGATACACAAATACAGCAACTGACCTCCTGATAATAAGAGTACAAGTAACTAACTTTGTGACCTGCAGAAAGCTCACAGGGGCGATTTTCCACCCGTGTTTGCCAAAAGTGAGAACGGCGACACAGGCTGAAAATCTGGAGAATCAGAAAATGCTATTCTCTCCGGAGAGATCGCATTCTGCAATGTTCCTCGGCCCTTGCCAGTGATGTCACAAGGTTCATGCCCACATAGGGAGACAACCTAATTTAAATGAATCTTAATTAACAGGGCCCCTGCCATCTATTCCCCCCTCACCGTATTTTCAAACCTTGCCGACAACAGGTTCATCCGTACGTGAGGAATGAACTGCACATAATACCTCGTGGCGGGACAGGCAGATTCATCTGCTCTGTTACCTTATTGGATTGTATTTCCAGGTGCCATATTTAAATAGCACCCTCACACACTCTTTTTCTGCATCCCAAAACTTGATGTGCAAACACGAGAATGGCCCCAAGAGGAGACAAATGCTGTGCATCCAGGTTCAACAACAAGGCATTTATGGAATTCCTCTTGGCAGTCAACGACTGTCATGAGTTCTTCACCCCTCTGTAACAGGAGCGGGGGCACAGCCGACTGGCGAAAACAGGGACCGTTCCTCCGCTGATGGAGAAATCAGCACCTTCCAATAATGAGGCCCCATCCACTAGTCTTCACCCACCTGTCGAAACTGAGTGGTCTTTACTGTAAGTGACTATCCAGCCGATCACTAACCATCTCTTCTCTCTATTACAGCCACCAGCAGGAAGAGGAGGAGACACACCGGCAGCCCATCAGCCCCAGCCCCCAGCCCACCTCAGAGGATCCAGAGGACCCACTAAATGTAGAGCTGTCAGTGCATTTGCTTGCTTCTCCACCAGTGCAGGACCACACACCTCGGTGGGATCTACCTTCAGAGCAGGCTGGGTTACACCATCTGGTCAGCCTAGCCCCGATTCTGGCCCACAGCAGATGGAAGCAGTGACTGCCAAGGTCACCGACACTCTGAGGACTGCTGGACTCAGCAGGAACCTCCGAGTCCTTTTTTTAAAAAAGTCATTCAATGGTTGTTACTATTGACCAGAAGCTGAACTGGACTAGCCTTATAAATACCATGGTCAGAGTCTAGGAATCCTGCAGCAAGTAACTCGACTCCTGACTCCCCAAATCTGTCTACAATCTACAAGGCACAAGGCAGAAGTGTGATGGAAATACTCTCCAGTTGCTTGGACTATTGCAGCTCCAACATCACTCTGGATGCTTGACACCATCCAGGAAAAAGCAGCCTGCTTGATTGGCACCCCAAACATTCATTCCATCCACCACTGACACACACTGGCAGCAAGATGTACCATCTTCAAGATATATTGCAGGAACACTGGGTTTTGCTGGCTAGGCCAGCATTTAATGTCCCTCTCTAACCGCCCTTGAAGGGGTGGTAGGCTGCCTTCTTGAACTGCAGTAGTCCATGTGACATAGGTGCATCCACAGTGCTGTTTGGGAGGGAGTTCCAGGATTTTGATCCAGTAACAATGAAGGAACAGTGATATATTTCCAAGTCAGGATAGTGAGTGGCTCAGAGGACAAATTACAGGTGATGGTGTCCCATGTATCTGCTGCCCTTGTCCTTTTAAATGGCATTGGTCGAGGGTTTGGAAGGTGCTGTTTAAGGAACTTTGGTGAGCTCCTGCAGTGCATCTTGAAGATGGTACAGCTTGCTGCCAGTGTGTGTTAGTGGTGGATGGAATGAATGTTTGTGCTGCCAATCAAGCAGGCTGCTTTTTCCTGGATGGTGTCAAGCATCCAGAGTGATTTTGGAGCTGCAGTAATCCAGGCAACTGGAGAGTATTTCCATCACACTTCTGACTTATGCTTTGTAGACAGACTTTGGGGAGTCAGGAGGTGAGTTACTTGCCACAGGATTCTTAGTCTCTGACCGTGGCATTTATAAGGCTAGTCCAGTTCAGCTTCTGGTCAATGATAACAACCAGACTGTTGATAGTGGGGGATTTAGCAATGGTAATGCCATTAAATCAAGGGGCGATGATCAGATTCTGTTACATCGAAATATACATAAAGAATAGAAGCAGACATAGGCCATTCAGCCCCTGGAGCCTGCTCCGTCATTCATTATCATGGATGATCACCAAATTCAATAAACTGATCCTGCCTTCCCCCCCTTGATCCCTTTAGCCCCAAGAATGATATGTAATTCCTTTTTGAAATCACACAACATTTTGGCCTCAACTATTTTCTGTGGTAGTGAATTCCACAGATTCACCACTCTCTAGGTGAAGAAACTTCTCCTCACCTCAGTCCTAAAAGGTTTATCCCCTTATCTTCAAACTATGACCCCTAGTTCTGGTCTCCCCCAACATCAAGAACATTCTTTCTGGGGCGGCACACTGGCACAGTGGTTAGCACTGCTGTCACAGCGCTAGGAACCCAGGTTCAATTCCAGCATTGGGTCATTGTCTGTGTGGAGTTTGTACTTTCTCCCCGTGTGCTCCGGTTTCCTCTCTCAGTCCAAAGATGTGCGAGTTAGGTTGATTGGCTATGTTAAATTGTCCCTTAATGTCAGGGAGACTAGCAGGGTAAATGCTTGGGGTTCCAGGGGTAAGGCCTTGGTGGGAATGTTATTGGTGCAGGATCAATGGATCAAATGGCCTCCTTCTGCACTATAGGGATTCTATGATTCTGAATCTACCCTGCATAATCGTATTAGAATTTTATAAGTTTCTATGAGATCGCCTCCAATGAATACAATGAACATAAACTCCAATGAATATAATCCTAACTGTCTTGGTCCTACTATCCCTGGAATCAGCCTGGTAAACCTTCGCTGCACTCCCTCTATAGCAAGGACATCCTTCCTCAGATAAGGATACCACAACTGCACACAGGTGGTGGCCTCACCAACACCCTATACAATTGCAATAAAATATCCCTATTCCTATTCTCAAATCCTCTTGCTATGAAGGCCAACATACCATTTGCCTTCTTTACTGCTTGCTATCCCCGCACTTATTTTCAGTGACTGATGCACAAGGACACCAATGTCTTGCTGAGATGAGAGCCCACCCCTCTCAATTTATATCCATTCAAATAATAATCCGCCTGCCTATTTTTGCTACCGAAATGGATAACCTCACACTTATTTACATTATATTGCATCTGCCATGCATATGGCCACTCGCTCAGCCTGTCCAAATCACGCTGAAGCTTCTCTGCATCCTCCTCACAGCTCACCCTCCTATCCAACTTTGTATCAGCTGCAAGTTTGGAGATAATACATTTAGTTCCCTCATCCAACTCATTAATATATAATGTGAACAGTTGGGGTCCTAGCACAGATCCCTCGCTAGCCCATTAGTCACTGCCCGATAACCAGAAAAATATTCACTTATTCCAACTCTTTGTTTCCTCTCTGCTAACCAGCTTTCTATCCATCTCAAGACACTACCCGCAATCCCATGCACTTTAACTTTACATAGTAATCTGCTGAGACACCTTGTCGAAAGCCTTCTGAAAGTCTAAATAAACGACACCCACTGGTTCTCTCTCCTTGGTCAACTTTACTAGTTACATCCTCAAAGAATCCCAGAAGATTAGTCAAGCATGATTTTCCTTTCGTAAATTTATGCTGACTTTGTCTGATTATACCACTGCTTTCCAAATGCTGCTCTATAGTTAAAAGCAAATTACTGCGGATGCTGGAATCTGAAACCCAAAGAGAAAATGTTGGAAAATCTCAGCAGGTCTGGCAGCGTCTGTAAGGAGAGAAAAATAAATGATTTTTCGAGTCCAGATGACCCTTTGTCAAAACTTTGACAAAGGGTCATCTGGACTCGAAACATCAGCTCCTCAACTCTGTTCTAAATTGACTCCCCTGTATTTTGAGGCTATGCCCCTAGTTCTTGTTTCCATTGTAAGTGGAAATAACCTCGCTGCTTCTGCCCTGTCTAGCCCCTCCATTATCTTATATGTCTCTATAAGATCTCCCCTCAACCTTCTAAACTCCAATGAGTACAGGCCCAGTCTACTCAATCTCTCCTCATAAGCTAACCCCCTCATCTCTGGAATCAACCTGGTGAACCTTCTCTGTACCCCCTCCAAAGCTAATATATCCTTTCTTAAATAAGGGGACCAAAATTGTACACAGTACTCTAGGTGCGACCTCACCAGTATCCTGTACAGTTGCAGCATGACCTCCCTGCTTCTATACTCCATCCCTCTCGTGATAAAGGCCAACATTCCATTTGCCTTCTTGATTACCTGCTGCACCTGCAAACTGAGTTTTTGTGATTCATGCACAAGGACCCCCGGGTCCCTCTGCTCAGTAGCATGTTGTAATTTTTCACCGTTTAAATAATAGTCCATTTTACTATTATTCCTTCCAAAGTGGATAACCTCACACTTACCAACGTTATACTCCATCTGCCAGATCCTTGCCCACTCACTTAGCCTACCCAACTCTCTCTGCAGACTGTGTCCTCCACGCAATTTGCTTTCCCACTCATTTTTGTGTCATCCGCAAACTTTGTTACCCTACACTCGGTCCCCTCCTCCAGATTGTCTATGTATATGGTAAATAGTTGAGGCCCCAGCACCGATCCCTGCGGCATGCCACGAGTCATTGATTGTCAACCGGAAAAGCACCCATTTATTCCTACTCTCGGCTTTCTGTTAGATAGCCAATCCTCAATCCACGCTAACACTTTACCCCCAACTCCGTGTACCTTTATCTTATGCAGCAACCTTTTGTAAGGCACCTTATCGAATGCCTTCTGGAAATCTAAATACACCACATCTACCGGTTCCCCTCTGTCAACTGCACTCGTTATATCCTCAAAAGATTCTAGTAAATTTGTCAAACATGACTTTCCCTTGATTGAACCATTCTTTTCCAGGTGTCCTGCTATTTCTTCCTTAATGATAGATTCCAGCATTTTCCCAACTACGGATGTTAAGCTAACCGGCCTGTAGTTACCCGCCTTTTGTCTACCTCCTTTTTTAAACAGTGGCGTTACATTAGCTGTTACCTCCCCAGAGTCCAGTGAATTTTGATAAATTCTAACTAATGCATTTGCTATTACTTCTGCCGTTTCTTTTAGTACCCTGGGATGCATTCCATCCGGACCAGGGGACTTGTCTACCTTTAGTCCCATTAGCCTACCCAGCACTACCTCTTTAGTAATAGTGATCGTTTTAAGGTTCTCACCCCCTACAGTCCCATGACCGTCAATTATTGGCAAGCTATTTGTGTCCTCCACTGTGAGGACCGACACAAAAAACTTGTTTAAGGCCTCGGCCATTTCCTCGTTTCCTATTATTAAATCCCCCTTCTCATCTTCTAAGGGACCAACATTTACTTTAGCCACTTTTTTCCATTTTATATATTTGTAAAAACTTTTACTATCAGTTTTTATATTTTGTGCTAGTTTACTTTCATAATCTATCTTTCCTTTCTTTATTGCTTTCTTAGTAGTTCTTTGTTTTTTTAAAGCCTTCCCAATCTTCTAGTTCCCCACTAATTTTGGCCACTCTGTATGCATTGGTTTTTAATTTGATACTCTCCTTTATTTGCTTAGTTATCCATGGCTGGTTATCCCTTTTCTTACATTCCTTCTTTTTCACTGGAATATATTTTTGCTGAGTACTGAGAAAATCTCCTTAAAAATCCTCCACTGTTCCTCAACTGTCCCACCAATTAGTCTGTGTTCCCAGTCTACATTAGTCAACTCCGCCCTCATCCTATTGCAATCCCCTTTGTTCAAGCAGTGGACACTGGTTTGGGACCCTACTTTCTCACCCTCCATCTGTATTAGAAATTCAACCATATTGTGATCACTCATTCCAAGAGGATCCCTCACAAGGAGATCATTAATTTTACCTGTCTCATTACACAGGACCAGATCCAAGATAGCTTGCTCCCTTGTAGGTTCTGTAACGTACTGTTCGAGGAAACTATCGCGACAGCATTCTAAGAACTCTTCCTCAAGTCCACTGCGTCCAACTTGAATTGACCAATCAATATGGAGGTTAAAATCCCCCATGATTATTGCTGTTCCATTTTTACATGCATCTGTTATTTACATAGAACATAGAACAGTACAGCACAGAACAGGCCCTTCGGCCCACGATGTTGTGCCGAGCTTTATCTGAAACCAAAAGCCCGCCCCACCTTGAAGTTATTATTTGGGGACCTATAGACTACGCCCACCAGTGACTTTTTTCCCTTTACTATTCCTTATCTCCACCCACATTGATTCCACATTTTGCTCCTTAGAGCCTATATCGTCTCTCACTACCGCCCTGATGTTATCCTTAATTAACAGAGCTACCCCACCTCCTTTTCCTTCCTGTCTATCCTTCCGAATTGTCTGATACCCCTGGATATTTAGTTCCCAGTCCTGGTCATCCTGCAACCACGTTTCAGTAATGGCCACTAGATCATACCCATTTGTACTGATTTGTGCCGTCAACTCATTCACTTTGTTTCGAATGCTACGTGCATTCAGGTAAAGTGTCTTTATGTTAGGCTTTCTTACCTGGAGTCGATTTGTTAGTGCAGTCCTTTGTTTGCATGCTCTGTCCCTTCCTGTCACAGGCTGGTTATTCTTCCCCAGACCATCTCCTTGCACTGTGTTGACCACCTCCCTTCTCATGCTTGTCACCTTTTTTACTCTGCCTGAGGTTAGATTCCTGCCACCTTCTATACTCTGTTCTATTACGTGGTGTGGAAACTTTACTAACCTCTGAGCCCTCGGCTCCTTTAACTAGTTGAAAGTCCTCATCATTAATCCGCACTCCTACCCTCTCCTTTACCTTTGATTTTCTAATTCTCCATACAACTGAACCATACAACATATGGTGCAAATGTCACTTGCTACTTGTCAGCCCAAGCCTGGATAGTGTCCAGGTCTTGTTGCATTTGGACGGATTGCTACAGTATCTGAGGAGTCACAAATGGTACTGAACATTTTGCAGTCATCAGCAAACATCCCCACTTCTGACCTTATGATGGAAGGTAGATCATTGATGAATCAGCTGAAGATTTTCAGATCTAGGATTCTACCCTGTGGAACTCCTGTGTAATGTCCTGTAGCTGAGATGATTGACCTTCAACAACCACAGCCATCTTCCTTTGTGCTAGGTATGGCTCCAACCAGCAGAGTTTTTTCCCTCTATTTCCATTGACTCCAGTTTTGCCAGAGCTCCTTGATGCCACACTCGGTCAAATACAGCCTTTATGTCAGAGCAGTCACTCTCATCTCACCTTTGGAGTTCAGTTCCTTTGTCCATGTTTGAACAAGGCTTTAATGAGGTCAAGTACTGAGTTGCTCTGGTGGAACCCAAATCGAACATGAGACAGCAGGTTATTGCTAAGCAAGTGCTGCTTTACAGAACTGTTGCTGACCCCTCCTGTGTGTGTGATGTTTGTAATATATAAATATATTGTCTCACATTGCTCACATTAAATTTAATCTGACATCCATCTGCTCAGTTCACTAACTGTACAGACCCATAACAAATAGTTAACTCTTTATTACTTGCAAATTTGTGCTCCCATTTCCTGATTAGATAGAAACACAGATAGGTTAAGAAATAACCCGTATGCAAATAAATTACTTTATCTTTTATCCTGCTGCTGTGGAAACTGTCCCAGACATTTCAGCTAGCTATTTTCAAATTTGGGTTAAGATATTGTTTCTGTCTCTTTTTAACATTGGTTAAAAAAAAATGAGCAAGCAAATTCAAAACTGTTTAATCCAATTTGGCTGAACAACTTGCCCATAGCACACCCAAACAAACCACCTTTAGTTTTTTTTTACAGATCCCATAAAATGTCAATAATATATGTAATACTGGCATACAACCACTATCATGCATAAATAGAATACTGTCTGAATTCTGTGTGCCTGTGGGACAAAATCCAGAGATAATACAAAGAAAAATGTCAGTACGTGATTTTGATCAAATGCAGTAAGGTCATAGATAGCAAGGATCTTGTTGACGAGTGAACAGATAATCGGAAGTGGTTGGCTGTAATTATCCAGTGCTAGGGCAGAATTTTCCCTCCCGCCCACCATGGGAATCGTAGCGGGGAGGACAGAAAATTCAGTGGACCAAGCAAAGGTTTGTTGACCTCGGGAGGGAATTTCCGGCCTTGAGGTGAGCATGGCTGGAAAATCCTTCCCCTAGTGTCTAAATGGTAACTCACAAGTGGGATGAATGGGACAGAAGGGAGTTGATGTTAAGTCCTCAGTAGGCACTCTGAGACGGAGAAAAAAAATGAAACAGTTGAAGATGCTTGTAAGGAAACTGCAACAAGCATCTTAATGGATCCTTTGGGGAATGCTAACAGACGCACGGGGTAAAAGTGGGTGTGTACAAGATTCAGGACTATGGCTGCAGTAGGGCATTCAGGAAGAGAACACTGATGGCTTAGGCTGAGGATTAGGGATGTAAATTAAATGTGAGGATAAAAAAAGAGAAGCAGCATGATTCATTAGAGAAGAAAAGGATGATCTTACATAGATCTTAGACCTCCTAACACACGGACGGCAATCAGTAAGGATAGGCAACAATACCTCCTCCATGATCATCATCAACACCAATGCCCCACAAGGCTGTGTCCTCAGCCCCTTACTATACTCCTTATACACCTATGACTGTGTGGCCAAATTCCCCTCCAACCTGATTTTTAAGTTGCTGATGACACCACCGGAGTGGATCAGATCTCAAACAATGATGAGACGGAGTACAGGAAAGAGATCGAGAATCTGGTGAACTGGTGAAATGACAATATCTCTCCCTCAATGTCAACAAAACGAAGGAGATAGTCATCGACGTCACAAAGCACAGTGGAGGACATGCCCGTCTACAACAACGGAGACAAAGTGGAAATGGTCGAGAGCTTCAAGTTTTTGGGTGTCCAGATCACCAACAGCCTGTCCTGGTCCCTCCATGCCGACGATATACTACTTTCTCAGAAGACTAAGGAAATTTGGCATGTCCACTACAACTTTTACAGATGCAACATAGAAAGCATTCTTTCTGGTTGTATCACAGCTTTGTACGGTCCTGCTTCGTCCAAGACCACAAAAAACTACAAAGGGTCGTGAACAAAGCCCAGTCCATCATGCAAACCAGCCTCCCATCCATTTACTCTGTCCACACTTTCCACTGTCTTGAAAAGCTGCCAGTACAACCAAGGAACCCATGCACCCTGGACATACTCTCATCTACCTTCTTCCGTCAGGAAAAAGATACAAAAGTCTGGGGACACATATCAACTGACACAGGAACAGTGTCTTCCCTGCTGCCAGCAGACTTTTGAACAGACCTACCTTACATTAAGTTGATCTTTCTCTACACCCTAGCTAGGACTGCAGCACTACATACTGCCCTCTTCTTTCCTACTCTATGTACAGTATGTTTTGTCTGTATAGTGCGCAAGAAACAATAGTTTTCACTGTATACTAATACATGTGACAATAGTAAATCAAATCAATAGTAAAGCAAGTCAAAACATAAATCCACAATGTCAGTTACAAAATGTGTTCTTCATGCATTTTTTAATAAATTATGACATTAACTAGCCAGAGTATGACAACTAATTGTTAAAAAGATCATTGAAATTGCATACTTTATTATGTAATTCAGGTCCAAATTGTAAGATAAGAATCTTGTTGATGAGTGAACAGATAATCTGGAGAGGGTGGCTTAATTATTGACTCAGTGATCGTGTCCAAGTGCTAAATCACAAGTACTCGTGGCCTTTCTCAGACTTAAGGTTCACTGGATCATTTGCTGCATCACCTTAAATCTCTGAATACTGTATCCCAAATATGCCGATTCAAATGAAACCCACAGTAAAGGAAATCTACAACAAACAGATTTAACTAATGCAGGGCCATCACAATGATATCACACCGCATTGTAACACAGGATTGGAAAAGTCAAGGGGATTCCACTGCTTTGCATAATTGTGCTGACACAAAACAATTCAAGCAGATGCCTTGGGCTGAACCTTGCACATTGCCGGGGCAGGAATGTTGATGGTCAGTTTTGTATTGTGAAATGCTACGACATGAATATCAGTGTCAAAGGATTTTATTTTTCACCGGATTGTGTTTAGAAGTACAAAATGATTTTAAATCTGGAATTGAACCATCCAGATTTCCAATTTAGTTCTATCATAGAATCCTCCAGTGTTGAAGGAGGCCATTTGGCCGATCGTCTGCACTGACCACAATCCCAACCAGGCCCTATCCCCTTAACCCCATGCATTTACCCTAGCTAGTTGCCCTCACACTAAGGGGCAATTTAGCATGACCAATCCACCTAACCCGCACATCTTTGGTCTGTGGAATCTCATGCAATTCTTATACTCAATGCCACTTTCTCAAATCATTTATTTTACTCATATTTAGAACGCCAACTCTATTCAACACAAAGCTTTAGCAACTAGTAAAAATGCACCAATGGAATCCAACAATTTCTCTATACCCAGCCTGACCATCACCATCCTCCACAACACCCCGCCGTAAACACTGCAAGGTCAGCAGTTATTCTACTGCATCGTGACAAGTTATTGGCTATTGCTTGAAACTTCCGCAGCAAACAGTGCAAGTATAAATGCGGCATTTTCATTTCATAGGAGAATTGTAGGTGGCCATTAAAATGCTGTGCACTTGGTTAGTTGTATTCTATATTCAACAATGCAAAATAGAAGGAACGATATAATTTGGTGTGTTTACTGACAAGTTTAAGCTACTTGGTAATGGGGTAAACATCAGTATCTCTCTACTACCCTAGTAAGTGTCTTTACATTACAGCAGTTAATGCCATTCTGACTATTAGAGTGGGCCAGGGCTGAGACATCTGTGTTATATTTATTTATCCGTATGTCCTATGTGAAAATGGAATGTTACTAACTGTTAAGCATCATGGGGTTTAGTTACTTGACCACATTCCGTCATTAAAGGCACAGTCATGGACCATTGCTTAACAGAGCCTCTGGTATCAGCACACAGGTAGCTGCTTTGAGAGACTGCTGGAAAACAGGTAAGTCAGAGATAAGAACGTCCTAAGAGATTCATTGGGATGGTTGATAAGGTGCTTGATAAATGTCTTGGGATGGTCCAGAACGGTTCATAAGCTGTTCACAGTAAGAAGTCTCACAACACCAGGTTAAAGTCCAACAGGTTTACCCCAGTCCAACGCTGGCATCTCCACATCATGGCTACCATTGACATAAACATGTTGGACTTTAAACCTGGTATTGTGAGACTTCTTACTGTGCTTACCCCAGTCCAACACCAGCATCCCCACATCATGAGCTGTTCACACAGCCTACTTAATAATTTTATTGGACCTATATGTAATGTATGTAATCAATAACTGTCATGATTAGATTGTGTCCAGCTGGGAGTAAATGTATAAAACTTGATGATTTTCTTTGTTCGGTGAAGAGGCCACATAGTGAGCCAGTGGCTGTCTTCCTGCTGGTGTGAAATAAACTGTTTAGCAATCGAAACACGCCCGAATGTTGAGTGATTTCCTCTTGCTAACACGGAGGGTGTTTGCCATAAGCAACAACTTCTGTAATTGTCAGGGAATTCTATTTGAACGTTAAAAACATTATGGGTACATTATGAATACACTTCACTTTACTGCTCACTTCAATTTAGGGTTGCAAGGTCATTCCACTTAATCTGCACATCTTCGGACTGTGGGAGGAAACCAGAGCACCCGACGAAAACCCACACAGACACGGGGAGCATCCACGCAAACTCCGCACGGACAAACACCCAAGATTGGAATTGAACCCGGATCCCTAGAGATATGAGACAGTAGCACTAACCACTGTGCCACCATACCACCCACATTATAAACAGTTATACATGCAGAGTGCAAAGTAATAAGCTTGGACTGTCCTTTTAACTCAAAATAATTGGAAAAAAGGTTCGAAGTATAAACATGAAAAAAATTGATTAAAAATATTCAGATGTATTTCTCCTACAACCATTCCAAGTTTCCCAGAAATACAATTTACTCTCATTTTTTGATCCTAAAACATACTCCTCTCCATTTCAGAGTACTTAAATGGATTAAAGCATTTCAAAACACAATTGTGCTTCCAACAGAAAAAAGGTACATTATCCAAGGTTCAATAATCTTCTTACAGGAGATTAGCAAGGAGGTGAACCATGATTTTGCCTTGTATGGATCTACAAATAGGTTATCCCTAAATTAAATAGAACCTTTGGTTGTGTTTATCATAGCAGTGCAGATAAAGAACACAGACTGAATTGGCCACTTGTTTAATTTTACAGCTTAGATACTACAGATTTATATCCATTTTTGTTTTGGGGCTTGAGTGTTTAATGTACTATTTAAAATTATTTCAATAATCAGATTAAATCATAAAACAACTGCAATTTGGAATTAACTATGCATCTATTATCTTGCAAACATACTCTGGCAAATAGCATTGGGTCAGATTAAGGTTTTCAATTAATACATATTTGGAATTATCTGACCGCACAACCTTTTTAATCAGTTTCATAATATTAAAATAGAACCACTGAAAGTTACATTAGAAAATGCAATATTTAATTAAAATCCAAAATATGTTCATTCTTCTTTAACATAAAAGCAGAATACTGCAGATTCTGGAAACGCAAAATAAAAACAGAAAATACTAGAAACACAAAGCAGCCTGAATATTGATGGAGGAAAAAACAGTTAATGTTTCAGATCAATATCCTTTCATCAGGTTATTGGCCTGAAATGTTAACTCTGTCTCTCTCGTGCAGATGCTTCCTGACTGGTATACAGGCCAAAACCCTCGGGGCCAATTACATTACAGGTTCCAGATATTTTCAGTTTTCGTATACTGCTTATAAACATGCATTACAATAGCTTAGGATAGCTATAGGCGAAAGGACATACAATGGCTAGAAAAGTAAGATGCATCACAGAATAATAAATACAGGACACCTGTAAAAAGTTTCTTTTTGACCTGTTCATCACAAAAATCGCAAGGTAAACATTGCAGACAAACAACTTAGACTTCCTGTGCTAACGCTGGATGAGGTTCAAAAAGGTTATAGTTTTTGGATGTGTTCAGTTTTGGATTTACAGATAAAGGTTACTCAATCTGTATTTGAGGCAATTTTTGTTTTTCTTTAAACCTGGAGCCAGAAAAATGAAAATTTAGTTGTTCAAAAATGCAGACAGGATATTGCACCAGTGATAGCGTGTTGCAAACATTAACATGATTCAAAAAACACACTTGTCTGCTTGGCCTTTAGACTTCTGTGAAAAGTTATCCACAAGTGTGAAAATACTAATTGAATAAATTAAAGATACTGCTATGAAATGTCTTACACCAAAATGTATAACTTTAAAACTGGCCATGTCATCAACTGAAAAAACTGAAAGAGTCTGTAACAATCAGATTGAAGCAGATCTTCAAATAATTTAATTGATAATGAAGTAGTAGCAAAGAACAAGGAGGCCTTCCAATAATTAAATACTTACTAAAACAGTTTTATAAACCTGATCGTTCACAGTTTTAAAAAAAAACTTAATTTGGAGGCTGTGGTAGGCGTATGGAATACTGGCCTTCATCAATAGAGGAATTGAGTTTAGAAAAATCGGGAGATAATGCTGCAGCTGTATAGGACCCTGGTCAGACCCCACCTGGAGTACTGTGCCCAGTTCTGGTTGCCTCATTACAGAAAGGATGTAGAAGCCATAGAAAGGGTACAGAGGAGATTTACAAGGATGTTGCCTGGATTAGGTGGCATGCCTTATGAGGGTAGGTTGAGAGAGCTAGGTCTTTTCTCCTTGGAGAGGCGAAGGATGAGGGGTCATCTGATAGAGGTGTAATCTGATAGAGGTGTATAAGATGTTGAGGGGTATTGATAGAGTGGATTCTCAGAGGCTTTTACCCAGAGCTGCAATGGTTGCCACAAGAGGCCACAGGTTTAGGGTGCTGGGGAGTAGGTACAGAGGAGATGTTAGGAGTAAGTTTTTCACTCAGAGGGCGGTGGGTGTGTGGAATCAGCTGCTGGTAGTGGTGGTGGAGGCGGATTCGATAGGGTCTTTTAAGAGACTTTTGGATAAGTTCATGGAAGTTAGTAAGATAGAGGGTTATAGGTAAGCCTAGTAGGTAGGGACATGTTCAGTGCAACTTGTGGGCCGAAGGGCCTGTTTGTGCTGTAAGCTTTTCTATATTCTATGTTATTCTTTCTTGTTATGGAATAACAAAACTCAATGAATGTGTGGAAGTGCAAATTCAGATCAGCAGTTGCAGATGTTAGAGAGCAGAATTTAAGCAGAGTTTTATGGTGGGAGTTTGGAATCTGGGGTTAAAGCAGTATTTGCTTAGTTTCTGGCCTATGTAATTTACCCAACAAAGCTTGACCTGATTTGGGAAAGTTTTGCAATTGGTTCTACTGTTTGCTGTATGCATTAGATTAGATCATATGATTACCACAGGTCCTGGAAAGATGGTTTGTCTTAAAAGGCAACAATGTTGCTTGATTCTCTTCCTGAAATCATGCAATTTTGTTTGCATAAATTAGATGAATCAGAATGAATCTAGAAATTGGTTGGGAGCTGGGAACAAACAGAATGGAAATTCATCATCTTCCAGCTATTAATTAAATTCAAAATTACTGATATATGCTACAGATTCTGAAAATTGCACTTGTGCAGTAATGGGTAGAAATGTTCTAGCTGTTCATCAAGTTCTTAGTTACCTTGCTTCTGATTTGTACATTCAGCACCAATCATTTCAAACCAATACATTACGCTGAAATATAATGGGGCTTTTGCACTTTTGTGACATGAGAAGTTAGTGCGTGTAGGATGCACATGTCATGTCCAAAATTTATAAAAGAATACCACTGAATTGTCTATAGCATTCCTTAGGCAGTCAAAACCAAGCATAATTTTGGAGGGATTGAGACATAGCATAAAAGATTTGGTGTAATTTAAGGCACGGGCAGAATTTTGGATGACTTCAAGTTTATGGAAGTATCAAATGTATGGATAAGGATTTCTGCAGCAGAGGAACTGAGACAGGAATAAAGTTGAGCAATGTTACGGAGTTAGAAACAGTCGGTCTCAGTGATAGTGCAGATAGGTGTTTGAAAGCTCACCTTGGGGACAAAATATGATATTAATGTTGTCAAAGGATAGGGATATAGTCAGGCCTAGGGAAAAGAGTTTGTAACAGGGACAAAACAGAGTGCTTTTGATTTGCCCAATATTTAATCAGAGAAAATTCATGCTTTTCCAATACTACAAATAGGGCAAGCAGTCAGACAATTTAAAGACAGTGGAAGGACACAAATTAAGAATTAGGGGCTCGAATAGGATATACAGTCCTTCAAATCTACTCTGCCATTCAATATAATCATAACTGATCTGATTGTGGCTTAAACTCTACTTTCCTGTCAGTTCCCCGTGTAGACTCCCCTATAGTCCAAGAATCTGTCTTTCTTAGCCTTGAATATATTCAATCACAGCCCCCACTGCCCTCTGGATTAGAGAATTCCAAAGTTTCACAACCAGAGAAGAAAACTCCTCCTCCTCATCTTAAATAGGATCTCTTATTTTGAAACAATGCCCAGTTCTAGATCTGTCACAAGGGGAAACACTCTTTCAGCATCCACCCTGTCAAGCCTTCTCAGAATCTTATACTTCAATAAGATCACCTTGCATTCTCCTACATTCCAATGTGTATATATCGGTCAAACCTGCTGAACCCTTTCTCATAAGCCAATCCTTTCTTCCCAGGAATCAACCTCGCAAACCTTCTCTGAACCGTTTCCAATGCAAGTATATCTCTCCCGAAATAGAGACCAAATCTGTACACAGTACCCTAGGTGTGGTCTCACCCTGTAAAATGCAGCAAGACCTTTACACGCCAATCCCTTTGCATAAATACCAACATTCCATTTGTCTTCCTAAATACTTGCTGTACCTGCATGTTAACATTTTTGATTCACGCATGGGGACACCTAGATCCCTCTGTATTGCAGCATTCTGTCAGCACCCCATTTAAATATTTGCTTTTCTATTCTTCCTACCAAAATGGATAATTTCACATTTTCCCACATGATATACCATCTGCCAACTTTTTGCCCACTTAACCTATTTATTTCCCTTTGCAGATGCTGTGTCCTCCTCACAACTCGTTTTCCTACCTATCTTTGTATTGGCAGCAAACTTGGCTAGAATAGTCAGTCCCTTCATCCAAGTCATTTATATAAGTTGTAAATAGTTGAGATCTCAGCATAACCCTCTGAGGCAACCCACTAATTACAGTTCAAATTGAGAACAACAGTTTATCCTAACTCTATTTAGCCAATCCTCTATCCATATCAATTTTATCTCCAACATCATGACTGCTGTGCTTATGTTATGAAGTAATATATTTGTGGCACCTTACTACATCTACTGGTCCCCCTTTTATCCACCTTGTTTGTCTCACCCTCAAGGAATTCTATTTTTTACAAATGTGATTTCCCATTCATAAACTATATTTACTCTGCTTGATTGGATTATGATTTTATAAACATACTGAGAGTACTTCCTTAACAATAGATTTTAACATTTCCCCAACGATAGATGGCAGACTAACTGGTCTGTAAATTCCTGCATTCTGTCTCGCTCCTTTTTTGAATAGGTTATATCAACTGGGTCCTTTCCAGAATCTAGGGAATTTTGTAAGATTACAACCAATGCATCAACTATCTCTACAGCCACTTAGAAACATAGAATTGTGGAATTCCTACAGTGCAGAAGAGGCCATTCAGCTCATTGAATCTGCACCGACTCTCAGACGGAGTATCTCACCCAGGCCCTCTCCCTTGCCCTATCCCTGAAACCCCATGTTATTTATCATGGCTAATTCATCTAACCTACACATCGTGGGACACGAAGGGGCAATTCAGCGTGGCCAATCCACCTAACCTACACACCCTTGGACTTCTTTTAAGACACTAGGATGTGGGCCATCAGCTCCGGAGGAATTGCCACCGTTGATCCAGTAATTTTTCTCGAGAGATGATGATTATTTTAAGTTCCTCCCTCCCTTTTGACCCCTGATTTTCTACTATTATTGGGATGTTGCAGGTGTCTTTTACCATGAAACAGATAAAAATATTTGTCCAAAGTCTCTGCCAGAGGTGGCTATGAGGTAGTCAGTGTACATGTGAAAACTGACAGTGTGTTTCTGGATGATGTCACCGAGGTGCAGCGTGTACTGAGAAATTGAAGAAGGAGCCACCAAGGAGTGTGGTGTGGGACGAGAAGCCACTGCTGGCAATTCTCCAGATACAATTAGATAATTAAAAATGGAACCAAATGAGTGCAGTCCCATGTAGCTGAATGATGGAGAAACACTGGATTAATATGGTGTGAATATTCCATATTAAATGCTACAGATATGTTGGAAGTATGAAAATACCTTTGTTACAGCCACTTAGATGCCATTTATGACGTTGGTGTGCAGTTTCCATATTGTGGCATGGGAAGTAACCTGATTGGAGGATTTAAACATTGCTGACAATGATTTCAAGAACTCGAGAAGAAAGGAGATTTAGAGATGGGGTAGTAATCTGTAACATAGGGGTCACAGCTTTCTTTGGGAGAGATGCAGAGTCACAAGTGGCCAGCCCTGGAGCATGTGCACTCAAAACAAATTTCAGGCAACTGGTATTTGTGGATTTCAGAGTTCCAGATTTGAGAGGATACAGTGTATTAACATTTCCCCATTGTCAACAAAACAGCCATGACAGTACATGCCTTTTTGTCAGCTGGGACTTGGTTGATAGTGCACTCACCCTTCAGTCACAAGGTCTCAGAATCAAATCCCACTTCAGCACAAAAATCAAGGTTAACACTCCAGTGCTGTACTGAGGGTATGCTACACTGTCAGAGGTGCCATATTTCTTTGAGACCATAAACATAGACAGCAGCTGCCATGTTTGGTGTATTCCATGGCACTATTGCATTGTGTGCTGGAACATCTAGTATTCGGGAAAAGCACTATATATAAAATGCTAATTTTTCTTGTTTTTTAAAACAATGGTAATCCATTCAGATTTCTCCAAAACTTGCAACTGCACAAGCAATAACAAAAATTCAGGATTAAACATCTATCTGAATAAAAGTGATGCACCTTAATTTTGAAAAACTGTACATAAAAAAACTTTAGAATTCAGACACAATTCCAATCATAGAAAACTGTGTACATCCATCAGTGCTATTAATATGAGTAGTTGTAGTGTTGATGCTTCAGAAATTGCTGTTCTGAAATTGGAATTGAACTGCAACGTTGGAGCAGAGTAGCATGAGTGTTACTCACCTTGGAATTGCAATGCAATGGTCTTTGTTGCCCCCACTTCAAATTTATTTCCTAGCAACCAATTCCTTCGCCTGCCCTTAGTACTATCTCAGGGTGAACTATGCTATTCATAAGATAAAAGCAAATTATTGTGGATGCTGGAAATCTGAAACAGAAACAGTAAATGCTGGAAAGTCTCAGCAGGCTTGACAGCATCTGTAGAGAGACAAGAGTTAACGTTTCAAGTCTGGATGAAACCACTCTTGATCTCAGGTGGGTGGGGTGGTGTTGTGGTGCGAGTAGCACCTCGATCTGAAGGCCCCTTCAGATTTTGGGCACCCTTCGCTCAGGGACCCGAGAGAAGATAATGGATGTTTTAAAAGAATAAAGTGACACAGCTTGTTTTATTTCAGCTTTTTATGCAGAATGGCTTAACTTAAGTTTTTTTAAAAGTTCATTTCCAAGAATGCTCAGCCTGGGGATCCTGTCATTTTTCAATTGTACTTTTTCTTTGATTTCATCACATCCATGCTGTGTTTCCCTTCTGACGTGACAGGTTTATACTCTACAACAGCCTCTGGGAATGGTTAAAATGTCTTACCATGATTTAGGACTTAATTTTTTTTCCTTGCCTGTGGGATAATATTGGGTCATAACTTCCTCAGAGTGGCAATCAGTGTCGGAGAAAATAGGTTTTGTTTCTTCTAACTTTCTCCGAGTAACTATTAGTGCAACCCTGGCGAAATCATCCAAATTTAGTGACTAACTCGCTTTCTGGATGATTCAAGTGCAGCGCAGTTGACCAGGGGAAGTTAGCGCTTCTGGGCCATTACCATGCAAATGAAGACCTGGTTCCAAGAGGGATTCCTGAGTGCATTTTTTGGGTACCGCCCTAAATCCGATGCTGAGTGTCCCAGAAGTTGTGGCCCATTGATTTTGATTATCTCCCTTTGACAACCAGGAACTTTATTTAGATAAGTCGCAATGGGCTAGATGGCCCAATATAACTTACTGAGGATGACCATGTTTAGTCTAAATACAAGCAGCACGTAATCTGGCAAGGTATATAAAAGTGCAGAAATCATTTAAGTTCTAATCTTAGTCCTGATTCTGAGATGCAGTTTTCCCGATGTGTAAAATATCTGCTTCAACATTGCTGTTCTGAAATTGGAACTGAACTGCAATTTCTGAAGCATCAATACTACAACTACTCATATTAATAGCACATTTTATGTAGGAAAATATCCATGAAGCACAATGTGCTTCAGTGTGTCTTTCCACAGCAAGCATTCTTGTGGCTTCAAACAAGTATTTAAATTAGTATGTCAATCCCTACCTACAAGTACATTAACATAACCAATCTCATTTCATAGGGACATGAGCCTGTTCTGCCATTTAATGAGATCTGAGCAAATTTGTACAACAACTCTTTCCAATCACCTTGATTCCATAACCCTTTAATACCCTTACCTAACAAACATCATTCAAAGTTTTATCATTTACAACCAACAGAGCCTTAATGGATTGTTTTTTGGTTTCCACAACCCTTTGTATGAAGATGATCTTTCTGATCACACTCCTGATATTAGCCTAGCTCTAGTTTTCATGTTCTGGACTCAGTTCTTCTAATCTATCAAATCTCTTAATTATTTTCAACAGCTCAATCTTCTGCATTCAAAGATATCAATCAGTGCCATCTTTGCAACCCGTTTTCACAATTTAACCCTTTTAGCCCCAGTATCATTCTGGTGAATCTGCACTGTACCCCTTCCAAAGCCGATACAATCTTCCAGAAGTCTGGTCAGAACTGAATGTAGTATTCCAGATAGACCCTGGGCCAAATTTAAACTCAGACTGAAGAAATAAAAGTCAATATACTAACTCACTACCATCCAGCCCTAGCTTTGTAAATTTCTACTATTGATCAAGTAGAATCGGAAATGTACAGAATCAAAAGTTTGTCAATAATTTGTCATTTAGATATCTAACTTGTTTAGTTTTCATTAGGATACAAAATACAAAGCTGACTTTACAAAAGAAATTGGAAGATATTAACATCAACACGGCACAAAATTCTTATATGAATGGCATGATTAGCTATACGAGGGGTTACAGTACCAACAGACAATATTGAGACTAATACCAAGAAAGAAAATCACTTCAATGAGTTGAATGAGTCATCATTAATTTGTAGACATGAGGAAACGAACAAATATGCTGCATTTTTTGAAAACCTCTCGTTGGGGAGATGTCAATCTTAAATAACAAGGCTTTCTGCCTGACTGCACTTTTTGATTGGTCAGTGAGCTGAGTTGGTGGGCGAGGCCAGCACTTAACACATAGAAAGTATACATAAGAAACAGGAGCAGTAGGAGGCCATTTGTCTCTTGAACCTGTTCCGCCTTTAATAAAACAATAGCTGATTTGACCGTGGCCTTACCTCCACTTTCCTGTCCCCTCTGCCGCACATAACCCCTGTTGATCAAAAATCTGTCTAATTCAACCTTTAGTGACCTAATTTTGCAATACGAAGGAGGCAGGTTGTGCAAGTTAAACTCGTGTTTAGATCTGGCTCTTTTGTTTGTTTAAATGAAGCTTGTAATGACATGGTTTAGGCCTCTTTCTAAGAGGCCTAAACCATGTCAGGCTGCATCAATGTACATTGAAACTCCTCATTGTATTAGCAAGGTCTTTCTTCCAAGTAATGGCATTCTCACATGTAATGTACATCAATTTATATGGACAGGATATATCAAAACAAAGTACAGAATATAAATGATATTTTTGGAGATGAGGAAATATATATGTTATTCATGGGAAAAATTACAGGAGGGCAGTGAGGGGATAGATAGCAACTAGACATTATAAATTATTAGCTTTTCTGACGATTCTGAAGTATCCACACAAGTACTTTTTAGGATTAGAAAATGCCTCACAGTGATCAATTATGTTTCATGAATCCATCTAAATACAAGTCTTGTATTACTTGGCAAAGTGAGGTTAACTGAATAATTTATTACAAAGTTGTTTCAAAAGCTTGCATGGTGAATATTTATTTTTAGAAGACACCTGCAAAATATTTGCGACAAAATTATCTTTATTGTGACAGTACTTTAAATCACCATTCATGCCTTGCCATTCCTTTCATCCTTCTCCTATCAGCCCCATCCCATCCCTCCCACGCCATAACTATTTCACACTTCCCAAGACATGCCATTCTCCCTTTCATAAAATTTACCTCCCCTCCCATGCTGTTCCCCCTCTCTCCCTGCATTCCTTTTCATGGTTCATATTTAAAGAACCTGTGCATGAATTACAATTATTCATTCCTGTCTGGTGCAAAAATAAAAAAGGAAAGGTGGCTCAACCATGACTTACAAATAAAAATGAGCAATAATATTAAACCTAAAGAGACAGTGCATAATATTGCCAGAAAAAGTAGCAAGCCTGAGGATTGCGAGCATTTTAAAATTCAGCAAGAGGACCAAATATTTGACCGAGAGGTGGAAAATACAGTACAGGGATAAAATTGCAGGGAACATAGAAACTGAAGATAAAAACTTGTATTCATATGTGATGAGAAAAAGATTAGTAAAGGCAAATGTAGATCCCTTACAGTCAGAAGCCAGGGAAATTGAGGACAAGAAATGGTAGAACAATTGAACATAAACTTTAATTCTGTCTTTACAGAGGGCATGATTAACCTCCCAGAAATGTTAGGGAATCAAAAGTCTAGTGAAAGGGCAGAATTGAAGGAAATCAGAATTAGTAAGAGAAAGGTGCTGGGAAAATTAATGGAATTAAAGATCAACAAATCTCCAGGGCCTGATAATTTATATCTCAGAGTATTAAAGGAAATGGCCCTGGAAATATTGGGTGCATTGGTGGTCATCTTCCAAAATTCTTTAGATTCTGGAGCACTTCCTACAGATTGGAGGGCGGCAAATGTGATTACACTATTTAAAAATGGGAGAGAAAAAAAGGGAGAATTACAGATCAGTTAGTACAACATCAGTAGTGGAGAAGATGCTAGAGACATGATAATAGGACATTTGGAAAGCATTAACGGGATTGGGCAAAGTCAGCGTGGGTTTATGAATGGCAAATCATGCTTAACAAATCGACTGGTGTTTTTTGAGGATGCAACTAGTGGCATAGATAACAGAGAACCAGTGGATGCGGTGCATTAGGACTTTCAGAAGACTTTTGATAAAATCCCTCATAAGAGGTTAGTTGGCAAAATTAAAGCACATGGCATAGGGGGTAATGTTTTAGCGCAGAACAAGAACTGGTTGACAGACAGGAAACAGTGGCGCAATAAATGGGTCATTTTTTAACTGGCAGGCTAGTGGGGTACTGCAGGGATCAATGCTTTAGCCCCAGCTGATATAGATATGAGAACCAAATGTAACATTTCCAACACAACATATATACAAAAGCAAATTATTGTTGATGCTGGAATCCAAAACAAAAAAAAACACAGGAGAATCTCAACAGGTCTGACAGCATCTGTGGAGAGAGAAAAGAGCTAACTTTGAGTCTGGATGACTCTTCATCAGAGTATTTAATACTTCCAAGTTTGCTGATGACACAAAACTGGGCAGAATTGTGAATTACGAGGATGATGCAGGGAGGCTCCAAGGTGATTTAGACAAATGAGTGGGCAAACATATGACAGTTGCAGTACAATGCAGCTAAATGTTATCCACTTGGTGTGGAAAACAGAAGAGTATTTTTTTAGTGGTGATATATTGGAAGTGCGGATATATAAAGGGATCTGGGCGTCTTTGTACACCAGTCAATGAAAGTGGAGATGCAGGTGCAGCAAGAAATTAGGAAAGTGAAGAGTATACTGGTCTCCATTGCGAGAGGATTTGAGTTCAGAAGTAGGCATGTTTTACTGCAATTATACAGGACCTTGGTGAGGCAACATTTGGAGTAATGTGAATAGTTTTGATCTTCCTATCTAAGAAAGGATATACTTGCCATAGATAGAGTGCAACGGAAGCTCACTTGGCTGATACTGGCATTAGTAGAACTATCCTATGAGGAGAGTTTGATTCGATAGGGCCTGTATTCACTAGAATTTAGAAAGTTGAGGAAATCTGATTGAAACATAAAATTCTAACAGGGATGGACAGACTAGATGCACAGAGGATGTTTTCCTTGGTTGGGCAATCTAGAACAATGGGACACACACGGGCAAGAGAATTTCGGGCTGAGATGATGAAATATTTCTTCAATCAACGAGTAGCGAGCCTGAGAAATTCTCTACCATTGAACACTGTGAAGGCCAAGTCACTGAATGCATTCATGAAAGACATCGATTTTTAAAAAGATTTTACTGGCATCAAGGAGTATATATGGGGAGAAAGCAGCAATATAGTATTGAGACAGAGGATCAACCATGATCATATTGACCTGGAAGGGCTAAATGGCCTACTCCTGCTCCTAGTTTCTATGTTTCTCTCAGTCTCTCAATTTTATATTATTGTCTCACAAGTACTAAGCTTGCCTCTCACTGTACATGTGAAAGCTTACAATATATTCACTGTATGGCTGACCTCTCATTTGGAGCCTAATCTAAACATAGTAGATAATTCACTTGCACAACTGCCTCCTTTGCAGATAATTTCTATCTAGAGAATTTACACTTGCCATTGTTTGCAATTTACCAAAAACCCAAGTCTAAACTCCATGGGTGGGATTTTCCAGCTGCGCTCGCCTGGGATTAATGGACCGTTGCATGGTCCGTGTCCTGCCTGTTACGATTCCCACGGCGCCGGGTTAGGAAAATTCCATCCCAGGTTTGAACCGCCACAATGAGAGCTGGGCAGAAACCAATTCAACCTGAGTAAGCCTGAAGAACTCATCCATTACACCAATGTGTAGCCATGGCTTTGGACTTCCAGATCATTCTGGGTGGACAACAGAACTTGATCATGTGACCAAAACTGTCTTCAGAAAACAAATTGCACTTAACCTCAAGACTCAGAGAAACTCGGTTAGGCTATACTGGCCACCAGCTGCAGAACATCAGCAGCAGAAAAGGCCGCAGACCATCGCCTTTTTAAACCTGAAGACTGTTACTACTAAAAGATCTCCCAGCCTGTTTCCTATTCCAAGTCCACCTGTAAAGAAAATTGACCTCCTGGTAAGGAGAAAGTACAAAGGGACTAACTTTGCGACCTACATCTATACCTTTGAGGGGATCCTGCAATAATCCCTAATATACAACTACAGTTATAGAAACTATGTTAACTATCCTTTTGGAGTGAAAACATCACTTTTGCCTGGCATTTCCAGACATGTGGCTATGAACTATTTGTTCATTTACAATTTGTAAAAGTTTATTATTCTCTTGGACTATAACCTTGGTGTCTTTGTGTGAGTGACATAACATATAGTCTTTCAGGGTTCATGCACAACCCACAAAAGGTAGAGGAGAAATTTCTTCACTCAGGGGGTTGTGAATCTTCGGAATTGTCTACCTGAAGGATAGTCCATAGTTGAGTATATTTGAGGCTGCGATAGATGTATTTTAGATATCTAAGGGAACCATGAGATATGGGGAGTGGGAGAGAAAGTGGAGTTGAGGCAGATCAGCCATGATCGCACTATATGGTGGAGTAAGCTTGAGGTATATTCCTGCTCCCATTTTATATGTTATGTTTTTATAACCAAAGATATTCACTGTGATTGCCATCTAACCAATAATTCTAGAACTGATAGAGCAGAACTTACTACCTGGACATCAATATCCTGTGAAACACATTCAAACGAGAAACAAGTAGCTGCATATTTTCTCCCATCTGCAATCTTATACAATTTTCCAAGCAGCATGTTGATACATTTGGAGAAGACACAATGCCACTGTCAATCATTCTGCTCACCCTGAGACAACATAGTGAGCAACCCCCTCAGGGTGAGAATTCAGTATAATTCCTAAAAAATGTTGAACTAATGAGAATAGTCTAAGGAGAAAGACAGGGCATTATATTTTGCCTCTCATCACCAAAGGTGGTAGGGAGACTATATTCAAGGTTGGTGCTCTTCTGATGTGACAATGCCAAATGATAGACCACTGAAGAAGGTTCTATATCCTGTTTAGAAAGCTTGCTGCTGATATCAATTGGCAAGAGAAAGGCTAAATTTTTCAGTACGAAATCCTCAAATCTAATATTGGTCATCTAATACATATTTTAAAAAAATATTTGTTCATGGGTTGTGATCATCACTGGCAAGGACAACAGTTATTACTCATCCCTAATTGCCCTTGAGAAGGTTGTGGTGAGTGGCCTTTTTGAACTACTGCAGTCCATGTAGTGTCGGTATGCCTACAATTCTGTTAGGGAGGGAGCTCCAGGTTTTGACCTAGTGATAGTGACTTTAAGTTGTAGTAGGAATTGCAGAGGATGGCATTCCCATGTGTTTGTGTCCATGCCTTTCTAAATGGCGGAGTTCATGGGTTTGAAAGGTGTTGTCATAGGAGCCATGGCGAGTTGCTATAGCACATCTTGTAGGGATACACAACAGTCAAGGTGTGCCAATGACATTGAATATTTAAAGGCTGTGGATGGGGTGCCAATCAAATCAGTTGCGTATTCATGGATGATGTCAAGCTTCTGAATTGTTCATTTAGGCAAGTGAAGAAAATTCCACAACTCACTCCCCTCTCACCTAAGCTTGCATTTATTCCTTTTATCTATCCCCCCCCCCACCTGCAGCACTGCAATCATCCCCTCATCTGCCCTCTGTATGACTCTATCAACAACAACCATTACTTTAGTTGCCAAGGCCTTATGCTTTGGAATTCCCACTGTAAACCTTCATTTTCCTCCCTTGTTCTTTTAAGGATGGTCCATAAAAACAAGTTTTTGGTCATTTGTTCTAATATCTATTTGTGCGCTCTGGTGTCTAATTAATTTAGTTTTGCTACATTAGGCACACAATATAAATTCAAGTTGTTACTCTTGTGGAAATGAAATCACAACAGTGCACTTATCAAATTACCCAAGTACTCACTGACCAGAGAAGCATAAAGCAATTAGAAAATGTAGGAAAATGAATAATTTCACCAAAAAAATCTATTTTATTCTAATCAATAATAATTTATGTAAAATGAATTAGCTATAAATTTTACAGGCACTGAAAAACAAGTAGCGCTCATTGTTTTCTTAAAAATGTGCTACATTACAAAATTGTATTTTTGGATGTGTCAGGATACTGAAGTTTTTAGCCGATAATCAAGGTTTATTTTGAATTTTATAAAAATGCAAAACGTCATTCATTATATATTTGTTGTTTGGAAGCTTGTGCAAATCAATCGAGAAAATGCCAGTCACAATGACAAATCAGGCTCGGCAAAGACACCACAAAGAGAGATGTTGCACAATAGTTAGAAATGTACTTTAGTGAAGTATTTTCAATTGTGGATTTTATGCCACCAAAATTATTTTAAAAATACACCAAGAGGTATTAATTTGTGGTTTATAGCTTTCCAGAAATTTTGAAGAGGCAAGTGTTTTCAAATTTGACGCCATATGTTGCTCTTTACACGTTGAGACACTCAGCGACAATTCTGAGCATGCCCATTTCAAAAAGCAAACTAGACAAGGAAAAAACACACGAGATTTAACTAAAATTTGGTCATGTATTTTTATTTGCTGACGTGATATATTATTGTTCACACGTAAGTGCCCCTCCCTATTTCAAATAGCATCGAGGAACTGAAATATGCACAGCAACAGCTTCAGACATGTTCTAGGTGAAAAGCTGACCCAAAATGATAACTCTTTCTCTGCGGATGCTGCCTGACCAGCTGAGTAGTTCCAGCACTTTATGCTTCTACTGCATGTTTTACAATATGGCAAACACATCAGTACAGGATACTAAGCCCTACTATTCCTACCAGCTTAAGGGTCGATCGGTGAGGCAAGCCGGTAAGATTGCATGCGATACCAGAAATCAGGTTCACAGCCGGTTTGGCACCGCACAAATAACTCCCAGCCCTGTTCTGCTGGGGGGGGGGGGGGGGGGGGGGGGGAAACAGCTTTGCATCCAGAAAGGGAGCAAAGCTGGTTTGCAAATTAATGTCATGATTTGAGCTCACGCCGGCGAGAATCACTACTGGTCTCCACCAGCGGAGACCAGACGTGATGGCCACGCTGGGGGGAAATCAGAGGCCACTGAAGCCCCCAGATGGTTGGCGGCATGGCCGGACAGTGTCCACATGGCACCTTGGCAGTATCCAGTTGTGCACCAGACGTGTGCCGGGGGTGTGCCCTGAGTGGGGCTGTGGCTGTGACCGTGCAGGGTATGCACAATAACAGGGGGTTTATGAAGAGGAGGTTATGCAAGGGTGGTGCATGGGTGGGTATGCAAAGGGGGGGGGGGCTATGCAAAGTGAGTGCAGGATAGACTATCCAAGGGGGGATGCAGAGGGTTTATGCAATGGAGGTGGGCTATGCGAGGAGGTGGTTGCAGGCGGTGCTACCCAAGGGGGGAATGTAGGGGGCCCACCAGGGGCTCATCTGGAGGCTCCTGATGTCCCGATGCTGGTGAGCCATGTTAGTGGGGGAAAGGACATGCCGTTGCAGATGTGGGGGAGGGGGTCCGATGTCCATGGGTGGCAGGAGGTCGCCCAGTTCACTAAGAGATTGGGGTGCAGTGCGCAATGCTCTGAAGCCGGTTTCCGTGGTAAGTTTAGGCTCCCTCCCCCCAAACGATGCGAAACTCCCTGCTATAAAGAAGAGTGCGGTAAGATTGCAGTGCCAAACTCGCCCAAAACAACCTGTGCGAAACACACCCGTTTTCAGACTTTTTTGATGGGGTGGTACAGTGGTTAGCGCTGCTGCCTCACTGCGCCAGGGACCCGGGATCGATTCCCAGTTTGGGTCATTGAGCAGAGTCTGCATATTCTCCCCGTGTCTGCGTGGGTTTCCTCTGGGTGCTCCGGTTTCCTCCCATGCTAAATTCTCCCTCAGTGTACCCGAACAGGCACCGGAATGTGGTGACTGGAGGATTTTCACAGTAACTTCATTGCAGTATTAATCTAAGCCTACGTGTGACACTAATAAATAAATTTAGAATTATTTTGGTAAGATCGTGCCCTAAGATGTTTTCAGAATACTAAAACAGAACTTGTATTCAGCTGGTGAAAACGCTTCAAGTTTAATTTTGCGAATTATTAATTCCTCATTGATGGCAAATAAGTCAGTTGTTAATGAGCTGATGAAAACAGAACCATGTTTTATTTTCTTCACTGCAGATTCAGATCCTCCGAATTTCAAATGCCCAACTGCAAGCTGCCAAATCGATATTAATCAGATGTCCATCGCAAGATAATTACATATGCACAACACCAGACAATTTTAATTTGTGTGGCTGCCCAATCATTTTATTCTGATTATTTTTTCCCCCAAGGTTCATGTGTTATCTAATTTTTAAACAATCTCTAATTTTGTAGTTGTATGCAATGAAAGTCAGGTTCCAAAGTGCTCCAGATACTTTCTACTCACATGTACACTTCAAAAAGGTTCAAACCAAGTGTGATCACAAAACTGATCAGAAATCTCTCTTAAAAGGAACTGCATATTTATCCTATTGACTTGAAAACATGGAACACACCACTCTTTGGTTTTGTTACCTGCGCAATACAGGGGCACCTTGAACTGGCCTCCTTATTGTGTTGTGAAGTATAACATAGTCCTCTTATGACACAAATCAGAATATACATTTACATAATTTTATATACAGCAAAGTAGAATATAATAAGTTGAAGGGAATTGAACAGTATGTGGGTTTGAAGTCATGTTCCACCATTTTGTGTTTGGGTGGTGCCATTATAAAGTACATAAGGTACAAAACAAAATTTTAAACTAATTTGTAGTTAAAATCCAAGTACCTTTGTTCTCTGACTATATCAACAGTGAGACAATTCCTGTACAAGAAACCCAGAAAGTGGGAAGCAAAAATCCTAAACAGCTGTATGGAGATGTGGTCCTACCCTTGCATACAGGAGTTACCCTTGAACCTGCCAAATTATTGTTCTCCTTTAGCTTTAGTTTCCCAAGAAAGATGCTGTGCCTGTAATAGCCACAAAATCTTGAGATCAAATTTCAAATCAGTGCAACTTCCTGAACACAGACTACAGTGTAATATAAGATGCAGGAGCCATTTGAAAGGAGACAAGGTCATCAGTGCTCCATGCACACCAAGCTCTAGGAATGGCCACTGGGGTTGCACAGTACATGAATGGTAAGGAAATATTTTCAAACCATTACCATAAAAATTGGGACACCAAATGTAGAAGTGTAGAAAGTATGATATGTAATCACTTTTCTATTAACTCCAAACCAAACAGTTTCTCTTCTGGCAAAGATTCCAAAAATGTACATGACTACTCAGCTATTTGTCACTCTTCCCATAATATTTCACAGCGGTAATGGCTTATTAATAATTAAGGAAAACAGGAGTATATACATCCCATCTGATCAAACCAGAACATAAACCGAAACCGCTAATTAAACAGTTTTGCTTTTACAGTTAGATAACAAAAGAAATACAAGATGAAAGGAATTCAGTGTTGTCGGATGCATTTTGCACTCCTCTCATAACTATATACAAATTATTTATTCTTATTGAATATCTGGTACAAACAGAACACACAAAGAACTGCAAGATAGGATTTACATCCATTCAAGACATTGACCTGACAATAAGATGCAGGTCAGCAGTTACAAAGAGGAAATCAAAATAGTTTTAAATGTGCATTCCCTCAGACATAAGTATATCCAAATGAATGCTTCAGCTCCCTAGGGCTTAACCTCACCGTGTACCAAAAGAATAAAGTTCCTAGTGTCCTAGGTTCAACCATCTTCAGCTGCTTCATCAGTGACCTTACTTCCATCATAAGGTCACAAGTGGGGATGTTCACTGACGATTGCACCATGGTCAGCATCATTCACGACTCTGCAAATGCTGAAGCAGTCCATGTCCAAATTCAGCAGGGTTTTGACAATATCCAGGGCTGACAAGTGGCAAGTAATACTCATGCCACGCAAGTCCCAGGAAATGACCATCCCTAACAACAGAGAATCTAACCAATGCCTCCTGACATTTAATCCCATTACCATTGCTGAATCCCCTACTAACACCCTGGGGTTACCATTAACCAGAAACTGAATTGGCCTAGCCACGTGGCTTCAAGAGCAAGTCAGAGGCTAGGAATCCTGTGGCAAGTAACTCACCTCCTGACTGCCCAAAGTCTGTACTGCCATCTACAAGGTACAAGTCAGGAGTGTGATGGAATACTCTCCACTGCCTGGATGAATGCAGCTCCAACAATATCCAAGGAGTTTCACACCATCCAGGACAAAGTTTGGCACCCCATCCACAAATATTCACTCCCTTATAATCAACTCTGTGACAACAGTGTGTCATCTACAAGGTACACTGTAGGACCTCACAAAGGCTCCTTCGACAGCATTTTTCAAACCCACTAAATTTTTAAAGTTTATTTATTAGTGTCACAAGTAGGCTTACATTAACACTGCAATGACATTACTGTGAAAATCCCCTAATTGCCATATCCTGGCACCATTCAGGTACACGGAGGGAGAATTTAGCATGGCCAATGCACCTAACTCACACATCTTTGGACTGTGGGAGGAAACCGGAGCACCTGGAGGAAACTCGCATAGATACGGGGAGAACGTGCAGACTCGCACAGACAGTGATCCAAGCCAGGAATCGAACCCAGGTCCCTGGCACTATGAGTCAGCAGTGCTAACCACTGTGCCGCCCGGGCAGTGGACACATGGGAACATCAACACCTGGAAGTTCCCCGCCAAGCCAACCACCATTCTGGCTTGGAAATATATATGCAGCAGTTAAAGGCAGCAGCTCATCACCACTTTCTCAAGGACAATAAGGGATGGGCAATAAATGGGGGCCTAGCTTGTGACACTCATCCAAAGAATGAATTTTAAAATATCATGACTTGTTCAAAATAGAAGAATGATGCATTACATGTAATAAATGGGACGTTATCAAAACTATTGCTGATATCCAAACTGGCTTCCTTTCTAGATTTTATAGTATTAGCAATACATGTTCCAATGAGAAAGGGATATTCAATGATAAAATACCTCTACTAAATCTATGAAAAACAATAGTGTTTTGTAGGCAGTGTTCAAAGGACCAGTGTAATAAAATACCTCACGGAATAATACTTCATCCATTCAGACCAGGCAGGGCTCTGGAAAGGAGGAATTCCAGAATTTGCAACAACTATCGAGCATATGATTTTTTGATTTTAACAATTACATGTTGGAGAATATTATTTGCCCATACAAAATAGTTTTCAAGAAAGTTTGAAAAGTGGACAATGATAAAATCTCCCAACTCAGCCTCCTCAATGAACTAATGTCATGAATGCTGAATTTCCTCACAGGTATCAAGATGCTGGGAAAACAATTACACGTGGACATATTGAACTTCGAATTAAGACCTGTGGTTTTAAAAATGGACACACAAGTCAAAGATGGCTGAGAGTTTAAATTCAGTCACTGGTTGAACTGCTAGTGGGTGATATTAAGGAGAGACAATGGAATCACACCCCGTTTCCAGACAAGGATACATCAAAAGTACAAAAGCCATGCAGAAATTAACTGCAATCTCCTGTGGAGGTAATGGGACCTGATAATCAACTCAGCAAAAATCATATCCTGTTAGCAATGCTCCAGACTGGTTTGTGCATTTTCACCTTGCAGGAATATACAAAAACTGGGAGAAAGGCCAGCTGCAAAACTTTCTGTCAACTAGTACTGGGTGTGCTAACGTGCGACACAGGAGGAAAGACAGCAGTAAACCTGTGTACAAGATTCACAGATAACCCTCTCTCTGATTGCTGAAACAAGCTAAGTCAGCACAGCCACAGCTGAAAAGGAAGCAGGGCAGCTAAACCACAGAACACTGGCATCTCAAAGGCGACTAGTCACTTGAAGTCAGTACTATTAGAATCACAAATTGCAACGGTCGCAACATTCCACCATCTACTCCTCATGGACAAGTCAAAGGCTGACTCATAATTTTTTTTTAAAACTACTTTTGGGCTCAATTCTCATTTCTAATCTGTCCAAATGTATATGCAAGCATTTTTATCATTTTCTCCCATTCAGTAGCAAATAAACTCACTCTTTAATTCAAAAAAGCCTGGTTAAATTGGCTCCTATATAACACAAATATATTGGGATAGGAAAAGGTATCCACATGGGTAGGGACCCTTTTTAGATTAATCTTGTTGTGAATGACAGGTGGGGTTGAATAAAGAAAGGGAGTCAGTTCATCCTCCCTCACTTGGGTCATAACAATTTGGCGGTATCCCATCCTGAATTTAACAAATTGAGGGATCTCGTCTTGGATAAAAACAATTTGGGGAACTTTGCCTGGGGACCAGTCAGAAAGCAGGGTCTCCTTGGTCTCAGTGGGCACTAAAATGTCCATCGGCTTTGCAGGAGTTCATCAAGTCTCAATTCTCAACCCACTCTTATTTCTCATTTACAAAAAAATCGCATTCCAACATCAGATCCAATGATTGAAACTTGCACATATATTTGTGATAATTTCACTACTGTGTATATTCCAAGAGCTCAGAATTAGTATCAGAGAAGCTTTAGAGATGCTTGGATGATCGGGAGGAACAGGCAAGAAATGTGGAATTCCGGTGAACTCCAGAAATTCCAGACTGCATGTTGTCCTCCAGAAGAAGCAAACACAGTAAATAGGCTGAGAGAATTGAGGTACTAATAAAATTAATACCAAAAGAGTACAATTTGGGCCCGATACAGCGACAACAGGACATTAGGTAAATTTGATCCGTGGCGGCACGGTAGCACAGTGGTTAGCACTGCTGCTTCACAGCTCCAGGGACCTGGGTTCGATTCCCGGCTTGGGTCACTGTCTGTGTGGAGTTTGCACATTCTCCTCGTGTCTGCGTGGGTTTCCTCCGGGTGCTCCGGTTTCCTCCCACAGTCCAAAGATGTGCGGGTTAGGTTGATTGGCCATGCTAAAAAATTGCCCCTTAGTGACCTGGGATGCGTAGATCAGAGGGATTAGCGGGTAAAATACGTAGGGATATGGGGGTAGGGCCTGGGTGGGATTGTGGTCGGTGCAGACCCGATGGGCCGAATGGCCTCTTTCTGTACTGTAGGGTTTCTATGATTTCTATGATCATGTACAAATTCCCTGTGGAGAGCAGAATGTTTTCAGCCCCAGAACTGTCTTAAGCACTATAAAGTCTACATTCGTCCCATTGTGGAATATGCGCATCAGTCTGGTGTAAGGCAAATCAGTCAAAGATTAAGAAGCCAGGAACAATCCAAAACTCAACAGTGAAGGCAAATCACCTCTCAACCTTTGCCCGTTTTACTTAAATATACAAAATCTATGAACTCTAAACATCTATTGGGACTCTGGCAGAAATACACAGGATCATCTAATCAATTGTCACGGTCACTAAAGGAAGAGGGACAGAATCCATATTTGCAACAGTGCAACCTCCCCCAACTCGATTTTCAAGGTTGCTGATGACACCATCGGAGTGGGTCAGATCTCAAACAATGACGAGTGTACAGGAATGAGATAGAATCTGGTGAACTGGTGCGACAATAGTCTCTCCCTCAATGTCAGCAAAATGAAGGAGATAGTTATCGACTTCAGGAAGCATAGTGGAGAACATGCCCCTGAATATATCAATGGGGACGAAGTAGAAATGATCAGCAGCTTCATGTTTCTAGGTGTGCAGATCACCAACAACCTGTCCTCGTCCCTCCATACCGACACAATAGTTAAGAAAGCCCACCAACGCCTCTACTTTCTCAGAAGACTAAGGAAATTTGGCATGTCAGCTACGACTCTCACCAACTTTTACAGATGCACTATAGAAAGCAATCTTTCTAGTTGTACCATAGCTTGGTATGGCTCCTGCTCTGACCAAGACCGCAAGGCGACTGGGAGTGAGGAAGTTAGCTCGCAAACAGAGAAGGGTTATAGATGATGCAAGAGGGAGGATGGACGGGGGATAGAGAAGGGGAGAGCTCAGACCAAAGGATTGAGATGTGTTTACTTTAATGCCAGGAGTATAGCGAATAAAGGGGATGAGCTCAGAGCGTGGATCGATGCCTGGAAGTGTGATGTGGTGGCCATTACGGAGACATCATCATAGAATCATAGAAACCCGACAATGCAGAAGGAGGCCATTCGGCCCATCGAGTCTACACCGACCACAATCCCACCCAGGCCCTACCCCCACATATTTTACCCACTAATCCCTGTAACCTACGCATCCCAGGACTCTAAGGGGCAATTTTTAACCTGGCCAATCAACCTAACCCGCACATCTTTGGACTGTGGGAGGAAACCGGAGCACCCGGAGAAAACCCACGCAGACACGAGGAGAATGTGCAAACTCCACACAGACAGTGACCCGAGCCGGGAATCGAACCCAGGACCCTGGAGCTGTGAAGCAGCAGTGCTAACCACTATGCTACCGTGCCGCCCAACTAACCACTGTGCTACCGTGCTGCCCAACTTGGATGTCTCAGGGACAGGACTGGATACTACAGGTGCCGGGATTCAGATGTTTCAGGAAGGACAGGGAGGGAGGCAAGAGAGGGCGTGGAGTGGCACTGCTGATCAGGAATAGTGTCACAGCTGTAGAGAAGGTGTATGCTGTGGAGGGATTGTCTACAGAGTCTCTGTGGGTGGAAGTTCGGAGTGGGAAGGGGCCGATCACTTTGCTGGGAGTTTTTTATAGGCCGCCCAATAGTGACAGGGAGGTGGAGGAGCAGATAGGGAAACAGATCCTGGAGAGTTGCAATAATAGCAGAGTTGTTGTGATGGGAGACTTTAATTTCCCAAACATAGATTGGAATATCCCTAGGGTAAGGGGATTGGATGGGGAGGAGTTTGTTATGTGTGTTCAGGAGAGTTTCCTGACACAGCATGTGGACAAGCCTACAAGAGGAGAGGCTGTACTTGATCTGATACTGACCAATGAGCCTGGACAGGTGTCAGATCTCTCAGTGGGAGAGCATCCTGGGGATAGCGATCATAACTCTATCTCCTTTAGGCTTGCATTGGAAAAAGAGAGGATCAGGCAAGCTAGGAAAGCATTTATATGGAGTAAGGGGAAATATGAAGACATAAGGCAGCAAATTAGAGGAGTAAATTGGAAGGAAATCTACTAAAGAGAGGTGGCAGTTTTTCAAGGAATGTCTGTCTAGGGTTCTACAGGACAATGTTCCGAGCAGACAGGGAGGAGTTGGTAGGTTAAAGGAACCGTGGTGCACGAAAGCTGTGCGGGACCTAGTTGAGAAGAAAAGGAAAGCGTACAAAAGGTTCAGAGAGCTTGGCGAAGATAGGGATCTAGATGAGTATACGGCTTGTAGGAAGGAACTAAAGAAGGAAATTAGGAGAGCCAGAAGGGGTCATGAGAAGGCCTTGGCAAGTAGAATTAAGGAAAACCCTAAGGCGTTCTATAAATATGTGAAGAGTAAAAGGATGAGAAGGGGAATAGGGATAGCCCAGGAAATTACCGACCGGTGAGTCTAACCTCAGTGGTTGGTAAGCTGATGGAGAAGATCCTGAGGGACAAGATTTATGAGCATTTAGAGAGGTTTAGTATGCTCAAGAATACTCAGCATGGCTTTGTCAAAGGCAGATTGTGCCTTACGAGCCTGGTGGAGTTCTTCGAAAATGTGACTAAACACATTGACGAAGGGAAAGTGGTAGATGTGGTTTATATGGATTTTAGCAAGGCATTTGATAAGGTCCCCCATGCAAGGCTTCTAGAAAAAGTGAGAGGGCATGGGATCCAAAGGAGGCAGAGTGTGTGTATAGATGGGTCTTTTTCTAAATGGAGGTCGGTCACCAGTGGTGGGCCCCAGGGATCTGTTCTGGGACCCTTGCTGTTTGTCATTTCATAAACGACCTGGATGAGGAAGTGGAGGGATGAGTTGGTACGTTTGCCGTTGACACGAAGGTTGGTTGGGTTGTGGATAGTCTGGAGGGATGTCAGAAGTTACAGAGGGACATAGATAGGATGCAAGACTGGGCGGAGAAGTGGCAGATGGACTTCAACCCAGATAAATGCGTCGTGGTCCATTTTGGCAGGTCAAATGGAATGAAGGAGTGCAATATACAGGGAAAGACTCTTAGTACGGTAGAGGATCAGAAGGACCTTGGGGTCTGGGTCCGTAGGACTCTAAAATCGGCCCCTCAAGTGGAGGAGGTGGTTAAGAAGGCGTATGGTGTGCTAGCCTTTATCAATCGAGGGATTGAGTTTAGGAGTCCGGGATAATGACGCAGCTATTTAAGACCCTCGTCAGACCCCACTTGGAGTACTGTGCTCAGTTCTGGTCGCCTCATTACAGGAAGAATGTGGAAAAGATTGAAAGGGTGAAAGGGTGCAGAGGCGATTTACAAGGATGTTGCCTGGATCGAGTGGCATGCCTTATGAGGATAGGCTGAGGGAGTTCAGTCTTTTCTCCTTGGAGAGACGTAGGATGAGAGGAGACCTAATAGAGTTATATAAGATGTTGAGAGGCATAGATCGGGTAGACTCTCAGAGGCTTTTTCCCAGGGCGGAAATGGCTGCTACGAGAGGACACAGGTTTAAGGTGCTGGGGGGTAGGTACGGGTAAAATGTTAGGGGGAAGTTTTTCACACAGAGAGTGGTGGGTGAGTGGAATCGGCTGCCGTCAGTGGTGCTGGAGGCAAACTCAATAGGGTCTTTTAAGAGACTCCTGGATGAGTACATGGGACTTAATAGGATGGAGGGTTATAGGTAGGCCTAAAAGGTAGGGATATATTCGGCACAACTTGTGGGGCCGAAGGGCCTGTTTTGTGCTGTAGTTTTCTATGTTTCTATGAACTACAAAGGATCGTGAATGAAGACCAGTCTATCATGCAAACCAGCCTCTCATTCATTAACTCTGCCTACACTTCTCACTGTCTCGGAAAAGCAGCCAGCATAATTAAGGACCCCACACACCCCGGACATTCTCTCTTCCACCTTCTTCTGTCAGGAAAAAGATACAAAAGTCTGTGATCGCGTACCAACCGACTCAAGAACAGCTTCTTCACTGCTGCCATCAGAAATTTGAATGGACCTACCTCACACTCAGTTGATCTTTCTCTACACCCTATCTATGGCTGTAACAGTACATTCTACACTCTCTCCTTTCCTTCTCTACGAACTATGTACTTTGTCTGAATAACATGCAAGAAACAATACTTTTCACTGTATACTAATATATGCGACAATAATCTAATCAAATCCGTGCAGCCAGCAGCAGACCTGAGCAAATTTCAGTGTCAAGAGGATTGTTGCAGGGGTCAACTGAAAGACACTAAAATCCACTGTCAGAATTGACTGTCACAGATGTAAAAAATGGGAAGAGGTGATAATTTCTGGGTATCCTTTGTTAGTTCCTAATGCAACTAACAGGTTTCAAAAGGAATTGTTAAAGGAGCAACTTTATAATTAGGATCTTTATTTTCCTTACGTAGGAAAAAATATTAAAAGACATTTGGTGCAGATAGCAATGTTTATTATGCTGGAAAAAGATTTTATATAGTTTCATCAAATACTGATGGGCAACATCCTGCCTATGGTGTCACTGGGAGGGAGTTCCATGTCATATTAAAAATCTGCAAACAAAATGTCCATTTCAGGCTGATCAGCAACTGCAAAGTGCAAAACAGGGGCAGCAATCAATAAGTGCTTTTGTGACGCTAAGTAACATATAACAATTCAGCAGAATATATAATTTCTTTATAAAACCCATCAGCGCAGTTTAAAGACTGTTAGATCCAATTCTATGCATCAGCAGTCACTGCTTAAAATGAGAAAAGGTGCAGCATTCAAGTTAGAGCTGTATCGCTTTTGAATCTTTGTGACTGTTACAAACATATTTCACCAAAATCACCATGCAGCATAATACAGGATTTGCAGGAGAATACACAGGTGCCTTTGTTTTCTAATAATGACTGTGCTGCCTCTCTTGACCTGCTGCAACTTGGAATAAATTGCCTGGTGCATTTTCAAGTGCCACTGAGGAGCAACCACCAGAAAGCATCCATAGCTTTTCTCTCTAATTCCACCTCTTGAAACTTCTATCTGGTATGAAGTCATCTTAAAATGCCTGGTTGTCCTTAGGAAAAAGACGCAGAATAGGAATGAAGTGAAATGGCAAAACATAAGAACTTGTCATATTTATACGGTTCGAAGTGCTCCAGACCTGCGACTCAACCACCTAGGAGAGCTGATCCACGGGATCACCACCTACAAGTTTCCCTCCACTGCATCCTAACTTGGAAATATATTGCTACTTCTTCACTGCTGCCCAGTCAAAATGCCAAACTCCCTCCACAACAGTACTGTGAGTGCACATATACAAAGACAGCGGTGATTCAAGGCAGCGACTCACCTTCACCTTAAGGGCATCTAGGGATGGTTAATGCTGGTTATGTCAGCTCTGTCCACACCCCATGAACCAATTTCTAAAAATGAGTCTTTGGTGTGCAGCGACTTATTCTAGCTAGGCAAATGCCAAAGTCATTCTGTGCAACTGAAATTGATTATAGATGTTTGTAACACCAGAAATCAATTGGATCAAGTTGGTTATGATGCTTCTTTGTTACAGCAGTCCAAAGTTAATCTCGCTGCTCTGCTCCTTCCTCAAAGTTTTGTATCTTTTTCTGATGTAAATAAGTTTCAAAATTTCTCTTAAAAAGATACAATGGTCTCTGTAACAAAGAATTATGTTCCAACAATGCTCTGTAAAAATAAACTTTTCAACCTCTCTCCTTAGTCACAAGCTTAAACTGCTGACCTATCATCACCAATTTCCTGGCCATAAAGACATCGCCACAGAAAAACTCCTCACAATTTTAAGTAGCTTCCCTTAGCCTTTATTCCAACAGCCGTAGCATCTCAGGTTTCTTCCCATAACTACAAGTCTGGCATCCTTAATATCGTCCTGGTGAATCTAATCAGTTGAATGCTGAGTGAGGAAGCAGCATAGACAATGGAACTCTTTGTTTCTTTTTCAATTGTGCCACAGGAGTCATCTCAACCTGAACCAATAAAGTAGAGATAAGATTTATTTGTTAACATTTCAACCAACTTGCCACTGTGCCCACTTGTTCACAGAAAAAAGATAAAGATATTAATGAAGTCAGCTGTGACTCGGTTAGTAGTACTCTCACTTCTGAGTCACAACGTTGGGTTCAAGTCCTACTTCAAGACTGACACTCCAGTGTAGTAACAAGAAGTGCTGTCCTGTCGAAAGTGCATCTTTTGGATGAGACATTAAACGAAGACTCCATCTGCCTGCTGTCCCACTATTTTGAAGATTACCTGGGGAGTTATCCCTGATGATCTAGACTATATTTAACTCTCAATCAACATCACACAAAAAGAAATCTGGTCATTATAATATTGCTGTTTGTGGGATCATGCTGTGCAAATATTAGCTGCTGCATTTTCTACATTACAACAGTTTACATTTCAAGTGCTTCATTGGCTGTAGAACACTGGGGCATCCGGAGGTTCTGGAAAGTGCTAGAAGTGCAAATATTTCTTTCTATTTGCATTCCTAAGTTAGGGCTGCATACTAATTACAGTATTTGTTATTTCATTCCTTGCTCAGTGCTACACAAACTCAGTACAGATTTAAAAACAATAGACATTTTTAGGATGTGTTTGTCAACAGAAGGTCAGCATCAATTGCCAATCTCTGACCAGATAATAGTGTGCCTTCTTGAACTGCTGCAGTGCTCAAGAAGTTGATCCCATAATGTTGTTATATAGGGAGTTCCAGGATTTTGACCTGGCAATACATGTCCAAGTCAGAATAGTAAGATTTGGAGGGGAACTTGGTGTCCCCCAGTATCTACTGCCATGGTCACTCTGAATAGTGGAAATCCTGGGTATGGAAGGTTCTGTTGCCGCAGTACAGCCTACAGATAGGAACACTGCAATCATGGCATGGCGAAAAGGTGGATGTTCAGGCTAGCCAAATAGCCTGCTTTGCCCTAAATGGTGTCGAATTGCCTATGTTGCAGCAGATGTACCCATTCAAGCAAATGGTGAATATCCCATCACATTATTGATTTGCATTCTGCAGGTGGTGCAGCAGTTTTGTGGAGTCAGGTGGTGAGCTAGCTGCAGTAGAATACCCAGCCTTTCACTTGTTCCAATAGTCATATCATTTAAGAGGCTGGCCCTGTTGAATCTTTAGTCAATGCTGACCTTAGGAAGCTGTTACATAAGAACAAAGAACAAAGAATAGTACAGCACAGGAACAGGCCCTTCGGCCCTCCAAGCCTGCGCCGATCATGATGTCTGCCTAAACTAAAACTGTATGCACTTACAGAGTCCATATCCTTCCATTCCCATCCTATTCATGCATTCGTCTGGTTGCCCCTTAAATGCCACTATCGTACCTGCTCCCATCAGGCAGTTCGTTCCAGACATTCTACTTTCTCAGAAGACTAAGGAAATTTGGCACGTCAGCTACGACTCTCACCAACTTTTACAGCTGCACCATAGAAAGCATTCTTTCTGGTTGTATCACAGCTTGGTATGGCTCCTGCTCTGCCCAAGACCGCAAGAAACTACAAAAGGTCCATCACGAAACCAGCCTCTCATCCATTGACTCCGTCTACACTTCGCGCTGCCTCGGTAAAGCAGCCAGCATAATTAAGGACTGCACCCACTCTGAACATACTCTCTTCCACCGTCTTCCATCGGGAAAAAGATACCAAGGTCTGAGATCATGTATCAACTGACTCAAGAACAGCTTCTTCCCCACTGCCATCAGACTTTTGAACGAACCTACCTTATATTAAGTTGATCTTTCTCTACATCCTAGCTATGACTGTAACATTACATTCTGCATCCTCTCCTTTCCTTCTCCCCTATGTACTCTATGAACAGTATGTTTTTGTCTGTATAGCACGCAAGAAACAATACTTTCCATTGTATGCTTATACATGTGACAATAATAAATCAAGCCAAATCCTTCCGTCAATCCTTCAGATGGTGATAAGGCTCCAACCCTTCTGGACGGATCCAAAAAAGCCCATTTGTCTTCCTTTGATACGACATATTATATATATTGTATGTTATACAGCTCTGAATAGATAAATTAAATTGGCAATGTTGAGTCCATCCTATTTATAAAACTCACTGTATTGCCCGCTGTCAAACTATCCAATGTTGCCAAGGGCTCCTTGGATAGTCTTGTGCAAGATCGATTGTTTTTAGCATGAACATTCCATGCATCCATCAGAGGAAGAGGCACATAATAGAGAGACCCATTCATGTTGGCACTTACCTCAGGGCCTAACCAGTGGAGCCATGAACTCAATGTAGGCTCGGAGTTTAAGTAGACCACTTCAAAAGGCAGCTGAAACTGAGATTTCATTGTACTCCTTTCAATTTACTACACTGTATTCACTGCTCTCCTCTACATTGGAGAGATCAAACGATGATTGGCTGACTGCTTTACAGAATGCTTTTTGCAGTCAGTAAGCATAACCCTGAGTTCCTAGTTGTCTGTCATTTTAAATCCCCGCTCCAATCTCACTCTAACCTCTCTATTCTCAATCTCCTACACTGTTGCAATGGAGTACAACATGAGCTTGAGGGACAGTGCCTCATCTTTCAGTTACCATGTGACTTCACAATGATAATGCCATCGGATGAAAGAAGAGGTGGTTCAGCTCTTTTTAGTTAGAGATGATTATTTACTGGCTCAATTCTTAATCGTCACTTATTGATTTAAATCTGGATATTGCCCAGATCCAGTTGTATGCAAGCACGGACTGCGTCATACACTGCGCAATCATTAACAAAAAGCTGTACTTACGACCTTACAATGGAGGGAAGGTGGTTGATGAAGCAACTGAAAATGCCTGGTCTTAGGACATTACCCTGACAAACGTCTGCAGTGATATCCAAGGGCAAAATAATTAGTTTCCAACAGCCATAACCATTATCGCTTGCATCAAACATGACTCAGCTACAAGAAGGTATTTCCTCTAAAGCCAATTAGCTTCAGTTTTACTAGAGATCCTTGGCAGCATATTCTGTCAGATCCTGCCTTAATGTCAAAGACCTTCACACTCAGAGCACTTCTGAATCATGTTTGGATCTAGGTCTGAAGCTGAGTGCTCCTAGTAGAAGCCTTAGCATCGGTGAGTAGGCTAATAATGAGTATCTTACCCAAGTCCTATCCCCGTAACCCCATGTATTATGCCACTTATCCCCCTAACCTACACATCTTGGGACAATAGGGGCAACCAACCTAACCCCTGTACATCTTTGGAGTGTGGAGGAAACCGGGGCAGCCGGAGTAAATCCATGCAGACACAGGGAGAATGTGCAAACTCCACACAGACAGCCACCCAAGGCCAGATTTGAACCCGGGTCCTTGGTGCTGGCAGGCAGCAGTGCTAACCACTGTGCTGCCCTATCTCCTAGTATTTTTGAGCAAATCTTCACCTTGTTGGATATATGACAGTGGTACAGCTATACTGGAACATCTTTGCTGGGGATACAGATAATTTTGGTCCACAGGTCTTCAGCACTACAGTCAGAGTGTTGCAAGAACGCGTAAACTTACATATTTTTTATTCCTTGTACTAGACCACTTGCATTGGCAGATAAATGCTGATGGGGGACTGGAGTTTGTTGCATGCCAGGTCAGGTCAGGTCAAGGACTGTAGCTTTTCTTCCCGAAACAACATTAATATTGATCAATCAGTTAATTTACGACATTTCAGTTCTGTGGTCACTTTTACTGATGTCAGCTCTTTATGCTACTTTTTTTTCTAAGCAACCAAATTTGAATTCTAAAACTGCCATAGTGGGATCTAAACTCGCAATCCGACTACTGTGAAGAAATGAATGTGTGTCAGACTACTATAAAGACCGTAACGGTCTCTGCCACACACACCACCTTGTATGGTTAAACTCTACCCTGAAATTGAATTCATTAATGAATGGTTTTTAACTTAAGCTGGAAATGCACTGGAGTGGCTGTTTTTTACCTACTGTCAGAATGCTAACACCCAACGACATGAAATTAACAGTGGCCCGAGACACTAGGCACAAGGGAGAAAAATCAGACCTCTGTCGAGTGTTGCTTTTACAACCATAATGCAGTAGCTCTTCACTTAAAGTTGTGGTTGCTTTCCTGAAAATTGCAACTTTAAGTGAAACAACTCGAAGCGAATCATAAACTACCATTGAAATCAATGTTAAAACCAGTTAGGTTCGTTTGGCCATTTCTTGTCGGAAAAAAAAACGTACAAGTTGAGATACATTTGTAGCATTGTGCATTTCCAGCTGAAATAATTTGCAAAATAAAATACATCACTAAATATAAAAGAAATACAATATACAATACAATGTATTGAATGGCAGAGCCTGCTTGAGGGACTGAATGGCTTACTCATGCTCCCATTTCCTGTTATGTAGGTTGTTGAAAAAAAAAATACACACCTCCAATACAATACTTTTAGATTGACCAAGCTCCACCTTGTAGAAAAGGTGAGGCCGGATGCCAGCAAGGCCAAGAGTAGGAGAAAGAGGGATGGAAGGCAAGCTTACATGAGCAAACAGGTCACAGAAGAGGAAGTCTGTGGCAAACAATATCAAAGTGAAACTGGCAATGTTAAATGGATATTTTGACATTACTTTATTAACAATGTTAAAGTGAAATTTAAGTGAGCCAACGTTAAGTGGGAAATTACTCGAGGTAAAAGTACAAATAATACCCACTAACAGTAAAAATCTATTTAACCTGTTTTGATGGTATTTTTTGAGGGATAATTACTGGACAGGTGAACCATCATCTGTTCTTCAAACAGTGCCATTTTTCAAGTTCACATGAATAGGCCTTGGTTCAACATCTTATAAACATTTGGGCAATGGTACCAAAAGAGAAAATTCTGGAAAATCTCAGTGGATCTGGCAGCATCTGTAAGGAGAGAAAAGAGCTGACATTTTGAGTCCAGATGACCCTAGATGCTGCCAAACCTGCTGAGATTTTCCAGCATTTTCTCTTTTGGTTTCAGATTCCAGCATCCACAGGAATTTGCTTTTACTTGGGCAATGGTGTTGTCCCTCAATACAACATTTTTCAAGTCTGTAGTATGGAGGGGAAAGCAAAGTGTGGTTTGAATCAGAATTTTTCTGACTCACGGGGTAAGAGTACTCCACGGAGTCAAGTTGATACTCCAGTTAAGAAACAGAATTAAATCAGTATTACAGAATAATGGTAACAGCAGTGTAAAATTCTAACCAAGGAAGTAATGTTGGGTTTACACATCTAAACTTCTCCCAAACTTTGATCCAAAAAGTGAGTTCTCCAATATCTGATGAAGTCATTACAAAATACATAATAATGTCACCTTGAGTATCCCGTCCAGATTTCTCACAGACTACTGGAAGAAATCTATTATTTACTGATCTCTTTAAAGCTGTAAAATATGTTAACAAAAACCATAAAATTCAAATGAGATAAATCCAACAGCTAGCCATCAAGTTCGCTGTGGGAGTTATGAGAGCGAAAGAATTCTGATTACATTTCTGGTCTTCTGTTGACACGTTCACAAAAAGTGTTGCAATCCTGTTATTGGTGTCATTTTGAGAACTGGTATAGGGTTCTTGCCAGATTGCACGATGGAATGTCATCACTGAATTGATATGTTTACTGAAGTATCCTGAAGTGATGAATATTAATCATATTCCTTTCATCATGCACTCAGCATCTCTCACCATCCAATTTCCCCAATGATGAAGTCATCAGCACTTGCTGTTTAACCAAGAATGTACCAAGAAGTTAGAACAAACAAAGCACTGAAATATGGACATGATCACAATGGCAGTTTGGATTTCAAAAGATAAATGCAACTAACACCACCCAGAATGACAACAGGAATATAAAGTTTAAGTCGTTGAACCTCAAGCCTCACCCAAAACACAAACTAAAACTAGTTGATGTGTATAGTTGAAGTTGAAATTAGAAGATATGCTCATCATTTCAAGCGATCATAGCTCTGAACCTCTTACATTTCCATAATCTAGTTCAAGCAGTGCACAAATCATTACATTTGCAAATGAACAATACCATTACAGTGCAACCAGCTTTTTAATGGCATACTAAATTAATCTTTAGCTTCCTGTCAATGTGATTTCACCACAGACGCAACACAGAGCTGTAAAAACCACGTAGGAAACCAAACCAATAACTGAATGAGAAGGAATTCATGCACTAAATATCTAAGCAAAGAAAAAATACATCAGCATACAAATTAGGTATTTTTGCTAACCTACAGATTTTTAACTAAGCTCAGCAGCAAAGCCATAAAATTAATCTTCTGCTTTATTAATGAACACTTTAGGTCTCAAGTAAACTAGGATTGTAAAAAAGTATATGGCTTTTGCCCGATTATGAATTTGTGAAGCACCTTGAGACTTTTCTCTACATTAAAGATGCTATATCAATGGAATATCTAAACATATGTATTTAATGTTTTTGTATATGCACGCACATGCACACAATGCCAACTATTTCAATTATTTCCTCCCCATGAACCCACCCGTACACAACTCAACTGAAGCTAGTTATGAGGTTAACATGAGGATTTGAGGAGGGTTGAAAGGGAAAGAGGGGGAAATCACCATCTCCTTTCAGTTTACCTGCATGGCTTTAAGAATACAAGCAACAGGTGAAGTAGGACAGTCAGCCGTCTACCTCAATTCCACCTTCGCACAACCCTTGTAAACAATTTTGAACCATGGAACATACATTTTAACATATCTAAGTAGATCCATAACAGACAAAAATGCAACAAAATCAAATTCACTCTGGAAATCCTAATTATAGCAGGAAATACTATCCAATTAACAAAGTACATGTCCAATACTATCCAATTAACAAAGTACAATTAACAAAAGAATGACCAGGGTGAGGTTAGGGCCGGTCAAGGACAGTAGTGGGAACTTGTGTATGGAGTCAGTGGAGATAGGCGAGGTGATGAATGAATACTTTTCCTCAGTGTTCACCAAGGAGAGGGGCCATGTTTTTGAGGAAGAGAAGGTGTTGCAGGCTAATAGGCTGGAGGAAATAGATGTTCGGAGGGAGGATGTCCTGGCAGTTTTGAATAAACTGAAGGTCGATAAGTCCCCTGGGCCTGATGAAATATATCCTAGGATTCTTTGGGAGGCAAGGGATGAGATTGCAGAGCCTTTGGCTTTGATCTTTGGGTCCTCGCTGTCCACGGGGATGGTGCCAGAGGACTGGAGAATGGCGAATGTTGTTCCTCTGTTTAAGAAAGGGAATAGAAATGACCCTGGTAATTATAGACCGGTTAGTCTTACTTCGGTGGTTGGTAAATTGATGGAAAAGGTCCTTAGGGATGGGATTTACGACCATTTAGAAAGATGCGGATTAATCCGGGATAGTCAGCACGGATTCGTGAAGGGCAAGTCGTGCCTCACAAATTTGATTGAATTTTCTGAGGAGGTAACTAAGTGTGTTGATGAAGGTAGGGCAGTTGATGTCATATACATGGATTTTAGTAAGGCCTTTGATAAGGTCCCCCATGGTCGGCTTATGATGAAAGTGAGGAGGTGTGGGATAGAGGGAAAGTTGGCCGATTGGATAGGTAACTGGCTGTCTGATCTAAGACAGAGGGTGGTGGTGGATGGAAAATTTTCGGATTGGAGGCAGGTTGCTAGCGGAGTGCCACAGGGATCAGTGCTTGGTCCTCTGCTCTTTGTGATTTTTATTAATGACTTAGAGGAGGGGGCTGAAGGGTGGATCAGTAAATTTGCTGATGACACCAAGATTGGTGGAGTAGTGGATGAGGTGGAGGGCTGTTGTAGGCTGCAAAGAGACATAGATAGGATGCAAAGCTGGGCTGAAAAATGGCAAATGGAGTTTAACCCTGAAAAATGTGAGGTGATTCATTTTGGTCGGACTAATTTAAATGTGGATTACAGGGTCAAAGGTAGGGTTCTGAAGACTGTGGAGGAACAGAGAGATCTTGGGGTCCATATCCACAGATCTCTAAAGGTTGCCACTCAAGTAGATAGAGCTGTGAAGAAGGCCTATAGTGTGTTAGCTTTTATTAACAGGGGGTTGGAGTTTAAGAGCCGTGGGGTTATGCTGCAACTGTACAGGACCTTGGTGAGACCACATTTGGAATATTGTGTGCAGTTCTGGTCACCTCACTATAAGGAGGATGTGGAAGCGCTGGAAAGAGTGCAGAGGAGATTTACCAGGATGCTGCCTGGTTTGGAGGGTAGGTCTTATGAGGAAAGGTTGAGGGAGCTGGGGCTGTTCTCTCTGGAGCGGAGGAGGCTGAGGGGAGACTTAATAGAGGTGTATAAAATGATGAAGGGGACAGATAGAGTGAACGTTCAAAGACTATTTCCTCGGGTGGATGGAGCTATTACAAGGGGGCATAACTATAGGGTTCGTGGTGGGAGATATAGGAAGGATGTCAGAGGGAGGTTCTTTACGCAGAGAGTGGTTGGGGTGTGAAATGGACTGCCTGCAGTGATAGTGGAGTCAGACACTTTAGGAACATTTAAGCGGTTATTGGATAGGCACATGGAGCACACCAGGATGATAGGGAGTGGGATAGCTTGATCTTGGTTTCAGATAAAGCTCAGCACAACATCGTGGGCCGAAGGGCCTGTTCTGTGCTGTACTGTTCTATGTTCTATGTACATGTCTTCATTACACACAAATTCAATTTCAAACACTAATCTTACAATATCTTAGATATATCAAACTCTGTGCTTAATTACTGAAGTACACAGTGGATATTTTAACCCCTGCCCCATGCTAGTTCACCTGAAGACTGAAAAGTTTCATAATCTGCACCTAATGAACATACTCAGTATGAGATTAATCACAGGTCCTTTCAACTGAAATAATAACTGCTTGAAAACATTGCACCAGTAAGAAAGCGGTGATAAAATAATCTGGACGCCATGGGAATCAGACACACCATCTTTAATTAGGCAATAAAAATGCATTATAAGGTTGACCAGATAAGCAATAAATGCTGACTACCCCAGATAACTTACAAAGATAGTAGCTGGAATTGTCACATGTCAAATGCTTTTGTTAATTTTTACAACTTTTCACATTTATTTTCCCCTTTATTCATTTGGACATGACTACAATTAGAGCATGTGCTATAATGTGAATCTGCAAAGTTTATTTTTGCACATTTCTATTCATAACTGATAAATACACTGATGCTACAAATGTAACATTTTCAGAATTAACAAACCAATCCCGTCGTTATAGTTACATCTCACTAGGATCCAAGATTGGACTCTGAAAAAAATCGTCACTATTCATTTAATGTTAGTAGTTAAAAGTTATGCTATTAGCTCAACATTAGTGTTTTTCCCCAAAATGTATTCTGCACTGCAGCTCTAATTCCCTCTGGCTTATATACAAAGTACTAACATGGCAAAAATATATTGCAGGTTCCTGAGAAATTAAGTGTACAATGCAATTTGGAGCACAGCATTTAAAGCTGATCTTCCTGAGGTGGCACTGCAATAATATTCAAATAAGAAACTCACATTTATATCACACCCATCACAATCCCAGGATTTACTTACAGAGACTGATCTTGAATTATACAGGCATATAACTGTTGACAATTGTTTTGATAATTGTGAAACCATTATTTTTGTATCAATGTATTAAGAGAACAGCATATTGACAAGTTCTAAATCAAAACTTGCAAAAAAGAGTTAGAGATTCACATTATAGTACCTGTTCTAATTATTTGCATGTCCAATAAAGGAAAAATAAATGAAAAGGTTGTAGAAATTAACCAAACATTTGATTACATAACTGAGTATGTTACATTCTCACCGACTGACATGTGCGTGGCTGTGTCTCACTCATTCCAGGTCAGGCACAGTCTAATGAAGTACAATTTAGAACTGGTCTCTAGAATTTCAGCTCATATAAATACAGAAGGCTTTTCAGTTGCACAAATTAAGCAGCATAAAGATGGAGCTTGACTAAGTACAGCGAGAGGGGGGTGCTTAACTGGGAATTTGGTAAATGAGGGAATTCAGTGCAGTGAAGGAGGAGGTGCTATTCTGGGCTTTTACAAAAAAGGTGTCCAAGAGAGGGAGCTGGTAACAGAAAGACCTGAGAACTGCAAGCGTGAGGCATTAATTTAATGAGCAGGTAGGTTGCTAAGTTTTTTTTCTCTAAACTGAAGCAGAAGTTTAAACTGGTACTGAGGAGAAAGAAGCATTGTATTAAATGTATTAGCAAGTTAAACTCCATTATATAACTAGGGAAGATCAGGGATATTTCTAAACTTAAAACCTAATTAGTTAAATAAAACACAATGAAGATGGCGGGGAGATGATATGTTACAGCTGTAGTACAGGAGCTGGCGGACACCAGTGTGACCTCTGCAGTAAATGTCTGTAGCTCAAGGAGCTTTGGCTCAGAGTTGCTGAGCTGGAATCCAAATTTCAGACACTGAAATGCATCAGGGTGGGGAAGTTACCTGAACACTTTGTTACAGAAGGCAGTTACACATCTCTTAGGATAGGTACTTCTAAGTTGGTCAGTGGTGAAGGATAGGAGGGTATGACTGCAAGAGAGGTAGGTATGGGGATCCAGAAGGTAGCAATGGAAAAGGCTCAGCCCTTGCAATTGTTCGACAGGTTCAATGTTCTTGCAGTTTGTATGGATGAGAGCACAGACTACCGGGAGGATTTTTTAAAAAAGTCTTTCACTGGATTTGGGTGTCACTGGCTAAGCTAGCATTTAACTAATGGATGAAAAACAGACAACAGCAATATAGTTAGGGACACAGATAGTATTCTCTGTGGTTGAAATCATGAGTTCTGAAGGCTATGGTGCCTGCCAAGTGTCAGGGTTAAGAACATTTCCTTGGGCTAGAGAGGAACTTTGAAGGGGAGAAGGAGGATCCAGTTGTCGGATCCATGTGGGTACCAATGGCATAGGTAGGACAAAGAAAGAAGTTCTGCTGAGGGATTATGAGCAGTTAGCAACTAAATTAAAAAACAGAACCACAAAGGTAATAATCTCTGGATTGCTACCCGAGAGTACTGGGGAAAGAGGGAGTTGTACCATTGCAACAGCCTTCACATGGATCATGCTGGGATCAGTGTCCTGGTGAATCTTATAAATAGGGCTACAGTGAGGGCTTGAAACTAAATAGCAGTAGGGAGGATTCATGTTCGGAGAGATTGGGAAAGTTAAAGAGAAAGGACAAGGCAATAGAGAAAGGTGGCAAAATGGTCAATTGTAACCAGAGTGTGACAAAAAGGGCTACAGCATACAAACTTGCACCAGCAGTAAGGCTGCAGCAGGGGAAAATGATAAAAAGACAGAATTAAAAGCTCTTTATCTGAATGCTTGCAGCATTTGTAACAAGATGGATGAATTGGCAGCACAATTAGAAATAAATGAGTATGATTGTGATAGCATTTGCAGAGACATGGTTGCTAAGTGACCACTGCTGTAACCTGAATATTCAAGTGTATTTGACATTTTGGAAAGACAGGAAGAATGGACAAGGAGGCGAGATGGCTCTGGTAATAAGAATAAGATCAGTGCAGTAGTGAGAAATGATCTTGGTTTGGTTGATCAAGATGTAGAATCAGCTTGGCTGAACACAAGAAAAAGCAAAGGAAAGAAGTCATTGGTGGGAGTAGTTTATAACCTCCAACAGTAGCTAACCTACAGAATAGAATACAAATCAAAAAATAAAGGCAGCTTGGAGGAAAAGTACTGCAATAAGTGCGGGTGATATTAACTTTCATATAGTTTGGATTAATTATATTAGAAAAGGTAGCCTGAAGGATAAGTTTAGAACATAGAAAAAATACAGCATAAACAGGCCCTTTATAGACTGCATTTGAGACAGTTTCTTCAAACAATTTCCTCTGGAACCAACCAGGGAACAGCTTATTTTAGAGGTGGTAATGTGTGATGAGAAAGGATAAATTAATGACTTCATAAGAAAGGATCATTAGATATGAGTAATCATAGCAAACCAGAATTTCACATTCAGTTTGAAGGTGAGAAACATGGGTCTGAAACTACAGTCTTAAAATTAAATAAAGGCAACAGAGCCTTCAGAACTTTTGATCATGACTACAGAGAATTGTACCAATCCCCCTAACCATACTGTGCTCTATGATAACCGGTTTCCTTTTTTGAGATAGTTTCTTCAAACAATACATCTGGAACCACCTGGAAACAGATTATTTTAGACTTGGTAATGTGTCATTATGCAGGGTAAATTAATGACCTCATAATAAAGGATCTCTAGGTAAGAGTATTCATAACATGCTGGAATTTCACATTCAGTTTGAGGATGAGGAATGTAGGAATGAAACTATAGTCAAACTTAATTAAAAGCAATTTCAAGGGCATGAAGACACAATTCGCTAAAGTGAACTGGATAAATAGGGATAATGATAAAGACAATGGAGAAACAGTGGCAGACTTCCATGGAGATATTTCATAACTCTTGACAAATCCTTAACAAATCTACTTGCATTTTTTGAGGATTTAACTAGTAGCACAGATAAGGGAGAATCAATGGGTGTGGTGTATTAGGACTTTCAGAAGGCTTTTGATAAGGTCTCTCATAAGAGGTTAGTGGACAAAAAAATAGGGGTAATGTACTGGCATGGATTAAAAATGATTAACAGATAGAAAACAGAGAGGGGGAATAAATGGGTCTTTTTTTTTAAGCAGCAGGCAGTGGCTAGTGGGGTACCACAGAGATCAGTGCTTGGGGCCCAGCTGTTCGTGACATATATATATGTCTGTACCTTTAGTCTGCTTTCCTGAGACATGATGTAGCACTCATCTGATGAAGGGGCAGCACTCGGAAAGCTAGTGGCTTGTGCTATCAAATAAACCTGTTGGACTTTAACCTGGTGTTGTGAGACTTCTTACTGTGTTTTCCTGAGACATACCAGGCAAGACATACAAAAAGAATAACACACTCAACTATAGCCATATACAAGAGTTTCATAATTGTCAGATCTACGCAAAAAGGTTTTAATTTTCTGAAGTAGTATAATCGTGCATACCCTGTGGCTACCACATTTCCCTTCAGTTTAGCTCATCATCTACTTTGACACCTAGATACTTGTAGTTAATAACTAACTCAATGACCACATCATGAATTTTCACAGTAGCAAAACCACTAACTAGCTTTTTCCTAAGTCCATAACAAGTTCTTTTATCTTGATTTTGTTCAGTTTAAGAGAATTATTTTCACACCATTTTACAAACTTCTCCGCTGGGATCCTATAGTTTCCTTTGTTATGCTTTATGAGAGCCATAAGGACCGTATCATCTGCATACTTCAGGATTGCTATTGTCATACTCTGATCGACATTCATATAGAGGATAAAAAGTAAACATGACAATACACAATTCTGAGGAGATCCTGCATTCACTAACATGGGCTGGAACTTTCCCGCTGGCATGCCGCCTCCTGCCATGAGAAAGACACTTGGAGAGGTCAGAGAATCCTGCCCATGGGCTTGTATCTGTCTTCACAGTAGAAAGCACAAAAGAAATCCCAAGGAGAATAGAAAATCAAGAGATAACAGGGAAGACGGGACTTTAAACAATCACTAGAGAAAAGAATACTGGGAAGACTAATGGGATTAATGGCTGACATTTCCCCTGGACCTGCTGAACTGCACTGTAGGGTCTTAATAGGAGATAATGCAGAGATATTGGATGCATTGGCTGTAATCTTCCAAAATTTCCTAGATTCTGCAAAGATCCCACTGGATTGGAAAACTGTAAATGTAATACCACTATTCAAGAAGGGAGGGAAAACAGAAAGCAGAAACTATAGGCCAGTTAGTCAACATCTGTCAGTGGGAAATACGAGAATCTATTATTAAGGGAGTAGTAGCAGGGCATTTAGAAAGTCATGATGCAATCAAGCGGAGTCAAAATAGTTTTGCGAAAGGGGAATAATGTTCAAAAGATTGATTACGAGTTTTTTGAGGATGTAACTAGGAGAGTGGATAAAGGGAAATCAGATGATGTAGTGCATCTGGATTTCCAAAAAATATTTGATAAGGTGCCATACAAAAGGTTACTGAACAAGGTAGCAAGTCATGGTGTTAGGGATGATATATTAGTGTGGATGGAGGATTGGCTAACTAACAGGAAACAGAGTGAAGATAAATCAGTCATTTTCAGAGTGGCAAACTGTAACTAGAGGAGTAACACAGGGATCAGTACTGGGACCTCAGCTATTTACAATCTGTTAATTATTTGGATGAAAGGGCTCAGTGTATTATAGCCAATTCTACTGTCAATACAAAAATAGGTGGGAAATCATGTTATGAGGACACAGTCTGCAATGAGATACAGATAGCTTAAGCGGCAAATGGAGTATGACGTGAGAAAATGTGAAATTGTCGACTTTGGAAGGTAAAATAAAGAAACAGAATATCTAAGTGGAGAGACACTGCAGAATACTGTGGTACAGAGGGATCTGGGTATCCTTGAACATTAATCACAAAGGGTTAACATGCAAATACACCAAGTAATTTGGAAGGCAAATGGAACGTTAGCTATTATTGCAAGAAGGATGGAGTATAAAAGTAGGGGTCTTGCTACAACTGCCTTGGTGAGAGCACACCTAGCGTAATACATACAGTTTAGGTCTCCTTGCTTAAGGAGGGATATACTTGCATTGGAAGCAGTTCAGAGAAGGTTCATCATGCTGATTCCTGGAATAAAGGGTTGTCTTATGAGGAAATGTTGAGCAGGTTGGGCCTATACTCATTGGAATTTAGAAAATGAGAGGTGATTCTAAGGGGGCTTGAAAGGATAGGTGCTGAGAGAATGTTTCCCCAAAGGGGGGAAATCTAGAACTAGGGGCACAGTTTAAAAATAAGAGGTCTCTCTTTTTTGATGGCAATGAGAAGGAACTTATTCTCTAAGAGGGTCAATAGTCTTTGGAATTCTCTTCCCCAGAAAGCAGTGAAGGCTGCATCATTGAAGTAGTGAAAGGTGCTATATAAATATCAGTTGAATTGCTTATGCTTGGTTTAGTTTAAATCACTTCAAGCAAGATTTCTCTATGCTTTTCTAAAAATTAAGTTCAAAACCTATGTTCAAAAATTTAAATTCAAAGTCACTAAAAGTAGAAATTTCAAATTGATGCCGGCGTGGGCTGCTTACAGTCATTATGCACAGGAGTCTATTCAGCCTGTCAAGTCCTTGCCTCTCTGTAGAGGATCTAGTCAGTCAAGTTTTCCTTGCTCTATCTCTAGTCCTGCAAGTTTATTTCTTAAATACATTCCATTAGTCTGAGAGTGGCAGCTATCTCACACTGATTAGACAACTTTTGCTACAAGAAATTAGCTATAACAATGTCATTGTTAGCACTTATTTAAACATGTAATATTAAAAGCTTGATAACCATGAAATGCCTACTTCAAGTTATCAAAAAACAATAACTTCAATTTAAAATCCACTTAAGAATGTAAATTAAATTTTCCATCAAATCTACCTAGTTACTACTTTATTTCATTACAGCATCACTTAATAAATTTGCTCAAATTGAAAGTCATAAAAGCAGAATGAAGTCATATCATGGCACCAATATCCTGCAGATAAATCACAGGAGAATATCACACCAGATCGGTAGAGAGTCAGATCCCCTGGGATTGGAATATTTTCATAATAAATCAGAAATTCACTCCTTCTCAACTTCCCTTCTTATCCCTTAACAACCCTGGGAAATATTGACTCTTCCGTAGAATTTCATCCATGGAGTCATTTGAATGAAAATTCTAAAAAGATTTCCAATCTAAATCAAATCTCCGCATATAACTAAAACAAAACATTTTAAAAAATTATACATACTTCTAATCTAGCAAAAGTTTGAGAAAAAAAGGGAGGTGTAATGAAATAAAGCTTTATTATCTGACATTATAGGGACATGTCACAGGCTTGATTTCCAATTAAAAACTTTATGAAAGGAGCAATTAAATAAAGAAAAATTATAGCACGCCAAGTAAATTTAAAAGAACAAATTGACACCTTTATGTTACAACAGATGAGCTGAGGCAGGGGTGGAGTTGGGTAATGTTAGAGAGGTGGAAAAGGAGGGCCTAGTGATGGTATGGATATGCAGTCTGTAGATCAGCACGTGGTCAAGACCATAAGACCATAAGACATAGGAGCGGAAGTAAGGCCATTCGGCCCATCGAGTCCACTCCACCATTCAATCATGGTTGATTTCAACTCCATTTACCCGCTCTCTCCCCATAGCCCTTAATTCCTCGAGAAATCAAGAATTTATCAATTTCTGTCTTGAAGACGCTCAACGTCTCGGCCTCCACAGCCCTCTGTGGCAATGAATTCCACAGACCCACCACTCTCTGGCTGAAGAAATTTCTCCTCATCTCTGTTCTAAAGTGACTCCCTTTTATTCTAAGGCTGTGCCCCCGCGTCCTAGTCTCCCCTGTTAATGGAAACAACTTCCCTACGTCAAATATAACATCAAGGTTGCAAACTGTCTGGTTTAAACTCAATGACCAGGAACAGGGATGAAGGCAGTGGCTGGGGAATTAAGTTTGTGGCAAGGCCCAAATTCAATGGCTTCTACCTTCCCCATACTTACTTTGATGATGTTTCTGCTCAATCAGTATTGAACATCAGATAAGAAGTCTGATAATTTAGAATCAGTGAATGGGTCGAAATGAGTATAAGCTAGGGTCATTTATAACTATAATTAGATCTGAGGGAACATGTGTTTTAAAACATCAATTTTGTTTTCATTAATTCACCAAACGTGGCCATTACTGGCACATCTCTAGTCGACCTTCAGATGGTGGTAAGGGATGCACTGTTTTCTTGAACCACTACAGTCTGTGAGGTGAAGATACTATTGTGTTGTCAGGTTGGATGTTCCATCATTTTGATCAGCGATGATGAGACAATAGTATTATATGGCCAAGTAAGGATGCTTATGGCTTGGAGAGATGTTGGAGATGATGTACCTGCCGCACTTGTCCTTCGAGGGCGTGAAACCCCACAGGTTTGGGGCATGCTCTCAAGTTCAATGTCTCTCATTTGCTTGACTTTGTTAGGAAGCTTGAACAATGAATTCTGTAACAGATATGTTACTTTGGGCCATTAAATTGCCGCACTTCAAAGTGTGCCACTCATCAAAAATGCTAGACCCTATCCCTTAGCACGAGTGACAAGGACGCACCTGGTTCTGTAGTTTGTAGCTTGATTTCATAGCCCTGCTCATTGTAGTTCAACTACGCATTAAACAAATTGATCCACACTTGCTTTTACATTGCAGCCAGCTCTTGGGAAAGTGAATTAATTGCACAATTGTCCCATATTCTCTAACATTGAATTGGTCTTCCTGTAAACCAGCTACATCCATTCCACTTAGGCACAGACTATTCATGGCATTTTGTTTAATGATTGGGGGCAGAGTGGGAAAACCACGATGCAACTACAGACAGAATAGCACCGTATCTGGGTTATGTGAAAAACAATCCACTGCAGCATTTTTTGTGGTTTAAAGGTAAAGGTTTTATTAAGAGATCAATTTCCTGAAGAACTGCCTTGGGCAGATCCTATGACACTACTTGAAGAACAAGGGAGTTCTCCTTGGAGCCCCATCCAACATTTTTTCTTTAACCTGCTTTACGCAATATTGGTTATCCAGTCATTGTCACATTGCTGCTTTTAGGACCTTGTAGTGTGCAAATTGGCTGCCACTTTTCCTACATTACAACAGTGACTACACTTCAAAAATACTTCATTGGGTGTAAATGTTATGAACAATCTGTGTATGCATGGAATGGCCGTTCCAAAAGAAGTAGCTGGTTTAAAGGAAGACTAGTTGATTGCCAGAAAGAGAATATGGGAAAATAATGCGGTTAACTCACTTTACAGAAAGGTGCTGAGGTGAAAAGCACTATATAAATGCAAGCTCTTTCCTTTCTCTTCACATTGTTGACTTTTTTTTATTATAGAATCCCTACAGTGCCGAAGGAGGCTATTCGGCCCATCAAGTCTGTACCGATCTCAATCCCACCCAGGCCCTGTTAATTGTGCTGTTATAATGCAATCTGGACATTGCGAGAGTCTGAGCTAACTAGCTATGCTCCCACAATATATTGCATTGACGCCACCACTAATGCACATTGCTGCTGTCAGACAAGCAGTTAAAAAATAGTCTGGCCACCGAGCTAAAAAAGAAATCCAACGGCTTTGTTTCAATAGGCTTTGTTGTTGAACATGTGGTCATGAAACATAAAAAGGTTTTTTTTCTTCTCTCTAAGGATCTCAACCTTTAATTGTCTATTTTCCTCTGGTGTCTCCAATTCATGTGTATTTTTAATTCCAACCCTCGCCCCACTGTGTATATATATCAAAATAAGAGGTCAGTTGGCAGTGGTTTCTGGGACAGAGCAGAACAGGTCAGGAGAAAAGAAGAAATCCAGGAGTTGCTGCCAAATGAGTGAGAAAAAAAATTAGGATGTGGCCTGAGCTGGAATGAATTGGAGAGGAAGAAAAGATACATATTATGGATAGCAGAAAAAGGATCTCCTTGGAGTGGACAAAGGTAGGCTTGTACCAAGAAGGAACAGGATGTGGGAGCAAGAGTTGGCAGTAGCAAGGGGACTTGTGTCCAGAAGGATCTTGGATACAAGGCTAGAGAAGAAAAGCCGTAGCTGGGTAAAGTTAGATTCAGGACACAGCTCAGAATCTGAACTTTTGGCCAGAAACCACCATGTATAAAGATTTGGAGACTCAAGTCTTCCTTTCAAAACTGTAAATCTTTGAACTAAAACATTATTAAGATCAAAATCAGCATTTACTACCCATGTCTCGTTTTCCTGGTTGAAGGACTTGAGGTCACCAGTGAATCACAATGTAGATTGGTATCACATATAGGCAAGACTACATGGGCAAGGATTGCAAGTATGCTTCCTTTACAAGCGTTTAGTGAACAAGTTGGTTTTGCACAACTGCCTGACAGCTTCATGGTCATTTTTACTGATTGATTTTTATATCTAGATCACCACTTATTACCATAAAGTCCTTACGTAAACCAAAGATGACTCATCATTATTTCACAAAAGTTCTGTGTACTCCAATTCATGCTGAATTCCTACAAATCAGTTTTCCAAGGAACATAGCTTTGAAAATGATGCAGGCAGTTAATTGGTCATATGCTTCTTCGACGAGATCAGCAGCTTGCTTCACCACATGATGGGCATGGACCAATCAAAAAGGATGCAATGACTGCAGAACAGGTTTCCAAATAGTATAGTAGGAGCTAACAGACACAAGCAAATACACTATATGGTGCTGTACTAAGCTACACAGAGGCAGTCAAACTTTAATTCTGGATAGCAGCGAGAGCTTAGAAATTGGATGTTGGATGACTATAGGTTCAAGTCAACCGCATTGTCTCCCTTTTCAAGTCGCTTATTAACATATACCAACCAAGTTCATAAAGCTGGTTGCTTGGATAAACTATCTACAGGTGTAGCTAAGCATGGGCTGCTTTCAAAGTAAAAACATTTTTAAATATCAGATTTGGTTGAAAAGTTAGTCATAAATATACTGAAGTCAGAAAGAATCATGGTTACAGGTAATAAGACAGTAAAAAAGGCTTCAATAAAATTGTGTCTGAACATTAGACTAATTTGATGTTTAGGAAGAACTTTTATTATTTATACAGCAGATGATTGTAGTAAAACATATTGGGCCATACCGTCCACCCAGCAGCGTAAAGTCCTGTCCCGTTGGAATTACAAAAGTTTACAGCGCACTTAATTGCTTTGGTGTCCAGAGTGTGTGGTGTGTCCTGAACGGAGTTTGGTCTGGGTGAGTTACTATTAGCATAAAACTGGCAGAACCCATCCAAAGTTAGCAATTTAATTCGCTTTGTCAGATGGCTCCCAGTGCAGCGCAATTGTCCAGGAGAGGTTAGGCTCTCATGAACGTTTACAGATGCACCATAGAAAGCATTCTTTCTGGTTGTATCACAGCTTGGTATCCCTCCTGCTCTGCCCAAGACAGCAAGGAACTACAACGGGCCGTGAATGTAGTCCAATCCATCATGCAAACCAGCTTCCCATCCATTGACTCAGTCTACACTTCCCACTGCCTCGGCAAAGCAGTCAACATGATTAAGAACCCCACACACACAGGACATTCTCTCTTCCACCTTATTCCGTCGGGAAAAAGACACAAAAGTCTGAGGTCACATACCAACCGACTCAAGAACAGCTTCTTCCGTGCTGTCAGACTTCTGAATGGACCTACTTTGCATTAAGTTGATCTTTCTCTACATCCTAGCTATGACTGTAACACTACATTCTGCACTCTCTCATTTCCTTCTCTATGAACGGTATGCTTTGTCTGTATAGCGCACAAGAAACAATACTTTTAACTGTATGCTAATACATGTGACAGTAATAAGTCAAATCAAATCAAAGCACTTCTGGACAACTGCCATGTAAAGTCTTACCTTGGGTCTTCTGAGAGGGATTGCCCAGTGCATTTTTGGGGTACTCCCCAAATCCAACTCTGGGGAGCCAGAAGGTTATTGACTATTTTATGGCTATCCGTGGTGTAACAATCAAAAAAAAATTGTCAATTTCTTGTTTAAGATCACCCATGCATAGCCATACATTAAAAAAAAAACAGAATTCAGTTCGAGCAAATGAGAAATGACCAAAAACCAAAATACAGACTGGAAAGTTCCAGTTATCAAAATAGTTGCACAGTGACACTTTTAACTTGTATATTACTAAGCAAAGAACCTCCTTGTTCAGCATGCCAATCAACACAACAACTTACACAGCTCAAATTCAAGGACAATGGTCCATTTCTATCTGTCAGTATCTGTACCATAGGTGAAAGGGATGTGACATAATTGCTGAAATTGTGCTAATTCAGCTGGGAGCAGGCTTCCCACCTTCCAGCAGTTGGAGCTGCATAGCTGAGGACAACCACCACAGTTAAAAATTAGAATGCTTTTGCAATTCTACTCCCTGCGCAAAACAATGAGGTGAACAAGAAAATCGTAACCTGGGCAAGCTAATCTAATAAGCATAACTTCTCAAACAATAAGATTCTGCAGAGCTCCCATCTTTGACCAGCCACTGATCTTTGTCGCATCAGCATTCCAGCAAACCTGGAACACCGCAAACTCTCACCATCTTTAACTGAAGCCATTGCCTATTTTTTGCACAAAACAATTACCAAGATTCAGAAGCAATGCTCCTCTACCAGTCACATTTTCAGTGTTTTCCAAATAATGTGCCCTTTAATGTTTCAGTCAGAAATTACTTGCACTACAGCTGAAGATTCCAAAACAAAAGCATTTTAATACCAACATCTGCACCAATGTGACATGGTAGGGCATCTTTAGAGGCACAAAACACGGTAGCACAGTGGTTAGCACTGCTGCTTCACAGCTCCAGGGACCTGGGTTCGATTCCCGGCTTGGGTCACTGTCTGTGTGGAGTTTGCACATTCTCCTCGTGTCTGCGTGGGTTTCCTCTGGGTGCTCCGGTTTCCTCCCACAGTCCAAAGATGTGCGGGTTAGGTTGATTGGCCATGCTAAAATTGCCCCTTAGTGTCCTGGGATGCGTAGATTAGAGGGATTAGCGGGTAAAATATGTAGGGATATGGGGGTAGGACCTGGGTGGGATTGTGGTCGGTGCAGACTCGATGGGCCGAATGGCCTCTTTCTGTACTGTAGGGTTTCTATGATTCTATGAAAATACTGAAAGAACATTTCACTGCTTTACTACAAAGTAATCGGTGCCCATTAACGTTCGATATTTCATTCACCAAGAGGATTTCACTAAAATATTTTGCATTAATTTTCCCAACTCAATTCTACTGCAATTTTTCTGAACAAATTGCTTCATATTAACAAATGCTGCTGATTGATTACTGTGTTTTGAGACAGTAAGCTCAAAGTATGTTCGACAGATGGTGACAGTGTGGAACTCCATGGACATATTGTGTGGAACTCAGACTCAAGTAAGTCCTCAACAAATTGCAGCTAAATTAGTTCTAGTTTTATTTTGTATATTGCTATTTCTATTCTTACTCACTTACTAACTGAATTGTTTTGAAAGCACAAATCATACCAACAAGGAACAAAAGTGTACAATTTTACACTTGTATTGATAGTCCAATATGACTTTCTATAAAACTTGTATACTAGCTAGTTTCAGCTGCATCCCTGGGGAAGAAAGGAATAAAAGGTTAGTTACAAGTCCTGTGACCTGTTATGAGAGGGGCTCTAAGCTAAGCTGTTCAGCATCCACCTCTCTGGAGAGGAGAGTGGGTGAAGACTAAGGGAGAAAAAATAAATCTAGAAATACTCTTTTTTTTACAGAAATTAATTGAACGCACTAAGTTAAAATTTTGACTCCATCTTCAGCGGGAAACACCTCTGAGTGAGCTGGACCAGTTCTTGATTCTACCCCTTGATGGACACAACACTCCAGTAAAGTAAAAACCGACAGGACAAATGTTCACAACGCATAGTACTGCTTAAAATTTGACAAAACTTTTAATTAAGCAGTTTAATGAATAAAAAATATTATGTGCAGCAGTGTTCTTGGCTGTGCTTAATCTGGTTATGACGATCAGAAGTGGATTTGAGCTGGCTTCAGTTTCAGTAATTCCTTTAAGCAAAACTGACAGATGCCTGAGAATGCAGCATAAGGCTTACATTGAGACAAACACATTGGCTTTCTGACCTAATCAAAATATTGAAAGCTGCTGCATAATGGAGGGGAAGCCCTTCTTGTGAAGTATAAAAATAACAGGGGAGAATCATCCGAGGTCACACTTACTAAATTCCCTTCACCTGTCAATGCTGATGTTGCTGCCTTTTATCACCCTCCAACTCTTCCAAAGTTATGACATCAAAACAAATTCCTCCGTGGCCAAGGTCCATCCCATCCCTGCAACCCTCTCCAGCCCAAAGTCGCATTACATTGTCTCCACTCTAACACTGGTTTACTGTCCATAAAAGCAAAACCAAGGTCAGAGAAACTAATATGTTGCTTTATTATGTCACCCATGTAAGTTATTGATGCATCGTACCAAAGGCAGAATTACCATAGCTTGTGTTTAACCATGGTACTTCTTCTCCCATTCTAAACCTCTCCCGGATCAAGTCTCCAAATCAGTGCCCAATCCTAGCACTTTTTGAATTGCTGAGTGTTGTTTTGCTACATTAAAATGAACAAAATAAATGCTAACTGTTATTGTGGAGGAACCAATAAAGATGTTGGCAAAGAGTTGATACAGATTGTCTAAAAAAGAAAGCAGTGAGAAAGGAAGAATATGCACAAGTGTATGGTATTGCAAGGCCCTATCAAATTTGCATTTTATAAGGGGGTTGCAGGAAACAAGGGGACAGGAGTCTCAAGCAATTTTAATGAAAATATGTGCAAGATTATATGTAAACAGGTTTCCATAAGGTTTTTAAAAAATTATTTTATGGGATGTGGGGACAGTTAAGAATCAGCCACATTGCTGAGAGTCTGGTGTCACGTTTAGGCCAGACCAGGTAAGGATGGCAGATTTCCTTCCCGGAATATCACTGAAACAGAATTGATTTTTTTGTGGCACATCTCTTGGCAAATGGTTACAAAGGATGTTAGTGCACCTGATGGTTTTTACAACATTCAAAAATGGTTTTCATGGTTCTCATTAGACTTTTAATTCCAGATGTTATTAATTGAATTCAGATTTCACCATCTGCCATGGTGGGATTTGAATCCAGGTCCCCAGAGCACTGGGTCTGTGGATTATTAGTCGAGTGGCAATACTCCAGGCCAGTGCCAATACTAATAAATATAGCCGTACAACAAAATTGAAAAGCCTGGTGAACCTCAATTACATAAAAAATTGCATTAAGTTTCATTAGTTGTCATCAGTTAAGACAATGTGCACACAGGAGTGTATCATTACCCTTTACAAAATAGTGCACTGTATTTTGCTGTCAAGTAATTAAACAAAACATTTCCTTTCCCAGTGAACCTCGTTTCATTACACCTTGATGAAACACTGGTTAAAAAGATGCCAAATAGGCAGAAACTAAGACACTGAAGTGGTTGTCATAAAAACACTTCAAATATAATCTAGGCTGCATGATAAAAAAAAACATGCACTTGTTTTTCCATAAAATATTTTATAGATCTAAATACACAATTAATTAAATCTTAAGCACAGTGGCTTATGTAGGAAAACACAAGATTATGTGCCATGCATAAAATTACTGTTATATTTTTAGTAATTTCAACTGAGGGAGCAATGGTACCAACGTATGAATTAGGACCAGGAGCAGGCCACTCGGTTCCACAAGACTTCCCCACCATTCAAAAAAATCATGGATGGCAGCCAGCACATTGGAAAAGTCCTTGCTCTTCAAAATGCCATAGTATCTTTAATACCCACTTGGAAGTTTGGTTTGATATCTTATCTTAAAGTTGGCAAACCAACAATATAGCTCTCCTTCGAGGTCGCACTTGAATATCACTTAGCTTACAAATTCATCCCCTCACATGTGACTCAAAGTGACACACAATCCACAAAGGCAAAACCAAGATCAGATATTTAATATGTGCATTATGTCACCCATGTAAGTTATTGATTTATAATACATCCCAGAACATGTTAAATACCCATTATATAGAAGACACTGAAATTTAAGTAAGTTCTCATTCACTTCGTAATTATAACAAAGTAACAGAAGCACAAATAGGATGAGATGCTCAACAATATTTCCAACCTTCACAAACTAGTTGACCCTACTTTAAGATGAGCACAGGTGAGTTTCCACTAACTTTCCACCATACCAATATAATTGAGCATCCATTTGATATGCAATTAACACATTTAGTACAGTTAATGCAAAGATTTCTATAATTCCTCCTCCATTAAGCCATATTCTGAGTATTTTGTCACTTTTTAAAAATGTATTCTTTGGATGTGGGCTTTGCTGGCAAGGCCAGCATTTATTGTCCATCCCTGTTTGCCCTTGAACTGAGTGGCTTGCCAGGCCATTGCAGAGGGCAGTTAAGAGTCAACCACAAATGTGGCTTGAGTCACATTTAGGCCAGATCAGCTAAGGATGACAGGTTTCCCTAAAAGACACCAAAAACTGATTTTTCATTTACTAGTGAATTCTTTTCTTGCTCTGTACATATAATAGCAGCTTAGCCTGATCTTCATACCAGGAACATTGAGTCTTCCAATTGCCAGTGCTATAAAGGGAAGGGCCCCAAAGATCAACTATTTGGATTGGTCTGGAGACATAATATTAGGATCAGCTAAGTACACAGCAAAGACTCCAATTGCCCAGTCTTAATTAAAACAGGATCGTCACATATCAGAAAGACACTTGAATCTCTTGTCTCGAGGCTGCATTCAACCTTAGCTCCTAAAGAACAATGTTCGAATTCATACCAAGTTCTCTGCTGCCTTATTGAAAGGCATTTTGCTGTTGACAAATTTTCCTCGCTCTCGTCCCCATCCCCACACTGTGCCAAAGAGAGAACTTTAACAAATGATCTAAGTGAATCAAAATGTTTTAATAATCAATAAATTTACATACTAAATGAGGTTGGTGTAAGAAATTGTCAAGTCTCAAAAACCAAACAAACTGTATTTCACTGCCTTTACAGTTCAATTATTGATTTAAAAGTTCTTTACAACATCACTGAAACAGAATTGATTTTTTTTGTGGCATGTCTCTTGGCAAATGGTTACAAACAGTAACTTGAAAATCCTGCAGTGATTTTAATGTGCATCTGGCTGCTGGAGAAACCACCCTGCAATTTAAAGGGGCCACTTGCTACATCTTTGAGCACAGTACAGCACTGTAGAATTACTGGGCATCGCCCTTGAAACCCTGGTAAGCACTCTTGCCCGAGTCAAAAAGTTAGCAATTCAAGTCTCAACCAGAGACTTGAACACACAATATCCAGACTCCTCAGTTCAGTACATATTGAGTACACTCCACCACCAGAGGTGCTGACTTTCACATAAACTGAGGTCCTGTCTGCCCTCTTAGGTTGACCTAAAAACTCTCAAGGCACTATTAGTTATTAACCATGGTGTGCTGGCCAATATCTAATTGTGTAATCAGCATAACTGAAACAGATTATTGCAATTCTGCTTTCAAGACCTTGCTGCTTAGAAATTGGCTAGCACATTTCCTACATGATAAAATTGACTACACATCAAAAAGTACTTAATTGGCTGTAAAACACTTGGGCTGTCCAGAGATATTGAAAGGCATTATTCAAGTGCAAGTTGTTTTTCTACAGGAAATATAAATGTAACATACATGATTACTTCTTATTTCCATTTCCAAATTTTATGTAGTCTGTTCAAAAATGTAACATTTTTAGTATGTTACCCTCTTTAGCCACTTCGGCTTAAAATGGCAGAGGCTGCATTCTCTGTCAGTAACAAGAGGACAAACCACTTGCAACGAGAATGGCTGAGATATGAAATGCTTCCAGACGGAGATAACTCATTGGTGAAACATGATGTTAGAAATTTGCATTAGCTTAAAGACAGAGTTTGTGAAAAAGTGTCAAGAAAAAGAGGCATAATTTACAGTGCAGTGTTAATTACACCCAAACACATCAAAAGTTGGCACAAATTACATACAAAAAAGATTGTTACTAAAGTGCTCATATACATTTTGCAATCTTCTCAAACAAAAGGATGTACCAAATATTTCTTCATAAGGACAGCAACCCATGCCAAATTATTATTCATGCTTCTTTAAAGGCACCTTCCCTTATCTGCATTGCTCACTAGGTTCTTCCCTAACTACACTATTCACAAGTAACTAATCAAGAATTAAAGGCTACTCTACTGCTGTAGGCGAAATTAACTGTTCTAGTAAACATGTACAAATATGTATTGCTCTGGCTTTTGCATGCCATTTATTCCTGCTTGTGCATTGTTATGAATAGAATATTGGATAGCTGTGAAAACACTATATAGCACAGGAAGCAGCTTGGGAAAAGCGTTACAGTATTGCTAAATATCAATATCAAGGGGAAAACAACAATTTATACTGTCCGAGGAGAGAGTGTTAATTAGTTGGCAAGTGGACTCTGATTGGTAGATGCGTTGCCATGGAGAATGCACCAATTGATGGTGACTGACATTTAAAAAAAATCAGACAAAGTAGGTGCAATAGGCCATTTGGCCCTTCGAGCCTGCTTCAAGCTCGACAGTTAATTTCCAAGCATTGTCAGACTCTGATCCTGGTTGGTCAAGGCATTGTCCTGGGGAATGAGTCAACACATGGCTGTCACTAATTTTGTTTAGTTGAAACATGCGCAATGTGTGTACATGTTCTGTCAGTCACCATCAACTGGTGCTTTGACGTACCTTTTTCAGCAATACTCAAGTTCTGTACTACCAAACAATTAAGAGTTACTAGTTAAAATTAATGAAAGAATATTCAATTAAAAATATTACCATCACCTATATTACTTGTGATTACTGTTTTAGAAAGTTGGAAGTTTAGGGTTATACATCTTTATTTCATTTCTTGAAACAAACATCTGTCTGCAGCCAATTATTATTCAGAAACTACTCTTAGTGATGGTTCGTTTCCTCATTGGTTTCACTTCATTAAAATGTTGCTTCAGCATAAAATAAAATCCACTTTTAAATTCTTTATCTTTTAACCAGCGGGCCATTATTGTGTGGGCAACTGCAACGTCATTGCAATGGTGCATGAAACAAACATACTTGTTATGGTTGATAAATTAGACTGAATTTACGTATCAAAGGCGACGAACACAGGAAAACCGGTTCTGTTACATTTTACTGGCTTAACCAAACATGGAGCCATCCCGATACCATACGTACCTAAAATCTATTTGTGCATTAGGAATACATTACGGATTTTAAGAAACACAACTCAGCCAAACCCTCACTGATTATTATCCGACACCCATCAAAAGCACAGTAACAAATAAAAATTTGCACCCCGCAAATAACTGCCCCCGGGAATCCCTGTTTACTGTTAGTTTAGTCTCCTGTTCGATAAGATCCGGAATATTTGAAATGAGAGCTCCCATTCATAAACATAGCCCTTTAACATAAGTATACGGTTAACTTTTAAATTAAACTAGCTCTTTTAAGCAGTTGAAAAGTAATGATGGTCATTACTGAAGCTACGAATAGAGATTTTGTTTTATTTCAGTTAAATCTCTCGGAGATGTAATGCAGACATTTCCTTTGCGACCACCATTTAGTAACTGCCTCTGTTTTGCAATGCCTCCACTGTTGTGGAGGTGGGATGTAGGGTCTCGGTTAATGAACTCAGTGGAACTGACAGTCAGAAGAATACATATACATAAACAGTTAGAAGAATATATATATATATATATATATATAAAACCCGTGTCATGTTTCTTACCATGTCCGCTGGTATACAACTTGACATCTTTAATTGTGTCCGTCTATCTATTTGACAACCACTGCCAGGGATATCCGCAGCCTCCCTCCGCTCAGTTTCCAAGCTCCTTCACAGCAACGGGGCGGAATTCAATCCAGAAAAAGGGGGAAAAAATAATAAACAAACAGAAACTCGGAGCCGTAACCACACGAGTTCTGTTCCTCAGGCAATCGCAACCTTCTCGATAGTGTGGCAGCTCAGCTCACAGTTAAGAGGCAAAGCCAAAAGGGCTGAGGAAAAAGGTGGGGGAGAGATGCCCGGCGAGGGGAAGCGGAGTCTCGTTTAAGTTGTAAAAGGTGCCGAATTGTCTCAACTGCGAAGCGAGCCGAGCACCAACTTGCTCCCGCCGTTAAGTTAGAGAGAGGCGGAGGGGGCAGGGTGAAGAGTAGACAGGGATATATCCTTTTTTTAAAATAAATGCACACTGGCGGTTCACAGTGAAGTCGACACTTTAAATACTGACACAATCAGAAACTCTACGTCGTCCCTTTCATATTCCGGAAAGGCGACCGAGCTGAGTTCTCATTCTTGTTTCTCCTCAGGACGATCCCAGCCCAGCCGCTCGTCCTGTCATGTTTCTCTCTCAGAGCCAATATGGCGCACGGGGAGAAGGCTGATCGCACAGCGACGGGGGCCCTGCGCTGTTTCCGGTCCGGCCGCCACAGGGGGCATCTTGGGAATTGTAGTCCGCGCCGCTCACGGTTACCCTTTCGCCGCAGGCAGACGGCGGCCGGATGTGACTACAACTCCCACGGGGCAGTGCGAACGCCATGCAGCATTCAGCACGTATTGGCGACGCACTCCAGACATCATTGACAGGTTGGGGACCCTTCACTCTGCGCATGTGCGTGGGCATTTAAAGGGCCAGTGTATCAGGATAATGACACTGATTTTTTCATGGCTTTAATATCCGTGTTTTGTACCCGTTACATCGACGAATTACGTCTGTTTGTATTCATTAAGATGATGCACCTCCTTAGTGTGGTGTAAGCAGGTTCAATCGGGACGTTCAAGAGGGAATTAGGTGATTATTTGAAAAGAAACAATGTGCAGGGACTGGGTGAAATGGGCATTCGGCGGGACAGTACAGACACGATGGACCGAAAGGCCTCCTTCTTCGTCGTGACAATTCTGCGTTAGCGCTAAGAAACATGTCCCGTCTTCACCTTGTTGCACCTTACTGTTTTCACCACCAAGCCATGCCAGGTTGCTACACAGTGGCTGAGCTTTTATTCTGCAGGTTATATACCCCAGCACCTGCTCGAAGCAACCTGAACCAGCGGCTTCCTCGCACTGCCGGCCCCTCACTGTTATTACTTTAGGTGGAAACCAAGTCCACACTAACCCAGTGTCAGGACTGTGTTTAACCAGCATCCCAAAAAATGCTGCCAACATTTAAATATTACTGACGAACTGGGCTACCTCTGCTGACGTTACAATTTCAAAGTAATCCAGTGGAATACGTGGTAATACATTTTAGATATTAAAATTAAATGTTTTGGCTTTGAGCCAACTGCAGTAACTACTGTACATTTTGACGCTGAATAGTTCTGCTTCACTAACACATATAAGTCTCAGGGATTCGTCACTATTTTATGCCTATTGTTCATGGAATTGAACCCCACATGTGAAATATAATTAATGTTGGACCAGGAAGTTCATTTCTGCTTACTGTAAGGGTGAATGTGGAAAGTACCAACTAAAATCCACTTGGATGTCTGCTGCCTGACAGTGAGTTTTAAGATACTGCAGATCCCCAGAAATCAAATCACTATAATGGTGTGCAGGTAACGTGATTATTCCCAGAGAATGTGTCTTTTCGTCTGTCAGTTTTAATATAGGCCTTTCTCGTCTCCCTACTTTCCTACAATTTTCTTGTACTAAAATAATAAATTTCAGCCAGACTTTGCTAAGCATTGTGTTTTTTAAAGACGTATCTAATTCGGTATGGAAATTGGACTCACTCCGTGGAGCAGAACGGGCGATATTGGATTGGCCGCGTTTCCGGGGGGGGGGGGGGGGTCTGATATGATACTGTCTGTTCTGCAACATTGCTCGAGGCGAATTTCTACCTTTTATATTGTTTTGATATGCATACAAAAGGCAGAAAGCAAACATTTATATAATACCTTATCATTTCCTCATTCATTTTTTAAAAAAGTACAGATTCTTTTGTTGTGTCGGCAGCTAATTACGTGGAGCAAGCTCCCAGAAACAACAAATGAGATGACCAGTGAATTTTATTTTGCTGATGTTAGTCGGCAGTGAAATTCTACTCCAGGAAAATGTTCTGCTCTTCTTTGAATAGTGCAGTGGTGGCATTTATGATTACCTGAGTAGGTCGACAGTTTAATGGGTCATCTAAAATCGTAGAATAACACAGCCTAAAAGGAGGCCTTTTGGCCCGTCATGTCAATGCTGCAATTTTGGAATTAGTCCTGCTCCATTGCTCCTTCAAACGAAACCAGTAATTTCTTTCCCTTCAAATATTTATCCAATTTTCTTTTGAAAGTTGCTGCTGTCACGCTAGCTTCAGGCAGTGCATTCCAGATCACAGCAACTCCCTGTGCATGAAATGTTTCCTCTCATTGAGTCTGGTTCTTTTGCCAATCAGCTTAAATCTGTGAATTCTGGTTATGACCATTCTGCCACTAGAAATAGATTCTCCTTATTTTATCCATCAATAATGGACACCCTTTTCTCTTCTTTAACCTTCTTTACCCTAAGAAGTGCAACCCCAACTTCCCCAGTCTCTTCGCATAACCAATATGCCTTACCTCTGGTATTATTCCATTACATTTCTTCTGCACCCTCTCTAAGACCTTGGCATTCTTCCTAAAATGTGGTGCCCTGAAAAGGTGGCATTTCCAACAATCCAGTATTCTTTCATTGCTGCACTGAAATGCCAACCTAGTTTCTGTGCTTAAACCCTGGATCGATGCTTGAATCCATGCATGGTCTTCTGACTCAGAAGTAAAGATGCTAACTGGGCCAAGTTGATGAATTTGTTTTCCATCACCACCTATTTTTAGAAACAGTAGGTGTTAGCTATTGATCTTTTTCTTAGTTTGCTTCCTGTTCTGGGAAGAATATTCATGGCTTGATTACTTTCAATCTAATGGTTATTAATGGTCTTAGGCTGGTTCCATCACATATGATTAACATTTTCTTGTCCCACTTTTGCCATTTATATTGTTCTTTTCTCCTTTTGTTCGTAAATTGTTGTTCCCTTTCCTTGACAGTGTTAAAGTAAAGTTAAAGTTAATTTATTAGTGTCACAAGTAGACTTACATTAACACTGCAATGAAGTTACTGTGAAAATCCCCTAGTTGCCACACTCCGGCGCCTGTTCGGATACACTGAGGGAGAATTTAGCATGGCCAATGCACCTAACCAGCACATATTTGGACCATGCGAGGAAACTGGAGCACCCGGAGGAAACCCACGCAGACACGGGGGAGCGTGCAGCCTCCACACAGATGGTGACCCAAGCCAGAAATCGAACCCTGGTGCTGTGAGGCAGCAGTGCTAACCACTCTGACACCATGCTGCCCTGTGTGCCCATTTAACAAATATTTCTGAGATATAATTTTCTTATTCCTGGCAGATCAATGTTAGGAACTTTGAATTTTGCTTTTGTTAGTTAAGGAAGTAAACATTGGTGCCAATTTGGTTTGCTGATTTAAATTTCCATACTACATCAAGATAAATATCAGGAGTTCCATGCAATCTGAATAAATATTTATGTGTTCATCTTGGTGCCTGATTACATCTTAACTATTGAGCTAATTTGGCTGGAAACTTGTGGACCAACTGATGTTTCCTTGATACAAATGTATATTTCTTGCTGATTGAGTTGTGTGAATTCCATTAAGTGCCCACTTAAGGGCCTTAATAGTGGTGTGGGTGGGTTTCTCACCTGAGGCCCTGCCTGCCCAACCATGAAATTGTGTCTGAGTCGGGCAGGTGGGATCCCGGGGGGGGAATTGCATCCATGCAACTTTTGCTCCCCCCAACTCCTCAGAACTCGTCTGGGAGGAATGTAAAATTTGGCTCATCGTGTCCAACATTAGATATGATTCCATGATTGGACAACACCTGATAAACAATCCTGATTGTGTTAAAAATTACACTGAAAACCAATTTAAGATTATCAGTCTTGCCCTTAGTGTGACTCACTTACACATATCTGAAGCCACATATATTCAAACACACAGCCCCGTCCTTTACAGACAGAAAGAACAAGACCACACTGTGTGCTTTTTTCAACTAAACCAAAGATTGGAGAACAGTCTGGTTCATTCCTCAGTGGAATGCCGTGTCCAATCAGAGTCAACCTGCCTGGCTTGAATTTGACCAAGGCTGGTAACTAACTGCTCCATGCTGCATTCTCTATGGCAATGTCTCAACATGATGTGGAGATGCCTCACCACTCAGACTTCACTTGCTATTAACCAATCTGCACTCTCTTCTCTTGCAGTTTTAAATTGTTGTTCCCCATTACAGTTTGGTACTTTGTTATGATCTTTCCTGATGAGTGCAAGACAGAAAGTTTAGATGGTTGGTTCTTTATTCAGTAATATTCAAGTTCTGTACTGCGAAACAACTAGAAACATACAATTCTTATGCAAAGTTTAAACTGTGTTCACTCATTAATCTTATGATGCTGATTGGTTCTCTTGTCCCTCTTCCTCCTTGGAATCCAAACTGGTCGTCTCTGATTTAATTTTGTGCCTTCCCACCCATTCTCGTTGTTATAATTCTCAACACAACCTTTGATACACAGTCAGTCAGACCAATTGTAGAGACATCAGAAGACTGGCATACCTTTTGCTTCTTTCTTTGGGTGATCCTTACTGTCTGAAGTCCTTGGCCAATTCTCCTGATAAATAAATATCTTTGCACAACTTAGTAAACATTGATGCTAAGTTTATTCCCATGTTCTTAATCAACTCTGTAGGTATTTGACCTATTCCAACTATGTTTCCTGTTTTTCTTCTCATTTATTACTGCTCTTCTCTCACTCTCTAGTTTTTCTAAAGTAAAAGTTTTCTAAAGTTTTGATAAGGTCCCCCATGGTCGGCTTATGATGAAAGTGAGGAGGTGTGGGATAGAGGGAAAGTTGGCCGATTGGATAGGTAACTGGCTGTCTGACCGAAGACAGAGGGTGGTGGTCGATGGAAAATTTTCGGATTGGAGGCAGGTTGCTAGCGGTGTGCCGCAGGGATCGGTGCTTGGTCCTCTGCTCTTTGTGATTTTTATTAATGACTTAGAGGAGGGGGCTGAAGGGTGGATCAGTAAATTTGCTGATGACACCAAGATTGGTGGAGTAGTGGATGAGGTGGAGGGCTGTTGTAGGCTGCAAAGAGACATAGATAGGATGCAAAGCTGGGCTGAAAAATGGCAAATGGAGTTTAACCCTGATAAATGTGAGGTGATTCATTTTGGTAGTACAAATTTAAATGTGGATTACAGGGTCAAAGGTAGGGTTCTGAAGACTGTGGAGGAACAGAGAGATCTTGGGGTCCATATCCACAGATCTCTAAAGGTTGCCAGCCAAGTGGATAGAGCTGTGAAGAAGGCCTATAGTGTGTTAGCTTTTATTAACAGGGGGTTGGAGTTTAAGAGCCGTGGGGTTATGCTGCAACTGTACAGGACCTTGGTGAGACCACATTTGGAATATTGTGTGCAGTTCTGGTCACCTCACTATAGGAAGGATGTGGAAGCGCTGGAAAGAGTGCAGAGGAGATTTACCAGGATGCTGCCTGGTTTGGAGGGTAGGTCATATGAGGAAAGGTTGAGGGAGCTAGGGCTGTTCTCTCTGGAGCGGAGGAGGCTGAGGGGAGACTTAATAGAGGTGTATAAAATGATGAAGGGGATAGATAGAGTGAACGTTCAAAGACTATTTCCTCGGGTGGATGGAGCTATTACAAGGGGGCATAACTATAGGGTTCGTGGTGGGAGATACAGGACGGATATCAGAGGTAGGTTCTTTACGCAGAGAGTGGTTGGGGTGTGGAATGGACTGCCTGCAGTGATAGTGGAGTCAGACACTTTAGAAACATTTAAGCGGTTATTGGATAGGCACATGGAGCATACCAGGATGATAGGGAGTGGGATAGCTTGATCTTGGTTTCAGATAAAGCTCGGCACAACATCGTGGGCCGAAGGGCCTGTTCTGTGCTGTACTGTTCTATGTTCTATGTTCTATGTTCTAAAAGTTTATTTATTAGTCACAAGTAAGGCTTACATTGCAATGAAGTTACTGTGAAATTCCCCTTCCAACAAAATCAATGTCAGCAGAATTCTTTTCTTCTGGCTCAATCATTTCAGGTTTTGCATTTTTTGCATTTGGTTCTTCAATATGCCCTTTCCACCTTTTTCTTATGTCATCAGGATTTGTTAATAAAACACCTTTCTTGCTCTTTATTGCTGTTGTTTTCTGTCCTTCATGCTAAGTGCCACTGATCTACTTTACTTTTGGACTCAAAAAATCTACTCTTCCAAGCTGATCCAATTCTTAGAAAGCACAATGGCACAGTGATTAGAACTGCTGCCTCACACAGCCAGGGATGCAGGTTCAATTCTGGCCTTAAGTGACTGTCTTTGTGGAGTTTGCACATTGTCCCCATGTCTGCGTTTCCTCCTAGTGCTCTGGTTTCCTCCCACAGTCCAAAGATGTGCAAGTTAGATGGATTGGCCATGCTAAATTGCCCCTTGACGTCCAAAAGTATGTAGGTTAGGTGGATCGGTCATGATAAATTGCCCCTTGGCATCCAAAGATGTGCAGGTTAGGTGGATTGGCCATGGCAAATTGCCCATTAGTGTCCAAAGATGTGTAGGTTAAGTGGATCTGATAAAATGTATGATAGAATTGAAAAACTAATTGGACAAGAAAGTGCAGAGAGCTCTGTGATTGTGATGGGAGATTGGGACAGAATTGTTGGAGGAGGAAGATATAACAAAAAGTAGAACCATGTGATCTGGCAAAAGACATAAAGCCAAAAACTGGTAGATTTTTGCAGAAGGACAGGACTCGCAACAATAGATGCAGAGATTAGACATCATAAAAGAAGACAATATATGGAGAAAATGTATGCCAATACGGGAATAATTCAACTGGACTACATGATAGTGCGACAAAGATATGGGAGTTAGTGTTAGGAACGCGAAGGCCCAGCTGGGATTTGATACTGACTCAGATCATAACCTTGTGAAAATGGAGACAGTGTTCCAGCTGAAGAAGATCCAGGTGGAATACACAGAAAACAGTGGAACTCAGAGAGGCTGAAAGTAGTAAATGAAGAATTTGTAAATGAAGTAAACAATAGCTAGAAAAAACAAGCATAGCACCTGCAGTGTGGATGGTTATACCCACACCACGTGGACTGCAGTGGCTCAAGAAGGCAGCTCACTACCACCTGCTCAAGGGCAATTACGGATGGGCAATAAATGCTGGCCCAGCCAATGTTACCCACATCCTGCGAAATAATTTTTAAAAAATGACTGTTCATTTACAACCCCCACTAAATGGAACATTTTATCAGGATAATTGATGGCAGAATTTAGGTGAAAGCAGATTTAGGAGGACTGTGGACAAGCTTTGGGGGCAATAAGATTGAGCGTGATGATAAAATAAGAAAGCTGAGAAGAATTGCAGTGACTTTGTTTTGAAAGAGACTGAACAAAACCATAGTGCCTGTTGGCACGATGCTGAGAAATGTCATCACCAGCACTAATTATTGCTTTATTTGTATAAATCTATAATTTATTTAATTGAACCACTGCAAACACTTATACAGCAAATAGCACTTCGACAAACAATAAAACAGTTTTCTGTGTGACAACTATTTTCTCTCATGCATTTAATGAAACAGCTAAGAGCCTAGGTACTAAGACTGCAAAGAATATCTATAAGGAATTGTATACCATCGAAATAATGCTGCAATTTGGATTGTTTTCATCGAAGCGTTGGAGGATGAGGAAGGAACCTGATAGAGGTTTACAAGATTATGACAGGCTTGGATAGAACGGATAGTCTTTTTCCCAGGATCAAAGGGTCAATTACATGGGGGCATAGGTTGAAAATGAGAGGGGGGAAGTTTAAACGAGATGTAAGGGGCAAGTTTTTCACACAGAGGATGGTGACTGCCTGGAACGCGCAGCCGGAAAAGTGGTGGAAGCAGATTCTATAACAACGTTCAAGAGGCATCTGGATAGATACATGAATAGGCAGGGAGTAGTGGGATATGGACCTTGTGGAGGCAAGAAAATATTATATTAGAGGGGCATCTGTGTTGGCACAGACTTGGTGGCCCAAGGGCCTGTTCCTGTGCTGTACTATTCTTTGTTCTTTATTGTCTATGTTATTTAATAGTGACCTCAAAATGATCAATTAGTTTGTTTTAAACAATCCCTCCACTTTTTAAATGCATGCTCTTTTTAATTCCTACAATGGAATTGCTCTTTGGTGAATTTATAAGATGAAGATAATTTGTTAAGAAGGCGTACAGTGTGTTAGCTTTTACTGGTAGAGGGATTGAGTTTCGGAGCCATGAGGTCATGTTGCAGCTGTACAAAACTCTGGTGCGGCCGCACTTGGAGTATTGCGTACAGTTCTGGTCGCCGCATTATAGGAAGGATGTGGAAGCATTGGAAAGGGTGCAGAGGAGATTTACCAGGATGTTGCCTGGTATGGTGGGAAGGTCTTATGAGGAAAGGCTGAGTGACTTGAGGCTGTTTTCATTAGAGAGAAGAAGGTTAAGAGGTGACTTAGTAGAGGCATACAAGATGATCAGAGGATTAGATAGGGTGGACAGTGAGAGCCTTTTTCCTCGGATGGTGATGGCGAGCACGAGGGGACATAGCTTTAAATTGAGGGGTGATAGATATAGGACAGATGTCAGAGGTAGGTTCTTTACTCAGAGAGTAGTAAGGTTGTGGAATGCCCTGCCTGCAGCAGTAGTGGACTCGTCAACATTAAGGACATTTAAAGGGTCATTGGATAAACATTTGGATGATATTGGAATAGTGTAGGTTAGATGGGCTTTAGATTGGTTTCACAGGTCGGCACAACATTGAGGGCCGAAGAGCCTGTACTGCACTGTAATGTTCTGTGTTCTAATTTAACACTAAGAAATTTTGAAATTGCTGGCCACAAAAATGTTCTCTGCCTTCATTTAATTTCAACAAATTGGCCAGAGGCTTTATATATAAATAACATTTGAAGCACCACTCTTATCTTAAGGGAGTGTATATTATTACTATTGCATCCTGTGTAACTACTACATGGATAGTAATCATTCTTCGATTAATAAATAATCAAGTAAAAATGCATAGAATAACAGATTCAACCTTTACAACTTAAAGCTTCTTTTTATTGATGTATAGTGATATGCCATTTTTAAAACTTCCCAGGAGCTAGGGTGCTCCTTAGGTTTCCTAATCTGTACCATACCAGGCATTTACCTATGTAACTTCTGGTCTGGTACAGATAGGAAACCAGGGTTTCTCTGAATTTGCTGAGATGTAACAGCATTGTGGGACAATAAATGAAGTTAACGCCCCTGGGGAAGAGTCAGTCAGGGTTCTCTGAGCATAATAATTTCTTACAATTTTATGTTGCTTCCTTTGTCCAGAAAGGCACTCAAAGCACTTTACAACAATAGAGGAAGAAAATGGGTCCTTGATCTATCCAATGGTCTAGTATTGAAAGGTTAGGATTGATAAAGGTTGTGAAGCCCCTCTCCCACAAACTAACTCACTTTTGGAGAATAACCACTTTGGGTGAGGATACTAATTAATACCCTTGGAATTGTACTAGTCATTAACTTAAGGAATGGGGAGGGAAAACTAAACTGTTCCAACAAAACTGTAGTTATAATTTTTCCATCCCATTGATAATCTAGTTTAGAAGACGTTACAATGGATATCTGAATCAATATCTAGGCAATATGTGCTATTTAAAACAATATGATGCTTTGTATCATTTCTTATTATCTTCTTCAGTCCCTGCAGGATTTGGTAAATTATTTGCTGAACCATGTCAAAATACCATGTTTTTTTTTACTATGGATGGGACAAGGAGCCAGATCCAGTCAGAACAGCAACTGAACTTCACGTTGTTGGCATTATCTAATCCATATGGCAAGCCACCTAACCTACTAAGCTTACTGGCTGCCCTTTCTGAGTAGTAATTTCAAATCAATGTTCTGGGACATTTTAGGGAAAGGAGTGGACAGAGAGGGATGAGAGCAGCTGCAAGATGCATTGGTTTAAGGAGTACTGTGCTGGACAAGCCAAAATGTGGGGGTTTGCCACCTCACCTTACCTGGTCTCATAAGGCCATTGAACCTCTTGATCTTGTGCTGTCACCCAAGCTACAGGAACCACACTCCTGCTGCTCACTTCCTCAGCCTCTTTTATTTATGTACGCTTGGTTTAGGAGGTTGGCCATCCTTCTATTACAATAACTCCACTTCAGAACCTCCAGGGATGAGTCAGAAGCCTAGCTGGGTTGGGGGTGGGTGGAGGCAGATGGAGGAGGACAGCCTTCTCACATCTCCTTTCCATTCTGGTGAATATCTCAGGAAGCCATTGTGACCCTTGCCCTTTAAGTAGAAATTCTCCCTTTGACACTTTTGGACTAATATTATGCCACCCTCTGTGATCGCTAAGGAAACCGAGAAGGAGGTTGTTCATACTGTCACTGAGTTATAGGACCACGGCAAAGGCCACAGATAAAACTTACGAAAATTTGAATTATGGAACAGGAGTAGTCCATTTGGCCCCTTGAGCTTGCTCTGCCATTCAAATAAGGTCATGGCTGACCTGATTGTGGCCTCAAATCTACATTCCGCCTATCCCTAGTGACCTTCGACTCCCTTTTCAGTCAAGAATCGACCTACCTCTGCCTTAAAGATATTCAATGAACCTGCCTCTACTGCGCTCTGAGGAAAAGAGTTCCAAAGATTCACGACCCTCTAAAAGAAAACATTTCTCCTCATCTCCGCCTTAAACGGGAGCCCCTTATTTTTAATTGTGCCCCCAAGTTTTAGTCTTTCTTACAACAGGAAACATCATTCCAGTATTCACTCTGTCAAGTCCCCTCAAGATTTTATATGTTGCAATAAAATCACCTCTCAATCTTCTAAACTGAAAATGGAAACAATTCTAACCTGTTCAATCTTTGCTCGTAAAACAATCCCCCCGTTTCCAGGTATCAACCAAGTGACCCTTCTCTGAACTGCTTCTAACATGTTTATATTCTTTCTCAAATGAGACCAAAATTGTACACAGTACTCTAGAACAAAGAACAAAGAAAATTACAGCACAGGAACAGGCCCTTTGGCCCTCCAAGCCAGTACCGACCATGCTGCCCATCTGAACTAAAACCCCCTACCCTTCCAGGGACCATATCCCTCCATTCCCATCCTATTCATGTATTTGTCCAGACGCCCCTTAAAACTCACTGTCATATCTGCTTCCACTACCTCCCCGGGCAGCGTGTTCCAGGCACCCACCACCCTCTGGTGTAAAAAACTTGCCTCGTACATCTCCTTTAAACGTTGCCCCTTGCACGTTAATCTCATGTCCCCTAGCAATTGATTCTTCCACCCTGGGAAAAAGCTTCTGACTATCCACTCTGTCCATGCCTCTCATAATCTTGTAGATTTCTATCAGGTCGCCCCTCAACCTCCGTCATTCCATGAGAACAAACCAAGTTTCTTCAACCTTTCCTCATAGCTAATGCCCTCCATACCAGGCAACATCCTGTTAAAGCTTCTCTGTACCCGCTCCAAAATCTCCACATCCTTCTGGTAGTGTGGCGACCAGAATTGAACACTATATTCCAAGTGTGGCCTAACTAAGGTTCTATAAAGCTGCAACATTACTTGCCAATTTTTAAACTCAATGCTGCGGCCAATGAATGCAAGCATGCCGTATGCCTTCTTGACTACCTTCTCCACCTGCGTTGCCACTTTCAGTGACTTGTGTACCTGTACACCCAGATCCCTCTGCCTATCTTAAGGGTTCTGCCATTTTCTGTATATTTCCTATCTTTATTAGACCTTCCAAAATGCATTACCTCACATTTGTCTGGATTAAACTCCATCTGCCATCTCTCCACCCAAATCTCCAACCGACCTATATCCTGCTGTATCCTCTGACGGTCCTCATAACTATCTGCAAGTCCACCAACTTTTGTGTCATCTGCAAACTTACTAATCAAACCAGTTACATTTTCCTCCACATCTTTTATATATATTACAAACAGCAAAGGTCCCAGCACTGATCCCTGAGGAACCCGCTTGTCACAGCCCTCATTCAGAAATGCACCCTTCCCTCTGTTTTCTATGACCGAGCCAGTTATGTATCCATCTTGTCAGCTCATCTCTGATCCCGTGCGACTTCACCTTCTGTACCAATCTGCCATGATGAACCTTAACAAAGGCCTTACTGAAGTCCATATAGACAACATCCACTGCTCTACTCTCATCAATCATCTTTGTCATTTCCTCGAAAAACTCGATCAAGTTAGTGAGACATGACCTCCCCTTCACAAAACCATGTTGCCTCTCGCTAATACATCCACTTATTTCCAAGTGGGAGTAAATCCTGTCTCAAAGAATCCTCTCCAATAATTTCCCCACCACTGACGTGAGGCTCACCGGCCTGTAATTACCTGGATTATTCTTGCTACCCTTCTTAAGCAAAGGAACAGCATTGGCTATTCTCCAATCCTCTGGGACTTCTCCTGTAAGAGTTTTAACAACACCAGGTTAAAGTCCAACAGGTTTATTTGGTAGCAAACACCATTAGCTTTCAGAGCGCTGCTCCTTCGTCAGATGGAGTGGAAATGTCGCCGGCATCTCCACATCATGACCTCTCCTGTAGCCAGTGAGGATACAAAGGTTTCTCTCAATGCTCCAGCAATTTCCTCCCTTGCCTCTCTCAGTATTCTGGGATATATCCCATCAGGCCCTGGGGATTTGTCTACCTTAATGTTTCTCAAGACCCCCAATACCTCCTCCTTTTTGATTTCAACATGGCTCAAACTATCCACACACCTTTCCCCAGACTCATCATCCACCAAGTCCTCTTGGGTGAATACTGATGCCAAGCACTCAGTTAATACCTCACCCATTTCCTCTGGCTCCATGCATAGATTCCCCCCCTGTCCTTGAGTGGGCCAACCCTCTCCCTGGCTACCCTCTTGCTCTGTATAGATGTATAAAAAGCCTTGGGATTTTCCTTAATACTGCTGGCCAATGATTTTTCGTGACCCCTTGTAGCCCTCCTTACTCCTTGCTTAAGTTTCTTTCTACTTTCCTTGTATTCCACACTTGCTTTGTGTGCTCCCAGCCTCCTAGCCTTGACAAATGCTTCCTTTTTTTCTTTGACTGGGCTTACAATATCTCTCATTATCCCAGGTTCCTGAAACTTGCCATACTTATCCTTCATCCTTACAGAAATATGCCGGTCATGAATTCCTATCAACTTACACCTAAAAGCCTCCCACATGTCAGATGTTGATTTGCCCTCAAACATCAGCCCCCAATCTACATTCTTCAGTTCCTGCCTAACATTGTTGTAATTAGCCTTCCCCCAATTTAGCACCTTCACTTGAGGACGACACTTATCTTTATCCATCAGTACCGTAAAAGCTTACTGAATTGTGGTCACTGTTCCCCTACTGAAATGTCAACCATCTGGCTGGGGTCATTCCCCATGAGATGTGCTTCACCAACATCCTGTACAACTGTAGCAAAATAACTCTACTTTTATATTCTATTGTCCTTGCATTAAACAACAACACTCCACTTGCTGTACCTGCATACTAACCTTTCCTGACTCACGGACCAGGACATTCAGATCCCTCTGTACCTCAGAGTTCTGCAATCTCTCTCCATTTAATTAATGGGTTCTGTAATAACTCAGGAAGCCTGACTGGAAAGGAACATTGTTTATTTACAGAATGTGAAGTAAAACCACCATCGTGATATACCTGCCTGGGACAAGACGTTCAGTAGGCCCAGTCCTGGGCCTGCCTTATTAAAGGCTCAGGTAATGAGTTTCAGCTGGGCTGCCTGATATTAGAGGAATTCATACTCAGTGACCCCACAGGGAGATCAATCAGTGATTCCCCATGGATCTCGTGGGGGTTATCACAGGTTTCCAGCCTGTGCCAGCACCCTCAATGGAAGTGCATTAATTTTGATAAAATTCTGTTATTTTTCACTGCAGTATCTGCCCCCTTGAAACTTGTCACTTCTGTGAGATTTGCTTCCTTGATTGCCTATTCATCAAACTCCTGGTTGCTCAGTGACCTTTTCTAGTTGCTATGCTGTCAAGATGCTGTATTTGCTGTCTTTGTGCAGATACTGTCCCTGAGCTTTCTTCTTAAGTTCCACCTAACAAACAAAGAACAAAGAACAATACAGCACAGGAACAGGCCCTTCGGCCCTCCAAGCCTGCGCCGCTCATGTGCCCAACTAGATCATTCGTTTGTATCCCTCTATTCCCAGTCTGTTCATGTGGCTACCTAGATAAGTCTTAAACGATCCCAGTGTGTCCGCCTCAATCACCTTGCTTGGCAGTGCATTCCAGGCCCCCACCACCCTCTGTGTAAAATACATCCCCCTGACATCTGTGTTGAACCTTGCCCCCCTCACCTTGAACCCGTGACCCCTTGTGTTCGTCACCTTCGACCTGGGAAAAAGCTTCCCACTGTTCACCCTATCTATGCCCTTCATAATTTTATACACCTCTATTAGGTCGCCCCTCATCCTCCGTCTTTCCAGGGAGAACAACCCCAGTTTGCCCAATCTCTCCTCATAGCTAAGACCCTCCATACCAGGCAACATCCTGGTAAACCTTTTCTGTACTCTCTCCAAAGCCTCCACGTCCTTCTGGTAGTGCGGCGACCAGAACTGGACGCAGTATTCCAAATGTGGCCTAACCAACGTTCTATACAGCTGCAACATCATATGCCAACTTTTATATTCTATGCCTCATCCATAAAGGCAAGCATGCCATATGCCTTCTTGACCACCCTCTCCACCTGTGCTGCCACCTTTAAGGATCTGTGGACTTGTACACCCATGTCCCTCTGTGTGTCTATACTCCTGGTGGTTCTGCCATTTATTGTATAGCTCCCCCTTACATTAGATCTACCGAAATGCATCACTTCGCATTTATCTGGATTAAATTCCATCTGCCATTTCTCCGCCCAATGTTCCATCCTATCTATATCCTGCTGTATTCTCTGACAATGTTCATCACTATCCGCAACCCCAGCAATCTTTGTGTCGTCCGCAAACTTACTGATCACACCAGCTACATCTTCCTCCAAATCATTTATATATATCACAAACAGCAGAGGTCCCAGTACAGAGCCCTGCGGAACACCACTAGTAAGAAGTTTAACAACACCAGGTTAAAGTCCAACAGGTTTATTTGGTAGCAAAAGCCACACAAGCTTTCGGAGCTCCAAGCCCCTTCTTCTCCACATCATGAACACCACTAGTCACAGACCTCCAACCGGAAAAAGACCCCTCCACTGTTACCCTCTGTCTTGTATGGCTCAGCCAGTTCTCCACCCATCTAGCTAGCTCACCTTTTATCCCGTGATATTTAACCTTTTGCACCAGCCTGCCATGAGGGACCTTGTCAAACGCTTTACTAAAATCCATATAGACGACATCCACGGCCCTTCCCTCGTCAATCGCTTTTGTCACCTCCTCAAAAAACTCAACCAAATTTGTGAGGCATGACCTCCCTCGTACAAAACCATGCTGTCTATCGCTAATGAGATTATTCAGTTCTAAATGTGCATATATCCTATCTCTAAGAATCTTCTCCAACAATTTCCCTACCATGGACGTCAAGCTCACCGGCCTATAATTACCCGGGTTATCCTTGCTACTCTTCTTAAATAACGGGACCACATTTGCTATCCTCCAATCCTCTGGGACCTCACCTGTAAGAAGTCTCACGACACCAGGTTAAAGTCCAACAGATTTACTTGGTAGCAAATACCATAAGCTTTTGGAGCACTGCCCCTTCGTCAGATGGAGTGGAAATCTGCTCTCAAACAGGGCAAACAGACAGAATCAAGTTGCAGAATACTGATTAGAATGCGAATCCTACAGCCAGCCAGGTCTTAAATGTACAGACAATGTGGGTGGAGGGAACATTTTGTCTGGAGACAATACACATCTCTTTAACCTGTGTTTAATGTTCCCTCCACCCACATTGTCTGTACATTTAAGACCTGGCTGGCTGTAGGATTCGCATTCTAATCAGTATTCTGCAACTTGATTCTGTCTGTTTGCACTGTCTGAGAGCAGATTTCCACTCCATCTGACGAAGGAGCAGTGCTCCGAAAGCTTATGGTATTTGCCACCAAATAAATCTGTTGGACTTTAACCTGGTGTCGTGAGACTTCTTACTATGTTTACCCCAGTCCAACGCCGGCATCTCCACATCATGACCTCACCTGTGTCCAGTGAAGAGACAAGGATTTTTGTTAGAGGCCCACCAATTTCACCTCTTGCCTCCCTGAGGTGTCTAGGCCATCTAGCCCTGGGGATTTGTCTGTCTTAATGTTTCCTAAAAAACCTAACACTTCCTCCCTTGTAATTGAGATTTTTTCTAACGGGTCAACACATCTCTCTGAGGCACTACCAGCCAACATGTCCCTCTCCTTTGTGAATACTGATGCAAAGTATTTGTTTAGGATCTCTCCTACTTCCTTTGGTTCTAAGCATAATTCCCCTCCTTTGTCCCTGAGAGGTCCGATTCTTTCCCTAACAACCTTCTTGTTCCTAACGTATGTATAAAATGCCTTAGGATTCTCCTTAATCCTGTCTGCCAAGGACATTTTGTGACCCTTTTTGCCCTTCTAAGTCTCTGTTTGAGTTCTTTTCTACTTTCTCTGTATTCTTCCAGTGCTCCATCTGTTTTTAGCTGCCTGGACCTCATGTATGCCTCTTTTTTCTTTTTGATTAGGCCCACAATTTCACTGGTTATCCACGGCTCCCGAATCCTACCTTTCCTATCCTTCCTCTTTACAAGCACATGCCTGTCCTGCAGTCCTATCAACTGCTCCTTAAAAGACTCCCACATGCCAGATGTGGATTTACCCTCGAACAGCCTCTCCCAATCAACAGCCACCAAATCCTGCCTAATCCGACTGTAGTTAGCCTTCCCCCAATTTAGCACCTTACCCATAGGACAACACTCATCTTTTTCCATTACTATCCTAAAGTTTACAGAATTGTGGTCACTATTTGCCACATGTTCCCCTACTGAAACTTTGATGACCTGACCGGGCTCATTCCCCAGTACTAGGTCCAGTATAGCCCCCTCTCTAGTTGGACTGTCAACATATTGTTCCAAAGAACCTTCCTGTACGCATTTTACAAATTCTTCCCCGTCCAGGCCACCAGCCCTAAGCGATTTCCAGTCTATACAAGGGAAATTAAAGTCTCCCACTATAACAACCCTATTTTTTCTGCACTGTCCAGAATCTCCTCACATATCCGTTCCTCAACTTCCCGTGGGCTGTTGGGAGGCCTGTAGTATACTCCCAGCATAGTGACTGCGCCCTTCCTGTTTCTGAGCTCCACCCACAGTGACTCGTTACCTGACCCTTCCAAATTGTCCACCCTCTGTACTGCTGTAATATGCTCCCTAACCAACATTGCTACTCCCCCATCTCTCCTAGCTCTGGCACGGAATCGGGCTCTGTGGCTCAGAAGGGAAAGAGGGGGACTAGGCGAGCCCTAGAGGCCCTGCTTTTTAGCCTACTACCCAACTCCCTGAATTGCTCTCGCAGGACCTCCCTGCTCTTTCTGCCTATGTCATTTGCACCAATGTACAGCAATAGCTGTACAATCTCCCTGTTCCTAGCCTCACTAGCATGTGGCAATGGGAGTAGTCCAGAGATCGCTACCCTAGAGGCCCTGCTTTTTAGCCTACTACCCAACTACCCAGTTTAGCTATCACCCGTCCTTCTTGTACAGGTGCCATCCTCTCTTGAAGACTTCCCAGTGATCCACGAATTTGAAACCCTCCCTCCTACACCAGTCCTTTAGCCACACGTTCAGCTGTACAATCTCCCTGTTCCTAGCCTCACTAGCACGTGGCAATGGGAGTAGTCCAGAGATCGCTACCCTAGAGGCCCTGCTTTTTAGCCTACTACCCAACTCCCTGAATTGCTCTCGCAGGACCTCCCTGCTCTTTCTGCCTACGTCATTTGCACCAATGTGGACAATGGCATCTGTCTGGTTACCCGCCCCTTTTAGGATGCTTCCTACCCGCTCAGAGACATCCAGGACCCTGGCACCAGGGAGGCAGACTACCACCCTGGAGTCTCGTTCGCGCCCACAGAACCGCCTGTCTGTGCCTCTAACTATTGCATCCCCACTACTATTGCTCTCCTAGTCCCCCTCTTTCCCTTCTGAGCCACAGAGCCCGATTCCGTGCCAGTGACCTGGTCACCGTGGCTTACCCCTGGAGGGTCATCCCCCCCCTTCCCCACAGTATCAAAAACGGTATACTTATTTTGGAGGGGGACAAACACAGGGGATCCCATCACTTACTTCTCTCTCCCCTCCTCTCTGTCACCCATCCCTTACTGTTAAGGGGGACAACCACCTGGGTACTCTCTGGCACGTAGCCTTTACCCTTCCTAACCGTGACCCACGTGTCTTCCTCTTGTGGCCCTGGTGTGACGACCTGCCTGTAACTTCTCTCTATTAACTTCTCATTTTCCCTGACTAGACTAAGGTCATCGGGCCGCAGCTCCAGTTCCCTAACGCGGTCTCTCAGGAGCTGCAGTTCGACACACCTGGTGCAGATATGGACTTCCTGGAGGCTAGGCGATTCCATGAACTCCCACATCCGACGCTGACAGCAACAAACTGGCCTCCCACTCATAATTACCCCTTTCTTTCAATTACTGGAAAAACGAAGAACAGAACCTACCCTGCCTCTGCCCGTTTCCTCCTAAGCCCGTTGAGCCAAAGCCCTTCAGCTCTCACTCTGCTCCCTGCACTCTCCGCTGCCCGCTGAATAGTGCAGCCTGCTTTTAAACCTCCTGCGAGCTAAAAAAAAACACTCCAAAAAAAAAACCCTTCCCAGAACACCCCGCTTCCGGTTTACAGTTTGAAACTTTGAAAAAAAACATAAATAAAGCCCGTGAAAATGTAATTTAAAGGTCAATTTCTCACCCTATCACTCCTGCAACAAATCGCTCCTCCTTGCCTCGCTGCAGGAGAACAATAAGCTCCAAAAATATTGCATGATATTTAATTATGTACCAACCTCACTTTTCTATCTCCTTGCCTTTCACTTTGTTGAATTTTAGGTTCATTCCATTTTCTCCAACTCTTCTTCATTCTTTTTGAGAACTTGGGTGGCATGGTAGCTCAGTGGTTAGCACTGCTGCTTCATAGCGCCAGGGACCTGGGTTCGATTCCTGGCTTGGGTCACTGTCTGTGTGGAGTTTGCACGTTGTCTGCGTAGGTTTCCTCCGGGTGCTCTGGTTTTCTCCCATGTTCTGAAAGATGTACTGGTTAGGTGCATTGACCCGAATAGGCGCCGGACTGTGGCGACTAGGGGAATTTCACAGTGACTTCATTGCAGTGTTAATGTAAGCCTTACTTGTGACGAATAAATAAACTTTTTACTTTTTTGAAAGCTTTGACATTGTTTATAATTAATATAAGAATTTCCCACTGGTAATATCCTTGGGGCAGTAAGAGGGGGAGTTCTCCTGATTGGTCATCTTAGGAGATGATTAATGGAAACCTCATGTATTTAGTTTATCTGGGAATTCCATCAAACTTTCACCAAAGTTGCTGAAGCCAATTGGGAGAATCCTGAGGAAGTTCTCATTTGTCTTCATCTTGCAGAGCTTTTTGAAAATAGCTGGAGTTAAAGAGGCAACTTTATTTCTGCTAAGTTTCAAGAATAGAAGACAGGAAGTGGTCAGTGTGCTAACAGTGGGGCAATGTTCAGAAGTAAGCAAAATATGTTGCTTTGATAACTGGAAAGGCCTAATTGAAATGTTGCTGTGAGCAGTTTGATGAACAGATCTCATGTGAAACTCAATCGAGTGGTAGTTTGTGAAGGAGGCCAGCAATTGCAAATCGTCCCCACTTTGCCAGGGCACCATCATTGTTTGTTTACTTCGAAATAAATGAGTCTGAATGAAAGAAGTTCCTTGGATAAAATCACAGTTCCGATTTTTGGGTTTTAACTCTGGCAAAATATTTCCTGGTTCCAAGAACACGTGCGATTGTGACATTTCAAAGGCAGGGAAAAGAACCATCTGTTTCATTCAAAGCTGTCATTGCTTGCAGGAGAATTGGCTATCGGAATGAGGGCATAGTAACTTGTAGACTGGTTTTCATTCATGCCTTAAGTGTTATCATATCTTGCTGTGTTATATATGGTTTCAATAGCAAATAACTCTTGACTGATAGTTTGTAGCCTATTAGGGACAGGAATAGACCATTTGGCCCCTTCAGCCTGTCCCCTATTTGGCTTCCTGCCTGCCTCCGATACCATTTGACTCCCCTGCCAGTCAAGAATCTATCTAACTCTGCCCCTGGGGTTGGCACGGTGGCACAATGGTTAGCACTGCTGCCTCAAAACACCAGGGACCTGGGTTCAATTCTGGCCTCGGGTGACTGTCTGTGCGCGGGTTTCCTCTGGGGTGCTCTGGTTTCCTCCCACAAGATGTGCAGGTTAGGTTGATTGCCCATGCTAAATTGCCCCTTAGTGTCAGAGGGTTAGCAGGGTAAATATGTGGAGTTACAGGAGTAGGGCCTGGGTGGGATTGTGGTCGGTGCAGACTCGATGGGCTCAATGGCCTCCTTCTGCACTGTAGGGATTCTATGATTCTATAATTCTAACTACATCAAATGACCCGACCTCTTACTGTTATCTGAGGAAGAGAATTCCAGAGATAAGCGACTCTCTGAGAGAAACTGTGGTCCAGCAGTATGTTGTTTTCCTGCCGTCAGGGAAATAGGGATAAGCTGGAGGGTATCCCATATATTTTCCAGTAAGCAACTTACCATGATTTTATATAATTGTGTGACCTGAACTATGCTGGTTCAAACACAATGAGAAACTATTAATGGCAGATAATAAAAATATAGCTTTCGTAGGAGACAATTGCTGTAACTCTCTGTCCTTGTTCATGGCTGGGATTCTCCGATGCTGCTGAAGCTGCTGGAATGCCAAATTCTCCATTCTCACTTATAGCGGCAGCGGGCACGGACAAGATTGCCCAATCTCTGCTTTCCTCCTCCCTGCATCCCATTTTGCTGAATTAAGATGCATTCCACCAGCTTTAATTCATTCTTTGCTGAAAACTAAAAACTGTGGAATTATTTCGAATGAACAGCCCAAGGGAAGTGGAAGAATGGATATGTCAGGAGATACTGGATAGGTGCAGGAAAAATAGGGTTGTTGTAGTGGGAGACTTCAATTTCCCTGGTATAGACTGGAAATCGCTGAGAGCAGGGACTCTGAATGGGGAGGAATTTGTAAAATGCGTACAGGAGGGTTCTTTGGAACAATATGTAGATAGCCCGACTAGAGAGGGGGCTATACTGGACCTCGTACTGGGGAATAAGCCCGGTCAGGTCTTCAAAGTTTCGGTAGGGGAACATGTGGCAAATAGTGACCACAATTCTGTTAGCTTTAGGATAGTGATGGAAAAGGATGAGTGGTGTCCCAAGGGTAAGGTGTTGGATTGGGGGAAGGCTAAATTTAGTGGGATTAGGCAGAAATTGGCAGCTCTTGATTGGGAGAGGCTGTTTGAGGGTAAATCCACATCTGGCATGTGGGAGTCTTTTAAGGAACATTTGTTAGGGCTACAGGACAGGCATGTGCCTGTAAAAAAGAAGGATAGGAAGGGTAGGATTCGAGAACCGTGGATAACCAGGGAAATTGAGGGACTGGTCAAAAAGAAAAGAGAGGCGTATGTTAGGTCCAGGCAGCTAAAAACGGAGGGAGCTCTGGAGGAGTACAAAGAAAGTAGGAAAGAACTCAAACGGGGAATTAGAAGAGCAAAAAGGGGTCACAAAATGTTCTTGGCAGACAGGATTAAGGAGAATCCCAAGGCATTTTATTCATACGTTAGGAACAAAAGGGTTGTCAGGGAAAAAATCGGACCTCTCAGGGACAAAAATGGGGAATTATGCTTGGAGCCCAAAGAAGTAGGGGAGATCCTAAATGAATACTTTGCGTCGGTATTCACAAAGGAGAGGGATGTGTTGACTGGGAGTGTCTCGGAGGGGAGTGTTGAACCGTTGGAGAAAATCTCCATTACAAAGGAGGAAGTGTTAGGTTTGTTAGAGAATTTAAAGACTGACAAATCCCCAGGGCCTGATGGAATCTATCCAAGGCTGCTCAGGGAGACGAGAGATGAAATCGCTGGGCCTCTGACGCAAATCTTTGTCTCGTCACTGGACGCAGGTGAGGTCCCAGAGGACGGGAGGATAGCTAATGTGGTCCCGTTATTTAAGAAGGGTAGGAAGGATAACCCGGGTAATTATAGGCCGGTGAGCTTGACATCCGTGGTGGGGAAGTTGTTGGAGAAGATTCTTAGAGATAGGATGTATGCGCATTTAGAAAGGAATAAACTCATTAACGATAGTCAGCATGGTTTTGTGAGAGGGAGGTCATGCCTCACTAACCTGGTGGAGGTTTTTGAAGAAGTGACCAGAATGGTTGACGAGGGAAGGGCCGTGGATGTCGTCTATATGGACTTTAGTAAAGCATTTGACAAAGTCCCTCATGGTAGGCTGGTGAAAAAGGTTGGATCTCATGGGATAAAGGGGGAGGTGGCTAGATGGGTGGAGAACTGGCTTGGTCACAGAAGACAGAGGGTGGTAGTGGAAGGGTCTTTTTCCGGCTGGAGGCCTGTGACTAGTGGTGTTCCGCAGGGCTCTGTATTGGGACCTCTGCTGTTTGTGATTTATATAAACGATCTGGAAGAAGGTGTAACTGGGGTGATCAGTAAGTTTGCGGACGACACAAAATTGGCAGGACTTGCAGATAGTGAGGAGCATTGTCAGAAGCTACAGAAGGATATAGATAGGCTGGAAATTTGGGCAAAGAAATGGCAGATGGAGTTCAATCCTGATAAATGCGAAGTGATGCATTTTGGTAGAAATAATGTAGGGAGGAGCTATACGATAAATGGCAGAACCATAAAGGGTGTAGATACGCAGAGGGACCTGGGTGTGCAAGTCCACAGATCCTTGAAGGTGACGTCACAGGTGGAGAAGGTGGTGAAGAAGGCATATGGCATGCTTGCCTTTATAGGACGGGGCATAGAGTATAAAAGTTGGGGTCTGATGTTGCAGATGTATAGAACGTTGGTTCGGCCGCATTTGGAATACTGCGTCCAGTTGTGGTCGCCACACTACCAGAAGGACGTGGAGGCTTTGGAGAGAGTACAGAGGAGGTTTACCAGGATGTTGCCTGGTATGGAGGGGCTTAGTTATGAGGAGAGATTGGGTAAACTGGGGTTGTTCTCCCTGGAAAGACGGAGGATGAGGGGAGACTTAATAGAGGTGTATAAAATTATGAAAGGCATAGATAGGGTGAACGGTGGGAAGCTTTTCCCCAGGTCGGTGGTGACGTTCACGAGGGGTCATAGGTTCAAGGTGAAGGGGGGGAGGTTTAACACAGATATCAGAAGGACATATTTTACACAGAGGGTGGTGAGGGCCTGGAATGCGCTGCCAGGCAAGGTGGTGGAGGCGGACACACTGGGAACGTTTAAGACTTATCTGGACAGCTATATGAACGGAGTGGGAATGGAGGGATACAAAAGAATGGTCTCGTTTGGACCAGGGAGCGACGCGGGCTTGGAGGGCCGAAGGGCCTGTTCCTGTGCTGTATTGTTCTTTGTTCTTTGTTCTCTTTGTTCTTTGAACACAGAGTTATCCTGCTGGGAATGTCTTCAGGCATTGTCCCGAATGGCCACAGTCTAGTTTTGATTATCCTAAGAAGGGTGAATGAGATAAAGATGGAAATTATAACACAACTTATCTTAAGGGGGTGATTTTCAGCCCATGTTACACGCCAGTGAGAACAGTGACGTGAGCTGACAGTACAGAGACAATATGATTCAAAATGCGAAATGGTGTTTCCCAATTTTCCACACCCCTTGCTGGTGATATCACACTTATAAAGAGTGAGAACCTCATTTTCATGTTTTTACCCGGGACCCCCGCCACAGGATCCCTCCTCACGATTAATATTCAAACCTTGCCGGTCATGTTGATGAGATTTACAACTAATTAAAAATGTGAATCAGTCGAGTAGAAACCCCCAGCGGTGCAAAGATAAGTATAGCTCCCGGGGGGAGGGGGGACATGTCCAGGCAGTGCCCTTGCACTGCCCCCTGGCTTGGCCCTTTGGCACAGGTTGGCACTGCCAGGTTAGCACTGACAGTACCAACCTGGCAGTGTCAACCTGCGCCAAGGGGCAATGTGGTGGTTGAGGGTTTAACTTCAGCGCTGATCGGGGTGCCCGTTAAAGATGGAGCCCTGTTTCTGTGGAGTCGGCCTTGCCAGCTCTATCAGGCTCCAAACTGACGGCATAAACCACATCCCCAATTTCTTTTGTCAGAATGGCTCAAGATGTGGTCTGAAAACTTGGCAGTGTATCTGGAGAGATACTCGCCGATTATCAATTAGAGCCTGAAATTCTGACAAATTATGGGAGAACTCCGCTCTAACTCTGCCTCTTCTTCCCACAATCTACAGACTTTTACTCTTATGCTTGGCATCAATCTAATCATTCAGGTTGATTTATTTCATCTTCTTTCCCATGTTTTTCTGTCTGCATGATGGACAGTTCTTAAGAACAGTCTTTCACTTAGGTTTCTCAATGGAAAGTAATTTTCTAATTGACCAGACTAATGCATGCTGGGAGAATTTTACAACAAGAGAACAACTTTTCACTTATGCCTCTTCGGCACAGTGATTAGCACTGCTGCCTCCCAGCGCCAGGGACCCGTGTTTGATCCTAGCCTTGGGTGACTGTGTGGGTTTCTTCCGGGTGCTCCGGTTTCCTCCAACAGTCCAAAGATGTGCGGGTTAGGTGGATTGCCCATGCTAAATTGCTTTTTGGTGTTCCAAGATGTGTAGGTTATGGAGATTAGCAAGGTAAATGCATGGGGTTAAGGGGATGGGGGCAGGGTAAGATGTTCTGTCAGAGAGTCAGTGCAGATCAGATGGACCAAATAGCCCCCTTCTGCTCTGTAGGGATTCTATGATTCTGCGAGTCTGGTTGCCATGAGAATTAATTTAGAGATCAAGAGAAAACATTTAACCACAGCACAGTGGAAGTGTGGAACAGACTCTGATAGATTATTCAGGTCAATTGACACCTTTATAAAATTAGTTGGATTACTATCTGTAAAGAGGATAGTGGTTTATAGAGATGTTAAAAATACTGCTTGAATTTTTGTTCATAGTGATGAAAGGCCAAGAAAATGAGATTGTCCTGAACTGGAGGATGAAGGTGGGACAGGATGGAATAGCTGTTTTCGCAATGCCGTTGATGTACCCGCAGGAATTTGTACTTTGTGTGAAAGCCCACCAGAAAAGATCACACAATCAGAAATGGACTTGAACGATAGTCAGGCTTGCAGCCTCGACTTGCATCCTCACATTGACAGTACGTTTGTACACTGTCTGCTTATTACCAGAGATTGGACCCTTTAACCTTAGTCTGTTCAATAGAAAAGCCTTTTGAGTAATTATGACACAAAGAACAGAAATTACATTGGAAATGCATAACAGGTTCATCAGCATCAGAAAGAAAGAGGACTAGTTTATTGGAAGCTGGCCATTTGTCACACTCAGGTTTCTAAAGAAGCTATTACTGAAAAACTCACACATTTATTCTCTTTTTCAATGCTGTAGGTCTTATTAAAATATTTCTGGTTTTCATTTGCACTGTTTGCACATTTTTGTTTATCACTGGCCTAGAAAATATACATGCCATAAAAATCACATTTACAGTAGAGCAGTGTTACTAATACCCCAGAGAGAGAGTTCAAATCCTATCAAAGTTGTTTGAGAATTTGAGTTCAGTTTTAGAAAAAATAAATGAATTTGGAAATCTGATGCTGGAAAGTAGCCATAAAGCTGTTGGGTTGTTATAAACTCACTTGGTTCATTAATGCCCTTTAAGGAAAGAAACCTCTCTCCTTGCCTGGCCCCGCCTGTATATGACTCAAGTTTCACAATCCCACGGTTGACTCTTAGCTGCTTTGTGAAGTGTATCAATGTGCCCAAAAACAGAATCAAGAGTGGAGTTGGATGGATCCAACTGAACGCTGTGAACTCGGCATCAGATCATGACATGACAAAGACACACCTGGCCCAGATGATCCTGCAAAGTCCTGGTCGCTACCATCTTGACTACTGGTGCTAAAATGAGGAGAGTTGTCCAACAGACGAGTCATAAAATAACCTTACATAATCACAAAATCACACCCATTAGCCAATGACCGGATTCCACCATCACCTTCCCTGCATATTCCTTTTGCATGGGCACCACCCCAGAATGGGGGCACAGTGGTATACAACTGGGAGGGAGTAGTCATGGGAGTTCTCAACGGTGACTAGCATCAGGTGAAACATATGCAAGGAAGCCATCTGTTTATCACCTACCCGACCCAGTACTCCTCCATTTTGAACACCATTTTTAGGAAGTAAAGCCACACGGTGGTTAGCACTGCTGCCTCACAGCGCCAGGGACCTGGGTTCGATTCCTGGATGGGGTCACTGTCTGTGCGGACAGACTGTGTGCACATTCTCCCAATGTCTGCATGGGTTTCCTCTGGGTGCTCTGGTTTCCTCCCACAGTCTGAAAGACATGTTGGTTAGGTGCATTGGCCATGCTAAATTCTCCCTCAGTGTACCCAAACAGGTGCTGAAGTGTGGCAAATAAGGGATTTTCACAGTAACTGCATTGCAGGGTTAATGTAAACCTACTTGTGACGAAGAAACAACTTTATTTTACGTTACTCTGGGTGAGTAACTAAAATATCCAGCATCAAGAGGGTTCAGTAGTAACACTACTAAGCTCTGAAGAGCATAGATGCCAGATTGGTAGGTGAAAGAACCAATGAGGGAATTACTTGCTTGAGCTCGTCGTCATCCATCTACCTGTCACCCATGCTTGTGTCTGTGACAGCATTGGCAGGAGTGGCCAAGTCCTGTCACACTGAGGATATTCTCCACTGGAGCATGTAGTACTGCCAATTGAAATACACTAAAAAAGAGATTTACTGCAGAAAACTGAGCATCCATGAGATGCTGTGGAACATCACCTTCAGGAGAATTGCATGCTACTACAATCTGTAACTTCATGGCCTGATACATCCCTCACTCTATCATCATCGTGCCAGGGGACAAATCGTGGCTCAACGGAAAATGCAGGCGACCATGCCAGAATCAGCAGCAGAAATACTGAAAAATGAAGTGCCAAGTTACAATACAGAGACTATGTGGATGCTAAACAGCGGAAGCAGCATACTATAGACAGAGGTCAGTGACCTCACAACCCAGGGAGCTGGCAAAAGCTCTGCAACTTCTTCCACATCCAGTTGTGAATAGCGGTGGAAAATTAAACAGCAATGGACAGAGAAAGCTCCATGAATACCCTTACCTTGAAAAATAGGTAGGATGCAATCTATGAGTGCAAAAGCTAAGGCTGAAGAGTTTGCAACCATCTTCAGGCAGAAATGTCACATGAATGATTGCTCTCCGCCTCCTCCTGAGGTCCCCACCATCACAGATGCCAATCTTCAGCCATTTTGATTCACCCCCTGTGGCTTCCACTGTCTATCCACTGTGTGACTGTGTATTAAGGCCTTGGCTCCAACACACCTTGGCTGTAGAGTTGGCAGTACCCTTGACTAAGCTGTTAAAGTATAACTATATGACTGGCAAAAACTTGATCATCTGGAAAATGGTCCAAGCATGCATTATCCACAAAAAGCAAGACAAATTCAACTTAGCCAATGACCAGCCTATCAACCACCCCTCAATAATCAGCAAAGTGGTGGCACAGTGGCTAACACTGCTGCTTCACAGTGCCAGGGACCCCGGTTCAATTCTCTGCTTGGGTCACTATGCGGAGTCTCCCCCCGTGAGTTTCCTCTGGGTGCTCCGGTTTCCTCCGGGTGCTCCGGTTTCCTCCCACACTCCAAAGATATGTGGGCTGGGTTGATTGGCCATGGTAAATTGCCCCTTAGTGTCCCGGGATGCGTAGGTTAGAGGGATTGGCAGGATAAATATATGGGGTGACGGGAACAGGGCCTGGGTGGGTGTTGTGTGCTCACCCGTGACTTTCCAAAGCCTCCCCAACAAGTGAGGAGTGCGGTGAAAACATTCTGCTGGCTTGGATGGATGCATTGCGACAACAAGAAGTTGACATTATTAAGGACAAAACAGTCGATCCAATCAACACCTGATCCACTCCCTGATATCCACCACTTCCCTCACTGGCATATTGGACTGGATTTCTGTCCCCGAGGTAGGTAGGAGAAGTTGGAAAAACTACACTTCCCAACTGTCTTGGGGAAAAGGAAGGATAGGCAATGTCCTCATCCTGAGATGGGCTATTTAGAGAATAGTGCTTTCAAGCAGATTGTCAAAATGCTGAGACTGGTGAGGTTTTAACGCGGGGTTGGGGGGTGGGGAGAGACTTCAATCCCTGGCCTGCTAATTATATTTAAAATATATGTTAAGGCCTATTTAAATAACATGTGTGCCTCCCCATGGCTGACGCGGCCGAAAATCCGACGCTGGGAGATGCTATCGGGATGGGACGTCCACCGTGGAGCCTGTGGATTGGGCCCCGCTTAAATCTCCCGGCCTGCTGCACTGATTTTATAGCGCAGTGGGATGGGAGAATCTCGGCCCAAATGTTGGAAATACTCAGCAGGTCTGGCAGCATCTGTGGAGAGAAAGACAAAGTGAATGTTTTAGGCCATTGAGCTTCCATCATTACATAATGTCCTGATGAACTAAGTTCTGATGAAAGGTTATTGATCTGAAACATAAAACTCTGTTCATTTCTCAACAGATTCTGCCAGACCGCTGAGTTTGATGTTGATATGATCAGTGTGCTACACTGTTTGCCCTCAACAGGTCATCAAACTTGATCTCGGAAAGTGTTAGCCTTTGTCTTAGTAATACCACCCTTGCCTCTGAGTCAGAAAGATGTGGGTTCGAGTCCTACTGCGGAGACTTAAATTAAAACATCTTGATAATATAAAACTTCAGTGCTGTGGAGAAGGAGTGCTGCATGGTTAGGTGAGCTATTTCATGGATGAGACATTAAACCGAAGCCATTCTCTAGCACTGAGGTAGAACAGGGCTGTTCTTCTGGTGCCCTGGATAATATTTATCCCATACCCTGCATCATTATAAAGCCAATTGACTATCTGTTCACTGCCACTGCTGTTTAGGGTTCCTTGCTGTGCAAAAATCAGCTGCCACGTTTCCCACAACGGTGACTACATTTTAAAAGCATTTCACTGGCTGTAAAATGCTTTGGTACGCCCTGAGGTAATGAAAGACACTAAATGAATGGAAGCCTTTCTTTCAATGGTCTGAAGTTCTGGGACCAAGTTAGCACACAGCACCACCACTACCTCCCACCACATGGTATTCTAAACTGGTTGCTCCCATGGGCACACAGCAATCTGCCTTTTCTTGGCTGCATCTCACCTAAGGGGGTTGTAAGTTACGCTCTTTGAATATCTGGCTCTTCTTCTGTACCTCTTTGCAACACCCTGTTCTCGTCATTATGTTTCTGTGCCAAATTCTATGCTTGAAACCATGCTCACGTTCACATGAGCCTTTTATAACATATACCTTTACCACAGTTTGGCAGATAGTTTGTTACTTAGTTCCTTCAGGCTGCTTCTGCCATATTAAGCCATTCCTGACTTGTCAAAAGCTGCACACATAATTTCCAAGCTCCCCCCAGACAGTACTCTCATATTACACAAAATGTGCAATTATGCATCATCAGGAAACATGTCAATGAGCTGACCCTGTTATTCACAGCAGGATCAGTAATGGACATTACTTGTGGCATTTGGTCCCTTGAAGATGTTCATGGCTTTTCAGATCACTGCTCATATTGCTGTCTAAACTGATTGTGTGCTGTCTGGTGGTCTGCCAAGTCCATCAGTATTGTTTGGAACGGTGAGAGTGCTTGTTGACAAATGTTAGCCGCTGACCTCATTACAACATTGTCCTGAACATGTATAACAGAGCTGAACTCTCTCTGAGGTGAGAGTGGCTGCCCTTGAAACCAAGGCAGAATTTCACCAAGTGTGGCATCAAGGAGCCCTAGCAAACTGGAGTCAATGGGAATTTGGGGAAAACCCTTCAGTGTTTAAAGTCACACACAGCACAAATGAAGATGGTTATCGTTGTTGGAGGTCAATCATCTCCGTTCCAGAACATCATGGCAAGAGTTCCTCAGGATAGTGTATTAGGCTCAACTGCTTCATCAGTGACCTTCCCTCCATCCTAAGGTCAAAAGTGGGGATGTTCACTGATGATTGCATTATATTCAGTACCATCCATGACGCCTCAGATACTGAAGAAGCCTGTGTCCATATGCAGCAAGATCTGGACAATGTCCAAGCTTGGGCTGATAAGTGGTGAGTAACATTCGTGCCACACAGATGCCACGCAATGACTCTCTCAAACAAGAAAGAATCTAATCATCTCCTCTTGATATTCAATAGCATTTCCATCGTAACTCCCTCACCACCAACATCCTGGGGATTATCATTGACAAGAAGCTCAACTGCACCAGCTGTATAAATATTGGGTGGGATTTTCCTCCCCCGCTGTGTGTTTTGTGGAAGCGAGCTGCCATTGGCCAGTGGCAGGATCTTCCAGTCCCACTGCTGTCAATGGGTGTCTCATTGTTCAGAGCCTCCGCCACTGGGGAATCTCTGACAAGAAGTCACCGCCAGTGGGGTTGGAAGATCCTGCTGGTGGGAACGGCCTGAAAATCCTGCCCATTGTGTCTGCAAGAACAGGTCAGAGGCTTGGAATTCTGTAGCATGGAACTCACTTCCTGACTCCCCAAAACCTGTCCACCATCTACAAGGCAGATATTAGGAGTGTGATGCAATATCCTCCACATGCCTGGATGAGTGCAGCATCAACACTCAAGAAGCTTGACATTATTCAGGACAAAACGACCTATTTGACAGCAGTGTGTACCATCAACAAGATGCTCTGCAGAAATTCATTAAGGCTCCTTCAACAGTACCTTCTAAACCCACAACCACTGCTGTCTAGAAGGACAAGAGTGGCAGATAGATGGGAACACCGGCAACTGCAAGTTCCCTTCCAAGCCACTCACCATCTTGAAATATAACACCATTCCTTTATTGTGGCTGGGTCAAAATTCTGGAACTTCCTACCTAACAACACTGTGGGTATAACTACACACAGAATCCCTACAATGTAGAAGGAGACCATTTGGCCCATCGGGTCTGCACCGCCTCTCCGTCAGAGCATCCCACCCAGGCCCAATCCCATGCATTTACCCCGCCAATACTCTTAACCTACGCATCTTATCACATTAAGGGGCAATTTAGCATGGCTAACCAACCTAACGCGCATATCTTTGGAGTGTGGGAGGAAACCGGAGCACCCGGAGGAAACCCATGCAGTGCAGACACGGGGAGAACATGCGAACTCCACACAGACAGTCACCCAAGGCTGGAATCGAAACTGGGCCCCTGGCGTTGTGAGGCAGCGGTGCTAACTACAGGGACTGCAACGGCTTAAACGGACAGCTCACCACTACCTTCACAAGGGCAATTAAAAATGAGTGAAAAATGCTGGCCTAACCAACGATGTTGAGATGCTGTGAAAGAATTAAAAATATCTTGAATTCTTGGGAGCATGTGTCATGTAAGGTGTTTTGCAGTCAAGGGATCATTGTAATTTTTGTGGTAAGGTGATTATTCATGTTTCTGTGCCTCTATCGATATGGAATGGTTTAGCTATGTTGTGTTTACAGATCGATTTGTGCTCCAGCTTCTTCCTCATCATATCTTTAATGGGTATCCAGGTTGCCCAATGGATGTTGCAGTATCTGAATGGACTATCTGTGATGGTAATGCTTTCTGTGTATTGTCTGTGAGCCAAATGGGCCATGGGTTATTTCAAAGCAATTGCTGAGGTGGTGTGGTATGACCTTCATGTTTCCAAGTAGGATAAGTTCATCATGCAGCGGAAAACATTGTGTCACTCCTGTTAACTGCAAATAGGATTTGTCTTTGTTGGCATCTGTGGCTTCCTCTGCTGTCTAAGCATAACTGTTTCCTGATTTGCTTGCAGTATTGGAAAGCATCAGCAAACGAACATTCTGTCTGATTTACGTAACAATAATGTAAATGACCCTGTGGAATCCAGGTCCTATATCTTGTTAAAGAAAAAATTTCAAAGGTATCAATAATGCACTAATAGAAAATAATGGGATCTTGTTGTTGGGAATGATCTCAGTTGAACAGATTTGAAGCATTTTTAAAATTGTACATTGAATATTCAAGATAAATACATGGCCAAGCAAAACTAAACTATAAGTGTTGAAATTCGATAGGGTTCTTCCAACTCCCTTCATAATTTGGCAGGAGACTGGGAGAAATGGTGTAGTTGGCAGGTATCTGCTGGATAGTGGGGGAGGAGTAATGGTGGCAGGGTGAGAGCGGGGGGTGGGGTTCTGAAGGTCTTCACCAGAGTTACATTGAGAGATCAGGGGAACCAGGGAGGAACGTTAGGGTACGGTAGCACAGTTGTTAGCATTGCTGCCTCATAGCGCCAATGACCCAGGTTCAATTCTGGCCTCGGGTCACAGCCTGTGTGGAGTTTGCCTGTACTGCCTGTGGCTGCGTGTGTTTCCTCCGGATGCTCTGGTTTCGTCCCACACTCGAAAGATGTGCAGGTTAGGTTGATTGGCCGTGCTAAATTAGCCCTTAATGTCAGGGGGATTAGCAGGGTAAATACGTGGAGTTGCGGGCACAGGGCCTGGATGAGATTGTTATCAGTGCAGGCTCAATGGGCCAAATGCTTTCCTTCTGCAATGTAGGGATTCTCTGATTCTATGAGTTCACAAAATGGATCAATAGGATGTTAAACTGGGACCAAAAAAGAAAGAAAAATCGCAAAAGAGCTTATATTTATCTAATGTTTTTCATGACCTTAGGACATTCCAAAGTGCTTAACAACCAATGAAATACTTTTGAAGTGTAGTCACCGTTCTAATGTAGGAAACATGATGGCTGAGGTTCACCTAGCAAGATCCCACAAACAGAAATATGATAATGACCAGTTCACCTGTGTGGCTGACACTGTGGAGGAATTCTCCACTCTCCTGTGAAGTAGAGCCATGGATCATATTTGTCTGCCTGAAAGGGTGGTTGGGGCCTTGGATTAATGTCTCATCTGACGAAGCTTCCTAGGAATAGAAGAGGAAGAACTCGCGGAGGAATACAGGAATTTTTCAAAAAAAGTTAACAGAGATATTAAATGTCTCAAGAGCTATGTATAACAAAATGTATTCAATATACTAATTACACATACAATATTACCAAAATAAATTGAATTTTGCATCTGGATGCATATCTGTTAGATATAGAAATAATGAATTAATCCATGAGACATGAAACATTCTATTATTATTTTCACAAAAAAGCAGCCAATTAGAAAGCATTTCTTTTTCTAATTTGTCCTAGGAATTGGGTTGCACATTAGGCTGTCTTCATTTTTCTTTCTAATTACCCTGAGAATGTGCTGATGGGTCCCCTTTTGCCGCACGCCATAATGATGTTACATAGAAAATTCCTACATTTTTGACAGTGAGGAATGCTAATATTTGTCCAACTCAGGACAACAAAGGGGATTTGGAAGTGATTGTTTCCCAGCGCAGATGTTTTGGGGCTAGGAGATGCTTTTGAGGTAAGCTTGATGATTGCTTCATTGCAACATGAGATAGTCCATCCACAGTGTGCCTGTGGTTGAGGAAATGTATATTAAGTCCAATGACAGGAGTATCAACACTGCATTGTCCTAGAAGGTGTTGAGATCTCTCTGTGTAGTGGCAACTGCACCCATCCACGTGAGTATTCCAGTACATTCTTGACTTGTGCCTTGTAGATACCATTCTACAAGGTATCTACAAGGCAGTGTAGAACCCCACAGAGTTTATGGTACTCCTTTTATACTATAGGAATACTTGACTTAAGTATTCAGTAGTCATGTTATTGGGAGATATGTAGAATTTCAATCATGTTGTTAGCATGATTGAAATTCTGTCAAGAGATGAATCACACATTGATCAATACTCAGTCTCAGCCTGGCTCTTGTCACCACATTTCTGTTAAGTTGGTTCACTTCAGCTTTCGGCTAGTAGATATCCCTGCGATCACCTGGGAATGGCAATGCTGTTGAGGATCAAGGCACAATGGTTGGCCTTTTTTTATTGGAGATGATTAGTGCCTGACACTTCTGTGGCATGAATGTTACCTGTCACTTGTCAGTTCAAGCTTGGGAGTTCCTCTTTTTTTAATTCATTCATGGGGCATGGGTGTCACAGGCTGAGCCAGCATTTATTGCCCATCCCTAGTTCCCTTGAACTGAGTATCTTGTTAAGCCATTTCAGAGGGCAGTTAAGAGTCAACCACATTGCTGTGGCTCTGGAGTCACATGTAGGCCAGACTGGGTAAGGATGGTAGATTTCCTTCCCTAAAGGACATTAGTGAACCAGATGGGTTTTTCCGACAATCGACAATGGTTTCATGGTCATCAGTAGATTCTTAATTCCAGCTAGTTTTTATTGAATTCAAATTCCACCATCTGCTGTAGCGGGATTCGAACCCGGGTCCCCAGAAGCTTAGTTGAGTTTCTGAGCTGCTTCATTATCTAATGAACACTTAAGGATAATTTTAACCCAACTCCAACCAGCAGGAAAGTGGCAGCTGTTGTTGTTATGCAATGTGCCCGATTTGACTTTACATTGGAAAGTAAAAGCAGATAGAACATTAAAACAGTCCCTCTCTTGATCCTGTCAGTGGCTGGCTGATGTAGGTTAAAATGATCTCCACACTGTATACTTCACTAATTCCCAAAAAATTCCCACTCACAAGAAAGAACCAATCACATTCTTAAAGTATTTTGCAAAGTCTTTTAAGCATGATGTTGCTTTCTTACCAATTCGACCTCAACAATAACTTTTAGAGTCGTTGTAGAATCGCTTTGGCACATTGTTGATGTAAAAAATGGAAAACAAATCAGTAATTATACAACACAAATCTCAAAAATGTCCCGAAACTTAAACTTGCAATCTCCTCATTTCTTCCTTGCACATTTGAGGATTCAAGCTTGTCTTCAGTTTCATCATCAGTGTTTTGATCTGTGAACTGGACTTTAGTTCACAAAGTGCCTTCATACATATGATACCCGAGAGCTTAGAGTACTTCACTGCTCCTCAGTCCTATGTGCATATGGAATTATGATGTTTACCTGGCATTTACACTTAACAAAGAACAAAGAACAAAGAACAATACAGCACAGGAACAGGCCCTTCGGCCCTCCAAGCCCGCGCCGCTCCCCGGTCCAGGATTGAATCCTGAATCCAGGATCCCCGCCCAATTTTCCAGCCTATCTACATACCAATATCCTATCCACCGAGCTGTCCCTCACAGCTACGATGCTTTGTTCATTACAACCTATTAACTTACCCCCACCCCCCCATTCCAGACCATGTGATCTCCAGGGAGAGGCGAAAACCCAGAGTGAAAAACCCCAGGGCCAATATGGGGAAAAAAAAATCTGGGAAATTCCTCTCCGACCCCCTGAGGCGATCAAAACGAGTCCAGGAGATCACAATGGCCCCGATCGGAAAATGCTTCCCAACCCGAGTCATTTCCACTTCCACGAACACCATATGAATCCCCTGCCCCCGAGACAGGTTCCCAACTATCCGCAGTCTCACTCTGTACTGGCACCAGCAAGATGATCGTAGAATGAAGCCTTGAAACGAGAAACCAGGAACAATTAGCCCGCGCCGCTCCCTGGTCCAAACTAGATCACTCTTTTGTATCCCTCCATTCCCACTCCGTTCATATAGCTGTCTAGATAAGTCTTAAACGTTCCCAGTGTGTCCGCCTCCACCACCTTGCCCGGCAACACATTCCAGGCCCCCACGACCCTCTGTGTGAAATATGTCCTTCTGATATCTGTGTTAAACCTCCCCCCCTTCACCTTGAACCTATGACCCCTCGTGAACGTCACCACCGACCCGGGGAAAAGCTTCCCACCGTTCACCCTATCTATGCCTTTCATAATTTTATACACCTCTATTAAGTCTCCCCTCATCCTCCGTCTTTCCAAGGAGAACAACCCCAGTTTCCCCAATCTCTCCTCATAACCAAGCCCCTCCATACCAGGCAACATCCTGGTAAACCTCCTCTGTACTCTCTCCAAAGCCTCCACGTCCTTCTGGTAGTGTGGCGACCAGAACTGGACGCAGTATTCCAAATGCGGCCGAACCAACGTTCTATACATCTGCAACATCAGACCCCAACTTTTATACTCTATGCCCCGTCCTATAAAGGCAAGCATGCCATATGCCTTCTTCACCACCTTCTCCACCTGTGACGTCACCTTCAAAGATCTGTGGACTTGCACACCCAGGTCCCTCTGCGTCTCTACACCCTTTATGGTTCTTCCATTTATCGTGTAGCTCCTCCCTACATTATTCCCACCAAAATGCATCACTTCGCATTTATCAGGATTGAACTCCATCTGCCATTTCCTTGCCCAAATTTCCAGCCTATCTATATCCTCCTCTGACAATGTTCCTCACTATCTGCAAGTCCTGCCAGTTTTGTGTCGTCCGCAAACTTACTGATCACCCCAGTTACTCCTTCTTCCAGATCATTTATATAAATCACAAACAGCAGAGGTCCCAATACAGAGCCCTGCGGTACACCACTAGTCACAGGCCTCCAGCCGGAAAAAGACCCTTCCACTACCACCCTCTGTCTTCTATGACCAAGCCAGTTCTCCACCCATCTAGCCACCTCCCCCTTTATCCCATGGGATCCAACCTTTTTCACTAGCCTACCATGAGGGACTTTGTCAAACGCTTTACTAAAGTCCATATAGACAACATCCACGGCCCTTCCTTCGTCAACCATTTTGGTCACTTCTTCAAAAAACACCACCAGGTTCGTGAGGCATGACCTCCCTCTCACAAAACCATGTTGACTATCGTTAATGAGTTTATTCCTTTCTAAATGCGCATACATCCTATCTTTAAGAATCTTCTCCAACAACTTCCCCACCACGGACGTCAAGCTCACCGGCCTATAATTACCCGGGTTATCCTTCCTACCCTTCTTAAATAACGGGACCACATTGGCTATCCTCCAATCCTCTGGGACCTCACCTGTGTCCAGTGACGAGTCAAAGATTTGCGTCAGAGGCCCAACGATTTCACCTCTCGTCTCCCTGAGCAGCCTTGGATAGATTCCATCAGGCCCTGGGGATTTGTCAGTCTTTATATTCTCTAACAAACCTAACACTTCCTCCTTTGTAATGGAGATTTTCTCCAACGGTTCAACACTCCCCTCCGAGACACTCCCAGTCAACACATCCCTCTCCTTAGTGAATACCGACGCAAAGTATTCATTTAGGATCTCCCCTACCTCTTTGGGCTCCAAGCATAAGTCCCCACTTTTGTCCCTGAGAGGTCCGATTTTTTCCCTTACAACCCTTTTGTTCCTAACGTATGAATAAAATGCCTTGGGATTCTCCTTAATCCTGTCTGCCAAGAACATTTCGTGACCCCTTTTTGCTCTTCTAATTCCCCGTTTGAGTATTTTCCTACTTTCATTATACTCCTCCAGAGCTCCCTCCGTTTTTAGCTGCTTGGACCTAACATACGCCTCTCTTTTCCTTTTGACCAGTCCCTCAATTTCCCTGGTTATCCACGGTTCTCTAATCCTACCCTTCCTATCCTTCTTTTTTACAGGCACATGCTTGTCCTGTAGCCCTAACAACCGTTCCTTAAAAGACTGCCACATACCAGATGTGGATTTACCCTCAAACAGCCTCTCCCAATCAAGAGCTGCCAATTTCTGCCTGATCCCAATAAAGTTAGCCTTCCCCCAATCCAACACCTTACCCTTGGGACACCACTCATCCTTTTCCATCACTATCCTAAAGCTAACAGAATTGTGGTCACTATTTGCCACATGTTCCCCGACCAAAACTTTGAAGACCTGACCGGGTTCATTCCCCAGCACCAGGTCCAGTATAGCCTCCTCTCTAGTTGGGCTGTCCACATATTGTTCCAACGAACCCTCCTGTACACATTTTACAAATTCCTCCCCATTCAGAGTCCCTGCCCTCAGCGATTTCCAGTCTATACCAGGGAAATTGAAGTCTCCCACTACAACAACCCTATATTTCCTGCACCTATCCAGTATCTCCTGACATATCCATTCTTCCACTTCCCTTGGGCTGTTGGGGGGCCTGTAGTACACCCCCAACATAGTGACTGCGCCTTTCCTGTTTCTAAGCTCCACCCAGAGTGACTCGCTACACGACTCCTCCGAATTGTCCTCCCTCTGCACCGCTGTAATATGCTCTCCAACCAATACCGCTACTCCCCCACCTCTTTTGGCCCCTCCTCTGTCTCGCCTAAAACACTTGTACCCTGGAATATTCAGCTGCCAGTCCTGTCCCTCTTTCAACCAAGTCTCCGTCACCGCAACCACATCCAAATTCCTCGTGCGCATTAAGGCCCCAAGTTCGTCTGTTTTACCTGCTACGCTCCTTGCATTGAAGTATAAGCACTCCAGACCCCCAGGCTCAGTGAGGTCGTCCTCCCCCAGAGTGCTCTTCTTCTTTGCCAGCCTTGTCCCAGCCCCAAGCTCGTCCCCAGCCACCACACTTATAGACCTAATAGTTTGATCCCCACCCCCCTGCCACACTAGTTTAAACCCCCCCGAACTGCATTAGCAAAGCTCCCAGCCAGGATATTTGTGCCCTTCCAACTTAGTTGTGACCCCTCCCTCTTGTACAGGTGCCATCCTCTCCTGAAAACCTCCCATTGGTCTATGAAAATAAAGCCCTCCCTCCTGGACCAGTCCTTTAGCCAGGCATTCATTTGAACCAACTCCCTATTCTTATCCTCACTGGCACGAGGCATTGGGAGCAGCCCAGAGATGGCCACCCTAGTGACCCTACTTTTTAACCTATTTCCCAACTCCCTGAATTGCTCCCTTAGGACCCCCCTACTCTTCCTATCTACGTCATTTCCACCAATGTGTATAATGACATCCGTTTCTTTATCTTCCCCTTTTAAAATGCCTCCTATCCGCTCGGAGACATCCGTGACCCCAGCACCAGGTAGGCAGACTACCATCCTGGAGTCCCGTTCGCCCCCACAGAATCGCCTGTCTGTCCCTCTAACTGATGCATCCCCCACCACTATCGCTCTCCTAACCCCTCTCTTCCCTTTCCGGGCCACAGAGCCTGACTGTGTGCCAGTGACCTGGTCACTGTGTCTTACCCCTGGAGAGGCACACTCCTCCACACTATCTAAAACAATGTACCTGTTTTGGAGTGGGACAACCACAGGTGACCCTTCTTCTAACTGTCCACTCCCCTCCCCTCTCACACCTGTCACCAAGCCCTTCCTATTTTGAGACACCTCTGGAGACCTCCCTTGTACTTTACCCTTCTGCCCTTTACTCCTCCTAACTGTGACCCACGTGTCATTCTCCCGATGCCCCGGTGTAACTAGTTGCCTATAACTGCTGTCAATTTTTCTCCCATTTTCCCTGATTAGGCTAAGGTCAGCGATCTGCAGCTCCAGTTCCCTAACACGGTCTCTCAAGAGCTGCAGTTCCACGCACCTGGCACATATGTGAACCTCTGGGAAGCTCGGTGTTTGCAGAAACTCCCACATCCCACATCGGAAGCACTGAACTGGCCGATCACTCATACCTGCCCTTATCCTTTACAGGGTTGGGTAAAAAATAACTAGCCTTGCCTTGCCCTTTTAGCCCAAGCCCTGTGAGCCAAAGCCCTTATAATGCACACTCTGCTCCCCACTCACTCCACTGCCCGCTCCCGACGCTGCCCGCTGTATAGTGCAGACGGCTTTTTATGCTCCCGACGAACCCCCCAAGTAACTGCCTTTTATACTAAGACTCAACCTCCCAGAATCCCCTTCAGCTGACCTCACTTCCTCAATTCAAAACCCTGAAAAAAGCCCGCAAAATATACTAGGAATACCCTTAAATGAATAAATGAATAATTAAATCACTTCTTAGCTTACTCTCAGCACTCCTGCTAAGACTCTCTCCCCCACTCTCACTCCAGTTAAACAAAGATAATATTCTAAAAATTAGAGAGGAATGAAAGAAACAAATAATGACAGAGCGAGAAAAAGATGTGCGAGAGAGGAGGATGGAGAGACAGACAGCAACAACTCAAAGAGTGGGAGAGAGGAGGACTCAGAGATGGACAGCAGCAACTCAAAGAATGGGAGAGAGGACGACCCAGAGACAGATAGTAGCAACTAAAAGAGTGGGAGAGAGGAGGACCCGGAGACAGGCAGGAGCACCTAAAAGAAACAGGAGAGAGGAGGTAGGAATAGTGAAGAGATTCAGCTTGGAGAATATGAGCAGCTGGGGCTAAATGAAAAGGCAGAGTCTTAAGGTTAATAACCTCTGGATGTTATCCCGAGCCATGAACAAATTGATATAGCATTAATAAGATTAGGATGTTAAATGAGTGGCTCAAACATTGGTGTGGGAGACATGAGTTTCAATTCTGGGCCACTGGCACTGGTACTGGGAAATGTGGGAACTATACATGTGGGACTGTCTTCACCTGAAGTGTGCTGCAACCAGTGTTATATATATGACCAGTGAGTCATATAAATAGAGAGGGCTTTCAACTAGATAATGGCTGCAGGGAATCAAGTGAGAATAGATATGAGAAATTAAATTAAAGAAAGAAAAAAGGCAAGACAGTAAGGTAGCAATAAGGAAATTGATAACTTGAGTATGGAGGAAGCGACAGATGTACAAACTTAAGAGTGCACCAGCAGATAAGGCTACAAGTTGCTAAACTAATAAAAACAGAATTAAACGCACTCTATCTGAATGCACACAGCATTTACAACAAGGTAGATGAAGTGATGGCACAAATGGAAGTAGACAGGTATGATCTTGTAATAAGTCTTTGGAGGCAGATGTCCCTTCACCAAGATCCCTGTATTTACAATTCCAACAGCAGCACACAGAGTGCTATCAGTCAGCAGTCTACCTTCAGGAGTCCCAGAAGAACTGACACTCCTGGTTAAATACAAGGAAAAGGCACCCTGATTTGCCCATCAATTGACTCCTTAATCAGGGAGTTCATATTCCAATAGGCCAATCTCAATGGCCTGATTGAAGTCATTACAGATCTAATTGTCATTACGGAAACGTGCCGACAGAGTGACCAAGGCTGGCAATAGAATGTTCAAGGATATTCGACATTTAGGAATAAAAGGAAAGGGAGGTAAGGTAGTGCTGTTAATAAAGGACATTAGTGAGGGGGGATCCTAGGTTGGAAGATCAAGATGTAATATCAGTTTGGATGGAGCTAAGAAACAGCAAGGGGCAGCAATCATTGGTGGGAGCTGTTTATTGGCCACCAGACAGCAGTGGCAATATAGGGCACAGAATAAGTCAAGAAATTAAAGATGCATGCAACAAGGGTAACACGGTAATCATGGGGGACTTCAATCGACATACAGACTGGGTAAACCTAATTCGCACTAATGCTGAGGAGGAGAAATTCCTGGAATGTATGCAGAATGGTTTTCTACAACAGTATATTCAGGAACTAACTAGAGAAAGGGCTCTATTAGATCCAGTATTGTATAATGAGAAAGAGCTAATTAATAATTGTGTTGTAAAGAAGCCCCTAGGGAAGAGTGACCATACTATAATCGAGTATTATATTAAGTTTTATCGTGATGTAATTCAATCTGAAACTGGTGCCTTAAATCTAAACAAAGAAAACTATGAAGGTTTCAGTGGCAAATTTGTTGTGGGAGATTTAGAAATTACATTAAATAGTATGATGGTAGACAGGCATTTTAAGAATTCATACATTGAACCGTAGAAATGTTACAGCACAGAAGGAAGCCATTTGGTCCATCTTGTCCATGTGAGCCCAATGACACCCAAATGCCCTTTATAATCAGACCTTCCTGCACCCAGCCCATAGCCCTGTAGCTTACAGCACTTAAGGTGCAGATCCAGGTACTTTTTAGAAGAGTTAATGGAGTTAATGGTAAAAGGTGAGGTCCCTGAGGATTGGAGAATAGCGAATGTGGTCCCGTTGTTTAAGAAGGGTAGTGGGGATAACCCGGGAAATTATAGGCCGGTGAGCTTGATGTCCGTGGTAGGGAAGTTGTTGGAGAGGATTCTTAGAGACAGGCTGTATGTGCATTTAGAACGGAACAATCTCATTAGTGACAGACAGCATGGTTTTGTAAGAGGGAGATCGTGCCTTACAAATTTGGTGGAGTTTTTTGAGGAAGTGACAAAAACGGTTGACGAAGGAAGGGCCGTGGATGTCGTCTATATGGATTTCAGTAAGGCATTTGACAAAGTCCCACATGGCAGGTTGGTTAAGAAGGTTAAGGCTCATGGGATACAAGGAGAAGTGGCTAGATGGGTGGAGAACTGGCTTGACCATAGGAGACAGAGGGTAGCGGTCGAAGGGACTTTTTCCGGCTGGAGGTCTGTGACCAGTGGTGTTCCGCAGGGCTCTGTACTGGGACCTCTGCTATTTGTGATATATATAAATGATTTGGAAGAAGGTGTAACTGGTGTTATCAGCAAGTTTGCAGATGACACGAAGGTGGCTGGACTTGCGGATAGCGAAGAGCATTGTCGGGCAATACAGCAGGATATAGATAGGCTGGAAAATTGGGCGGAGAGGTGGCAGATGGAATTTAATCTGGATAAATGCGAAGTGATGCATTTTGGAAGAAATAATGTAGGGAGGAGTTATACAATAAATGGCAGAGCCATCAAGAGTATAGAAACATAGAGGGACCTAGGTGTGCAAGTCGACAAATCCCTGAAGGTGGCAACACTGGTGGAGAAGATGGTGAAGAAGGCATATGGTATGCTTGTCTTTATAGGACGGGGTAAAGAGTATAAAAGCTGGAGTCTGATGATGCAGCTGTATAGAATGCTGGTTAGGCCACATTTGGAGTACTGCGTCCAGTTCTGGTTGCCGCACTACCAGAAGGACGTGGAGGTGTTAGAGAGAGTGCAGAGAAGGTTTACCAGGATGTTGCCTGGTATGGAGGGTCTTAGCTATGAGGAGAGATTGGGTAAACTGGGGTTGTTCTCCCTGGAAAGACGGAGAATGAGGGGAGATCTAATAGAGGTGTACAAGATTATGAAGAGGATAGATAGGGTGAACGGTGGGAAGCTTTTTCCCAGATCAGAAGTGACGATCACGAGGGGTCACGGGCTCAAGGTGAGAGGGGCGAAGTATAACTCAGATATTAAAGGGATGTTTTTTACACAGAGAGTGGTGAGGGCCTGGAATGCGCTGCCAAGTAGGGTGGTGGAGGCAGACACGCTGACATCGTTTAAGACTTACCTGGATAGTCACATGAGCAGCCTGGGAATGGAGGGATACAACGATTGGTCCAGTTGGACCAAGGAGCGGCACAGGCTTGGAGGGCTGAAGGGCCTGTTTCCTGTGCTGTACTGTTCTTTGTTCTTTGTTCTTTGTCCCTGCCTCACCACCAATTCAGGCAGTGAACTCCAGACACCCAACACCGTCTGCTTATACAGTTCTTCCTCATGTCCCCTCTACACCTTCTGGCACTTGCCTTGAATCTATGTCCCCTGGCTCAAGAATTCTCTGCCAAAGGACACAGTTTTATCCTGTCAACTCCACCTCTTCCCCTCATAATTCTGTATACCTCAATCAAGTCACCCCTCAGCCTTCTTTGTTCCAAGGAAAATAACCCCAACCTATCCAACCTCTCCTCACAGCCACACTTTTCTAGCCGTGGCAACATTCTTGTAAATCTCCTCTGCCCTCTCTCCAGATAAGTTATGCCCTGTAATACGGTGATCAGAACTGTTTACAAAACTCCAATTGTGGCCTCACCAGTGTTTTATACAATTCCAACATTGTGGCGGGATTCTCCCAAAAAATAACTATGTGCTCAATGGGTGGGAAAACGGGAGTATTTCCAGAAGAATCTCTGACTATCTGTACAATGCAGAATGCCTCAGAGTGATTCATGCTGGAAAATAAGGGGTGGGGGCCTATTCCCGCCAGAGAGGCCGGCAGCATAGCTGAGCGAGCCACTGCGCATGCGCCGATCTGTCAGTGCGGAGATCAGTGCATGCGCACTGGCCGCCACATTGCCGACCTCCCAATCGCTGGCCCCACAACCCCTCTGACCGCCAGCCATCCAGATCCCCCATGCCCCATAGCTGGCCTACCAGACCCCCCTGGGCCAGTCCCGATGTCCCCCTCCCCACCCCCAGCCAGTCCCGATCGCCCCCAGGATCAGCCCTGACCACCCCCATCCCAATGGCCAACCCCGAACCCCCCCCACCACCCCCATTGCCAAGCCTAACCCCCTCCACCACCATGGACAGCCCTGATGCCTCCCCCATCTTGATGGTCAGCTCCAACCCCTCACTCCAATGGCCAGCCCCAACCCACCCCCAACCCGATGACCATGTCCGATTGTCCTCCTCCCTCCCTCGCCCAATGCTCCAAGTGCAGAGTGACAGCAGGTCCCCCCCTCTCCACGGTCACCCCCTCAATAGGCCCCATCCCTCCATTATTCTCTGTATCCTCTGACTCTGCCCCTTGGCACTGCCCCGTACTGATGGGCAGTGCCAAGGTGTCCAGTGGGCAGTGCCAGTTTACCCCTTGGGCAGTGCTAAGGTGCCAGGCTGGCACTTCCAGGTTGGCATTCCCCAAGGGACACTGCCCCCTTGCCTCCAAACTTTTGGAGGGGCCTCAATGGCCTCAGTCCTCATTAGCAGGGTTAGGATGCCTGTTCCCCGTTAGTGGGGAGCAATAGTAAACTCTGCTGGAGGAAACACTCCCGGGGAGATGCAAGCAGGCCCGGAGAGTATCATCCTGGGTCCGCCAATCATACGGAAATGGAGATTTCCATATGATAATCAGCTCCGCGCCAATGTCCAGCACAGAGCTGATTGCGCTAAAAAAAAGCACGATGTCTCCTAGCCCGCTGCGCTGTTTGAGAAGTGCAGCAGGCTGGGAGAATCCTGGCCTATACCCTTACTTATATATTCCATACCTCTGCTACTGAAGGAGCGCATTCCATATTCTTTACAATCCTGTCTCCTTGAACTGTTGGCTTTAGGGACCTGTGCACTTGTACACTAAGATTTCTCACCATATCTACCCCTCTTAGTATATTCCCATTTATTGTATATTCCCTATAATTGTTTGACCTCCCTAAATGCATTACCTCACACTGCTGGGTTAAAATCCATCTGCCACATTATTGCCCATTCCAGCAACCCATTGATATCAGTTTGGAAATTATAGCTATCCTCTACACTACCTACTACTGGGCCAATCTTTGTGTCATCAGCAAATTTTCCTAATGTGCCCCCCACGTTCGTGTCCAAATCATTAATATACAACACATACAGTAAGGGTCCCAACACTGAGCACAGTGGAACACCACTTGAAACAACTTTCCATTCTCAAGGGCATCCATCGACAATTGACCTTTGTTTTCTGTTACTAAGCCAACATTTCATCCAGTTTGCCACAATACCCTGTGTTCCATGAGCTTTTATTTTTTTGACCAATCTGCCACGTGGGACCTTGTCAAATGCCTTGCTAAAATCCATGTAGACAACATCCACTGAACTACCTTCACCAACCCTACTTCTTACTTCCTCAAAATACTCAATCAAGTTTGCAATGCAAAACCTTCCTTTAACAAATCCATGCCGACCATTTCTGACTAGTCCATGCCTTTCTACATGACAGTTAATTCTATCTTTCAGGATTGAATCTACTAATTTGCCCACTACCGATGTAAGACTAACTGGCCTTTAATTGTTTGGCATTTCCTTCAATCCCTTTTTGAACAATGGAACTACATTTGCATTTCTCCAGTCCTCCAGTACCTCCCCTATATCTAGTGAGGATTGGAAAATCATTCTCATAGCATCCGCTATCTCCTCCCTGACCTCCTTCAGCAGCTTCGGAAACAATCCATTTGACCCTGACGACTTATTAACTTTCAAGAATTCCTAAAGTTAAAGTTTATTTATTAGTCACAAGTAAGGCTTACAATGCCTTACTTGTGCAATGAAGTTATGGCAATGAAGTTACTGTGAAATTCCCCTAGTTGCCACACTCCGGCGTCTGTTTGTGTCAATGCACCTAACCAGCACGTCTTTCAGACTGTGGGGGGAAACCGGAGCACCCAGAGGAAACCCACGCAGATACGGGGAGAATGTGCAAACTCCACACAGACAGTGACCCATGCCGAGAATCAAACCCGAGTCCTTGGCGCTGTAAGGCGGCAGTTGCTAACCACTGTGCCACTATGCCGCCCATATTCCAACCCTTCAAGTACTTCTCTCTTTATGATTATCCCGACCAATATCTCAGTGTTCCTCCTGGACTACTATAGCTGCATCATCCCTTTCTATTGTAAACATGGAGAGAGAATATTAATTTAAAACCCTTCCCACAGCCTCTGTATCTACACACAAGTTCCCTCTTCATCTGACAGGTCCCACTTTGTCCTAAACTAACCTTTTACCATTAATATATTGGTAAAACATCCTTGGATTTTCTTTAATTTCACTTGCTAATCTGTTTTCACGCTCTCTTTTTGATTTCCCTATTTCCTTTTTACTTCATCCTTGCACTCCTTATATCTGTCCAGGCTATCTGCAGTGCTAAATTCTTTCTGCCTATCGTACATGGTTTACAACAAATTTACATTCCTTTGAGTGAATGCTTTGGAGGTCATCTTCTAAAAGTCTGTAGATTCTGGACTGGCCCCTACAGATTGGAAGGTAGCAAATGTAACCTTACTATTTAAGGACGGAGGGAGAGAGAAAACAGGAAACTACAGACCTGTTAGCCTGACACCAATAGTAGGAAAATGCTAGAATCCATTATAAAGGATATGATATATGGACACTTAGAAAATAATGGTAGGATTAGGCAAAGTCAACATGGATTTATGAAAAGGAATTATGTTTGACAAGCCTGTTATAACATTTTGAGGATGTAACTAGCAGAATAGATAAGGAGGAACAAGTGAACGTAATGTATTTGGATGTAAAGTAAAGTAAAGTTTATTTATTAGTCACAAGTAGGCTTACAATGAAGCCACTGTGCAAATCCCCTGTTCAGAACGTTTTCAATCAGGTCCTACACAGGAAGTTAGCAAACAAAATTAGAACACATGGAATTGGCATAATATACTGGCATGGATTAAGGATTAGTTAATAGACAGAAACAGTAGGAAAATGGGTCATTCTCACGTTGCAGGCTGTGGCTAGTGGTGTACTGCAAGGATCAGTACTTGGGTAACAAGTATTCATATATATAATGATTTGGGTGTGGGGACCAAATGCAATATTTCCAAGTTTGTCAATGACACAAAACAAATTGGAATGGGAGTCATCAGGAGGATGCAACAGATGAACTGATTGGGCAGATGGAATATGATGTGTAAAAATGTGGGAAAAGCAGAAATTCAGAGTATTTGTTAAATGGGGAGAAGCTGGTAAATGTTGATTTCCAAAGAGACCTGGGTGTCCTCGTTCACCAATCACTGAAAGCCAACATGCAAGTGCAGGAATTTGGGAACCAAATTATGTTGGCCTTTATTGCAATAGAATTGGAGTACAGGAATAAAGATGTCTTGCTGCAATTGTATAGAACCTTAGTGAAAGTGCATCTGGTGTATCGTGGACAGTTTTGGCCTCCTTACATAAGGAAGGACGTACATGTCATAGGGGGAAAGTAATGGAAGTTCACAAGGTTAATTCCTGGGATGGCGGAGTGTCCAGTGGGGAAACACTGAGGAAGCAGGCCCTGTATTCTCTGGATTTTAGAAAAATGAAAGATGGCCTCATTGAAACATCCAAAATTCTTGTAGGGTTCAACAGGGTAGATGCAGGAAGGGTGTCTTCCTTGACTGGAAGAGTCTAGAACCAGGGAACAGTCTCAGAATAAGGGGTCAGGCAATAAGGACTGAGATAAGAAGGAATTTCATTATTCAGAGGTAGGGTTGCCAACTGTGACTAAATGTATTCCTGGAGGTTCACCACATAACTTTGTCCCCACACTCCACCCATTAGTCAGCCAACATATCAATCCTTGAGACTCACTGTCTTCCTACAACTGGAAAGCAATGTACTGAGCCTTGCAGAACTCCACGAGTCACAGCCTGCCGATGCCAGACTGGGCCAATTGGATGAAGCTTGACTGTTAGTCAAACAGCCTTTTTCCCCCAATATTTTTGTGTCTAGTAAAGAGAATTATTCAAAGAAAATGACCATTTTTCTCCAGGGCTGTACACGGCAGTGTCCTGGAGATTAGTCTTCAATTCCCGAAGACTCCAGACCAGTTCTGGAATGTTGGTAATCCTACTCAGAGATGAATGTTTGGAATTCTCTATCCCAGAGGGCTTTGGAGGCTCTGTTATTGAGTACGTTCAAGTTAAAGGTGAACAGAATTTGGGATATTAAAAATATCAAGGGATATGGGAAGAGTGCAGGAAAATGAATTGTGGTAAAAGGTCAGCCATGATTTTTTTTTTGATTTGATTTGATTTATTATTGTCACATGTATTAACATACAGTGAAAAGTATTGTTTCTTGCGTGCTGTACAGACAAAGCATACCATTCATAGAGAAGGAAATGAGAGAGTGCAGAATGTAGTGTTTCAGTCATAGCTAGGGTGTAGGAAATGATCAACTTAATGCAAGGTTAGTCCATTCAAATATTTGATGGCAGCTGGGAAGAAGCTGTTCTTGAGTCGGTTGGCACGTGACCTCAGACTTTTGTATCTTTTTTCCAACGGAAGAAGGTGGAAGAGAGAATGTCCGGGGTGCGTGGGGTCCTTAATTATGCTGGCTGCTTTGCTGAGGCAGCGGGAAGTGTAGACAGAGTCAATGGGTGGGAGGCTGGTTTGCGTGATGGACTGGGCTTCATTCACGACCTTTTGTAATTTCTTGCACTCTTGGGCAGAACAGGAGCCGTACCAAGCTGTGAGACAACCAGACAAAAATGCTTTCTATTGTACATCTGTAAAACTTGGTGAGAGTTGTAGCTGACATGCCAAATTTCCTTAGTCTTCTGAGAAAGTAGAGGCGTTGGTGGGCTTTCTTTACTATAGTGTCGGCATGGAGGGACCAGGACAGGTTGTTGGTGATCTGGACACCTAAAAACTTGAAGCTCTCTTGTTAAATGGCAAGTAGGCTCGAGTGATCAAGTGGCCTGCTCTTACTCTTACCTACTCCTATTTTCCAAGTCCAAAAAGGCAAGAAAGGTTGAAGAATGGAAGTAAAGTTGAGAAAGTAAACTGGGAAGAAAAACAACATTTATACAATACAGCGGCGGCACGGTAGCACAGTGGTTAGCACTGCTGCTTCACAGCTCCAGGGACCTGGGTTCGATTCCCAGCTTGGGTCACTGTCTGTGTGGAGTTTGCACATTCTCCTCGTGTCTGCGTGGGTTTCCTCTGGGTGCTCCGGTTTCCTCCCACAGTCCAAACATGTGCGGGTTAGGTCGATTGGCCATGCTAAAATTGCTCCTTAGTGTCCTGGGAGGCGTAGATTAGAGGGATTAGCGGGTAAAATATGTAGGGATATGGGGGTAGGGCCTGGGTGGGATTGTGGTCGTTGCAGACTCGATGGGCCGAATGGCCTCTTTCTATACTGTAGGGTTTCTATGATTTCTAATGCCTTTCACAAAATAAAACATTACGAGTCACTTCATGGTAGCATTAGGAAACAAAATGTGACACCGAGCCACATAAGGAGATACCAGGACAGATGACCAAAAGCTTGGTCGAAGAGGTAGGTTTGAAGAAGTGTCTTAAACGAGGAAATGGAAGTGGCAAGGTTTAGAGAGGGAATTCTAGAGTTTAAGGCCTAGGCAACTGAAGGCATGGGCACCAGTGGTGGAGAAATTAGAAACCAGGATGCTCAAGTGGCTGGAATTGGAGGTGCGCAGATACCTCAGGAGATTGTGGGGCTGGAGGTAATCACAGAGATAGTGAGGGAGAGGCTAAAAGGGATTTGAAAACATTGATGAGAATTTCAAAACAAAGACATTGCTTAAATGGGACTCAGTGAGTATCAGTGAGCACAAGAGCAGTGAATGAATGTGTTTTGGGTGAGCTCAGGATTATGGAGGGGTAGAATGTGGAGGGGGGTTAGCAGTATGTTAGCATAGTCAAGTCTGAGTTGGGCAATGTCATGGAGGGGGAAGTAGGTGGCCTTAGTGACAGTGAGGATATGTGATTGAAAAGATTGAAAAAGATGAAACGTGGCATCAAGGCTGTGAAGAGATTGGTTCAGCATCAGATAAATGAACATACAAACTTACACATTTGGAGCAGATGTAGGCCATTCGGCCTCTTGAGGCTGCTCTACCTCTCGATAAGATCATGGTTAATCTGTTTGTGTTGAGTTCCACATTCCCCCATCTCCCACCAATCACCACTGATTCACTTGTCCAACAAGAATATATCTCTGCCTCAAAAATATTCAGTGATCCCACTTCCATTGTCTTCTGAAGCAGTGAGTTTCAAAGTCACACAACCCTCGGAGAGAAAAGATTTCTCCTCATCTCCGTCCTGTAAAGGCGACCCCTAATCTTAAACAGTTGATCGGCACAGGCTTGGAGAGAGATGGGGTGGCTTTGTACAAAGGTTTGTGGTGGGGAATGAAGACAATGGCTTTGGTCTTCCCAATAATTAAATAGAGGAAATTCTGCTTATCCAGGACTGGGTGTTAAATAGGCAGTTTGATAATGTGGAGACAGTGGAGGAGTCGAGAGAGACGGTGGTGAGGTGGCTGTCAGCATACCTGTGAAAACAGGCATACGTTTGGATGATGTTGTTGAAGGGCAGCTTATGGAGGAAAAATGCAGGGCGGGGGAGCAGGTAAGGCAAGTCTGACATTAGTGTCCTTTTAAGAAAGGGTTTTTTAAAAAACATGGTTTCTGTACCTCACAGTTTCAGTGGTTTCTTAGCTCACAGTTTCAGTGGTGTCATTGTTGCCGGCTTGGCTACCAGATGCCCTCTTATTCCGCCTTCACGGGGTTGCTTGTTTTTACTTTGGTTTTTTTATGACTCTGTTAGGGGAGGAAAACAAACTGGTTGGCAGGTCAGGTGACAAGAAGGGTTGTTTTTTTCATTTTCAGTTCTGAGCTGCAGGTTTGAGTTTTAGTTTTGAAGGGAGTGGACATCAGATCGACAGCAGGGTCTCTTCTCTCTTTCCCTGGTTTTGGGAAACTCTGCTGTTTAGCTGAGAGCCTTCCTGACGTAGAAAACCTGTTGTTGGGGGCTGGACCAAGAGTCTCTCTGGTGATTTGGAAAGTTGTCTTGTCTTCAGACTGTTCTGAGTCTCAAGAGCATTGGACTGCAGAATTCAACTAATGGCCTTGATCCCAATATCAAGTGAGCATTAATCCGTGCTGTGTTAAACCTGTGAAAAGGGTTTTTTGTTGTCTGTAGATTTTGATTTTAATTGGAACACATTAGAGATGTTCATTAAGGGTTATACATTATTGTGGTTGTTTTGTTTCTTGTTTGTAATTGATAAACATTCTTGCTAATTTTCTTACTTTACATGCTGACTATATTTTTAAACAAACTTTGTTTGATAAAAGCTCCCTAGTGGGTCATTTGAATGATACCTGAAGTGAAACATTTCATGCTTATCCTAGCCAAATTCAAGAATGCAAAACTTATGATCCAGGCGGGCTTCATAAACCACTTTTGAGTTTCTGGCCTCATTCATAACACAAGAGAGAAAGGGAAAGAAATATCTGAAAAGGATCGAAGTATCCTCGGTCTGTGCTGATCTCAGCTGCACCATCTGTGTGGTTGCTAAAATCATCTTGTGTCCCTGGGCTACAGAGAGGAAATCTTGACACTGATCAATGACCCCTGCTGAGGAAGGGCATTTCTCAGCACCAACCAGCTTACTGGCACTCACTTTCTAGGACTGTGCAGATAAATAGCTGCTGGAATGAGGCATTGGAGGACAGCCAGTGTCTCTGGAGCTGTACTCTATGAGTCATCACTGTAGAGAAGAGGGATAAGGGAAGAAAATTAGAGAAAAGAATTACGTCCAAAACAAGGAAATCTCCAGAAAAGAAGCTTCTGATCAAAAATAGCTGCACAGAGCATTGGGAAAGTTACATTTTAAAATTTGCTCAGTCGCAGGACGCAGTGCTGATCTGCACAGTTGAGGTGATCATTGGCATCGAGAAAGTTGCTGCACTTCCAAGATTATTTTGCTTATTCTATTCATCAGATTGAAGTGCTGTTTCATGGCCATGCTTGAATGTTAATCACTCAAATGTTAACCCATTATTATTTTTTACCAGCATTGCAGAATTATGTAAGAGTTTGGGGGAGGAAATTGCTTCATACAGTTCGTCATAAAAGTCTGAGATAATTTCCTTTGTGTAATATAAAAACCAATGAGAGCACCTTTGGTGTTAAAAAGAAAAAAGATGATTTTCTACATTGGATACTTGATGACATTAAACCATCCTAAAATTAATAGCGTATTGTTTGGTATTAATACCAAGAGATATGCCACATCAAATGGATTAAGGGTCCACAATAATTCAATTAATTTGCATTTACATTGAACAAAGAACAAACAACAAAGAAAAGTACAGCACAGGAACAGGCCCTTCGGCTCTCCAAGCCTGTGCTGATCATGATGCTCTAACTAAACTAAACAATCCTTCTGCCTAACTCAGTCCGTATCCCTCTCTTCCCTCCTTATTCAGTACCCATCCAGACGCTTCTTAAATGTTGTTAATATGCCTGCATCCACCACCTCCTTTGGTAGCATGTTCCAGACACCCACTACTCTCTGCATGAAAAAACTTCCTCCACACCTCTCCTTTAAACTTTCCCCCTCTCACCTTGAACCTGTGCCCCTTGTAATTGACACTTTCACCCTAGGAAAAAGCCTCTGACTATCCACCCTGTCTATGCCTCTCATAATTTCATAGACCGCTATCAGGTCTCCCCTCAGCCTCCGTCTTTCCAGTGAAAACAATCCTCATTTACTCAACCCCTCCTCATAACCAACACCCTCAAGAACAGGCAACATCCTGGTGAACCTTCTTTGCACTCTCTCCAAAGCTTCCATGTCCTTCTGGTAGTGTGGCGACCAGAACTACACACAATACTCCAAGTGTGGTGAGATGCATTTGCAATTTGAAGCAATGCAAATGAATAAGGAACATTCCCCTCATCCTGTTACTTGCTATTGAATTTGTTAAAATGAAATGATGCATTAATTCTGTACCACATATACCTGAACAAAATGGTGCATAATCAAATGAGAATATTCAAATTTAAGGCATAGAATTTAAGGCAATGACACAATATATTAGTGTGTAGTAATGTAGTAGTAATTGGGGATAGTGTAGTTAAGGGCATAGGCACTGTTCTCTGTGACCAGGATAAGCAATACCGTAGATTGTGTTGCCTGCCTGGTGCTCGCGTCCAGGATGTGTCATCTGGGCTGCAGAGGAATCTGGAGTGGGAGGGTGAAAATCCAGTTGTCGTGGTCCATGAAGGTGCCAATGACATAGACAAAACAGGAACTAAGGATCTGCAGAGGGAGGACGAAGAGCTGGGGAACAAATTAAAAAGCAGAACCAACAAGGTGGTAATCTCTGGATTACTACCTGAGCCACGCGCAAATTGGCGCAGGGTTAATAGGATTAAGGAGACAAATGTGTGGCTCAAGGATTGGTGTGGGAGGAATGGGTTCGAATTTATGGGGCATTGGCACCAGTATTTGGGCAGATGGGACCTGTATAGATGGGATGGTCTCCGTTTGAACTGTGCTGGGACCAGAGTCCCAGCGAATCGCATCACTAGGGCTGTAGATAGGGCTTTAAACTAATTTATGGGAGGGAGGGTGCAGAGGTAAGAGGAATTAGGAAATCAATGGTAGAGGAGAGGGAGTGAGTGCAAGTGAATGAGGGCATTCAAGTAGTTAAAGGAGTAGAGGGCGAGGGAGAGGTTGATAGCGTTTCATCAAATCGGGTCCAGATAAAAGCTGGAATAAAGACACTTTGCCTGAATGCAAGAAGCATTCGGAACAAAGTTAATGAGTTGATGGTGCAAATCAGCACAAATGGGTATGATCTCGTGGCCACTACAGAAACGTGGCTGCAGGGAGACCAGGACTGGGAGATGAATATCCAGGGGTATCAGGCATTTAGGAAGAATAGACAGGAAGGAAAAGGTGGTGGGGTAGCTCTGTTAATAAAAGATAATATCAGGGTAGTAGTGAGGGATGACATAGGCTCTAAGGAACAAAACGTGGAATCGTTATGGGTAGAGATAAGGAATAGTAGGGGGAGAAAGACACTAGTAGGCGTGGTCTATAGGCCCCCAAATAATAATGTTGAGGTGGGGAGGGCTATAAACAAGCAAATAATGGATGCGTGCAAAAACAGAACGGCAATAATCATGGGGGACTTCAACCTGCATATTGATTGGCTGACTCAAGTTGGAAGGGGTGGGATGGAGGAAGAGTTCTTAGAATGCTGTCGCGATAGTTACCTTGAACAGTATGTTACAGAACCGACGAGGGAACGAGTTATCTTAGATCTGGTAATGTGTAACGAGGTAGGTAGAATTAAGGATGTTCTTGTGAAGGACCCTCTTGGGTCAAGTGACCACAATATGGTCGAATTTCTGATACAAATGGAAGAGGAGAAAGTAGGGTCCCATACCAGTGTCCTCTGTTTGAACAGAGGGAAGTACGATAGGATGAGGGCTGAATTGGCTAAGGTGGACTGGGAGAGCAGACTGGTAGGTAGGACAGCTGAGGAACAGTGGAGGATTTTTAAGGAGATCCTTTTCAGTACTCAGCAACAATATATTCCGGTGATAAAGAAGGGTTGTAAGAAAAGGGATAACCAGCCGTGGGTAACGAAGGAAATTAAGGAGAGTATTAAATTAAAGACCGATGCGTACAGAGTGGCCAAAAATAGTGGAGAATTGGAAGATTGGGAAAACTTTAAGAAACAACAAAGAAGACTAAGAAAGCGATAAAGAAAGGAAAGATAGGTTATGAAGCTAGGCTAGCTCTCAATATTAAAAATGATAGTAAAAGCTTTTACAAATATATAAAAAGGAATAGAGTGGCAAGAGTAAATGTTGGACCCTTGGAGGACGAGAGGGGAGATTTAATAATGGGAAATGAGGAAATGGCTGAAACTTTAAATAAGTTTTTTGTGTCAGTCTTCACGGAAGACACAAATAGTTTACTGAATATTAACGATAGAGGGTTGGTAAGAGGAGAGGTACTCAATACAATTAATGTTACCACGGAGGCAGTGCTTGGTAGACTAACGGGACTGAAGGTGGACAAGTCCCCGGGCCTGGATGGAATGCATCCCAGGGTACTGAAAGAAATGTCAGAGGTAATAGCGGATGCGTTAGTGGTTATTTATCAAAATTCGTTGGATTCTGGGGTAGTGCCGGCGGATTGGAAAACGGCTGATGTTACGCCGCTGTTTAAAAAAGGAAATAGACAAAAGGCGGGTAACTATAGGCCGGTTAGCTTAACGTCTGTAGTTGGGAAAATGCTGGAATCCATCATTAAAGAAGAAATAGCAGGCCACCTGGATAAGAATGGTTCGATTAAGCAGACGCAGCATGGATTCATGAGGGGAAAGTCGTGCTTGACGAATTTGTTGGATTTTTATGAAGATGTGACTAGTGCGGTTGACGGAGGGGAACCGGTGGATGCGGTGTTTTTGGATTTCCAAAAGGCGTTTGATAAGGTGCCTCACAAAAGGTTGCTGAAGAAGATTGGGTGACACGGAGTTGGGGGTAGGGTGTTAGCGTGGATTGGGGATTGGCTATCCGACAGGAAGCAGAGAGTTGCAATAAATGGGTGCTTTTCTGGTTGGCAGATGGTAACTAGTGGCGTGCCGCAGGAATCGGTACTGGGGCCTCAACTATTTACCATTTATATAGACGATCTGGAGGAGGGGACTGAGTGTAGGGTAACAAAGTTTGCAGATGACACAAAGATAAGTGGAAAAGTGAATCGTGTGGAGGGCGTAGAAGATCTGCAGAGAGATTTGGACAGGCTGAGTGAGTGGGCGAGGATCTGACAGATGGAGTATAACGTTAACAAATGCGAGGTTGTTCACTTTGGAAGAAATAATAGCAAATTGGATTATTATCTAAATGGAAAGAAATTACAACATGCTGCTGTGCAGAGGGACCTGGGGGTCCTTGTGCATGAGACACAAAAACCCAGTCTGCAGGTGCAACAGGTGATCAAGAAGGCAAATGGGATGTTGGCCTATATCGCAAGGGGGACAGAATATAAAAGCAGAGATGTCTTGCTGCATCTGTACAGGGCATTGGTGAGGCCGCAGCTGGAATACTGTGTGCAGTATTGGTCCCCTTATTTGCGGAAGGATATACTGGCCTTGGAGGGAGTGCAGAGAAGGTTCACCAGGTTGATACCAGAGATGAGGGGTGTTGATTATGAGGAGAGACTGAGCAGATTGGGTTTGTACTCGTTGGAATTTAGTAGGCTGAGGGGGGATCTTATAGAGACCTATAAGATAATGAAGGGGCTGGATAGGGTAGAGGTGGAAAGATTCTTTCCACTTAGAAAGGAAACTAGAACTAGAGGGCACAGCCTCAAAATAAAGGGGGGTCAGTTTAGGACAGAGTTGAGGAGGAACTTCTTCTCTCAGAGGGTGGTGAATCTCTGGAATTCTCTGCCCACTGAAGTGGTGGAGGCTACCTCGTTGAATATGTTTAAATCACGGATAGATGGATTCCTGATCGATAAGGGAATAAGGGGTTATAGGAATCAGGCGGGTAATTGGAATTGATCCACTTCAGATCAGCCATGATCTTATTGAATGGCGGGGTAGGCTCAAGGGGCTAGATGGCCTACTCCTGCTCCTATTTCTTATGTTCTTCTGTGTGGCGATTTAATGCTGCACAGCTTTGATTGGAGTTGGGACTTTGTGTCTGATTTGACACGTGGATTCTTATCTTGCCTTCAATGCCAGACTTCACATCCCCCCCTTACAGCATTTGGGTTTCCCTGCCACACATGGACAAGGTAAGCAGGGTGTGGACATGGTGAGCAGGGAGCAGCTGTCCCCCTTGGTTGAGGGGTCAATCATGAAGGGACATAATTTTAGGGTGAGCAGCAGGAGATTCAGAAGGAATTTGAGAAAGAACGTTTTCACTCAGCAGGTGGTGGGAATCTGGAATGCACTGCCTGGGGAGATAGTGGAGACAGTAAGAAGTTTAACAACACCAGGTTAACGTCCAACAGGTTTATTTGGTAGCAAAAGCCACAAGCTTTTGGAGCCTTAAGCTCCTTCTTCAGGTGAGTGGGAATTCTGTTCACAAACAGGGCATATAAAGGCACAAACTCAATTTACAGAATAATGCTTGGAACGCGAATACTTACAGCTAATCAAGTCTTAAAGGTACAAACAATGTGAGTGGAGAGAGCATCAAGACAGGTTAAAGAGATGTGTATTGTCTCCAGACAGGACAGCCAGTGAGATTCTGCAAGTCCAGGCAAGCTGTGAAGGACCCTCTCTTATTGTGAAGGACCCTCTTGGGTCTAGTGACCACAATATGGTCGAATTTCTGATTCAGATGGAAGAGGAGAAAGTTTGGTCCCAAACCAGTGTCCTCTGTTTGAACAGAGGGAAATATGATAGGATGAGGGATGAATTGGCTAAGGTAGACTGGGAGAGCAGGCTGGCAGGTAGGATAGCTGAGGAACAGTGGAGGATTTTCAAGGAGATCCTTTTCAGTTCTCAGCAAAAATATATTCCAGCAAAAAACAAGGATTGTAAGAAAAGGGAGAACCAGCCGTGGATAACGAAGGAAATAAAGGAGAGTATTAAAATAAAAACAGCTGCGTACAGAGTGGCCAAAAATAGTGGAGAAACAAGTGATTGGGAAAAATTTAAGAAACAACAAAGAGAGACTAAGAAAGCGATAAAGAAAGGAAGGATAGACTATGAAGCTAGGCTAGCAATTAATATAAAAAATGATAGTAAAAGTTTTTATAAATATATAAAAAGGAATAGAGTGGCTAGAGTGAATGTTGGACCCTTGGAGGACGAGAGGGGGGAGTTAATAGTGGGAAATGAGGATATGGCTGAGTCTTTAAATAAGTTTTTTGTGTCGGTCTTCACGGTGGAGGACACAAATAGTTTGCCAAATATTAACGATAGAGGGTTGGCAGCAGGAGAAATACTTAATACAATTAATGTTACCAGAGAGGCAGTGCTGGGTAGACTAATGGGACTGAAGGTGGACAAGTCCCCGGGTCCGGATGGAATGCATCCCAGGGTATTGAAAGAAATGTCAGAGGTAATAGTGGATGCGTTAGTGATTATGTTTCAAAACTCGTTGCATTCTGGGGTAGTGCCGGTTGATTGGAAAACGGCTAATGTTACACCGCTGTTTAAAAAAGGAAGGAGACAAAAGGCGGGTAACTATAGGCCGGTCAGCTTAACGTCTGTAGTAGGGAAAATGCTGGAATCCATTATTAAAGAGGAGGTAGCAGGGCATCTGGATAGAAATGGTTCGATCAATCAGACGCAGCATGGATTCATGAGGGGAAAGTCGTGCTTGACGAACATGTTGGATTTTTATGAAGATGTGACTAGGGCGGTTGATGGAGGAGAACCGGTGGATACGGTGTTTCTGGATTTCCAAAAGGCGTTTGATAAGGTGCCCCATAAAAGGCTGCTGAAGAAGATTAGGGCACACGGAGTTGGGGGTAGTGTATTAAAGTGGATTTGGGACTGGCTATCCGACAGGAAGCAAAGAGTCGGAATAAATGGGTGTTTTTCCGGTTGGAGGAAGGTAACTAGTGGCGTGCCGCAGGGATCGGTACTCGGGCCGCAACTGTTTACCATTTATATAGATGATCTGGAGGAGGGGACGGAGTGTAGGGTAACGAAGTTTGCAGACGACACAAAGATAAGTGGAAAAGTGAATCGTGTGGAGGATGGAGAAGATCTGCAGAGAGATTTGGACAGGCTGAGTGAGTGGGCGAGGATATGGCAAATGGAGTATAACGTTGAGAAATGCGAGGTTATACACTTTGGAGGAAATAATAACAAATGGGATTACTATCTCAATGGAAACAAATTAAAACATGCTACCGTGCAAAGGGACCTGGGGGTCCTTGTGCATGAGACGCAAAAGCCCAGTCTGCAGGTACAACAGGTGATCAAGAAGGCAAATGGGATGTTGGCCTATATTGCGAGGGGGATAGAATATAAAAGCAGGGATGTCTTGATGCACCTGTACAGGGCATTGGTGAGGCCGCAGCTGGAATACTGTGTGCAGTATTGGTCCCCTTATATGAGGAAGGATATATTGGCATTGGAGGGAGTGCAGAGAAGGTTCACCAGGTTGATACCGGAGATGAGGGGTTTGGATTATGAGGAGAGGCTGAGGAGATTGGGTTTGTACTCATTGGAGTTTAGAAGGATGAGGGGGGATCTTATGGAGACTTATAAGATAATGCGGGGGCTGAATAGGGTGGAGGCGGAGAGATTCTTTCCACTTAGTAAGGAAGTTAAAACTAGAGGACACAGCCTCAAAATAAAGGGGGGTCGGTTTAAGACAGAGTTGAGGAGGAACTTCTTCTCCCAGAGGGTGGTGAATCTCTGGAATTCTCTGCCCACTGAGGTGGTGGAGGCTTCCTCGCTGAATATGTTTAAAGCGCGGATGGATGGATTCCTGATCGGTAAGGGAATTAAGGGTTATGGGGATCAGGCGGGTAAGTGGTACTGATCCACGTCAGATCAGCCATGATCTTATTGAATGGCGGGGCAGGCTCGAGGGGCTAGATGGCCTACTCCTGCTCCTATTTCTTATGTTCTTATGTTCTTATGTTCTTATTACAGATAGTGTGACATGAACCCAATATCCCGGTTGAGGCCATCCTCCTGTGTGCGGAACTTGGCTATCAGTTTCTGCTCAGCGACTCTGTGCCGTCGTGTGTCGTGAAGGCCGCCTTGGAGAACGCTTACCCGAATATCAGAGGCCGAATGCCCGTGACCGCTGAAGTGCTCCCAACAGGAAGAGAACAGTCTTGCTTGGTGATTGTCGAGCGGTGTTCATTCATCCGTTGTCGCAGCGTCTGCATGGTTTCCCCAATGTACCATGCCTCGGGACATCCTTTCCTGCAAGGCCAAGGCCATCCCCACACCCCCACCTCTTGCCTTCAAACAACCCAGCCTTCAGGAGAACAGTGACCACGACACCATACAACCCTGCCACAGCAACCTCCGCAAGACGTGCCGGATCATCGACACAGATGCCATCATCTCACGTGAGAACACCATCCACCAGGTACACGGTACATACTCTTGCAACTCGGCCAATGTTGTCTACCTGATACGCTGCAGGAAAGGATGTCCCGAGGCATGGTACATTGGGGAAACCATGCAGACGCTGCGACAACGGATGAATGAACACCGCTCGACAATCACCAGGCAAGACTGTTCTCTTCCTGTTGGGGAGCACTTCAGCGGTCACGGGCATTCGGCCTCTGATATTCGGGTAAGCGTTCTCCAAGGCGGCCTTCACGACACACGACGGCGCAGAGTCGCTGAGCAGAAACTGATAGCCAAGTTCCGCACACATGAGGACAGCCTCAACCGGGATATTGGGTTCATGTCACACTATTTGTAATCCCCACAGCTTGCCTGGACTTGCAGAATCTCACTGGCTGTCCTGTCTGGAGACAATGCACATCTCTTTAACCTGTCTTAATGCTCTCTCCACTCACATTGTTTGTACCTTTAAGACTTGATTAGCTGTAAGTATTCGCATTCCAACCATTAATCTGTAAATTGAGTTTGTGTCTTTATATGCCCTGTTTGTGAACAGAATTCCCACTCACCTGAAGAAGGAGCTTAAGGCTCCGAAAGCTTGTGGCTTTTGCTACCAAATAAACCTGTTGGACTTTAACCTGGTGTTGTTAAACTTCTTACTGTGCTTACCCCAGTCCAGCGCCAGCATCTCCACATCTTGAGATAGTGGAGGCCAGAAACCTTGCAACCTTTAAAAAAATATTTGGATGAACACTTGAAATATCATAGCATTCAAGGATATGGGACAAGTGCTGGAAAATGGGATTAGTGCGACTTTAGGGGTAGTTATTGTTGATGCAGACTCGATGGGCCAAAGGGCCTTTTCTGTGCTGAATGTCTCTATGACTCTATAACATGGATTGCGACGGTTCAAGGAGGTAGCTATTCTCCATCTGCTCAGGGACAATTAGGGTTGGGCAATAAATGCTGGCCGAGCCAGCAACACCCACATCCTGTAAACCAATAAAATAAAGAGGGGAGACACTTTACTCCAGAGAAGGATGGACAATAATTCACTCAGCAAAGGTCACTTTAAATACCTCCTTCAACTGAATGAATTTCACCAGAATTCCACTATCACTTAAAGGAATATTTTAGCTATTGAATTTTTAAGCATTTATTTTCAACCACAAATGGTTGACTTAAGAATTCTGGAAATCGGCGTGAAAGGTTGGTGGGGTCTACAGCTAAAGTTGCTTTTTTTCTGTGCAGTGCATGTTCAGGTCCAGACCTAGTGCAGTGTTAATTTCCAATTTACTTCATGATTTATCGCCCCACTTCATTTATTTAAGAGTGAAGCTCAGAATGATTGATTAGAAAGGATTCTGTTTGGTGAGCTATGTAAGTGGGGCTAAAGGTCAGGTATCAGAGTGAGGAAGAAAGCGAAGAAAATTATCTATAATTATTTATTTGACATTGTGTCTGCTCCAGGTCGTTAATATGTAATCTGGAATAAAGTACCCACTATCTGATTTAGCTGTGCTAACAGAAACTGATAAAATAATTGGTGTCGCATGACAATAATAAAACCGCCGTCCATTCATTTTTTTTAATGGGAAATGAAAATCACTCGATAGATTCTACATTTTCACATATATCTCCTGCTGTAATGATCTGTTGTTTGAAAGCACGTCAGGGTAGAGACAGGAGTTTGGAAGTGAACGAAGATAGTTAGGAACCCAGAGTGTGAGTTGTTATTGCTATAAATGCGTGCAGATTCAAGACTTTCTTAGCGACGTAAAAATAATCCAGTCACCATTTCCTGGAAACAGCACAAGCTCAGTCTGCTCTTCAGACTTCTGCTTCATATCTAGCCATTTAGATGTTTCCTGTTTTCAATCTATTAATTCTCAAAGGATGGCCTTGCTGGGTTCTTTTCATGGACCGAGCTCCCAGTGCAATCATTTTGCCACTAAGATCAGCACTACTAAGGAAGCAGCATATTTAAACTGTTTAATGGAACTCCTTTGGGGATATTTCTCTGCACTCTGTTTCTGCATAACAGCTAGGAATTTCTTTATTGCTATGAGGTAATCGCTAAATCATTGGAAAGGATAACATTTCATATTACTCTCACAGCTATTTTATGGACTCAGATACAGTCCTACAGAGATTCTAATGGTTTGGAAAATGTGATTAGTTTGGAAAACGTAAAACTTATTATTTGGTGTGGACTTTGAGATTGTGAGCTGCTAAAACTGGAACTGGACACGATGCCTCACGTATATTGTAAACACTATTTCAAATGAAATCGTCTACCTGAGAATTTACTTTTTTCAAAGTCCAAAGTAGTTTTACTTTCTCAGTCAGCTGGGTTTCAAATGGGACGAAAAAATGCGGTGCCCAGAATTGTCACAGAGAATTTTAACTTGGCGTGAGGGGTAGGGGGTATGTCTGTTAGCACACAGGGAAAATGCAGATGTAAATGCAGCACATCTACCAGTGGCTCTTTAAACCATTGCTTTTGCAGTTGACTAACAGGTTTCCTGACCTATGGGGTTGAACAAGTGCAATGACAATGTGCATGAGTCAGTTTATTGTCCCAATGGGCTGCAAATGTCTGCCATAAACTGACAAACTCTCCGCCTCCTGAGACATTGATGTTCTGAATGTCCAAGAAGCTGATCCTCTCTCTGCCCGTACATCCTGTGTCACCACTGACAAACTGATCCTCTCTGCTTTATTTATTACTGTCACAAGTAGGCTTACATTAACACTGCAATGCAGTTCCTGTGAAAATCCTCCAGTCATAGAACAGAATCATAGAATCCTACAGTGCAGAAAGAGGCTGATGCACTATCAATCAAGCAAAGACTAGTTTGTATGCAAGAACAAATCGGCTTTTATTAGCAAAAGACTTGGAGCACACCCATGCTGATGAACTGGTCCAGCGACTGAGGCAGGGGGGTTGGGAGCAGTCACCTTTATACCTGGACCAGGGGGGGAGGAGTCTCAGGCAGGACCGGCAGGGGCATGTCCAGGCATGGTCACACACACACACAGGCAATAAGAACAAAGAACAAAGAACAATACAGCACAGGAACAGGCCCCTCGGCCCTCCAAGCCCGCGCCGCTCCCCGGTCCAGGATTGAATCCTGAATCCAGGATCCCCGCCCAATTTTCCAGCCTATCTACATACCAATATCCTATCCATCGAGCTGTCCCTCACAGCTACGATGCTTTGTTCATTACAACCTATTAACTCACCCCCACCCCCCCATTCCTGACCATGTGATCTCCAGGGAGAGGCGAAAACCCAGAGTGAAAAACCCCAGGGCCAATATGGGGAAAAAAAAATCTGGGAAATTCCTCTCCGACCCCCTGAGGCGATCAAAACGAGTCCAGGAGATCACAATGGCCCTGATCGGAAAATGCTTCCCAACCCTAGTCATTTCCACTTCCACGAACACCATATGAATTCCCTGCCCCCGAGACAGGTTCCCAACTATCCGCAGTCTCGCACCAGCAAGATGATCATAGAATGAAGCCTTGAAACGAGAAACAAGGAACAATTAGCCCGCGCCGCTCCCTGGTCCAAACTAGACCACTCTTTTGTATCCCTCCATTCCCACTCCGTTCATATAGCTGTCTAGATAAGTCTTAAACGTTCCCAGTGTGTCCGCCTCCACCACCTTGCCCGGCAACACATTCCAGGCCCCTACGACCCTCTGTGTAAAATATGTCCTTCTGATATCTGTGTTAAACCTCCCCCCCTTCACCTTGAACCTATGACCCCTCGTGAACGTCACCACCGACCCGGGGAAAAGCTTCCCACCGTTCACCCTATCCATGCCTTTCATAATTTTATACACCTCTATTAAGTCTCCCCTCATCCTCCGTCTTTCCAAGGAGAACAACCCCAGCTTCCCCAAACTCTCCTCATAACCAAGCCCCTCCATACCAGGCAACATCCTGGTAAACCTCCTCTGTACTCTCTCCAAAGCCTCCACGTCCTTCTGGTAGTGTGGCGACCACAACTGGACGCAGTATTCCAAATGCGGCCGAACCAACGTTCTATACATCTGCAACATCAGACCCCAACTTTTATACTCTATGCCCCGTCCTATAAAGGCAAGCATGCCATATGCCTTCTTCACCACCTTCTCCACCTGTGACGTCACCTTCAAAGATCTGTGGACTTGCACACCCAGGTCCCTCTGCGTCTCTACACCCTTTATGGTTCTTCCATTTATCGTGTAGCTCCTCCCTACATTATTCCCACCAAAATGCATCACTTCGCATTTATCAGGATTGAACTCCATCTGCCATTTCCTTGCCCAAATTTCCAGCCTATCTATATCCTTCTGTAGCCTCTGACTATGTTCCTCACTGTCTGCAAGTCCTGCCAGTTTTAAGCTTAACAGTGTTTACCACATTCACCCCCTGCTTTTAAAAAAGAGCCCGGCGGGGGTGAGGTGTGTGGAGCGATGTTTACAGAATTACAAATTTACAAATTCAGTCTCTCTGGGGACTTGATCTGCCGCTGCGACCGCCGTAGTGCCCGTTGTGGTGTCGGTTCCGGTGGCCGTGGTGTTGGTTCAGGCGCCAGGCCGTAGTCTCTCGAGTCGTCTGTAGTCCCTTCCGATTGTCGGGTGCGTGGTGGCGGCTCCTGGGGCTCAGGCGTGCTGTATACGGGGACTATGGGAGCGTGCTGTGGCCCTGAATGTGGTAAACCACTGTTAAGCTTATTGCCTGTGTGTGTGTGTGACATGCCTGGGCATGCCTCTGCCGGCCCTGCCTGAGACTCCTCCCCCCCGGTCCAGGTATAAAGGTGACTGCTCCCCACCCCCTGCCTCAGTCGCCGGACCAGTTCATCAGCATGGTTGTGCTCCAAGTCTTTTGCGAATAAAAGCCTATTTGTTTTTGCATACAAACTAGTCTTTGCTTGATTGATAGTGCATCAATTTTATTCGCAAAAAGTTTTGGGATGGAGCAGATACTAAAACCCGATAGATTAGAATTGGATCCTCAAGACGTAGGAGCCTCGACCAGCTTCGATCACTGGCTGCGATGTTACGAAACTTTCCTCACCGCCTCCGCCTCCGTCGTCCGGACCGAAACCGACAAGCTATACGTGCTCCACGCCCGGGTAAGCGATCAAGTATTCTCGATGATTAGAGACACTGAAACTTACGAGGATGCGATCGAACTTTTAAAAGGCCAGTACAACAAACAGACTAATGTGATCTACGCCAGACATCTTCTGGCTACTCGCAGACAACAGCCAGGAGAATCGGGCGACCAATTCCTGCGTGCGTTGCGAGCACTTGGCAGGGCCTGCAACTGCAAGGCCGTAACAGCGGCCCAAAACACTGAGGACTTAATCAGAGATGCCTATGTCACGGGTATCAGGTCAAACTATATCCGACAACGACTGCTGGAACAGGGTGGGCTGGATCTACAAAAGACTGTAGCGCTTGCCGACTCGTTAGAGGTGGCCTTCCGTAATCTCGAGGCCTACACCCCCGACCACGGGGGCGCATCGTGGATGCCGCAGTCGCCGCCACTTCTGTACTCGGGAGGAGTCTCAGGCAGGGCCAGCAGGGACATGCCCAGGCATGTCACACACACACACAGGCAATAAGCTTAACAGTGGTTTTACCACAGAGGCCATTCGGCCCATCGAGTCTGCACCAACCACAATCCCACCCAGGCCCCATCCCATATCCCTGCATATTTACCCACTAATCCCTCTAACCTATGCATCCCGGGACACTAAGGGGCAATTTAGAATGGCCAATCAACCTCACCTGCACATCTTTGGACACTCCGGCGCCTGTTCGGGAACACTGAGGGAGAATTTAGCATGGCCAATGCACCTAACCAGCACAGCTTTCAGACTGTGGGAGGAAACCGGAGCACCTGGAGGAAACCCACCTAGACACGGGGAGAACATGCAGACTCCACACAGACAGTGACCCAAGCCAGGAATCGAACCCGGGTTGGATCAGTTTGTTAATGGCAACATTGGAACAATAAACTGACTCATGCGTGTTGTCATTGCACTTGTTCAACCCAATAGGTCAGGAAACCTGGGCAAGGTGGTGAGGAGAGGCTGGTGTTGCTCCTGCTGCTGGGACTCCTGCTGGTGCACTTCCTACTGCTGCTGGTGCTGTTGAGAAGGCTGGACATCTTTCTCCTCATCTGAGGTCCAAGTGAATGCAGCCTAAGCGTCACCCACACCGACCTGGTCACAGTTGCAAACTGGAGATTGGAGGCACAAACCTCCAAAGTAGTACAAGTTACCTCCCAGAATGAGTAAGCAAAAAGTCTTTCAAGAAATTAAGGGCGGGACCTTGAGCTCCGACGTTCCATAATCAGGTCACTAGCAGGGGCGCAAAATCCGGAGAGAACCTGAAATTGCGTATCTCACCGGCGAGATTGCCAGAGACGTAATCAGGGTTCATGCCTGCAATGGACATGAACCTGGGCCGGGAAATGTTAGCTGGGGGCTCTAGCAAGAGTCGCAACTGCTGTCCAGGTGATCACGACTTTCCCAGGCCCTATTTGTAAGCATAATCAGCCTTGCGCCAGAAAATAGGGCCCACTCTTGTCTTTTCCCCCACCGGGAGAGGTTCCCACCAGCGGGGATTAAAGCTGGTTCCCATCAACAGGGCCCAGGCATGATCACCCCGCTGGTGGGGTGAGGCCATTGACGCCCCCGGGAGGTTGGAGGCAAGGGGATGTCACTTGGGCACTGCCAACCGAGCATCCTGGCACCGCCCACTGGACACCAGGCAGTGCCAAGGAGGCAGGGCTTGAGGGGCAGGGTCTGCTGGGGGCTGGGCTGATCAGTGGTGGTGGTGGGGGGGACCTGCTACGCACTCTGCTTTAGGGATTGATGGGAGAGGGAGGGAGGAGGGCAATCGGGGATGCTAAGGGGTGGGAGGGGGATGGGTAGGTATTCGGCTGGCCACAGGGAGGGGGGCTCCCTTCACTCCGCGAGAGTGATGGCATAAACCACACTCATTTTGTTTTGTCTCTTTAAGCAGGCTGGAAATCTGCAGTGAAAACTGATCTGTGCAACTGGACAGTTCCACGCATTTTCTCACCAAGTCTGACACTTTATTAAATTCTGGCAAGATCACCCCCAAACTGCGAGGTTTCAGTATGTGGTAAACCACTGTTAGCTTATTGCCTGTGTGTGTGTGACATGCCTGGGCATGCCCCTGCCGGCCCTGCCTGAGACTCTTCCTCCCCTGGTCCAGGTATAAAGGTGACTGCTCCCCACCCCCTTGCCTCAGTCTCTGAACCAGTTCATCGGCATGGGTGTGCTCCAAGTCTTTTGTGAATAAAAGCCTATTTGTTCTTGCATACAAACTAGTCTTTGCTTGATTGATAGTGCATCATGGTACTTGAGGGTATTTTTGACTGGTTGTTCCTCCAGCCGCCTCAATTGCCACCATGCTCTTGCTTTGTTTTCCATGGGAAACCTGTGCACCAACAGTTAAGTCATAGAATCATAGAATCTGCAGTGCAGAAGGAGGCCATTTGGCCCATTGAGGCTGCACTGACAGCAATCCCAGCCACATCCCATCCCCATAACCCCACATATTTCCCCCTGACACTAAATGGCAATTTATCATGACCAATCAACCTAACCCGCACATCTTTGGACTGTGGGAGGAAACCGGAGCACCCGAAGGAAACCCACGCAGACATGGGGAGAACGTGCAAACTCCACACAGACAGTGACTAGAGGCCAGAATTGAACCAGGTCCCTGGTGCTGTGAGGCAGCAATGCTAACCACTGTGCCACCGTGCCGCCCCAAATCCATTTTAAAATTGCTCTTAATAAGTTATTAACATCTTGAAGTTAACAAACCGCCACTCTAAAGGGGGTTGCTCACAACCATTCTCACATGTCTCAGTTCAAAGCAGAAGCCAGTGGATTGGAGGCGACTTTCTGAGATGTCTATTTTTGCACATTTAGCCGATCCCCTCTCCCCCCCTCGCCCACTGCTGAACCCCATGTGTCAGCACCGAAAAATTCACTCCATTATCAGGGTTCTTTCTTCATTGTTTTTGAAATTATGTTGTATGACTATATGGGTACATGTGTTTAATACAGTTCTATCAAATTCCTTTGGTGTTAACCTTTATGTAAATTAATATTCACACTGTATAATTGCAAACCTTCATGCATTAGTTCATTTCCATACAAAAATAAACACACTTTAAGGGAGTTAGGTAAAGGATTTTATTTCAGTGGAACCTAGAGATCATTTTTCTTTCTTCATGTCAAACATCCTAGTATTTCAATTTTTCTCTACCTCTTTCCTTTCTTTCCTTATTGCATTGTCTCCATGCTGTTGTCTTTAGCCAGATTTATATTATCTCCTGACAGCAGATTTAGCACATTATCCAACAGCGATTGTATTTTCCTGGCTGAATGGTAATTGTGGAGCTTGTCATCGCAGGCACTATGTTCGTAGGTTAGGACTGAACTTTGGTGAATCTCAAAAGGGGAGGTGAGAACTGAACGGTACAACAAAAACAGTGGTGTGAACAGGATGATAAAAATGTGCAATAAAAGGAACAACATAAACATTAAACTGAGCACACTGAAGTTGTAAAAACTTTTCCAGATCAAAGTATAGAAGAAAAATAGGAAGAATGGAAGAGAATTTAATTCAGAGACTGATAACTAATACAACAAAGGCATTTAATGATTTTTATTTTTCACTCAGTACTTATTGGGGTATTTCTTCCAAGCTATTGTTTACAGGATGTAAAAGGCATGTGTCAGGCCCAGTACTTAACTGAGTGGATCTGCTAAAGTGCAGACTAATAATGGTAGCCACTCATTGTACTTGTGAAGGTTCCTTCATGTGACCACTTTTGGATATTTATCTGGAGCAGTTGTCCGTGAAAATAATGTATAAAATTATAATGAGGCAGGCTTGGTGTGAGTTGGGAGGCGGGACTGAAATGTGGCAAATGATAGACAAAGTCTGAAGTGAGAAGTAGACACACCCACTGATATCCATAAGTAAATACCTGAGGTTGGCTTTTCGGTCGCTTGTGGGGTGGGGCGAGATCAGGTGTGGGCCTGTTTTGAAAGTAGTGTTCTTGGATGGTGTGGCGTCATCCATGATGTGCTGCAATTTTCAAAGGGAATGTAGGGTGGTTGGCAGGGACCCAGCAACCTGCACAACTCCACTTTACTAGCTATAAGCTCTTTGAAGAGCTTATTAATGAGTTGGAGAAGGACAGAAATAAATTTTCTCAGATAATCGTGGGAAAAGCGAATGGTCTGGGGCATGTTTATGCACCGCTGATAGGATCATTATGGGGAACCATTATTTATTGTGGCTGCTGATTTAAACCCGCCTCCCATCCATTGATTCTGTCTACACTTCCCACTGCCTCGGCAAAGCAGCCAGCATAATTAAGGACCCCAGGACATTCTCTCTTCCACCTTCTTCCGTTGGGAAAAAGATACAAAAGTCTGAGGTCACGTACCAACCGACTCAAGAACAGCTTCTTCCCTGCTGCTGTCAGACTTTTGACTGGACTTACCTTGCACTAAGTTGATCTTTCCCTACACCCTAGCTATGACTGTAACACTACATTCTGCACTCTCTCATTCCCTTCTCCATGTGTGGTACGTTTTGTAGCATGCAAGAAACAATACTTTTCACTGTATACTAATACATGTGACAGTAATAAATCAAATCAAATCAAATCAAAAATCTTGAAAGGAATGGGTAGTCAAATTGAGGTATTCATGCCATGGCACCACATTGCCGAAGCAGGGTGGATTAAGTACTTGATGTGTGAATAGTTTTGCATTTGTTTAGATATTGAGGCTGCTGACCCTCTGCTCTCCTCCCTGCTCTAATCATCCAGGTAACAGCAATCGCAATAATGGCTGCCATCTACCTCTGAGAATCAACCTCCAAAGCTAGTTTCTGCCTCCAGACAGCACCAGGCTCCATCAATTGGATGCCGAACTCACCTCTGGGCCAACCTCATTGACGCTGACACAGTGCGGGATTGGGACCTTTTAAAAAATTCTACTCCATTCTTAAAGGTACAACGTCAATGTGCAGAGTGGACAGAGCAAGCCCTTAATCCACCTCCTTACCTGCTCCAAAAAGCAATTCAAATTGAACCCAATTTATGGTACCCACGAGAGAGACATACAAGATCCAAGCTGACAAGAAAAGGCATTGTGCCTGACCTTGGGCTTGATCTTAGAGAAAAGGTGGAAAAGCAGTGTGGGACTGGGACACGGAAATAATTTGAGTATCTGGCTTCCGATTGAAAATCCCGCCTTTCCTAAAATCTTTACTAAACACACTGTACATGCAACACTTTACTGTTATGAGTGTCATGTCATATTATAATTTAGGAGGTGATTTCATAAATACTAATTAATTTGGAAGGGATTCTTCAATGAAGAAAACTTGAGAGCCATTGAGCTAGAGTTCTGTTTGATATCAGTCCAAGTTTTGTTTATGTGGAATAGTAATTTTTCTTGCCAGTGGATTCAATCCAAATAGGTGGTAGCAAAGTATAACACTGTCTACTAAACAGTACTGCATATTTTGCATGGTCGTATGGTTGTCCTTAGTTCAGTCGGATGTGATATTGAAACTAGATGTCCTCTTTGCTTCTACGGTTCTTACTAATTACTGGTATCTGTTATGACATCCACACAATAGAATCCACATTACATTTCTGCATCATATGTAACCATGCAGAAGAATAGAATTAACGTCCCCTGAGCCCAACAAAATTAGATGATCCCTTTGTCTTAACTCAAGTTGGTCAGTAACCCGGCAGCAACTAAATCACTTTCTTGGCAGTAGCAAAAGCCATGATGCAGTGTCATAGTTTTAAATCAATAGATGCCATGGGCTTGAAGGAAAGCTGTGTTAAGACCCAGACCAGAAACTCCAAGGTGTTTTATAGAGTTAGCCTAGACCTACGTTTTTACATTTGAATTTGACGCAGGTGAGCAATAAGGTGTATCACTCCAGGTACGATTCCAGTGACCCACCAGGAACCTTTAATAAACAAAGAGGCACAGAGTACAAGTTATGGTGAAACCAAAAGAGAAAATGCTGGAAAATCTCAGCAGGTCTGTAAGGAGAGAAAACAGCTGATGTTTTGAGTCCAGATGGTTGTTTGTTAAAGTTATGGTGAACCTTTTTAAAATACTGGTTTAGCCTCAGCTGGAGTATTGCATCAAATTCTGGGCATCACCCTTTGGAAGGATGTGAAGGTATTAGAAAGACTGCAGGAAAGATTCAGCAGAATGTTTCTGGATGTGAGGAATTTCAGTTACAGGGATAGATTGGAGTTATTGAGGCTGTTCTCTCTCCTTAGAGAAGGGATGGTTGCAAGGAGATTTGATGGAGTTGCTCCAAATCATGAGGGATCCGAATAGATGAAATGGGGTCAAACCGTTTACCCTTCATTTCATCATCCCTGTCGTGCAGTAGCAAGACAATTCTATCCTGAGGCCCAAGCACCAAAGGGGGTAGATTTTATAACAACCACCCTGCTGGCAGCTTTGATGGTTGGGGACACATAAACTCCAGTGGGTGGCCTACATGCCACCCACCGTACTGCCCCTGTCCCAATTGCAAGTTAACCAATGGCAGGGCTGGCATTGGGCATCCCGACGATCATTGGATCAATTAAGTCCCTTAAGTGGCAAATCAATTCCCACGTGAGGGCCGTATCCCACCATTGTTGGTGTTTAACCGACGGTGGGAGAGGCCCGTGCCGAATGCCCAGTCCGGTAAATTTCCTGGTGGAGGGTAGGTGAGGGGGTTTCTATCCTTGGTGCCTATTGGAGGTCTCCCTCTCCCCATGCCCTCTTAAATTGCCAGGCCCTTGTGAGCATCCCCCTACCTCTCCTCCCACCCCCTGCCCCATCTCCCTCACTGGAGTCAGTCGACATGGCTCCAGCAAAACTTCCAAACACTTACCAAGTCCCAAACAAATGCTGAATATTTTTCCAAGTCTGAAGTACAGTACCAACATTGGCCAAAGTTTCCGGTGGCATTGATTGGCTGTCAACCCCACCTTTTGTCTATTAATAGCCAATTAACTCCTTGTACAAGCAAGCCCACAGATTCCAGTCTTTGGCCAATTTGATTCACTCCACATGATATCAACGAATGGCTGAAGGCACTGGATATTGCAAAGTCTATGGGCCCTGAAGACATCCTGGCAATAACTCTGAAGAATTGGTTCCAGAACTAGCTATGTCCCTAGCCAAGCATTTCCAGTATAGCTACAGCATCAGAAACTACCCAACCACTTGGAGAATCACCTCGGTATTTCCTGTTCACAAAAGCAGTAAAAATCCCACTCAGCCACTTACTGCCCATTAGTTTACTCTCAATCATCAGTAAAGCAATGGAAGTTGCCATCGGCAGTGCAATCAAACAGCACTTACTCAGTAATAACCTCCCCAACAATGCTCAATTTCGATTGTGCCAGGGTCACACAGCTCCTGATCTCATTACTGCCTTCGTCCAAACATGGACAAAAGAGCTGAATTCAAGAGGTGCAGTGACATTGACTGCCTTTGAAATTAAAGCAGCATTTGACCAAGTGTAGCATCAAGAAGCCGTAGAAAAACGGAGTCAATGGAAATCAGGGGGAAAACTCTCGACTGGTTAGAAACATACCTGGCACAAAGGAATACGTCATCTCAATCTCTGGACGTCACTGCAGGAGGAGTTTCTCAGGGTATGCCTAGACCCAACCATCTTCAGCTGCTTCATCAATTACCTTCCCTCCATCATAAGATCAGAAGTGAAGATGTTTACTGATGAGTACACATTATTGAGTAACATTCACAAGTCCTCAGATACTGAAGCAGTCCATGCCCACATGCAGCAAGACCTGGCCAACCTTCACGCTTGGGATGATAAGCATCAAGTGACATTCGTGCCACACAAGTGCCAGGCAATGACCATCTCCAACAAGAGAGAATCTAATCATCTCCCATTGACATTCAACAGCATTACCATTACTGAACCCCTCACCATCAACATCCTGGGAATCACCAGAAACCAGAAACTGAACTGAAACTAGTTACATTAACATTAAGAGCAGGTCAGAGGCTGGGAATTCTGCAGTGAGGAACTTACCAATTTACTCCACAAAGCCTGTCCACCAACTACAAGACACAAGTCAGGAGTTTGATGGAATACTCTCAACTTGTCTGGATGTGTGGCTCCAAGAACACTCAAAAATGCCCCACATCATCGAGGACAAAGCAATCCAGATGACTGGCACGCCATTCACACCTTAAATATTCACTCCCTTCATCACTGGTGGTAAGCATTGGTGCATACCAAATACAAGATGCACTGCAGCAACTCACCAAGCATCCTTTGACAGCACCTTCCAAACTAGGGTTCTCTATCACCGAGAAGGTCATGGGCAACAGACACATGGGAACATCACCAGCTGCAAGATTCCCTCTGCACCACACACCATCCTGACTTGGAAATATACCGCAGATCCTTTATCATTACCGGATCAAAGTCTTCCAACTCACTCCCTAAGACCATTGCTGCTACTGCTATCATGTGCACTGATGAACAGCTAGATGTCAAATTTAAAATTCTTCATTCAGTTGGCAGCCTCCTAGTCTGCCTGGTGTTGGCCAGTGTGACTGCCACTGAAGCACGGGTCGGAGCACTGGTCGATTATCTGCACCTTGGTTTGCACTTTGCCACAGTTACACAAGGGTGAGTCACGGTGTTCCTAACGGAAGAGGTTGTGATGGTAGGGTCTGACTCCAGTGTGAAGCCTGTTCAGTTTGACCCCATTCGCCATGCAGGAGGTCGAAGCCTGGGGTCATCAACCAGGTGCTGATTCAGGGCTGTGTTGTTGGTGTTATGCCACCGATTCTTCCACAGGTCCGCAGCACAACTGCCTGGCTCAGGCAGGTTGGTCCAGACCAGTCACCTTGAGGTGAGACATTTGCTGAGTGGATGGTGTCTTCTACCAGTGGCAGGTCCGGATTTTTGTGCACACTTTCTAACAATTGTTCTGTGCTGGTTTGACGATGGGTTTGTAGCAGTGCAATGTTACAGACCAAAGGTAGCCAGTTTGTGTTTGTCGACTGGATTGCTCCTGAGATGTTCCTTATGGTCTTACTCAGCTGGTCATCTACCAGTTTGCAGTGCGCAGAGTTCTCCCAGACAGAAGTGCAGTACTCAGCTACTGAGCAGCAGAGAATCAAAGAGGAGGCTCTTAAAGTTCTGGTGCTAGCTCCTCAAGAGGTTCCTGCTGGTTTGCTGATGTGATTGTTGTGAGTCTCCAGCTTTGGAGGTGTGGCTTCAGGGTCGTTGTGCAGTCCAAAATGACTCCAGGATAGGTGGGTGTAGGGTGGTGTTTGATGCGACTGCTGTTTAGGTAGAGATCAAGTTCTTAGTGACTTTTTGCATTGTCAAGGTGGTAGACACAAGATACAGTTTTAGAGCCCTTGGCTTGAGCCAGCAGTTTTGACAATAGAGAGTTTACTAAGGTCGTCATTAAGAGTATTATTAATGTCCATGAAATCTCGCGCTTGGTAAGCACGCAGATGTCATCTGCATAGATGAACTCGCGGCTGCACCTGACTGGCAGCTCATTTATGTACAACCTCAACAGGGTTGGGGCAAGTAGTGATTCTTGAGGTAAATCATTTCACTATCTCTTCCATGTGCTGTCTTTAGGCCCCATATGGATTTGAAATGGTCTGTTTTGAAGAAGAGAAATGATGGTGTCAACAACTCAGGGTAGTAGGACCCTAGAAAGGTGACCAGCAGCCTTTGTGTTAAACAGTGTCATAGGCTGCAGTGGGATCGAGGTCGATGATTCCAGTTTTTAGATGCTTTTGAAAGCCATTTTCAATGTGGGTGTTGAGGCTAAATGCCTGGTCCTCCATACTGCGCTCCTTTTGGAATCCAGCTTGGTCTATGGCTAGTGTAGCCTCCATGGTTGATTGGATACAGTGCAAGATGACTCACTCTAGTAGCTTATAACACATGGAGAGAAGAGAAATTGGTTCCTAACAGCACTGTGGATATACCTACACCACATGAACTGCAATAGTTCAACAAGGCAGCTCACTGCCACCTTCTTAAGGGCAATTAGGGATGGGCAATAAATGCTGGTCTTGCTTGTAATGTTCTCATCCCATGAACAATTTATAAAAGTCAAGTTGAGCAGGAGAGATACATGCATGTGTACAATTTTTAATGTATTATATCAAGGGTAGATGGTGGATGGTGGCACAGTTGTTCGCACTGCTTCCTCATAGTGCCAGGGACTTGGGGGTTGATTCCAGCCTTGGGTGACTATCTGTGTGGAATTTGCACGTTCTCCCCGTGTCGGCATGGGTTTCCTTCAGTTTCCTCCCACAGTCCAAAGATGTTGATTGGCCATGCTAAATTGCCCATTAATGTCCCAGGTTAGGGGGATTAGTGGAGCAAATATGTGGGGTTACAGGGTTCAGGTTTGGGTGGGATGCTCTGTTGGAGAATCGGTGCAGACTCGATGGGCCAAGTGGCTATGATTCTATGAAAGTCTAGTATTTAGCTTGCATTCATCGTACTTTGGGTACTACACCTAAATTCTCTTCAAAACAGTACATTCAAAAATAAAATTAGGTATGTGTTGGTGTTTTTTCTGAGTTAGGGAAGATTCTGGGAAATTTAAGTAAATTATTACCAGGTTTTAGCTGACCTCAGGATACAGTAGCAGGAATTAGATAATGTAGCTTAAAGGAGCAGAACTATATGAGAAATAAAATAATATTTATAGACTCCTTAATATAATGGTGCTGTCCTTATAAAACATTGTGCCCTTCAGCTTACCTTTATCAATGACACAGGAGCCTCATTAGTAAATCTAAAATAACTGTAAATTAGAAATAGGAATCAATAAAATGTAAATGGCTTCTGCAGTTTTAGCTCTAAAGCCCATGTCACCTTGGTCCCTCGTTTCCCATTCTATGCATGTAGAAGTTGGCTGGTCTTATGCATATGTTAAAATATACACTTGTTACATCAAATGCCAAACCTTTAAAGAAATTGTTATAATACATTGCATATAGATTTATTTAAAAATGTGTGGGTAGCAATTTTTGGTCCCAAGCTGAATTGTCCAACTTTTGTTGAGATCTCCTTGGACCAATGATCAATTTCCCAGTTACTGATGGAAAGAACAAGATTTCACATTTTAAGATTTTTACTGTAACAAACAAACTAGAATCAACATCTATCAAACATCAATTAACGAGGCAATAAACACGTCATACTAAAGTAAAAGGTAAGTTTTGTAGTAACTAACTTGCACAACCGAAATATGCCTTACAGTATGCCACGCTTCTGGTAGATATGTAGTATTAAAGAAACAGTCCCAAAGTTGCACCCAGTTTGCCCGCATAGGTTCACTGCCCCCACCATGCCAGGTTGAAACTTCCACTGTCCTTCAACAATCGTTCCACTCCCTGTTTGACTTTTGTGGATCTGACTGCCACAGGCAAGACACAGCTCAACAACCCCCCATTCCTTAAATCTTCATGAACCTCATGCGATCTGTTTCCTTCCTTCTGATGTGGAGATGCCGGCGTTGGACTGGGGTAAACACAATAAGAAGTTTAACAACACCAGGTTAAAGTCCAACAGGTTTATTTGGCAGCAAAAGCCACGCAAACTTTTGGAGCCTTAAGCCCCTTCATCAAGTGAGTGGGAATTCTGTTCACAAACAGGGCATATAAAGACACAAACTCAATTTACAGAATAATACTTTACAGAATAATACAGAATAATTATTCTGTAAATTGAGTTTGTGTCTTTATATGCCCTGTTTGTGAACAGAATTCCCACTCACCTGAAGAAGGGGCTTAAGGCTCCAAAAGCTTGTGTGGCTTTTGCTACCAAATAAACCTGTTGGACTTTAACCTGGTGTTGTTAAACTTCTTACTGTCCTTTCTTCTGAACAGAAACTGAACTCTCAAAAGCATCCAACTTGGTTGTTAACACAAAACAGTCCACCCTGTTTTCCCACTGCAGTCACTCCTGTGTTTCTGCCTCTCAAAATAGCAGTCCTTTCCCCAAGAGATTTATGAAAAAGTGGTAAAAATGACACGACACTTCAGTGAGTTTCTATTTGAGTTTTTCTGCCCTTAGCAGCCCGATCACTTTGGCATGGCTCTGAGTTGAAGTGTTGATCTGAAATTCTCTGTTTTACTTTGGGCTAATGGTACATTTTTTTAATTCATTCGTGGGACATGGGCGTTGCTGGCTGGCCAGCGTTTATTGCCCATCCCTAGTTGCCCTTGAGAAGATGGTGGTGAGCTGCCTTCTTGAATCGCTGCAATCCATGTTCTGTGGGTTGACCCACAATGCCGTTAGGGAGGTAATTCCAGGATTTTGACCCAGCGACTGCGAAGGAACAGTGATATATTTCCAAGTCAGGATGGTGAGTGGCTTGGAGGGGAACTTGCAGGTGGTGGTGTTCCCATTTATCTGCTGTCCTTGTCCTTCTAGATGGAAGCAGTCGTGGATTTGGAAGGTGCTGTCTAAGGATCTTTGGTGAATTGCTGCAGTGCATCTTGGAGGTAAAACACACTGCTCTACTGAGCGTTGGTGGTGGAGAGATTGAATATTTGTAGATGTGGTGCCATTCAAGTGAGCTGCTTTGTGCTGGATGGTGTCAAGCTTCTTTAGTGTTGTTGGAGCTGCACCCATCCAGGCAAGTGGGGAGTATTCCATCACACTCCTGACTTGTGCCTTGTAGATTATGATGTGTCATGTCCAATATCTTTTCTTGGAAATATAATTGTTGCAAGTAAAACTTTATCACTGCAAAAACTTGAACAAAAGTATTCATCATAAAACGCATTCTCATCTATCAACCTATGTTGTCATCATTATTGCATCCACCATTTGATGCAGCAAATCATTGCTTCTAGACAGAAAAGAATCACACGTCACAAAGATGAGATAATTTCCCCTTAACTAGCTTGAAATGATCCAAAACTATTTCAACCTTGTCATGCTGACAATCTTGAAAAACAAATCATTTTGTGCTGTGTCAATCCCCAATTAAGCAAGAGCCATTTATCAATCAGTCATCAATTACAGAGACTGCCCACTTTCTATGAGTAGATAATAGAGTAAGCAATCCCAACCTATTTCCCCTTCCGATCATTAATGAAAGAATAATCAGGTCTGGAAGAACGTAACCTCCCCTAGTCCCTCATCAAGTAGACCGGGTCTGGGGAGTATAGCTTGTTAACATCCATTGAGAAGATAATTTGTGAAGAATGTAACCAGGTCAACATTAATACTCACCACTGAGTTCTTATTTCAGCTTTGTGGGGAAATAGCATGATAATGTTTTACTGAGAAGCTGGTCACACCTGTGGCAATGTAAGCTGATACCCCTCATACTCATCAGAAAGTAGGGCTAAGGGGAAGTTAATGCACTCTCCATGTTTCTCACTGAACTTAAATCAGACACTGTATGAATCATAGAATTCCCTACAGTGCAGGAGGAGACCATTTGGCTCATCGAGCCTGCACAGACAACAATCCCACCCAGGCCCTATCCCCGTAACCCCACACCAGGCAGCGCGGTGGCAAAGTGGTTAGCACTGCTGCCTCACAACGCCAGGGACCTGGACCTGGATTCAATTCCAACCTTGAGTGACTGTCTGTGTGGAGTTTGCACATTCTCACCGTGTCAATGTGGGTTTCCTCCAGTTTCCTCCCACTTTCCAAAGATGTGTGAGTTAGGTTGATTGGCTATGGTAAATTGCCCCTTACTGTCAGGGGGAATGGGCAGGGTAAATACATGAGGGATAGGGTCTGGATGGGATTGTTGTCGGTGCAGGCACGATGGGCCGAATGGCCTTTCTGCGTTGTAGGGATTCTATATTTATCCTGCTAGTCCCCCTGATATGAAGGGGCAATTTAGCATGATCAATCCACCTAACCTGCACATCTTTAAATTGTGGGAGGAAACCGGAGCACCTGGAGGAAACCCACGCAGACACGGGGAGAACGTGCAAACTCCATACAGACAGTGACCCGAGGCCGGAATTGAAGCCGGCTCCCTGGTGCTGTGAGGCAGCAGTGTTAACACACTACAACCATGCTGAGACCAGTTTGACAACTTTCCTCTTCCCTGCTTTCCCTCTTCCTCTCCCATCCTCAAAGTCTGCCATTATCCCTCCTCCCATTTCATCTCCTTCTACAATTTGCCCTCCTCTTTTGGAGTTCAATTATTCACAGCAAGTTAACCCTGCTTGATCTTAATATTTTAATATTTTTAATCCTTTGCGACACCCTGAGAATTAACCAGTGGCATATTAAATTCAATAGGCAGATTATAACGCTATGGACGGGATTCTCAGGCCATTCACGCCAGCAGGATTCTCCAGTCCCGCTGCAGTGAATGGAGATTTGGCTGAGCGCCAAATTTTCTGTCCTCACTGACAGCGACGGCAGGGTGTGGACGGCCGGAGAACTCCAGCCTATATTTTGAAATGCATTACAAATTCTGTACTAAATTCTTTTGGTAACATATCTTTCATTTTAGAAACACTCAATTTAGCTGCAAAACCGTTTTAAAAATATTTTTCAAAACTTTTCAATATTTTTCAAATGCTTGGGCAGCATTGGTTGCCTCTCCCTAATTGCCCTTAAGAGGGTGGCTATTGAGCTGCCTTCTTTAACCACTGCAGTCCATGTAGCTTCGCAGAGCTGTTAGTAAGGAGGTTCCACAATGTTGAAACAGCAACAGTGGAGGAACGCTGATATATTTCCAAGTCAGGCTGGTGAGTGACTTGGAGGGAACTTGCAGGTGACAATGTTCCCATGCAGCTGCTGCCCTTGTCCTTTGAGATGGTAGAGGTCATGGGTTTCAAAAGTGCTGTCGAAGGATCATTCATGAGTTTCTGCAGTGAATCTTTTTTTTATATACTTTTCCAATTCAATCAAATCAAATCCAATTCAGAGTCTCAACAAGTTGAGACATTTCAGATCCAGGCTGACAAGACAGGACGGGAGACCAAAACCACCCTGTCCTGGGCCTGATCTACATGAGTCAAGCTGATTGGAGAAGGGGGAGGATCCTCCTCCAAGACTTGAGCTCATTTGCATCTTAGCCAAAAGGCCGAGATGCCGCTTTTAAAAATTGCTTCATATGAAACATATGAAGCCTCAGCGTAACCTAATGACCTCAACCAGGTGCAGGCGATCCATACTACACTTGATCTTAGCCAAAACCTCTGCTGCTACTGTGCATCGCTTGTGGAATGGTGGAGGGAATGAATCGTTTAGTGGAGGGGGTGCCACTCAAATGAGTTATTTTGTCCGGGATGCTGTTGAGATTCTGGAATATTGTTGGAGCTGCACTCATCCAGGCAAGTGGAGAATATTCCATTACACTCCTGACTTGTGCCTGATAGATGGTGGACAGGCTTTGGGGAGTCAGACGGTGAGTTACTGTCTGCATAATTCCCAATCTCTGACCTGCTCTTGTAGCCATAGCATTTATACAGTTAGTTCAGCTCAGTTTCTGGTCAGTGGTAACCCATAGCATGTGGGGGATTCAGTGATGGCAATGCCATTGAATGTCAAGGGGAGATGGTGAAATTCTCTCTTGTTGGAGAAGGTCAGTATCTGGAACTTGTGTGGTTCACATGTTACTTGTCACTTACCTGCCCGAGCCTGAGTGTTGTCCAGGTCTTGCTGTATTCGGAGATGTTGGCTGGAATTTTACTGCCTCGCCCACCCTGATCCTGGAATCGGGACAGGTGAGGCTCACAGAACGGAATTCTCCGTTGGCCTCGGGCAGGATGTTACAAGCCTTCGCCTGAGCGAGGTCATAAAATCCTGGCCATTATACCTGGAGGGGAACTGTGACAAGGGTTCAGAATGTTTTTGTGAGCTTTTGTTATACGACAGCGTAACTCCCTTGTACATCCTTGTTTAAGTAGAATAAGGCCAGAAAAAATGAAGAAAAACAAAAGCTTGGAAGAGTAAAAGGTTAAAAAAAAATGAGGTGACAACAACAACCTGCATTTATGTAGTGGCTTCGATGTAGTAAAACATCTAAGTTTTAAAAACTTTTATTTATTAGTCACAAGTAGGCTTACTTTAACACTGCAACGAAGTTACTGTGAAAATCCCCTAGTCACCACACTCCGGCACCTGTTCGGGTACGCTAAGGCAGAATTTAGCATGGCCAATGCACCTAACTAGCACGCCTTTCGGACTGTGGGAGGAAACCGGAGCACCCGGAGGAAACCCACACAGACACGGGGAGAAGGTGCAGACTCCACACAGACAGTGACCCAAGCCAGAAACGAACCCAGGTCCCTGGCGCTGTGAGGCAGCAGTGCTAACCACTGTGCTGCCTCCATCTCTGGACACTTCATGGGAATGTTATTACAAAAAGGTGCAAAATCTGAGCCAACTAATAAGATCCAAATCTCTATGTTTCTAAATATTCAGGTCAAATGTTTCATAGATCTTAGAATCATAGAATCCCTAAAGTGCAGAAGGAGGCCATTCAGCCCATCAGTGTGCACCAATTCTCTGATAGAGCATCTTACCCAGGTTCATCCCAGAAACCCCATGCATTTACCCCGCTAAACCTCCTAACCTATCCATCTTGGAACACTAAGGGGCAACTTAGCATGACCAATCCACCAAACCTGCGCACCTTTTGACTGTGGGAGGAAACTGGAGCACCTGGAGGAATCCCACGCAGAGAGGGGGAGAATGTACAAACTCCACACAGGCAGTCACCCAAGGTTGGAATTGAACCCAGGTCCCTAGTGCTGTGAGGCAACAGTGCTAACCACCGGACCACCGTGCCACCCCAATTTAAAAGCTAATATTTGAAGCATCAAGATTTCCTGAGTCATTGACAAAACGAAGGTTATTTTCTAAAGTTTGGGGTTTCTCTGCCACTGAGATACTTTTCCAGTTCCATCAAGAGGTACTTTATAATTACCTCTCCCACCTCCTGAAAATGTTTTCTACCTCACGCATTGAGGTAGTTTCCTCTCCTTGAAGAGACAAATGTAGCAGTCAATTTGCACCCTGCAAGATCCAGCAAACTGCATTGAGATAAACAACCCGATAATAAACTTTAATGTTATTCATTCAGGGATTTATATTTTGGCCAGGACACCTCTTCTGCTCTTCTTCAAATATTGCAATTGGATCTTTCACATCCACCTAAGAGCACTCTTGGTGCCTCTGGTTGACTTCTCATCTGAAAGATTGTATCGCGATAATATCCCCTTTGCACTGCACTGAAATGTTAGCCTCAACTGTATGTGTTACCACCAAGTGAGGAGGAGCGGAATGACTCCCTTATTCTCTCGATTCGGGTTACATTGTAACAGGGTTTTCTTTTGAGAATTTAGAGATGTGCTTCGCTACTTTGCTAAGAATCTCACTATCATCACTAAGGAGAAGGTTCTGGGGAAACTTAAAGATTCCGGGGTATAAGTGTTTTAGGCGAGACAGGTGAGGGGCTAAAAAAGGTGGGGGAGTTGCGGTATTAGTTAGGGAGCATATTACAGCGGTGCAGAGGGTGGACAATTTAGAGGGGTCATGTAATGAGTCACTGTGGGTGGAGCTCAGAAACAGGAAAGGTGCAATCACTATGCTGGGGGTATACTACAGGCCACCCAACAGCCCACGGGAAGTGGAGGAATGGATATGTCAGGAGATTCTGGATATGTGCAGAAAGAATAGGGTTGTTGTAGTGGGAGACTTCAATTTCCCTGGTATAGACTGGAAAGTGCTTCGGGCTGGGTGTCTGGACAGGGAGGAATTTGTAAAATGCGTACTGGAAGGTTCTTTGGAACAGTATGTAGATAGCCCAACTAGAGAGGGGGTTATACTGGACTTAGTGAACCCGGTCAGGTCGTCAAAGTTTCGGTAGGGGAACATGTGGCAAATAGTGACCACAACTCTGTTAACTTTAGGATAGTAATGGACAAGGACGAGTGTTGTCCTAAGGGTAGGGTGCTAAATTGGGGAAGGCCGGATTAGGCAGGAATTGGTGGCCATTGATTGGGAGAGGCTGTTCGGGGGTAAGTCCACGTCTGGCATGTGGGAGTCTTTTAAGGAACAGTTGATAAGGCTGCAGGACAGGCATGTGCCTGTAAAAAGGAAGGATAGGAAAGGTAGGATTTGAGAGCCGTGGATAACCAGGGAAATTGAGGATCCGATCAAAAAGAAAAGAAGCGCATACGTTAGGTCCAGGCAACTGAAAACAGATGCAGCTCGAGAGGAATACAGAGAGAGTCGGAAAGAACTCAAACGGGGAGTGAGAAGGGCAAAAAGAGGTCACAAAATGTTCTTGGCAGATAGGATTAAAGAGAATCCGAAGACATTTTATTCATATGTTAGGAACAAAAGAGTTGTCAGGGAAAAAGTCGGACCTCTCAGGGACAAAGGAGGGGAATTATGCTTAGAACCCAAGGGAATAGGGGAGATCCTGAATGAATACTTTGCATCAGTATTCACAAAGGAGAGGGACTTGTGGACTGGGAGTGTCTCAGAGGGAGGTGTTGACCCGTTAGAGGGAATCTCCATTACAAGGGAGGAAGTGTTAGGTTTTTTAGGTAACATCAAAACGGACAAATCCCCAGGACCAGATGGCATCTATCCTAGACTGCTCAGGGAGACAAGAGATGTAATTGCTGGGCCTCTGACGGAAATCTTTGTCTCTTCATTGGACACAGGTGAGGTCCCTGAGGATTGGAGGATAACGAATGTGGTACCGTTATTTAAGAAGGGTAGCAGGGATAACCCGGGTAATTATAGGCCAGTGAGCTTGACGTCCGTGGTAGGGAAGTTGTTGGAGAGGATTCTTAGAGACAGGATGTGTGCGCATTTAGAACGGAACAATCTCATTAGTGACAGACAGCATGGTTTTGTAAGAGGGAGGTCGTGCCTTACAAATTTGGTGGAGTTGTTTGAGCAAATGACAAAAACGGTTGACGAAGGAAAGGCCGTGGATGTCGTCTTTATGGATTTCAGTAAGGCATTTGACAAAGTCCCTCATGGCAGGTTGGTTAAGAAGGTTAAGGCTCATGGGATACAAGGAGAGGTGGCTAGATGGGTAGAAAACTGGCTTGGCCACAGGAGACAGAGGGTAACAGTCGAAGGGTCTTTTTCCAGCTGGAGGTATGTGACCAGTGGTGTTCCGCAGGGCTCTGTACTGGGACCTCTGCTATTTGTGATATACATAAATGATTTGGAAGAAGGTGTAACTGGTGTTATCAGCAAGTTTGCAGATGACATGAAGATAGCTGGACTTGTGAATAGTGATGAACATTGTCGGACAATACAGCAGGATATAGATAGGCTGGAAAATTGGGCAGAGAAATGGCAGATGGAATTTAATCCAGATAAATGCGAAGTGATGCATTTTGGAAGAACTAATGTAGGGGGGAGTTATACAATAAATGGCAGAGCCATCAGGAGTATAGAAACATAGAGGGACCTAGGTGTGCAAGTCCACAAATCCTTGAAGGTGGCAGCACAGGTGGAGAAGGTGGTGAAGAAGGCATATGGTATGCTTGCCTTTATAGGACGGGGTATAGAGTATAAAAGCTGGAGTCTGATGTTGCAGCTGTATAGAACGCTGGTTAGGCCACATTTGGAGTACTGCGTCCAGTTCTGGTCGCCACACTACCAGAAGGACGTGGAGGCTTTAGAGAGAGTGCAGAGAAGGTTTACCAGGATGTTGCCTGGTATGGAGGGTCTTAGCTATGAGGAGAGATAGGGCAACCTGGGGTTGTTCTCCTTGGAAAGACGGAGAATGAGGGGAGACCTAATAGAGGTATACAAAATTATGAAGAAGGGTATAGATAGGGTGAACAGTGGGAAGCTTTTTCCCAGGTCGGAGGTGACGATCATGAGGGGTCACGGGCTCAAAGTGAGAGGGGCGAGGGATAACTCAGATATCAGAGGGACGTTTTTTACACAGAGAGTGGTGGGGGCCTGGAATGCGCTGGAAGTAGGGTGGTGGAGACAGACATGCTGGCATCGTTTAAGACTTACCCGGATAGTCACATGAGCAACCTGGGAATGGAGGGATACAAACGAATGGTCTAGTTGGACCAATGAGCGGCACAGGCTTGGAGGGCCGAAGGGTCTGTTTCCTGTGCTGTACTGTTCTTTGTTCTTTATCTGAAGGTGGATAAATCACCCAGACCGACGGACTACACTCCAGGGTTCTAAAAGAGATAGCTGAGGAAATTGTGGAGGCATTGGTGGTGATCTTTCAGGAATCACTGGAGGCAGGGAGGGTACCAGAGGACTGGCAAGTAGCTAATGTAAGACCGATGTTTAAGAAGGGAGGGAGGCAGCAGATGGGAAATTATAGGCCGGTGAGCCTGACTATTGGCAAGATTTTAGAGTCCTTTATTAAAGATGAGCTCGCAGAGTACTTGGAAGTGCATGATAAAGGAGGACTGAGACAGCACGGCTTTGTCAAGGGGAGGTCATGTCTTACAAATTTGTTAGAGTTCTTTGAGGAGGTAACAAGGAAGTTAGATAAAGGAGAACCAGTGGACATGATTTATTTAGATTTCCAGAAGGCCTTTGACAAGGTACTGTATAGGAGACTGTTAAATAAGTTAAGCGCCCATGGTTAAGGGTAAGATCCTGGCATGGATAGAGGATTGGCTGACTGGCAGAAGGCAGAGAGTGGGGATAAAGGGGTCTGTCTCAGGATGGCAGCTGGTGGCTAGTGGTGTGCCTCAGGGGTCAGTGCTGGAACCACAATATACATTAACGATTTGGAGGAAGGAACTGAAGGCACTGTTGCTAAGTTTGCAGATGGTACAAAGATATGTAGAGGGACAGGTGGTATTGAGGAAGCAGGGGTGCTGCAGAAGGACTTGGACAGGTTAGGAGAGTGGGCAAAGAAATGGCAAATGGAATACAATGTGGAGACGTGTGAGGTTATGCACTTTGGAAGGAGGAATGGAGGCATAGACTATTTTCTAAATAGGAAAATGCTTAGGAAATCAGAAACACAAAGGGACTTGGGAGTCATTGTTCAAGATTCTCTTAAGGTTAACATGCAGATTCAGTCGACAGCAAGGCAGGCAATGTTAGCAGTTATGTCGAGAGGGCTAGAATACAAGAGCAGGAATGTACTTCTGAGGCTGTATAAGGCTCTGGTCAGACCCCATTTGGAGTATTGTGAGCAGTTTTGGGCCCCATATCTAAGGAAGGATGTGCTGGCCTTGGAAATGGTCCAGAGGAGGTTCACAAGAATGATCCCTGGAATGAAGAGCTTGTCGTATGAGGAACGGTTGAGGACTCTGGGTCTGTACTCGGAGTTTAGAAGGATGAGGGGGGACCTTATTGAAACTTACAGAATACTGCGAGGCCTGGATAGAGTGAAGGTGGAGAGGATGTTTCCACTAGTAGGAAAAACTAGAACCAGAGGGCACAACCTCAGGCTAAAGGGAGGATCTTTTAAAAGAGATGAAGAGGAATTTCTTCAGCCAGAGAATGGCGAATCTGTGGTACTCTTTGCCGCAGAAGGCTGTGGAGGGCATGTCATTGAGTGCCTTTAAGACAGAGATAGATAGGTTCTTGATTAATAAGAGGATCAGGGGATGTGGGGAAAAGGCAGGAGAATGGGGATGAGAAAAATATCAGCCATGATTGAATGGTGGAGCAGACTCGATGGGCCGAGTGGCCTAATTCTGCTCTTATGTCTTATGGTCTTATGGTCTTATTTGACATTATATCAGACAGATTTCCTTAGGTTAAACCAAGAACAAGAAAGGTTTTATTGAAACTATTTCCTGAGCACCCACCATTCGCACGGTCACACACATTTGCCGAGGCCCAATCAGACACACATACACCAGTACAGATAACAGAGTAAGAGGGTTGGCTTATTGGATTCTTTTAAAACAGAAGAGTACGTTATTAGCTGTTCCCTGGCTAGTTGTGGTGCCTTGTTTCCATGTTGTGACCGTTTTGTTCAGCTGTCTTGCTGGGTGTGGTTGTATGGAACAGGTTTCCACATCTCTGTTCATGGTTGGTTTCTCTTCTCAGGATGATTACTTTGCAAACTGGGCACAGCACCTCCAAGAAAGAGAGTGAGAGAAACAGGGAGAGCACATAGCTTCGATCCGATTGTGTTCAGTTTGGTACTGTCTTTTGTTCTCACCCCCCCCACCCCACTACTGCTTGTTAAGGGGATCTTGGTGTATATTCCAGGGAAATTCTATTCTCTCATGTCGACTGCAGTTATTGTTTCAGAATGTTTTGATGTCTCATCTCAGAAACATGTGAAAAGTCTCAGGATGGGGTGTGAATCGACGGGGGAATGGGTGTTTCATGCTCAGTAAGAAGTTTAACAACACCAGGTTAAAGTCCAACAGGTTTATTTGGTAGCAAAAGCTACACAAGCTTTCGGAGCTGCAAGCCCCTTCTTCAGGTGAGTGGGAATTCTGTTCACAAACAGAGTTTATAAAGACACAAACTGAATTTACATGAATAATGGTTGGAATGCGAATACTTACAACTAATCAAGTCTTTAAGAAACAAAACAGCATGAGTGGAGAGAGCATCAAGACAGGCTAAAAAGATGTGTATTGTCTCCAGACAAGACAGCCAGTGAAACTCTGTGGGGGTTACAAATAGTGGGACATGAACCCAATATCCCGGTTGAGGCCGTCCTCGTGTGTGCGGAACTTGGCTATCAGTTTCTGCTCCCCAGGAGACCTGTCTTCCTCTCACTGGGGGAATGTGAGATTTTGTGTATTGCAGCAGTCTGGATAGTTTTCCCATTACTTGTATCAGGTCCCAGTTTTTAAAAATCCAGCCAGGAAAAGAAAAATTGAGAAATTGTATCTTCAAAATGCATAGTATTCTTAAGTGGGACTTTAATCTTCTGATTCAGAGCTGCGGTTGCTGCAAGAGCCAAAGCTGATGTTTCAATGTAGCACCAGGTCCATAGACAGTGTAGAATATCAAACTGAAATATACAATGTGACTATTTTAATATTTACAGTGAATTATTTGTTTTTGTGTTCAAAATCATTCAACATGGTTAAGGGTTTCAGTAGAGTAAATAAGGAGAGAATGTTTCCACTGGCGGAAGGGTTGGTAACTCCAAGGACACAGATTGGAGATAATCGACAAACAAACCAGAGGGAGAGATGAGGACATCTTAAATACAATAGGTTGTGACCTGGAATGTGCTGCCTGAAAGTACACCAGAAATAGATTCAGTAGTAACTTTCTAAGGGGGAATTGGATAAATACTTAAAGGGGTATAAGTTGCAGGAGCATGGGGAGAGCAGGGTGGGGCGGGGGAGGGATGGTGGACATGGAGCATGAGTCTAATTAGATAGCTCTTTTGATGGACCGAGTGACCTCCTCCTTGGTTGTAAGAGCCTCTTCATGTCTGGCCTGCCTCCTCCCCTTCATAGAATAATGTGAAAATAGCACCTTGCTTCCCAAATAGAGGATTTTCACAGTAACTTCATTGCAGTGTTAATGTAAGCCGACTGGTGACACTAGTAAATAAAGTTAAACTTAAAACTTAAACTTCAATAAATTAGAAAATTGCAATTTTATTCATTCCCAGGATCTTCAGTGCACCCAAACCCCGCAGCCTTCCTCTTGATATACTGAGGTGTATCTCAGAACTGCCGGAACCTAGGCGTCTTCCTCAGTAACCTCAGTCCCTAAGGTAGCCCCCAGACTGGGTGTCTGTGTCCTTGGTGTTTGGCAGAACACATCTGTTCTCATATAGCTTCTGATTCACTGTGGCGGTGCCACATTGCAACATAAAAAACTTCTGTCCTGTTCTTGAATTTGTGTCAGCGATTAGCAGCTCTCTCCTATAACTGCTGCACGTGGGAGTTTGTGGAGAGGATTGTTATCCTTGGAAACATATCTGAGCTGTGCCTGCAGCTTCAGGAATGCCAGTTCAGAGGGCACAGATATAAGGTAATTGGCAAGAGGAGCAATGGGGGCATGAGGAAAATTTCTTTCACGCAGCGAGTAGTTGGGATCTGGAATATATTACCTGAGAGTGCGGTGGAGGCTGGTTCAGCCGAGACATTTAAGAGGGAATTGGATTATTATCAGAAAAGGAACAACGTGCAGGATTGTGGGAAGGCAGAGGGATGGCAGGAGGAGAATCACTAATTTGGAGGGACAGCAGAGACACAATGGGCCGAATGGCCACCTTCTCTGCTGCTGCAATTCTGTGATTCTGCATTAGAGTAAAGAAGTCTTATTACAATGATATAGGGGATTGGTGAGTCCACATCTGGAGTAGTTTGGACTGTTTTGGTCTTCTTACTGAAGGAAGGATTTATTTGCCCTAGAGAGAGTGCAGCGAAGGTTGGCTATATTGGTTCGTGGGATGAATGGCTAGTTCTTTGAGGAGAGATTGAGTAGATTGGGCTTCTATACCCTGGAATTAAGAACAATGAGAGCTGATTTAATTGAAGCATAACCTTCAGGGTCTTTACAGAATAGATGCTGAAAAATTTCCCCTGGCTGGGACATTTAGAGCACAGTGTCACACTCTTAGAATAAGGAGGGGCTTGTAAAACCCAGTGGGTGGCCTGCCTGCCCCTGACCTGTCTGAAATTTTGCAGAGTGGTGGGGGAGGCCTCAGGCGGCCTGCTTGCCCCTGGGCCTATTGCAGTCCTTTAATAATTAATGGCCACTTAAGGGCCTCGTCCCACTGCTGCCGGTATTTTAGTAAGAAGTTTAACAACACCAGGTTAAAGTCCAACAGGTTTATTTGGTAGCAAAAGCCACACAAGCTTTCGGAGCTCTAAGCCCCTTCTTCAGGTGAGTGGGAATTCTGTTCACAAACAGCATATAAAGACACAAACTCAATTTACATGAATAATGGTAGGAATGCGAATACTTACAACTAATCAAGTCTTTAAGAAACAAAACAATGTGAGTGGAGAGAGCATCAAGACAGGCTAAAAAGATGCGTATTGTCTCCAGACAAGACAGCCAGTGAAACTCTGCAGGTCTAGGCAACTGTGGGGGTTACAAATAGTGTGACATGAACCCAATATCCCGGTTGAGGCCGTCCTCGTGTGTGCGGAACTTGGCTATCAGTTTCTGCTCAGCGACTCTGCGCTGTCGTGTGTCGTGAAGGCCGCCTTGGAGAACACTTACCCAAATATCAGAGGCCGAATGCCCGTGACCGCTGAAGTGCTCCCCAACAGGAAGAGAACAGCCTTGCCTGGTGATTGTCGAGCGGTGTTCATTCATCCGTTGTCGCAGCGTCTGCATAGTTTCCCCAATGTACCATGCCTCGGGACATCCTTTCTTGCAGCGTATCAGGTAGACAACGTTGGCCAAATTGCAAGAGTATTTTACCCATGACCAGGATGGTCCATGTCAGTCAGAATGTTTTGTTTTGGAGGCTAAGTACACTGGTGGACAGGGAAATCAGCTTGATTCCCGCTGCGCGGCAGGCGGTTTTTGCGCCAAATCTTCTGCTTTTCAGCTCATTAATTATGCATCCACGAGGACTCTGTCAAATCTGGTGATGGGGCGGGCAGTGATTCCACTGCCCTGCCACCACCTCATTGGCTTTAATGACCGGGTGTTATATTTAAACAGCACCCGGCCTGTCATTCACTCATTGCCAGCCAGGTCCACTGGATCACATTGAAAAAAATGTCCAGGAGAAGACAGCAACCTTTAGCCCCACGGTTCATTGATGCCCCCTTGGAAGTTCTGCTCCAAGCAGTCAACGAATGGCAGTTGAGAAAAGGCAGGAAGTCCTCCTTCTGAGTTTAAAGTTTATTTATTAGCGTCACAAGTAGGCTTACATTAACACTGCAGTGAAGTTACTGTGAAAATCTCCTCGTCACGACACTCCGGCGCCTGTTTGGGTACATTGAGGGAGAATTTAGCATGGCCAATGCACCTAACCAGCACATCTTTCGGACTGTGGGAGGAAACCAGAGCACCTGGAGGAAACACACGCAGACACGGGGAGAACGTGCAGACTCCACACAGACAGTGACCCAAGCCGGGAATCGAACCCGGGCCCCTGGCACCACAAGGCAGTAGTGCTCACCACTGTGCCACCCTGCAAGAGGGCAAGAGAGATGGGAACTGGATGCCCACACTGAAGTGAGCCGGCAACATACTACCTGCACCAGACACAGCTGACCTGTGGTAACCTTGCAACGTAATTCCTGCATCCATTTTCAGATCTTATCAAAGTTGGAAGCAATTAACATTTTAGCAAATATGAGCCTTTCTCAGGCAGAGTTTTTACCTGAAACTCCAACCTATATTTTCCCTTTTGAGTTGCTAATGGACCTGCCGCCCATTTTTGTTTAACATTCTCGCTTTTTATGTCAGATTTCCTGTCTCCGTGCTTTTTTTAAACATTTTTTTTTCACATTTTCCACTGATAATGATCAGCAACCGTGGAGGTTTAGCCAAATGCAATTGAATCTCTATCCAAAAATCTGTTTTTAATTGGATCCAAAAAAAAACACATTAAGAAATGAGTCCAGAATGTTTAATCTGGGCCTGTAAACACTTTGAGAAACATCTAAAGGAAAACTAATGTTTGGCTACTCCAGTAACCCCTGCAGATCAATTTGTAAATGAATAAAATGGCCACAAGTCAGGAACTTACATAAAATGGCCATTTATAATTCATCTAAACATGAATGTTTAATTATGTAGTGTCTGAAGGAAATGCACTGTTTTCTGCATTGTTAGCTGTCACATCCTTTAAACTCACATTTACCACGCATGGCAACAGGGAATATTTTCATTCATTTGTTCCTGAATGAATAGCGGAACAGGCTCGAGGGGCTGAATGGCCTACTCCTGTTCCTATGTTCCTCTGAATGTAGTCAACACTGACAAGGCCACGTTTACCGTCCATCTCTGGTTGCCTTGAGGATGTTGAGCTGGGGTTTTTCTCAAAGCAGTCCTCGTGGTGATGGCACTCTTGCGGTTTTGTTCCGCAGCCTCGGGCGGTGTGATGGATCTGGCCAAGCTAATCAGCATGGTTCGCAAGGTTCACACTGGGAAATGGCAATCTCTGCGATGAAAATGGTGTAATGACTTCAACGAGGTCCAGGAGTTGGACATGCAGGAATAAGAACTCCCTAATTGAGGCCCGTTAAGGCTGCCCCATCAGGCAGCTCTACAGAGACGCAGGGGCGATTCTCCCATCCCGCTGCACTAATTCTCCAGCGCAGCAGGCCGGGAGATTCCAATAGCACCCAATGTGTGGGATCCGTGCCGGGCGTCCCAGCCCGCTGGTGTCTCCCAGCGCCGGATTTCTGGCTGCCTCACATCCGTGCCGGAAATCGGCGGGGAGGGGCCTAAATTATGGTAATACTAATTACCAAAAATTTTAAATGTTATTAGTGGGCCCAGGATTGAAGTCTCCGGGCCCGCTCACATCCCTCCCCAGCCACCCCCCCCCCCCCCCCCCCCCCCCCCCCGCCGCCCGCAAACTGGCCAGAGTGGTGCACTCCCCACTTTCCGGGAGCTGGCAGCCCAACCCAGCTGGAGTGAAGAGGGGGCAATTGGGCCCCCCTAGGGCAGCAGAGGGGTGGTGCTCCCTGGGCATTGGCACCTTGGCAGTGCCTGACTGGGCCCCCAGCACTGCCCAAGGGGCCAAGCGCCAATGCCCAGGGGGCACCTTGGCTCTGCCCGATGGGTAGTGTCATGGGGCGGGCCCTATTGTGCTGGGGCCTATGGGACAGGGCGAGGCCTAGTGGGGGCAATCGGTGAGGGTGGGGGGGTCCTGCTGCCATGCTGCATAGGGATCGGTGGGGAAGGAGGGAGGCCAGCGATCAGGGCTGGCCATCAGGGTGAGGTGGTGCCAGCCTGCTGTGGAGGCCGGGACTGCGGGGGGTTGGGGGCAGGAAGATTGGGGCTGCGGGAGAGGGGGGGGGGTGGAGGTTGGGCCGAACATGGTCGGGGGACCAGCAATCAGGCCGTGGGGTGGGGGTCGGAAGTCAGCGATACGGGGGCCGCGGGGCTGGCCAGCGATCGAGCTTTCCAGTGATTGGGACCACTATGCATGTGCCAATCTCGGCGCTGACAGATCAGTACAGTGCTCAGAGGCCCACTCAGCGCTATGCTGCCGGCCTCTCCAGCAGGAATAGGCCCCGCCTACTGATTTTTAGCATGACTTACACTAGTGCGCTCTGCAGTGCACAGAGCGTGGGAGATTATTCTCTGAACTCACACTGAGGAAAACAGCAGGATTTACTCCAGTTTTTATGCAAATTTGCCGCTTAGAATTTTTTGGGGAGAATTCCGGCCATACAATGTGGAGTGTCCATGTCACTGGCATTCAGGGGCGAATACTCTGTACTGGCAAGTACCTGCCTGAGTATTGCAAACCATTGGAAATAAATCAGTTCTGATGAAGGGACACCAGTCTCTCAGAAGTTATCTCAGGTGTGCTTTGGAATTACAACAACTAAGGACCTTTGGCCAAAATGTTCCCTTCCCGATTGCCACAGAAATTGTCACAGGCATGGAGGCGGACCGCGCAAAGGTCTGTTGACCTCGGTGGGGGGATTTCCGGCCTTGGGGCGAGCGCGGCCGGAACATCCCGACCTTTATGACACCAGATTGGAAAGCTTTTAGGCCCCTGGTTCATGGGGCAGTCGGTCAGTGTCTATTCAGCTGAAAGTTGCTCAATTATTTTGACGATTACAAAAAACTGCCGCCTCTTGTGGTTCGGGCAGTTGGAAAGTACTCTGTGCGTAACTAGTTTTAATTAAAGTTGTCAGTTGGGATGACTGGGTAACTCAGCAGCATCAGAGGTTTGTTTCCTGTACCAAAGACTGCCAGATGACAGCCACGTGCTTCTCCAAACTAATGCAGCCCGCTCCTCCACATCTACATATAACTGCTTCTTTCAAAACGCTCTTAGCCTCCCTTACAGCTGATTATAACTTAGGCCAAGAAGTTTAAAGTCAGAATTCATTTATATGAAAAAATAGGTTTATATATAAAAAGAGGACAAAGCATTATGCTGTTAAATCTTCACAAGGCTTTCAAAGTGTTTACCGATTCAATGGGAAGTAGTCTCTTAGTCTCAACGTCCTTCGTCCAGCTAATACTGGTTTCACGTTACAAAGGCAGCCTTCTCTTTATGAACATATTATATGAAAGGACAGTTACAGGAGAATGCCTTCAAAAACACCTTTATGAAAGCACGATTCCTTCCAATCGTGAATCATTTTCTTTCCAGCTTTGCAAGCTTCAGTTATACCTTTGAAAACAACTCCTGAAGATGCGAACTCAAGATGTGCTCCTGGCAACTGACTGCTATTGCAGAATCGGAGCCAATCTTCTCTTGGCGGAGTATTTGACCTGGGGTCACGTCTTACCTGACATCCAAGTGCAACCAGATTCCAGCAAGAATTCTATTCACCTTCTAGCAATCACGAGTAGCATCCCAGGCTTTGTCAGGGCATTGAAGCCACTTCAAACATCCCTCTGCAGTTGAATGGGTGGCACGGTGGCACAGCGGTTAGCACTGCTGCCTCATGCCACCAGGCACCTGGGTTCAATTCTGGCCTTGGGCGACTGTATGGAGTTTGCACCTTCTCCCCGTGTTTGCGTGTGTTTCTTCTGGGTGCTCCAGTTTCCTCCCACACTCCGAAGATGTGCAGTAGGGTGGATTGGCCATGCTAAATTGCCCCTAAGTGTCCTGAGATTAGTAGGTTAGGGGGATTAGCAAGGTAAATATGTTGGGTTATGGGAAAGGGCCTGGGTGGGATGTTCTGTTGGAGAGTAGGTTCAGCTTTGCTGGGCCGAATGGTCTCCTTGTGCACTGTAGGGATTCTATGACAGTTCCTGTCAATTTTTTTCTACTTTTCAATAATGCCTTTCACTGGATGATCTGCCACAGTCAGGGACAGAGCAAAGAACAACAGAAGTGAGATGATTTCCAAATCTTTCTTGAGGTAGAAATGGAAATATAATTAAAGATGCTTGCACTCTAATTATTTACAGTCACTTTAGTATGTACCAGCCAAAACAAGATGCTATTAATACCTCTACATAATCAAAATTATAGAATCATACAGTGCAGAAGGAGGCCATTCAGCCCATCGAGTCTGCACCAACCACAATTCCACCCAGGCCCCTATCCCCACGCATTTACCCTAGCTAGCCCCCCTAACACCAAGGGTCAATTTATCATGGCCAATCCACCTAACCCGCACATCTTTGAACTGTGGGAGGAAACTGGGGCTTCCGGAGAAAACCCACGCAGACACAGGGAGAACATGCAAACTCCACATAGACAGTGACCGGAAGCTAGAATTGAACCCGGGTCCCTGGCGCTGTGAGGCAGCAGTGCTAACCACTGTGCCACCGTGCCGACCCAAGTTGCTCAGTGCTTACAATAAAAGGGAAGTGGAGGGTAGAAAATTGTCCCGAAAAACACAGTTCCAGCTTTAGTAATTACTTCTCAAGTCTTCAGCAATGTTCAGGCTCAACAACTCCTCACTTGTGCCTGACCCAGCTGATCCTGGCAGCAACTGCACCACTCATTTTAATTTACCTTTGAACATTGCCAGTATAAAACAGGAAACTTGGGTTGTGGTGTATATTTGTTTTTGGCATTTAGCTGATGCTGTCATGAACTTGCTTCTGATTGCCAGTAGTTATATGACACTTCCCTCCCTTACACAATGAGGGTGTTTCAGAAGCCGGTGTGTCATTCAGTTTGAGCATACATTGCACATTACCGTGTGGGAGGAGGAGGACAAGCAGGAGAGATGATGATTCATATCGTTTCATCGGGTGGCTGGGACCTTGGTGGGTGGATTCAAGGAAAGGCCAATTCTTGTTACTAAATCCAATAGGATTCATTTTGGGATGGTAAACTGGCAGAAGTGGCTTCTGCTTCAAGGTATTGATCAGGGGGAGGCAGTGGCATAGTGGAATTGTCACTGGACTACTAATCCAGAGACCCTCAGGACCTGGGTTCGAATCCCACCATGACAGAAGGTGAAATTTAAATTCAATTTTTTAAAAATCTGAAATTTAAAGTCTAACTGACCATTGTCAATTGTTGTAAAAACTCATCTGGTTTGCGAATGTCCTTTGGAGAAGGAAATCTCTCGTCCGTACCTGATCTGCCCACAACAATGTGGTTGACTCTTTAAAAAAATACTTATCCTGATATTGAACTTAAAGAAGTCCACTGAGAAAGTAGTGGAATGTCATTGCTGTCTTGTGTATAAATATCACAATGAACATAGAACATAGAACAGTACAGCACAGAACAGGCCCTTCGGCCCACGATGTTGTGCCGAGCTTTATCTGAAACCAAGATCAAGCTATCCCACTCCCTATCATCCTGGTGTGCTCCATGTGCCTATCCAATAACCGCTTAAATGTTTCTAAAGTGTCTGACTCCACTATCACTGCAGGCAGTCCATTCCACACCCCAACCACTCTCTGCGTAAAGAACCTACCTCTGATATCCGTCCTGTATCTCCCACCACGAACCCTATAGTAATGCCAAATGCACTTTTAAAAGAACATTCAATGAGGAATTTTGGGATTAGTTAGACAGTAGTTAGTTAGCTGGGGCTGGTCAGATGGGTAAAACCATCGAAAATCAAGCTTAACCCTGAAAAGTGTGAGCTGTGCATTTTGGGAGGGCCAGCAAGGCAAGGGATGCTATGACATTAAGAAGTGCAGAAGACCAAAGGGATCTTGGGTTGCATGTCCATAGACCCCTGAAGGCAGTAAGACAGGTCAATAAGGTGATTAAGAAGGCATATGGGATACTTGCCTTTATTAGCCGAGGCATTGAATATAAGAGCAGGGAGGTTATGATGGAGCTGTAGGCCACATGTTAGGCCACAGTTGGAGTACTGTGTGAGGTTCTGGTCGCCTCATCATTGAAAGGATGTGATTGCACTAGAAAGGGTGCAGAGGAAATTCACCAGGATGTTGCCTGGGTTGGCTATGAAGAGAAGCTGGTTAGGCTGGGGTTGTTTTCCTTGGAGCGGAGAAGGCTGAGGGGGGAACTTGATTGAGATGTACAAAATTATGAGGGACATGGATAGGAAGAACATTTCCCCTTAGCAGAGGGGTCAATGACCAGGGGCAATAGATTTAAGGTGAGAGGCAGGAGATTTAGAGAGGATTTGAGGAACCACTTTTTAACTCAGAGGGTGATGGGAATCTGGAATTCACTGCCTGAAAGGTTGGTAGAGGCAGGAACCCTCACAACATTTAAGGAGCATTTAGATGAGCATTTTAAATGCTGTAGCATAAAAGGCTATGGGCTAAGTGCTGGAATCTGGAATTAGAATAGATAGGTGTTTGATGGTTGGCACAAACATGCTGGGCTGAAGGGCCTCTTTTTGTGCTTTTTGTGCCTCTATGACATATCATGAACAGTTCTCTTCCTAATGGTCTGATGTTCAGCCATTGTTGAAGAAATAAACAAAAAATGATGCAATAAAAATCGAAAAAGCTGCATAAACTCAGCAGGTCTGGCAGCATCTGTGGGGAGAGAAACAGAGTTAGCGTTTCGAGTCTAAATGACTCTTCTACAGGACTACAAAATGATGCAACTTGTTCTGTTAATTCCATTCATGTTGGTGGAAAAATGGCACATTTCTTAGAGTGCAAGAATCCACAGCTTCTCTGTAAGTTTTACCATCTCTGAGATGGAGGAAAGTTAGGAAACAAGTGAATATTCTACTGAAAGCTGGTTGAACTTGAGAATGGAGTAAACAGCAATTGATGATAATACAGTAGTTGGCTTTACCTTGGAAATTGAAATGTTACTGTTCTTACAACACACAAAACCTGTGCACAAAATCATAAAAAATATAAATAACTGTAGAATTATTCAACAGACATTAGTAAATGTATACAGGAGAAATGCTAAGAAAAGAAATTGCTCCATAAAGTGAGGGAAGCATCACAGAAATTCTTCACGATCACTCCCTCCAGCATTAGAAAATTGAACCTCATTCCCTGGTTCACTCGGAAGTTCAGCAAGGTCCTTGAAAATCTCAACATATATTTGAAAATTTGGTCCCCAGTTTAAAATATGATCCCAATTGTATGTTCTGCTGACAGGGGGATCATCACATGGTAGCATATTGTTCTCTGAATCCTCATCAGTAATAATTTCCGCGTCCATTAAACATGAGTCGAATGTGTACCCTTTTTCATGAACTTGTAATCCAATCTCCCATTCATTTAGCATCTTATCATCTTCCGCTATATTTCTCCCCGAATCCTCTTGATTATAGTTGTGCACAGACGAATGACTGAATGCCGGAAGTTCCCTTTCATAATTATAATCTGAACAGGTGAAAGAACTATGGGAATCGCTATCAGATGAAATGTCTGTGGAAGGAAGGATGCCTGGGGGGCCTTTCTGGGCCGAAGTTCCTTGTACAGCTTGTGACAGTGAAATGCTTTGAACAGTGTTCTTGACAGATTTCTGTAGTGTTGGAGCATTCAGTTTTTTTACCTCTTCCACGGACAGGCCAAGTGGAAGTCTCTCGACCATCCGTTTTATTCTGCTGTTGGGTCTGGAAATGGGTGCAAGCGTCCATGCATCAGGCAACCTTTCAACCTGGTCATCTCCATAGAAGGTCAAATTATCAATACCTCCATCACTTGACTGGTTGGTGTCAAAATGGCCGCAGTGGGAAAGCTCTGTTTCACAGCCAGTCACATAAAGATCACTTATTAAACGTCTGCACTCTGCAAATAAAACTGAAGAAGGAAACCATTCCGAAGAGCGCATTTGAGGGCAATGTTGATTTGCAAATCCACCTTTTGCAATTTGGTTTTTCCACAGAACACTTTGCTGACCTGGAGTAAAGTGTGCAGGAGACTGGGTGTTTATTTGATTCCCAATGGACATAACTGGCTGAGATTCGTCGTGCTTACTTCTGGGGAGATTGACATTAGTAGAATGATCATTGTGGATCTGGAATTGTGTGTGGTACTGAATGATGTCAACGTCGGAAGAAGCTATACTGTTTGCATTATCAATGTCATGGACCTCGAGGTCACAGGCTGGGGCATAACATTCCTGATTCTGCACCATGTTGGCTGTCCCATTGATAAATGTTTCATCCATAATGTGATAATTGTTTTCAGCATTGAGGATATCTGGCTGCTTTTCAACATTGTCAGGACTACAGTGTTTTGTGTCATCATCATGATCGTCAAAAGCTTTATTCTCAGTGCCCTTTTGGAGAGATGTAGTCACGTTTGTTCTCTTACTTTTCGAAGTAGTAAATTGACATGTGACGAACACAGCTATCAGAGGAATGACTACTACAGTGACAAGTATAATCACTGCTATGCTCCATTGTGGCAATTGAATTTTACCTTCCTGACAGGCTGAATGGCCATTAACTGCGCAAAACTCACAAACAGATCCAGTAAAATCTGGCTTGCATACGCAGCGATATGTGCCATCTGAAGAAGGGAGACATGTACCACCATGTTTACAGGGACCGGGAAAACAGGAAACTGGGAGACATTCATATGCAAACCATAAATCGCTGCACTTCATTCCAGCTGGACATGGGTTGCTTAAGCAGGCATTTGACCCTCTGCATCCAATCTGTACGGAGACATCACTTGGTCGTACTTCAGCTAAGTCATTTGATCCAGTAAATGGCATCACTTGATTATTGTATTTGAATATTTTGATGCATCCTTTAAAACCTATAATAAAATAAAAAAAGAAATCAGCAGAGCACACAACTGATAGATCAAGTGTTGTGCAAAATCTCCTGAGGTTTAGCTAAATAATATGATTCAGTTAAAGTTTGCAGCATTCATTAAACATATGAATAATACAATTCTGAAAAAGAATTTGAATTAATTGTCCTTTTCCCGTTCACTCCCAGTTCACATAACTCACTTTTGACACATTCCTGAATCATGTGTTATGCAATCAACTTAAGGTCAATTTAAACAACATTTTGTATCTGCAGTTATTTAGTTGGTACCACGTACAGCATGTTCTCAGGCCAATCTTTGACCCAAGCACTCAGCTAATGGTTAACTTATCTGACTTGATCAGACTGTATAGTGGGAACCCAACCTTATTGTGCAAACCTGCGTTTGTGAAGAAAATGCAGATTTAAACGCCATAATAACAAGAATATAGGAGCCCAGAAACTGATGTCTTGAGCATGACGCAGTCTTGATTACCACACATTTGCTGACGCTATAGAGATTGCTGGAAAGTAATGATGGCATATAAGCACAAATACCTTCAAACCAAACAGTAAGACAATTAAAGGATTAATCTTGTCCTGATGGGGCAGTTATTAAGGGAGCAATTGATTGCAAGTTCATTTAGAGGTAAATAGATTCAAAATTTCTTTATACTCTAGGTTTTTTCTAAATATAGAGAGTTGCATTCAATGCTCCACAAACTTGGCAGAGGAAAACAGCAGAGCAAGAAAGGGCTACCTTTGCTATCAGGCAGCACAGCCTATATATTATTAGGTCTTCTGGCTTCCCTACATGTAATAGACACAGCAACCTGGCCATAATGGATGGGAAGTGTTTAAAGAAGCTATAGGTTATTAGAAAGACTGCCAAACATCAGTTTAACATTGTCAATCATAGGCAAAGCCTGATGGATGTCCTGATGCAAGTTCACCGACCTGAAACGTTAACTCTCTTCCTCTCTCCACAGATGCTGCTCGACCTGTTGAATATTTCCAGCATTTTCTGTTTTTATTTCAGCATCACCTCTGTTTTGTTTTTGGCTCAGTTGTTATGTGTTAAGTTACCTTCAGGATACCCGAACGCCAATTGTGGTAACAATCAATTTGTTTCCCATTTACGCATTGCCAATGCTCCCACTGTGGGTTACTGACGCCATCAAACTATTACTCTGAAATAGGCTGTTCAGGTTGCATATGGGTGATGAGACAAATGTGAGGAGGGAACAGTCCAATAAGCTTCCCTGGGAATCTGTTCCAGCTCCAACCCTTTTCAATCTCCATATCAATATCTGTCTCCAACCCTGTCTCGGAGGTTCATCTATATTGACGATATCTGCCGTGTCTCTCAGGTTCAGACATTTTCTAAACTAGAGGCAACACTAAACAACAATGTTGCAAAACTGGTCAACTACTGCAAGACATGGTGCCTTCAACCCAGCAGCAACAAACAGTCTCAATTCAACTTCCACAATGCCAGGGTGAAGATGGAACTCAACATCTCCTTGGATGGTAAAGAGACTGAATCACAAACAACATCCCGTTTATCTTGCTGTTATTCTTGACCGAATATTGACGTACAAAAAACATCTGAGCAAGACAGCAGCAAAGATTGTAAAGCGAAACAACCTCCTTAGTAAACTTGCTGACTCTTCATGAGGTGCGGATGCTCAACTTGAGGACCTCAGCTCCTGCCATCATCTACTCACCTGCAGTCCTGTGCACCAGTATGGTGCAACTCATCCCATACCAGCCTTGTAGATACCCAGCTCAACACAACAATGTGGGGTACCCTCCAATCAACTCAACTCTCCTGGCTCCAAGTCCTGAGAAATATCCCCCCCGCACCACCTCACCACCAACACCGCCCCCCCCCCCCCCCCCCCCCCCCCCCCCCCAAACAAAGCCCTCATATAAAGAGGGAGATTGCAAAAAGAAAGCTCCTGGAGAGAGTTTATATCAACCTAAGCCTGCTGCTACACAAGGATCAAACCAATCCACCTCCCATCACGCCAGCCTGTAGGGCTAAGACCACGATGCCAAGGAATAACAGCAGAGGCTCAGTGGTAGCAAGAATGGAACCAACATGTCACCATTAAAAACCACTTTCTCATCACAGATCCCAGCCTGTCCACCTGGCTTCAACCTCCCATGCCAACATTGGGCACTCCTCAACCGTTTCAGCACTGGCCAAAGCCTTTGTGCAGCAAATTGGCACAAGTGGTGCCTTGGAGGGAACCCGGACTGCAGCTGTGGGGCACCCCAATCAATGGCTCACATCACTGAAGACTGCCCCCTGAAACATTCAGTGGAGGGCTCAGAGAGATCCATTTAGCCACTATGGAAGCTATTGCCTGGCTTGATGATTACTGCACATGCAAAAAAAAAGTTTAGAATAAGATGCATTATTTAACTAGTGGATGACATCTACACCACAACCAACAGGAGCAATGTGAGAGAGCTATATAACTTTGCAGCCCGCTTGATTGGCACCACATCTACAACATTCAATCTCTCCACCACCGACGCTTAGTAGCAGCAGTGTGTACTATCTACAAGATGCACTGCAGCAATTCACCAAAGATCCTTAGACAGCACCTTCCAAACCCACGACCACTTCCACCTAGAAGGACAAGGGCAGCAGATAAATGGGAACACCACCACCTGCAAGTTCCCCACTAAGCCACTCACCATCCTGACTTGGAAATATATCGCCATTCCTTCGAAGTCGCTGGGTTAAAATCCTGGAATTCCCTCCCTAACAGCATTGTGGGGCAACCCACAGCATATCAACTGCAGTGATTCAAGAAGGCAGCTCACCACCACTTTCTCAAGGGCAACTAGGGATGGGCAATAAATGCTGGCCAGCCAGCGACACCCGTGTCCCACGAATGAATTTAAAAAATCGAGAACTCCCTACTCTTTTGGGAACCATATCCCTCTATTCACATCTTATTCGTGTATTTGTCAAGACACCCCTTAAAAGTCATTATCATATTTGCTTCCACTACCTCCCCTGGCAGTGAGTTCCAGGCACCCGCCACTCTCTGTGCAAAAGACTTGCCTCGTACATCTCCTTTAAACCTTGCCCCTCACACCTTAAATCTATGTCCCCTAGTAATTGACTCTTCTACCCTGGGAAAAAGCTTCTGACTATCCAAAGCTCCTACAATCTATTATTATGGTACTGCAGTACCGTACTGACAGCTCCAGGTGGTTATGAAGAGAGTAGCTGTGTTAAATTTGGGGCTATGAATACAGATGTTTGCTTTTATAAGAGATTAAGTTCTTGAAGGGATTTTAATATACTGAATGGGATTTTATCGATGGGATCATTTCTTTTATGTGATGAAGTTTGTAATAGATACTTCAGAACTTTATTTTATTTAACCTCAGCATCCTGAGGTCTGCTCATGGTGGATCCTGGATGAGTTGACATGGAGGGTATAAGGGCAAAGGGTCGTGGGTAGGGGCATGGGTTGGCATGAGTTGGTGCTAAGTTGGCATAGGACCTACAAAGAGCTATGGGATGAATGGGTGTCATGTGGTCATGTGTTGACATGGAGTTAAGAAAGCCATGTTGGGGGGGTGGCGGGGCTGTGGATAGATGTGCATAGGTTGACATGCAGGCTATGAGGACCGTAGGGGGTGGATAGAGAGGCACAGGTTGGCTTGGAGGGTATGAAAGGCCATGGAAGGGTCAATGGAGGAGCTTACGTTGGCTTAAATCTTTTTAAAGACAATGGAGGATAGGTTGAGGGGCATAGGTTGGTACGGGAAGTATGAGGGGCCAAGGAAGATGGATGGTGGGCATGAGGTGGCATAGGTGGGACATAGAGAGTGTGGGGGTTGAGGGGTTGTGAGGGGCGGTGGCTATTTTCTTTGTTTTATTTTTATTATAATTGGACAAAGTCCCAGTGCATTTAAAAGGTGGGCTTTTTAAACAGTGCCCGTCAACATCCTGCTGCCCCTATGGCTGCCTCTGCACGGTTTCCGGTGGTGATGGGCCTGACTCCAGTTAGCACCCACCTTCCCAGCACAAAAATCCAAACGTTCAGGGAGATTTCTCCTGAGTCAGGTTTGGGGAGTTGGGAATTTCCCCAACTCTGCACACCTGACCTGAAGTGAAAATTTGGCCCAGATTAAAAAGGGGGTTTTAGGTCTCAGTTTGACATGGATTCTCCCAAAATAATTCCAAGTGCGGAATTCGCATGAAAACTGGAATAACTCACGCCAAATTTTTTAGTGTGATATTCAGAATGAATCTCCCACACTCTGAGCACTACAGAGTGTCCAAGCATGATTCACTCTGAAAATCAGGGGGCGTGGCCTATTCCCACTGGAAAGGCCGGCAGCAGAGTGCTGAGTGGACCAATGAGCATGTGCCGATCTGTCAGTGCGGAGATCAATGCAGGCGCAGCTGGCCAGCCCGCGACCCTACATCGATGCCCCTCCGACCCCGCCACCCCCCTGATCGCTGGCCTCCCAGACCTCTCCGGCCAGCCCCAATGTCCCCCCCGGCAGCCCTGACCCCCTCCAGCAGCCCCGACCCGCCCCCCCCCACCACCAGCTGGCCAGCCCCGATCACCCCCTTCCCTTCCCCTGCCATTGATCTCGAATGCAGATTGGCAGAGCGGGTCCCCCCCCACCCCCACTGATCGGCCACTACAGGCCCAGCCTCCAATAGGCCACGCCCCTCTTTCCCCACCCCCTTGGCGCTGCCTGATGCTCAGTGGGCAATGCAAAGGTGCCCCTTTGGCATTGCCAGTTTGCCCCTTGGGAAGTGCCAGTGGGTCAGGGTGGAACTGCCCAAGGGGCATGCCCCTTACCCTGACCTCCTGAGGGGGGCTCAATGGCCTCTGTCCCCTCCAGCAAGGTCATCTGCCTGTTCCCCGTTAGTGCGGAGCAGGAGTAAACCCCGCTGGAGTGAACCACTACCTGCAGTAGGGGAGGGGGGGCAGTGGCTGGTGGTGCGGGGAGATGCTAGTGGGCCTGGAGACTTCAGTCCCGGGCCTGCTAATGGGATGCAAATTCCAATTTAACTATTGAAATCAGCTCCGCGCTGGACTCCAAAAATCTCGTGGAGATGCGCAGAGGCCATGGCGCCCAGCGGAGAGCCCGCGAAACGGCCTCCGTTGATGTCTCTTGGCCCATTGAGCTGCTAGAGCAGCACAGCGGGCTGGGAAAATCTCCCCCGTAAAGCGGCCACTAATACAAAATCATGTAACACACTGCAAAGGGCCCAATATTAATTCTGTCCAAGTTGAGCGGCTGAATTTCTGTTTCAGTTTCGTATTCATCCATCAAAACCATACACTGGTTACTTTAACGTCTGCATCTCATCATAGGGATGGCAGTGAGATGCCCACTGGCCAGAAACCACGCCCTTTCCCCCCTTTCTAAGGAGCAATTTCTAGCAGGTCAGCCAGAGGCTTATTTTGAGTGGGAAGGTGCCTTTTAAAGAATCTCTTAAAATTAGTTAAGCAGCCTCTATTGTTTCCTTGCTGAAAAAAAAATGGAATCAGCTGGAAATAAATTGCGTGCCAACCCGACATTTTCCACAGCTTCCCTGGAGATGTTTGTGGAAGATGTGAGAAGGGAACTCTTGTTCTTGAGCCAAAATGGGCGGGGAGGGGGGAGGGGGGGAGGTATGCAGGGGTTGTATTTGCTGCTAAATATGTTGACCATTTGGTATGGAGAAAGATTTCAGATTTAGAAACTTATAGAATCATAGAATCCCTACAGTACAGAAGGAGGCCATTCGGCCCATCTAGTCTGTACCGACCACAATCCCACCCAGGCCCTATTCCTGTAACCCCACACATTTACCCTGTTAATCCCCCTGACACTAAGGTCAACTGAGCATGTCCAATTAACCTAACATGCACATCTTTGAACTGTGGGGGGAAACCGGAGCACCCGGAGGAAACCCATGCAGAGAAAGTGCAAACTTCACACAGACAGTGACCCAAGCCGGGAATCGAACCCAGGTCCCTGGCGCTGTGAGGCAGCAGTGCTAACCACTGTGCTACCTTGCCGCCCCACACTTTTGGAGTCTCACCTCAGGATCTGAATACAAAGCAGGTCCAATGACCTGACCAGAGTTGTAAGTGTGAGTACTGCTCTTCATTGATCTCTGTCTCTCTCTATAACACATACCAACATTCCTTCAACCTCCTTCTTCAGTACTATCAGAAATACTCCTGCTTCATCACCTAGCACAAAGATGTCATGATTGATCAATTGGGCCAGTGGGCTGACAAATGGCAGATGGAGTTTAATTTAGACAAATGCGAGGTGATGCATTTTGGTAGATTGAACCAGGGCAGGACTTACTTAGTTAATAGTAGGGCGTTGGGGAGAGTTACAGAACAAAGAGATCTAGGGGTACATGTTCATAGCTCCTTGAAAGTGGAGTCACAGGTGGAGAGAGTGGTGAAGAAGGCATTCGGCATGCTTGGTTTCATCAGTCAGAACATTGAATACAGGAGTTGGAATGTCTTGTTGAAGTTGTACAAGACATTGGTAAGGCCACACTTGGAATACTGTGTGCAATTCTGGTCACCGTATTATAGAAAGAATATTATTAAACTAGAAAGCGTGCAGAAAAGATTTACTAGGATGCTACCAGGACTTGATGGATTGAGTTGTAAGGAGAGGCTGGATAGACTGGGACTTTTTTCTCTGGAGCATTGGAGGTTGAGGGGTGATCTTATAGAGGTCTATAAAATAATGAGGGGCACAGATCAGCTAGATAGTCAATATCTTTTCTAAAGGTAGGGGAGTCTACAACTAAAGGGCATAGGTTTAAGGTGAGAGGGGAGAGATACAAAAGTGTCCAGAGGGGCATTTTTTTCACACAGAGCGTGGTGAGTGTCTGGAACAAGCTGCTAGAGGTAGTAGTAGAGGCGGGTACAATTTTGTCTTTTAAAAAACATTTAGACAGTTACACGGGTACGATGGGTATAGAGGGATATGGGCCAAATGCGGGCAATTGGGATTAGCTTGGGGTTTTAAAAAAAAGGGCGGCATGGACAAGTTAGGCCGAAGGGCCTGTTTCCATGCTGTAAACCTCTATGACTCTATGATTCTATGCTGGTGTGCATAGACCTGAGTACTAGATACTATACGGTACTTGGATAAGATACTGTAAGGTCATTCAGCACATGTTTGGGAGTTGGCCAAGCTGGCCGATTAAATGGTGTTGTTCTTGCGATTAATTCTGTGACTTTGAATGTTGTTCTTTCAGTCCGAGGTGTGACAAAAGGCACACCCTAATTCTCATTAAAAACGTGGCTGTAAATACTTAATTAGTTGTTCAGGTGTTTTAGAGAATAACTTTTGGCGTTGGGAATTAAAGACTTAACTAAAGAATGTGGAATAAATGCAATCAGCCTAGGTTCAGAGTCTATTCCACTTAACAGGTTGGGGCCATGTTGACTTAAGAGGTTAACAGCTAGAAAGGCAAGATCATGAAAGAGCAGATTGGCTTAATTAACTGGGTTGGAGGTTGGCATCTGGAATCCTCGCAGTTATGGCAGTTATGAGATGTTTTTGTTTGACAACAAAGTAAATTTGAAAGATGTAAAAACAATATACTTCATCAGGTAAAAGAAGAAACTATAAATGACGGACAATTAAGCTAAAGTCATTTGAGAACAGCGCAGAGCAGGCTATATTGTCATAGTAATTGGTGGAGCTGAGGGAAGTTTTCAATTTCAATTTATCTGGATGTTAATGCTGAAAGACAAAGTTGCAGTTTGGACCTGGTCTGGTTTGCAGCTCATTAAGAGATAGCTAAAGTAAATGATAATTTGCTAGGTGTGCACGGTAAGCAGGATGAAAATATTAACTTCATCAATCACCGTGTGGAATGTGGTCGAGGCTTAATCTCAGTTTCAATTTTGTGAGGGAACAGAAGCTGAAAGATTGCCAAGTTTGAAACTAGCGGGAGAATCTACAGTGGGTCTCACAGAGTCTTGTGGCAAAGAAAGCAACAAGGTCAGATTGAAAGTATTGAAAAGTTAACCAGAATAAGGGAGTGGCGGATCCATAGTTAAGAGGTGGTAAACAAAGGTTTTACCTCTGACAATAGCTGGAGCTAAAGAGAATTCTCCAGAGGACAGTGGCACGCTTACATAGAATCCCTCCACAGGACGGAGGGAGGTCATTTGGCCCATTGAGTCTGCACCAACTCTCTGAAAGAGCACCTTACCCAGGCCCAATCCCCTGCCCTATCCCCATAACTCTGCGCATTTACCATGGCTAATCCATCTTTGGAAACTACCAGGTTGGCAGTACCAATCTGTGCCAGGGCCCAGTACCAGGAGCAGACCCTCTGGGGAGGCAATAAGGGGGCGGGTTCCATTATGTGTGGTGAGGAGTGGGGAGAGAGAGCACCAACATCTTTGAAGGGGGGGGCGGGACTTGGCAGTGATGGGGGAGCAGCCATGGAGGGGGGATCTTGCAGTAACAGCTTGGAGAGGGAAGCGGGCATTGGTGGGGTGTGAGCATTGAGGGGGAAGTGGGAATTGGGAGGGAGTGATGGTGATTCCTCCTCAATGGTTGTGAGAGGCCCTAATAGGAGTGTCATTGGGGTAGGGGAATGCCCCAATAATTGTGCAGTTGGGGTAGGGGAAAGCTCTAATAGTTGTGCTGTTGAGATAGGGTTCGGGGGAAAGCCCCTGATACCTTTGTGGTGGGGGGAGGGGGAGGATTGGTGGTGCCCCAATTTTTGTGGTTTGCATGCAATTGTCTTGGATGTGTAAACTTACCATGGACAATTACCCTGCACTAGAAACCATCCGAAAATGAGGTTTAAATTGCAAGCTTCAAAAGGTTGCAACGGGTTACATCAATAGTTACCCAGAAAAAGTTAGAATAATTAAAACCCTTTCTAGCAGCTGATTAACTATTGTACAGACCCACACCGACCCCCTACAGGACTTCCTCCACACCCCTGAACCCCCAAGAGACGCTCCCACAACCTGATGACCCCTAGCAATGGGACTCCCCCACCCTCCCAACTAACCCCACTCCCCCAGTGGGATGCTTCAACACCTGGCTAGATGGGATCCCCCAACCCCCAACTCCTCCTCCCCCCGACCCCATGGGATACCTTCACCCCAGCCCCAAATACTGCGCCCTGAATGCCCGACATACACACCACTTGCCTGGATGGGTGCATCATCAACAGCCCTCAAGAAGGTTGCCCCCATTCAGGACAAAGCTGTCTTCCTGATTAGCACCTTTGCCTGGACTTCACATCCACCTTGTCCAACATTGGTTCATTGCCATTGTTGTCCGTACCATCTATAAATTGGGTCAGAATTGTGGAATTCCCTTACATAGTACCACCCACCATGAGAACATGATCAGCACAGTGATTAAAGCGATTCAAGGAGAAGGACCATCACCCACCTCTCAGTGTAATAAGGACTGGGCAGTGAAATGTAGCTTTATTGGTGTTACCCACATCTAAAGAACAAATACATGAACCAAATAAATCCAAACTGTCTGCCTCCTCTTCTATGTGGAACACCTTGCCTGCCTCATCCAGTACACTCAATTCCATAACAATTTCACAGAACAAGCTGTTGGCTTAGCTTTTCCAATTCCATTTGAAGTATTTAACTGCCTCCCTAATTGCAGATCACAGCTGAATTAGAGGATTAATGTTGTTCCATTTTCATTGGCGACCTCTCTGTATGGGAGAGAAAGGCCACATATCAACCGCCAGACAAAAATTAGCAACATTTTGTATAAACTAGTCTCTCAAATTCTTTAGTAATTCATAGTTAGTTTCTGAATAACACATCAGCAGCATTTGCAATGCTACACTGATTAATATTACACTGCACTGATGAATAATATATTATTTTCAGCCTTACAAATGTTTTACATTTTGGGCTTTTTAAATTAGCTTCCTTCTCATTGCACCTCGGCTGAACATTATTAAATTTTATAATAACTTTAGATTTCTGTAAATAGAAATCTAAGTACCAAGACTGTTTCAACCCACATAAATTATAGTTCTTTGTGGTTACTGTCGACACTGGGGATATACAGCAGACTTTCTTCTTGAAAGCAAAAATGCACTTCACAAAAATGGCAATTCAAATACTGCATAAGGTAGCCTCGGGTTAGATAGCTTTCAAAGGCTACTCATTCAACATGTCTGCTTGATGTCCTTGAGAACTATGACTATTTGCACGCAAATGAGTAGCAGCAAGGAGAGGCACAGTTTGGTTATGAAGTATTCACTTAGGGCATGTACTCATTCCTAATGCTCATGTTCTGAAAATTACACATCTTTTATCCTATGGAGTGTTGCCTTGGAGTATTGAGTTTTTTTACATAAATGAGGAAACAAAGAGCATTTGATCTAATCTGATTTATTTAAAAGACACATTTAGATACTTTCAGCATTCAGGCAGTTATTTCCATTGGACAACCATCTCAACCAAGACCATGAAATCCAGCTGATTTTAATGATTTGTCTCACTATTTTACTTTACTCATAGAACATAGAACAGTACAGCACAGAACAGGCCCTTCGGCCCACGATGTTGTGCCGAGCTTTATCTGAAACCAAGATCAAGCTATCCCACTCCCTATCATCCTGGTGTGCTCCATGTGCCTATCATGTGTCTACAGCTCCATGTGCCTATACTCTTTACATAAATACCTATATTTGTAACGCTGGGTGACAAAATATATTAACAATGAAGATAATAATTTGATCAGGGTTACAAAATAGTATTTTCAATGTACTAATAAGCAAAATTGTGTTGAAATGCTACAAAGCACCCTGTCATCATATAATCCTGTGATAGTCCAGCTTGGCTATCAAAATCATTTTCTACCTCCTCTTCTGCATCGCACAACATTAACCTCAAAACCCCAGCATGTTTGTAGTGGTGGGAATATTTTTTTTCAGTCTTAATGATACATTAAGTAGTCTCGCAACACCAGGTTAAAGTCCAACAGGTTTATTTGGCAGCACAAGCTTTCGGAGCGCCGCTCCTTCATCAGCACGTACCTGATGAAGGAGCGGCACTCCGAAAACTCGTGCTACCAAATAAACCTGTTGAACTTTAACCTGGTGTTGTGAGACTACTTACTGTGCTTACCCCAGTCCAACACCGGCAACTCCACATTAATGATACATATTATCTAAAGAGAGATTGCCAAGAGCGAGAGGAATAAGCATTTTCACATTGGCGTCATCGTAACCACATGTGGTCTACACATCTATTATCTACAAATAAACAAATAAAAGTTGGGTTCCTAGAATTGTAATTGTAAATAATTTACCTAATTTGGTAAATTTGGGAGAGGCTGTTTGAGGGTAAATCCACATCTGGTATGTGGCAGTCTTTTAAGGAACGGTTGTTAGGGCTACAGGACAAGCATGTGCCTGTAAAAAAGAAGGATAGGAAGGGTAGGATTAGAGAACCGTGGATAACCAGGGAAATTGAGGGGCTGGTCAAAAAGAAAAGAGAGGCGTATGTTAGGTCCAAGCAGCTAAAAACGGAGGGAGCTCTGGAGGAGTACAAAGAAAGTAGGAAAGAACTCAAACGGGGAATTAGAAGTGCAAAAAGGGGTCACGAAATGTTCTTGGCAGACAGGATTAAGGAGAATCCCAAGGCATTTTATTCATACGTTAGGAACAAAAGGGTTGTTAGGGAAAAAATCGGACCTCTCAGGGACAAAAGTGGGGACTTATGCTTGGAGCCCAAAGAAGTAGGGGAGATCCTAAATGAATACTTTGCGTCGGTATTCACAAAGGAGAGGGATGTGTTGACTGGGAGTGTCTCTGAGGGGAGTGTTGAACCGTTGGAGAAAATCTCCATTACAAAGGAGGAAGTGTTAGGTTTGTTAGAGAATATAAAGACTGACAAATCCCCAGGGCCTGATGGAATCTATCCAAGGCTGCTCAGGGAGACGAGAGGTGAAATCGTTGGGCCTCTGACGCAAATCTTTGTCTCGTCACTGGACGCAGGTGAGGTCCCAGAGGATTGGAGGATAGCCAATGTGGTCCCGTTATTTAAGAAGGGTAGGAAGGATAACTCGGGTAATTATAGGCCGGTGAGCTTGACGTCCGTGGTGGGGAAGTTGTTGGAGAAGATTCTTAGAGATAGGATGTATGCGCATTTAGAAAGGAATAAACTCATTAACGATAGTCAGCATGGTTTTGTGAGAGGGAGGTCATGCCTCACTAACCTGGTGGTGTTTTTTGAAGAAGTGACCAAAATGGTTGACGAAGGAAGGGCCGTGGATGTTGTCTATATGGACTTTAGTAAAGCGTTTGACAAAGTCCCTCATGGTAGGCTAGTGAAAAAGGTTGGATCTCATGGGATAAAGGGGGAGGTGGCTAGATGGGTGGAGAACTGGCTTGGTCATAGAAGCCAGAGGGTGGTAGTGGAAGGGTCTTTTTCCGGCTGGAGGCCTGTGACTAGTGGTGTACCGCAGGGCTCTGTATTGGGACCTCTGCTGTTTGTGATTTATATAAATGATCTGGAAGAAGGAGTAACTGGGGTGATCAGTAAGTTTGCGGACGACACAAAACTGGCAGGACTTGCAGATAGTGAGGAACATTGTCAGAGGCTACAGAAGGATATAGATAGGCTGGAAATTTGGGCAAGGAAATGGCAGATGGAGTTCAATCCTGATAAATGCGAAGTGATGCATTTTGGTGGGAATAATGTAGGGAGGAGCTACACGATAAATGGAAGAACCATAAAGGGTGTAGAGACGCAGAGGGACCTGGGTGTACAAGTCCACAGATCTTTGAAGGTGACGTCACAGGTGGAGAAGGTGGTGAAGAAGGCATATGGCATGCTTGCCTTTATAGGACGGGGCATAGAGTATAAGAGTTGGGGTCTGATGTTGCAGATGTATAGAACTTTGGTTCGGCCGCATTTGGAATACTGCGTCCAGTTCTGGTCGCCACACTACCAGAAGGACGTGGAGGCTTTGGAGAGAGTACAGAGGAGGTTTACCAGGATGTTGCCTGGTATGGAGGGGCTTGGTTATAAGGAGAGATTGGGGAAACTGGGGTTGTTCTCCTTGGAAAGACGGAGGATGAGGGGAGACTTAATAGAGGTGTATAAAATTATGAAAGGCATAGATAGGGTGAACGGTGGGAAGCTTTTCCCCGGGTCGGTGGTGACGTTCACGAGGGGTCATAAGTTCAAGGTGAAGGGGGGGAGGTTTAACACAGATATCAGAAGGACATATTTTACACAGAGGGTCGTGGGGGCCTGGAATGTGTTGCCGGGCAAGGTGGTGGAGGCGGACACACTGGGAACGTTTAAGACTTATCTGGACAGCTATATGAACGGAGTGGGAATGGAGGGATACAAAAGAGTGGTCTAGCTTGGACCAGGGAGCGGCGCGGGCTAATTGTTCCTTGTTTCTCGTTTCAAGGCTTCATTCTATGATCATCTTGCTGGTGCCAGTACAGAGCGAGACTGCGGATAGTTGGGAACCTGTCTCGGGGGCAGGGAATTCATATGGTGTTCGTGGAAGTGGAAATGACTAGGGTTGGGAAGCATTTTCCGATCAGGGCCAGTGTGATCTCCTGGACTCGTTTCGATCGCCTCAGGGGGTCGGAGAGGAATTTCCCAGATTTTTTTCCCCCCATATTGGCCCTGGGGTTTTCACTCTGGGTTTTCGCCTCTCCCTGGAGATCACATGGTCTGGAATGGGGGGGTGGGGGTGAGTTAATAGGTTGTGATGAACAAAGCATCGTAGCTGTGAGGGACAGCTCGGTGGATAGGATATTGGTATGTAGATAGGCTGGAAAATTGGGCGGGGATCCTGGATTCAGGATTCAATCCTGGACCGGGGAGCGGCGCGGGCTTGGAGGGCCGAAGGGCCTGTTCCTGTGCTGTGTTGTTCTTTGTTCTTTGTTCTTATGGTTTAAGTGGACTGTGCAATGCAATGCTGCAAGCTATCACCTGTTTCTCACTTGTTCCCTGACCATATGTAGACATTTCTAGGTGTCCAGATCACCAACAACCTGTCCTGCTCCCTCCATTCTGACACTGCAGTTAAGAAAGCCCACCAATGCCTCTACTTTCTCAGGAGGCTAAGGAAATTTGGCATGTCCTCTACGACTCTCACCAACGTTTACAGATGCGCCATAGAAAGCATCCTTTCTTGTTGTATCACAGCTTGGTATGGCTCCTGCTCTGTCCAAGACCACAAGAAACTACAAAGGGTCTTGAACGAAGCCCAGTCCATCACTCAAACCATCTTTCCATCCATTTAACTTGTCTGCACTTCCTGCTGCCTCGGCAAAGCAGCCAGCAAAATCAAGGACCCCACGCACCCCGGACATACTCTCTTCCACCTTCTCTTCCGTTGGAAAAACGATCCAAAAGTCTGAGATCACGTACCAACCGACTCAAGAACAGCTTCTTCCCTGTTCAGACTTTTGAATGGACCTATCTTATATTAAGTTGATTTTTCTCAACACCCTAATTATAACTGTAACACTACATTCTGCACCTTCTCCTTTCCTTCTCTATGTACGGCATGCTTTGTCTGTATGGTTCGCAAGAAACAATACTTTTCACTGTATACTAATACATGTGACAATAATAAATCAAATCAAATCAAATCAAAAAACTCTTCATGTTGATCCACAAGTGGAATATAAAGCTTAAATTGGTCACTTATTCTGCCGATCTGCTGAGTGCTTCCAATCTTTTCTGTTATTGTTTCGCATTTCCAGTGTCTACAGTTGTTTTTCTGATCCTTGTCACATATACTGCTTAAACCACATGCTAATTGAACAATTAAAATGCTAAAGGTTAGATTTTGACTTTAAATGTAAAGTGGCAGAATGGCTCTAGGAACGTCTATGGATCTTTCCATTATTGTTTTGTCTTTACAAGATATGGAAAATACATGTGGTATGGAATAAATACTGCTTTCAGAAGCCAACTTGTATATTCCTATATTATCTATAAATTGCTCAAGCTTTCCTTTCATCACTTATAATGTAAAGTGTGCCTGCCAGTTGGACATCCTCCGACTAATCTATTTTTCAGTTGTTGCTCTAATTACTAATACTGTATTACAAGCCAGCATGAACCACCTAAGAAGACAACTGTGGCTTAATTGCAGTCGTTCCCTCAGTAGAAGTAATACAAATCACAGGATTATCATAAAATAACAAAGCTAATTTAGTTTGGTTTTCTTTCATCAAGCTCTTGGGAATACTCTCTCATGAAGACTTTCTAAGATAGCAGAATTTGTATGCGTTTACCTGATATGTTTTCTTTCCTAATCAGCAACCTTTCTATCCTACTCACAAGGGCAATGATAGTCTTGCAATCTTAATTATTTCATGCACCCCATTTCATCATTTATAACAGTCATACTTAGAATGGAAATATTTTCTGCCTCCTCTTCTAACTTCCCCTCCTCCACATCTCCCTGCTGCCATGGGAACCCTAGCCCATGAATTCATCTCTTGGTTATACGAAGTTATGAAATAAGAGTCTATGTAGGTCATTCGCCCCCTCAACCCTACTCTGTCACGCAATAAGCTCATGGCTGATGTGTTTGTCTTTCAAATTCCACATTCTAAGCTACCCCGATAACCTCTGATTCCCTTGCCTAACAAGAAACTTACACTGCCTTCTGAAGCAGAGAGTTCCAAAGTCGTACAACCCTCAGAGAGAAAAAAATTACTTTCCTCGCTGTCGTAAAAGGGCAAATCCTAATTTTAAAACAGTCCCCTTTAGTTTTAGACTCACCCACAAGAAGAAACATCCTTCCCACATCCACCTTACACCACTCAGGATTTTATATACTTCAGTCAAGTCATCCATCACATGTCTGACATCTCGAAAGCTCTTGCACTCAGCTTTTTCTGTCTCAACCCTAAACAAGTTTCAGCTGATAGCGACATTTAAGGGGCATCTAGACAAATACAGGAATAGGATGGGAGTGAAAGAATACAGACTACGTAAGTGCATACGGTTTTAGTTTGGGCAGGCATCATGATCGGCGCAGGCTTGAAGGGCCAAAGGACCTGTTCCTGTGTGGTACTGTTCTTTGTTCTTTGATCTAAAGCACTTTTGCCTATTGCCCTATCTGCACAAAGTTCACCATTCCCATCATCATATCCTCTCCAAACTCTACTGGCTCCTTCTCTCATTAAGTAAAAATTCTTGAATTCACTTCCAAATCCCTTCATCCCTTATCCTGCCCTATATTAGTGATTTTCACCTGCCTTATATTCCCATATACCCACCACTCTTCCAATATCAGTTTTCCCCTTTACTCAATTGGTGACTGCTTGATCGGCCATTACAGTACTGTTTCTAAGTCCCATTTCCCCCTGATGTTCCACTTCCCTCCCTGTTTTTGCAACCTTTCTCTTTCTATTTCTCCTCCAGTCTCACTTCCCCTTTCCCTCTCTTGTTTAACCTTAGTCCTGGTTTTACATTCTTACTGTTAAGCGCCTCGGCAAATCTTCTTGCATATGAAGGGTATAGAGTTGCATAGAATTTACAACACAAAAATTGGGCATTTAGACCTGTTAGTCTATGTCAGTGTTTCACACGAGTCTCCTACCTGTCTTCATCTAACTCTATCAGCATAGCTTCCTGTTTAGTTCTTCCTCAGAGACTGTGGAAATGCAAGTAGTTTGCTCTGTACGGATACTCTATTTTTTCTATTTGGCAATAAATATTAGAGTTAAATATTCAAATATTGTCTCCCATTCATTGCCAATAAATATTTAGAACGCTATAATGGCCTCTTTTAATTTACCACTTATGCATGTTGTGGGAACCTTCAAGCTGGTAGCTAGTCTATTTGTAGAGATATGATATGATATAGTGGACATCATTAAAATACCCTTCATAGTTGCTATGATACTCATTAAAATTAACTAAAATAAATGTGGCTTTTTAAAAAGTCCCCACACATAAAAAACAAATATAAATCTAATTCCAGCAGTGAGGGAGATACATTATCTCACAAATCATAGACAGAGGTTCAATTGTTCCCTACTGAATGTTGCTTTATGTCAACAGGATTTAAATTTCTTTTGTTGCAAACATCATTCTTGGTGCATGGAGAGTCAATACAAAATATTGGATAAACATGGAAAGACATATAAAATAAGGGGAAACATGGAAAGACAATCTAAGCATGAAGAAGGAACTAAAGGAAATCCTTATTAGTCAGGAAATTGTACTAGGGAAATTGATGGGATTCAAACCCGATAAGTCCCTGGGGCCTGATACTCTGCACCCTAGAGTACTCAAGGAAGTGGCCCTAGAAATAGTGGATGCATTGGTGATCATTTTCCAGCATTCTATAGACTCTGGAAGAGTTCCAGTGGATTGGAGAGTAGCTAATATAACCCCACTTTTTAAAAAAGGAGGGAGAGAAAAAACGGGGAATTATAGACCGGTTAGCCTGACATCGGTGGTGGGGAAATGCTGGAATCAATTATTAAGGATGTAATAACTGAGCATTTGGAAAGCGGTGACAGGATTGGTCCATGTCAGCATGGATTCACTAAAGGGAAATCGTGCTTGACAAATCTTCTGGAATTTTTTGAGGATATGACCAGTAGAGTGGACAAGGGTGAACCAGTGGATGTTGTGTATCCGGACTTACAAAAGGCTTTTGACAAAGTTCTACAGAAGAGATTAGTGAGCAAAATTAAAGCTCATGGTATTGGGGGTAATGTATTGACGTGGATAGAGAACTGGTAGGCAGACAGGAAGCAGAGAGTGGGAATAAACAGGTCCTTTTCAGAGTGGCAGGCAGTGATTAGTGGGGTACCGCAGGGTTCAGTGCTGGGACCCCAGCTATTCACAATATAATTGATGATTTGGACGAAGGAATTGAATGCAATACCTCCAAATTTGTGGACGACACTAAGCTGGGTGGCAATGTGTGCTGTGAGGTGAATGGTAAGAGGTTGCAAGATGACTTGAAAAGGCTGGCTGAGTGGGCAAATACTTGGTAAATGTAATATAATGTGTGTAAATATGAAGTTAGTCACATAGGCAAAAACAGGATGGGTTTATTATCTGAAGGTTATTATCTGAATGATGGCAGTTTATCATAGAAATCATAGAAACCCTACAGTGCAGAAGGAGGCCATTCGGCCCATCGAGTCTGCACCGACCACAATCCCACCCAGGCCCTATCCCCACATATTTACCCACTAATCTCTCTAACCTACGCATCTCAGGGCTCTAAGGGGCAATTTTTAACCTGGCCAATCAACCTAACCCGCACATCTTTGGACTGTAGGAGGAAACTGGAGCGCCCGGAGGAAACCCACGCAGACACGAGGAGAATGTGCAAACTCCACACAGACAGTGACCCAAGCCGGGAATCGAACCGAGGTCCCTGGAGCTGTGAAGCAGCAATGCTAACCACTGTGCTACCGTGCCGCCCCTGTTTAGGAAAAGGGGAAGTGCAACGTGACCTGGGTGTCATGGTGGAATAGTCACTGAAAGTTGCCATGCAGGTACAGCAGGCGGTGAGGAAAGCTAATGGCATGCTGGCCTTCATGGCAAGAGGATTTGAGTAGAGGAGTAAGGATGTCTTGCTGCTGTTATACAGGGCCTTGGTGAGGCCACACCTTGAGTATTGTGTGCAGTTTTGGTCTCCTAATCTGAGGAAGGACATTCTTGCTACTGAGGGAGTCCAGCGAAGGTTCGCCAGACTGATTCCTGGAATGGCAGGACTGACATATGAAGAGAGACTGGATCGATTGGGCTTGTACTCACTGGAATTTAGAAGAATGAGAGGGGATCTCATAGAAACATATAAAATCCTGATGGGACTGGACAGGCTAGATTCTGGAAAAATGTTCCCAATGTTGGGGAAGTCCAGAATTAGGGATCACAGTCTAAGAATAAGGGGTAAGCCATTCAGGACTGAGATGAGGAAGAACTTCTTCACTCAGAGAGTTGTGAACCTGTGGAGTTCTCTACCATGGAAAGCTGTTGGGGCCAGTTCATTAGATTTGTTCAAGAGGGAGCTCGATGTGGCCCTTGTGGCTAAAGGGATCAAGGGGTATGGAGAGAAAGCGGGAGTGGGATACTGAAAGTGCATGATCAGCCATGGTCATATTGAATGGTGGTGCAGGCTCGAAGGGCCGAATGGCCTCCTCCTGTACCTATTTTCTATGTTTCTATATTTCTATAAAATAAGGGGAAAACATGGAAAGAAAATATAAAATAAGGGGAAAATATGGAGAAACAATATAAAATATAAAATAAGGGGTAAAATTCTTAAGGGGGTGCAGGAGCAGAGAGACCTGGGTGTAAATGCATATAGATCATTGATTGTGGCAGGGCAGGTAGAGAGAACAATTAATAAATCATACAGTATCCTGAGCTTTATTAATAGAGGCATAGAATGCAAGGGCAAGGAGGTTACATGAACTTATACAACCACGAGTTAGACCTCAACTGGAATATTGTGTACAGTTCTGGGTGCCATACTACAGGAAGGATGTGAATGCATTGGAGAGAGTGCAGAAGAGGTTTACAAGAATGGTTCCAGGGATGAGAAACTTCAGTTATGAGGATAGATTGGAGATGTTGGAACTGTTCTCCGAGGAGAGAAGAAAGCTAAGGAGAGATTCAAAATCATGAGGTGCTGGAAAGAATAGATAGGAAGAAACTTCCCACTTGTAAAAGGATCAGGAATGAAAGGGCACAGATTTAAGGTGATCTGCAAAAGAAGCAAATGTGATGTGAGAAAAATCTTTTTCATACGACATGTGGTTTGGGATCTGGAACATACCGCCTGGAAGTGTGGTGGAGACAGATTCAATTGAGGCATTTAAGAGAGCATTAGATGATTCCTTGAATAGAAGCAATGTGCAGAGATATGGGGACAAGGCAGGAGAATGGCACTAAGTGATGATGTTCATTTGGGGAGTTGGTGTGGACACAGTGGGCCTCCTCTGCGCCATAATAATTCTGTGGTTCCGTGAGTTAATAAAACTTCTTGAAAAAAATCATGGCATTAATATCAACAATACTTTACCTCGTTCATTTGGATGATCAAACTTTGATACCGGTGTTCGTCCCAAAGATATGGTGGAGATCTGAGTCCCACCCACGTTATGAGTGGGATGTGTGATGTTTTTCAGGTGTTTTTTGTCAAGAATCAACCTAGTGACTAAGTCATTGCTCTCCATTTTGAATGTATGCCACTTTCCATCAGAAACAGAGATATCTGGCAAATAATGCTTCACGAAACCTACTGAGCTGGCACCAGAAATGTAGTTTATCAGTCCATCCATAATCTGAAAATAAATGGTAAATAACATTACATTTCAAATATTTTTATTTTTGGATTTAGTTTTAACTGCTACTCTTGTCTCTGCATGTTGCCATTGGAAGTCATTAATACCAATCGTCCTCCTCTGAGATATGGAGGGGACTGCTCTGTGTTCACTGCTATTCTGAACCACGACTGGTAAACAAAAGCACTCTCATTTACTGAAACAAATACATCCAGATTTCTCTTTTCTCTATTTAAGTACTTGGGTTCCATTGTGTGGATGATGGCACATGGACCAAACATGCCAGATGGGCTCCAGTAGAGGTAATCCTAGGATTTAAACTATTGCCATCTGTTTTGGCGGGTGCATTCTGCAGCCCTGCTTATCTTCATATTAATTAAAGCTGTCTTTGCTTTCAAATAAAGCTTGTTTTTAGTGAATTTTAATCAACGTGAGGAATTATCATAGCGTATTGCATGTGCTCTTGTTCAATTGGCCTTCTCAAAATCAGATTCTGGTTCTTGTTAGGCCAACAAGATATCGGAAGATGAACCTGCGCTTCATTTTATTGTACCCTCTTCCCGGTGGGCGGCACGGTGGCACAGTGGTTAGCACTGCTGCCTCTCAGCGCCAGGGACCCAGGTTCAATTCTGGCCTTGGGTGACTGTGTGGAGTTTGCACGTTCTCCCCGTGTCTGCGTGGGTTTCCTCTGGATGCTCTGATTTCCTCCCCACAGTCCAAAGATGTGCAGATGTGGATTGCCAATGGTAAATTGTCCCTTTGTGTCCAAAGGTGTGTAGGTTAGGTGGATTAGCCGTGGTAAATGCCTGGGGTTATGAGGATAGGGTGGAGGGGAGGGCCTGGGTGGGATGAGAGTTTGTGTAGACTGGATGCAATGTAGAGATTCTATGATTCCTCGAAAAATGTTGGCATTGGCAGATACTTTGCAGCCATTTTTTGGTTGAAATAATGGAAATGTAAAATGCAAAGAAAACAATTTAAAAAGTGGTTAATTAGTTTACCACTTATAATCAAATGAATGTTGAATAAAAGGGTTTAGATGTGAAAATGAGAATGAATGTCATAGACATGTGTTGTAGATATTGTCCAAAGTTTTTTGGATGGCTAGGGCTTGTCTCCAACCGTTTGGAGAGTTGACGGGGTCCAACAGACTCGCTGCTATTTTACACTCTAAAGACAGTTAGTTTGCAGCAAGCAGGACTTCCATCAATGATAGGATTGGCCGTTAGCTCGCCAGGCCCTCCAGGTACAGCACTGCGGTGGCTGGAAGAGGCACTGCACTGACACACCTGGGACCAAGTGTCAGGACATGGAGGCCAGGTAAGTGGTAGATGTTCTGGTGAGGGGAGGGTAGTACAGTTATAGGGGGGTTACAAGGTTGGGGGGTACATTTGGGGTCCCCAGGGATAGGGCGGGGCGGGGAAGGGAGGTCTGGAGGGGAGTCGGCAGGACTCCAGACCTTCATGGAAGGGTGCCCACCATCAACTTCTGACGGAGGTGCCTCCCCGCTTTCCAGCCCAAAATATAGATTTGAAAAATTTTCTACTCCTCCCCGATCTGACATCCGCACGCCAGCCTAAAAATTGAGGCTGTGTGGGAAAGGGAAAAGGCCCTTAAGTGGCTATTAAGTGATCACTTCAGAGCCTTAATTGGAGCACGGGCAATCTTCCACATCCCACCATCCTGATCCTGCCCACCCCACTGTAAAATTGCTTCCAGGTCCAGTCAGGTGAGATCCCGGAGGGAATCCCATCCATGATATTTCACACTCCCCCCACCCCGAGCAGGTTTTGAAATGTGGGCCATCGTTTGGTAACTTGGCATCAATATTTGAAATACTGCTTCTACTCTGCAATAACAATAAGCCTCAACCTCAGAACAATATTGGTGTAACACTTTTACAGTTCCTTTTTGGACTGAAATGTTATCTTAGTGCTCTGAGCCCATTAGGAACAGGGTTCAAGCGGTTTAAAGTTGTACTTTTACAACAGACAGATAGAGCAGGTTCTCATTCTCTTGCTATAGGCTGCATTCAAACCTACATTCCCAAGATATCTGACCTACAGGGTCAGACTGTGCTGCACCATCTCATGCATTTTGTAAGTTTGCACTGTAACATTTTCCTGGGTAATAATTCATGTTTATCCAGCTTTTCATTCCATACACTCCATACGGCAGTGGCACAGTGGTTAGCACCGCTGCCTCACAGCACCAGGGACCCAGGTTCGATTCTCGGCTTGGGTCACTGTTTGTGCAGAGTCTGCACGTCCTCTGCATGTCTGCGTGGGTTTCCTTTGAGTGCTCCAGTTTCCTCCCACAGTCTGAAAGATGTGCTGGTTAGGTGCATTGGCCATGCTAAATTCTCCCTCAGTGTACCCGAACAGGTGCCGGAGTGTGGCGACTCGGGGATTTTCACAGTAACTTCATTGCAGTGTTAATGTAAGCCTTACTTGTGACACTAATAAATAAACTTAAAAATATATGATCACAGTAATGATTGAAGTGAATATTGACCCTCAAAAACGGTTGGGATTGGCTTAGATGTTAAAAATGTTTTAAATCCCAAATCGGACTTCCCACCCATCCACTTGCAGGTTGCATGGAAGCAGGGAGAGGGACAGGCAATGAACCCAGGAGGTGGGTTGGCATTTTAAATATATTAATGAGACCGGCAACATCTAATTTAACCTGCTTTGCAGCTCCGACCTAAGTCACAAATGACCTTCCACATGACTGTGACGAAAGTAAATCTTTTCTCCTCTTTCTTCTCAACCTGTCAGCAGCTTTTGACATGCTTGATCACATCATCTTCCTCTAAGACCTCTCCAGCATTGTTCAGCTGTCTGGGCCTGCTCACACCTGCTTCCATTCTTATCTCTCTAATTGTGACCAGAGAATCACCTTCAATGCTTTATCTTGCTGCTCCTGCAACAACCTCTGCGTCAGCCTAAAGCTCTTTCCTTGGTCCCCTCCTATCTCTCATCAGCACACTGTCTCTCCGTTACATCATCGCAAAACACAACATTAGTTTTCCAAGGTACACTGGTGATATCCAGCTAGATTTCACCGACACCTCCCCTCCACTCTTTCACTGTTGCTAAACTATCAGACTGTTCATCCAAAATTCTGGACGAGCAGAAATTTCCTCCGACTAAATATTGGGAAGAATCATAGAATCCCTACAGTGCAGAAGGAGGCCATTTGGCCCATCGAGCCTGCACCAACCACAATCCCACCCAGGCTCTATCCCCATAACCCCATGCGTTTACCCTGGCTAATCCCCCTGACGCTAGGAGGCAATTTAGCACAGCCAATCAACCTAACCCGGGGGTGGATTTGGTGGTAAGGGGATTTCATTTGTGGTGGTGACTTGAGTCAATGGCCTCAGTCTCCTGAATATTTAATTTTGTCTCAACCTGGACTGGAGGTCAGATAAGCAGTCTGAAAGCACAGAGGCAATGAGAGAGATGCCGGAGAGGTACAGCTGGCTGTCCTTTAACGTACATATGGAACTTGAGATTGTATTTTTGGATGTTATCGCTAAGTGACAGCATCTGGATGAGAAATAGGAGGGGCCAAAGTCAGATCTTTGGTAAACCCAGAGGTAATGGTTCAAGGACAAAGAGAGATTATTGCAGGAGATTCACTGGCTACACATGGGTAGGTAAGAATGGTATCAGATATGGACAATATCAGCCAATGCTCGCCTGAGCAGCCTCCAGTGTTCCCAAACTTCAGCTTATCCAGAATTCTGCTATCATAGTCAAATCTGAAGCAAGCACTGTACCTCTACCATCCAGATCATTGCTGACATGATCCCCCAACTCCTCAAATATAGATTGTTCTGGTGTTAAAATTCTTTCAAGATCTTATACATGCATATCTCTATAAATTCCTCTGGAACTACAATTCTCCCTGCAGAATTCTCCATTCTTCTGAGTGTGGTCCTTTCCTTCTTTATTCTTTCATGGGATGTGGGCATCTCTGACAACACCAGCATTTGTGCCCATCCCCAATTGCCCTTGACGAGGGGCTTGCTATGCCAATTCAGAGGGATAGTTGAGAGTTAATCACATTGCTGTGGATCTAGAGTCACATGTAGGCCAGACCAGGTAAAGATGGCAGATTTATTTCCCTATAGGACATTGGTAAATCAGGTGAGTTTTTAAGACAATGAACAATAATTTCATGTCACCGTTATGGCTTTCAATTCTGGATTTATTATCTGAACCCAAATTTCACCATGTCCACGGAGTGTTAGCCTGGGCCTCTGGATTACTAATCCAGTGACATTACCGCCAGGCCACCAATTCCCCACTTTAGTGCATCTCTTCACCACACCAGTGTGCCTTCAGCCACCTAAGCGCCACACTCTGGCATTCTCTTCCTAATTCATTCCAGCTCCCTCTCCTTATTTATGACCTTCTTCCACACAGACCTCTTTGATCAAGCCTTTTGTTATCGCTCCAAATCACAGAATCTTACTGTGCAGAAGGAGGCCATTCGGTCCATCAAGTCTGCACCAACCACAAATCCACTCAAGCCCTATCCCCACGTATTTATCCTAACTAGTCCCCCTGACACTAAGAGGCAATTTAGCATGGGTAATCCACCTAACCCGCACATCTTTGGACAGTGGGAGGAAACTGGAGCACCTGGAGGAAACCCACTCAGATATAGGGAGAACATGCAGACTCCACACAGACAGTGACCCGGAATCGAACCCGGGTCCCTGGCGCTGTGAGGCAGCAGTGCTAACCACTGTGCCATCATGCCGTCCTGATGTCTCCATCTTTTGTTCATTGTTTTCTGATTATGCCTCTGAAACTACATAAATGTTCGTGATTATTGTTGTTATAAAATGACAGCACATGTGACCCCAGCTTGTTGAACCAAATAACATGACAAAGATTTTTGGACACAGATGCAGCAAAAAAGGATTATGCTGTAATTCATTAATAGTACTTAATGCTCGTAATGTGAGTGCATCTGTAATTCAAATCGCTGAAGGAGATAATTTATTATTTAGTTAATTTTATTGATTACAACCCTGAAAACAAGTTTACCTTGACAGTGGTATTGTTGATACTTCCTTGTATGTGGAGCAATATTCCTTCTGATGAGTGTGTCCTGAACTGTATTTCGATGCGACTGGTGTCTCTATCTCCTTTTCGATTTTGTTTTTTCTTGTTGTGGTTCTTCAGTAATTGTTCCCGTTTATAACTTTCTTTAATGAGATAATCCAGATGAAATTGTCCGTTCAAATTAATTGCTGTATCTGGGGAAATGTCTGCGTTGGAGGATATATTGTTAAATTCATCATAACAGTCACATAACCACAACTACATTCACCCCCAATCACGTTCCCTCAACCACAAAGGGTGCATATGTCAGCACACTGTCTTGACCCTCAGATCACCTTCTCTATCTCCTTCTGTTCAGGATTTGCTTTTCTAGGATCTAGAAATTCCCATGCCCGCCCTGACAGCCTCGCTTGCATTCCTGCTGCCCTAAATCACCTCCGAACCTGTATAAACTTCCCCCAACCCCGGTTCCAAGTCGAGGTGCGCAGTCTCCAGTCCCTATTGCCCATAAACTGTCCACATTTCTACCAATGAGCCTTAGATAACTGTCTGAATTCATCCCCTTCACAGCACCAAAGGAGGCCATTCGATCCATCATGTCTGTTTCACATTCTTCAGTGTAAAATAATAGCAGAATACTTCTCCCCCCCCCCCCCTTTCTTATTAACTTGCTCTGTGTTGTAGGTTTGTAAATGTCCAAACTAATTTTATAAGTTGAGCATTTTAATATAAGAAAATAAACTCAAGAACATTAAGAACAGAGAAATGCAAAAGTCCCACCCATCCCTGTCCTTGCCTCAGCTCATCTACTGCTGAAGCCCTCATTCATGCTTTTGTCACTCCCAGATTTGTCTATGCCAATGGTTTGAAGTTGACCTGCCATCTTCTATACCGCTCATCTGCAGCTCCGCTGACTCATGAGTTGGGTAAGAACCCAGTCACCCATTACCCCCACTCTTGCTGCCCTGCATTGAGCATAAGATCATAAAGAGTAGGAGCAGGAGGAGGCCATTCGGGCCATCAAACCTGCTCCACAATTCAATAAGATGATGGCTGATCTGATTGTGGCCTTAACTCCACTTTCCTGCCTCTCCCCCCCACTCACAACCCTTGTAAGAAGTCTCACAGCACCAGGTTAAAGTCCAACAGGTTTATCTGGTAGCACGAGCTTTTGGAGCGCTGCTCCTTCATCAGGTGAGTGGGAGTTGGGTTCACAAACAGGACGTATATAGACACAGACTCAATTACAAGATAATGGTTAGAATGCAAGTTTCAACAGGTATTCAAGTCTTTATAGGTGCAGACAATGCAAGTGGAGAGAGGGTTAAGTACAGGTTAAAGAGGTGTGAATTGTCTCAAGCCAGGACAGTTAGTGAGATTTTGCAAGCCCAGGCAAGTCGTGGGGGTTACAGGTAGTGTGACATGAACCCAAGATCCCGGTTGAGGCCGTCTGCTGTGGCGCGTCAGAACTGTTGATCGATGAGTCAAGCGCCATATTCTAGAGGCGGCTAGATATAGCACTTGGGGCGAATGGGATCAAAGGTTATGGGGAGAAAGCAGGATTAGGCTATTGAATTGGACGATCAGCCATGATTGTGATGAATGGCGGAGCAGGCTCAAAGGGCCAAATGGCCTCCTCTTGCTCCTGTCTTCTATGTTTCTATGTAAACTGTACCCTGTAGTTTTAGATTCCTCTACAAGGGGAGACATCCTGTCAGCATCCACCCTGTCAAGCCCCTCAGAATCTGACATGTTTCAGTAAGATCGCCTCTCATTCTTCTAAATTCCAATGAGTACAGACCCAACCTGCTCAGCCTTTTGTCATAATGCCTTCATCCCAGGAATCAGCCTAGCGAACCTTCTCTGAACTGCCTCCAATGCAATTATGGGGTGAATTTTACCGTTCCATCTGCCACGGGAATTGGAGAGGGCGGGGGATGGATCCGGAAATGTCCATTGACCTCAGGTGGGATTTTCCAGTTTTGGGTGAGCATGGCCAGAGAATCCCACCCCACATCCTTCCTTAAGTAAGGAGACCAAAAGCATTTGGGAGAGACGTCATCCGAGTGAGACACAGAGTGAGTATATTTGGGAATTTGGAGCAAAGTGGGAATTGCACTGAAAGTGGTCTTGCCCTGGTGCAGGAGTAGATGCTGCAAGGGAGAGAGTTGATGGTTGGTAGTAGGTATGTTTTGTTTACCCAATATAAAGCTACGTTAAGGGAAGGTAAGAGTCCTAGCTTTTTAAAACATAACTTAAATAATTTTCTGCTGGGAATAAATTTAATGTAAGAATCTTTTAACTAAAGCATTACTGGGGAGCTCAGTCCAGAGTTTTTCATGGCCTGCAGTATGTGGGAATTCAGACTCTTTGCAAGTCTGGATGATCACATATGCAGGAAGTGCCACTGGTTTGATCAGCTTGAGAGCTGGGTTCTGGCATTTAAGAGCTGGGTGGAGGCATAGTGGAGGCTGAGAGGTTTGTGCATAGCACGTTGTTCGATGAGGTCACCCCGCAGGAAGTGCAGTCAGAGAGGGAATGGGTCACCTCCAGTCAGAAGAAGAGAAGTAGCAGGTAGTCGGGAAAACCCCATAGTGCATCTCATTCAAGAACTGTTTCTCGCTGTTGGAAAACGGTGAGGATGACGGTTCCTCTGGGGCGTGCAGCCAGAGCCAAGTTCACGGCACCGTGGGTGGCTCAGCTGCACAAAGCGGAGAGGAGTAAGAGTGGAGGAGCAATAGTGGCAGGAGACCCAATAGTGAGGGGTGCAGACAAGTGTTCCTGAAGCTGCAGGATGATGTGTTACCACCCCGGTGTCAGGGTCAAAGATGTCATTGAATGGCTGCATTCTGAAGGGGGAGGGTGAACAGTCAAAGATTGTGTCTCACATTGGTTACAAAGACATAGGTAGAGAGAGGGACGAGGTCCTGCAGCAAGAATTTAGGGAGCTAAGTAGCAGGCTGAAAAGCAGGACTGCAAAGGTGGTAATCACTGGATTACTCTCAGTGCCATGTGCTCGTGAGAATAGAAAGAGGAGGATAGAGCAGATGAATGTGTGGCTGAAGGGATGGTGTATGAGGGAGGGCTTTAGAGTCCTGGATCACTGGGTCCGTTTCTAGTGAAGGTGGGATCTGTACAAGTCGGACGGGTTGCACCTGAACCGGAATGAGACCAACATCCTTGCAGGGAGGTTCGCTGGTGCTCTTGGGAGAGAGTTTAAACTAATTTGGCAGGGGGATGGATTATGGACTAGAGGTACAGTAGGGGGTGATGCACAGCCAAATCAAAAAAAAATACAAGAAGGCAGAGCAGAGATAGTCATGTTAAGGCACAAGGGAATATGACAAGGTTGGATGGCATTCCTTTAAATGCAAGGAGTCTTACGGCTAAGCCAGTTGAACTGAGGGCATTAATTAACACGTGAGAGTATGATATTATTGCTATCACAGAGACATGGTGAGGGAAGGGCAGGACTGCCTGCTCAATATTCCAGGATATAGAATCATCAAGCATGGGGGGGGTGGAATGTAACAGAGGAGGTGTCGCAATATTAATCAAGGAATCAATTACCACAGTGAGGAGGGATGATATCTTAGCAGGTTCCTTAATTGAGGCCATATGGGTGGAATTTACAAACTAAAAGGGGGCAAACACATTGCTAGGAGTGTACGTTAGGCCCCCAAACAGTCAGGGAGAGATAGCAGAGCAGATATGTAGGCAAATCTCAGTAAAGTGTGAAAACAATAGGGTAACAATAGTAGGGGATTTCAACTTCCCCAATATTAATTGGGATAGGAAAAATGTGAAAGGCTTAGAAGGGGCAGAATTTTTAACGTGCATTCAGGAGAGCTTTTTGGGTGAGTATGTAGAAAATGCTACACAGGAGAGGGGACAGTACCTGATGAAATTTCAGGGAATGAAGCCAGGCAGGTGGTGGAAGTGTCAGGGGGAGCATTTTGATGATAGTGACCATAATTTGATAAGATTTAAGGTAGTTATGGAAAAGGACAAAGATGGATCAGAAACAAAGGTTCTGAATTCGGGGAAGGCTGATTTTAATAGGATAAGACGGGATCTGGCCAAAGTGGACAGGGAATGGCTACTTATAGGAAAATGCACATCAGAGCAGCGGGAGTCAATCAAAAAGTTTAAAGTTTTTAAAAATTTATTTATTATTGTCACAAGTAGGCTTACATTAACACTGCAATGAAGTTACTGTGAAAATCCCCTAGAAAATAGAAATATTACAAAGCCAACATGTTCCCATACGATAAAGGGAGGGGTCAAAACATCCAGATAACCCTGGATGTAAAGGGCTTTACATATTGGATGGAAGTGAAAGAAGGTTTATGGCAGATACAGGGGGCTCTAAATATTGGATGCCCTAGAGGAGTCTAGAAAGTGCAGGGGGTGCTTAAAAAAGACATTAGGAGAATGAAGAGGGAGCATGAAAAAGCACTGGCAGGAAAAAGGAAATTCCCAAAGTGTTTTATAAGTGTATTTAGGGCAAAAGGAAAGAGTAGGGCCAAAGTGGCAACCTATGTGTGTGAATCGAAAGATGTAGGTGAAGTATTAAACGAGTATTTTGCATCTGTGTTCATTAAGGAGGAGGGCGATGTAGATATAGAAAGCAGGGAGGGGCACTGTGGTGCAGTCAAACAAATTAGCATTGAGAGGGAGGAGGTGTTAATGGTTTTAGCAGGTTTAAAATCTCCTCTCCTGTTGTGAAGCAGCTCAGGGACATGCTACTTTGTTAAAGGCACTATGTAATTGCAAGTTGTTGCTGTGAGCACCGTGGACATTTATTGGGTTAAATCATTTGGCCCAGGAACAGCTAAATGTGGTTGTATGGATACCTGTCAGAAAGAATGGAATTCCTGACATTTTTGTCATGGCAAAGTTACATCACTCGTATGACACCAACAAAAGTAGGAGAATCAGGGTTTGTTCTGGGTGCTTGCTGGGTTAACTGAGTTAACTGAGGTTGACATTAAGGATTGACATTAACCCAAATTAGAATGCCAAAAATCAGGTGCTCATCATTGCTCTCCAGCAACAGATGATGAGTGCGATCTTATGTGGTTATCGGGTTAGGCCACGAGTGGAACCTACAGGGACGTAGGCATAATGATCAGCCATTCAGCCCCTTTAGCTTGTTTTCCCATTCTATTAAATAATGGTTGATTTGTACCTCAACCCCATTTATTTGCTTTTTTTCCCCATATCCCTCCTCCTTATTCTACCAAAGCTCTATCAATCCCAGTCTAAACATGTTTAATTGGCCCAGCATCCACAGCCATTTGTCCCCACCTTTTTAACTTTAATTTACATGCAATTGTATATCCTCTGCTGCAAATAGTGCCATCCCGAGACCCATCCGAGGAAGCACCAAGAGTTGGGAATAATTATGCCAGTAAAATTGAACTGTAAGTGACACATGTCATAGAGTAATACTAAGCTGGGATAACACTGATTTATATACTCAATGGACTCTCGGGGCAGAAGGATACCGGCACGTCCGCCCGAGGTTCATACGATCCTGCCCAAGGCCAATGGAGAATGCTGTTCTCCGAGCCTCGCCCGCCCCCAGAATCGGGGCAGGCGTGCCAATAAAATTCCGGCCTTGGTCTCTTCCCTTTGAGCCTTTCAAAGCTGGCCATTCCCTTTGAAGTAAGGATGCCAAAGCTGCACTCAACCTTCCAACATTAGTCGGGAATGTCTTCTGAGAGGCTAGAGTAGCTTTGCTTCGTCTTGTAGTCAAGATATATCCAGTACTTGGCTAGCCTTTCTGAAGTACAGCTTCACATAGACAGGAAATATTACTGGCGAATCAATAATCACACCCAAATCCCTTTCCTGTGTAACTGCTGTCAGCAGACAGTGCTCTGTACATTCTTTTCTCATGTTCATTACTCAATATTTATATCTTTAAAAGTCCATTTACTATTTTTCAGCCCATCCACTTCACTGGTTCAAATGTTTCTAAAAGCTCTCATTTAATTTGTTAAGCCGGCGACTTTACTAAGAGGTGGAAAGTAATTATCAGAAGCAAAGGAAGCAATTAAGGAAACGATGTTGGGCGAGCAAGATGTGTGGCATTGAATGCAGCAGGAATTGGTAGCTGTTGTTTCTAGTTTATGTAAATAACTTGTGTGCAGAATGAAATTGAACACAATTGCGGGGCATATTAAACTTGGTGGTGGGGGAGATCAGTACAGTCTGATAAAGCAGCTGAATTCTCGATGGATGTAGAGCATACTTCTGAGTGGATAGAATGGTGACAGATGAAATGCAATGCAGATCATTGGATATTGGAAAATCATGTGTGTCCGGTGTCAGAATTTCCAATATATGGGTTTCCTCCGGGTGCTCCGGTTTCCTCCCACAGTCCAAAGATGTGCGGGTTAGGTTGATTGGCCAGGTTAAAAATTGCCCCTTAGAGTCCTGAGATGCGTAGGTTAGAGGGATTAGCAGGTAAATATGTGGGGGTAGGGCCTGGGTGGGATTGTGGCCGGTGCAGACTCGATGGGCCGAATGGCCTCCTTCTGCACTGTAGGGTTTCTATGAATCTATGTACTTTTGGTACACAATGCTATCCAACCATAGAAACATAGAAACGTAGAAGATAGGAGCAGGAGGAGGCCATTCGGCCCTTTGAGCCTGCTTCGTCATTCATCACGATCATGGCTGATCATCCAACTCAATAGCCTAATCCTGCTTTTCCCCGTAACCTTTGATCCTGTTCACCCCAAGTGCTACATCCAGCTGCCTCTTGAATACATCCAGTGTTTTGGCATCAATCGTCGTCATGTTATCCCCATATTTCCAGACCTGTAAAGTTTAACTCTGAGGCCACCATGTAGTGTTTTTTAAGTATACCCATGCCAGAAATATTCCTTTCAGTTCAGGTCCATCAGGCACTGGGAAACCTGAAAGCGATGCAGAGGGAACACGCCTAATCGGTAACGCCAAAAAACAAAGTTACATGAAAAGCTCAGTAAAAAATTGGATTATTTTGCATTGAAAGAAGGTGAATGAGTTTGGATCTTAAGGTAGAAGAGTATTCCTGAGTATTTGTTCAAGTTAAGTCTTAACTATAGGTCAAAGGAACATATATGCAAACTGGTAAGAGATTTCCAGGACTGTCAAGAAGTACATTTTCTCTCAATATGGTTAATAATGGGAATGGCCTTCTGGGTAGGGTAGTAGAAGCAAAAAATGATGTGATGGCGAATTGTAAATCGTAGCCAAAGCTGAGTGGCTTGATTGACATCACTAATCTTCATCCATGATGCTGAAACAAATGGGTGTGGAGTGGAATTCTGAGGAAGGATGTCCTTGCTATAGAGGGAGTACAGCGAAGGTTCGCCAGGCTGATTCCTGGGATGGCAGGTCTGTCGTATGAGGAGAGACTAGGTCGGTTAGAATTTTATTCACTGGAATTTGGAAGAATGAGAGGGGATCTCATAGAAACTTATAAAATTCTAACAGGGTTAGACAGGGTAGATTCAGAAAGGATGTTCCCAATGGTGGCGGAGTCCAGAACTAGGGGCCATAGTTTGAGGATAAGGGATAAACCTTTTAGAACTGAGGTGAGGAGAAATTTCTTCACCCAGAGGGTGGTGAATGTGTGGAATTCACTACCACAGAATGTAGCTGAGGCCAAAATGTTGTCTGATTTCAAGAAGAAATTAGATATAGCTCTTGGGGCTGAAGGGATTAAAGGATATGGGGAGAAGGGGGGATCAGGATATTGAATTTGATGGTCAGCCATGATCAAAATGAATGGTGGAGCAGGCTCAAAGGGCCGAATGGCCTACTCCTTCTTTTAGTTTCTATGTTTCTATGTAACTATATCAGAACAAGACACTTCAGAAAGTAGTGTAGCATTTCTTTCTGTAGACTAAGGCCGGAATTCTCTGGCTGTTCATGCCCCGTCGCTGCTGCTGCCAAGAACAGAGAATTTGGCTTTCAGTCAAATCTCCATTCACTGCAGCGGGACTGGAGAATCCCTGCTCCGGGTGAGTTGGAGAATCCGGCCCTGTGTGTTGTTGGCCGACTTGCTTAGGGATCTTGTTGGTTCTGTACCAACTGTCTTAAACCAAGGTTCTCCTGAGCACCTCTTAATCAGGCTTGATTAAAACGTACTCCTAGCATTACACCAAGCAACGTCAAATGCATGCAATGGGCAAACTGCCCCTCAATTGCTCAAACACCAGAACAGGATCTGACTTTAGAGCCAGAGGTTGTAATGTTTAATTGGTGGGAAATGGAGAGTTAAATTGAATGATGTGTAAGATGAGGGACTGAACTGAAGTTGCCTATTTGCAGGTTAAGTTACAATTGTCCCCACCATGTTAACTTTACGGAGTGTGAATGTGACAATGTAATTGCACTACTGAAATTCTCATTGAGCCATCAAAACTTTGGTCTGTTACATATGTAGCGAAAGTAAATACTTTAGATCCTTTTGCTGTTATTCCATTTTCCATTGTCTCCTTACCTGTTCTACTTGGCAAATGATTTTTCAACAAATAAATGCTTTGCATTAATATACCCCTTGGTAAATGTTGTATTTTAGGTCTTATTTATCATTACAATATGCTGTTACTAGTTGGAATAGTTAGAAAAAAAACCTACCTTTTTCACAGTGGGATCCAGTAAAACCTTCAGGGCATTGGCACAAGTAGAAAGACCAACGATCCAAGCAAATTCCTCCATTGAAGCATGTTTTATCCTGACAAACGCTGTCCAAACGATGGCAACTGCAGAAACATAAAACATTGAAAACCGCAAGGCTGGAAAAGTCCATAGGTTTGGCATGTCTGTTTTTTTTACCAGTTGTTACTGTTGATATATTTCTCTTCAAGACTTGTCCAGTTTGACCTTGAAAAGCTGGAAGCTACTGACCCCTACAACCAATCTCAGCCAGTGATTCCAAAAGCTAACCATAAGAACTAGGAACAGGAGCTGGCCACTCAGCCCCTTGAGCCTGCTCTGCCATTCAATGAGATCATGTCTGATCTGATTGTCACCTCAACACCACATTCCCACCAACCCCAGATAACTTCCAAAGTCCAAAGATGTGCGGGTTAGGTTGATTGGCCAGGTTAAAAATTGCCCCTTAGAGTCCTGAGATGCGTAGGTTAGCGGGATTAGCGGGTAAATATGTGGGGGTAGGGCCTGGGTGGGATTGTGGTAGGTGCAGCCTCGATGGGCCGAATGGCCTCCTTCTGCACTGTAGGGTTTCTATGATTTCTATGATTTTCACCCCTGTAGACTGGATAGTCACATGGATGGTGTGATGGCGCGGTACAAAGGGGGTCATGTGACGTGACTGCAGGCATTCTTTCAGCGTGCGGCAGAGAGCATATAAGAACAGCTCAGTTATTGTTAATAAACAACCACTGTTGTTGGTCCCACTTATTGCAACCCAATACTTCTACAAACCCACTTGCTTATCAAGAGTCCATCTACCTCTGCTGTAAAACTATTCTAAGACTTTGCATCCACTGCCTTTTGAAGAAGAGAGTTCCAAAAATTCTCAACCCTCAGAGAGAAAAAATTCTTCTCTTATGTCTCTCTGTCTTAAATGCTTACCCCTAGTTCTAGATTCTCTCACAAGAGGAAGCATCCTCTCTACATCCACTCTGTCAAGGATCTCATATTTCAATCAAATCACCTTTTAGTCTTCTAAACTCCAGTGGGTACAAGCCCAACCTGTTCAATCTTTCCTCATAAAACAATTTGCCTGATCCAGGCATTAGTTGAGTAAACTTTCTCTGAACTGCTTCCAGCGCATTTACATCCTTCCTTAAATAAGGAGACCAATACTGCACACAATACACCGGATGTGGTATTACTAGTGTCCTGTCAACTGCAGCATAACCTCCTTTGTTTTAAATTAAATTCCCCTCACAATAAATGATAACATTCTATTCACTTTCCTAATTACTTGCTGCAGCTGCAAACTAACCTTTTGCAATTCATGTACGAGGACACCCAGATCCCTCTGTGTTTGAGAGCTCTGCAGTCTCTCACCGTTTAGATTAAATGCTTCTTTTTTAATTCTTCCAGCCAAAGTAGACATTTTCCTACATTATACTCTATGTGCCAGATCTTTGCCCACTCGCCCTACATGTGTCCCTTTCTAATTTCCCGATGTCCTCTCCACAGCTTCCTTTTCTACCTATCTTTGTGTCACCAGCAAGTTTAGCAACACTTCCGAACTGTCAAAGAGGACAGAAATTCCGACTCCAGGAGCCAATAATTGTAAAAGAATGTTTTATAAAGGGAGAACAATTTTTTCCACCAGGTTACCACCCAGGCAGCAAAAGTTGAAAATGACCCCCTGCCTCTTTCACTTTGTTTTGTACTCTTGCGAGCCCCTGAAACAATGCCTGGAGCAGCGATGGAAAACAAAAGGGGGCCAGACCGCCCCAGCAGACACCAAGCTGCTGCAATCTGCAGCTGTTTCCACTCCGGTCCAAGGTACATGAGGTCACTGATCATGAACCCATCACGGTTGAATCTTACCAGCCTCCCTCCTCCCATACTCTTGGGAAGTCAACTCATAAAAGCACTTTGACCACGCACCAGAGGCTCACACTGAGGCGAGAATAATGTGTACTTATTTCTGTAATCTATTAAAGCCACATTGCTGTTAGAGATCTTAGGATGTAGAGACCGTAGTCCAGGTTTTCACCATGATGGAGAGCTGAAATACCAGAACTGTCCAAAATTTATAGATCCCACCCCGAACACTGCACATTGCATATTCACAGCAGGTGAGGTCCGGTTCATGCACATGTGTTTTATGGAGGCAGTTGGCTATTTAAATCAGCAGCTGCCTACACTCTGGATGGATTTTGGTACTCTAGGAGTGTGGGTCCCAATGTGTTCAGAGGAAGAGGAGGACTGAACTTGGCGTATTTCTTCAGAGAGGTAGGGTACCGCTGTGGGATTTTCCTTAACATTTTATTCACATCCCACAAAATAAATTTCAATTGTCTTCCCTGAACCCAAGGGCGCAGGAGGGTGGGGCTCCTGGTCCTACAGGGAAATTATTGTTGCCCTTTCTCACTCCTGACACAGAGGCAAAATGCCCTCCACAGCAACACAAATCAGTCAACAACCTTGCTCCTGTTGATAGCAGGTCAAAATGGACCACAGCATACCACCCTCATTATTACTGGTGAGAACCACCTTCATAATGTTACCATTCTTTTTGAGCTCTTTAGTTTACAAACACACAACAAGTTACGTACAAGTGCAAGTAAATATATTCAAGGAATGCTCAAATGTGCAACATACAATTTGAAAGTGTAACCACAGTGAACCCATTAGTGCTGTAGGCTGGAAGGCACCCAGCGCTCACACGCACTCTGATGAAGTTCCCTCTGTGTTGTCTCAGAGGAGATGGAGACAGGTTATCCATTTCTCTGAACAGCAATGAGCAGTGAGGTAGCCTACCTCATCATGCAGGCACCCACTGGGGCCTCCTTCAGATTGTGGCCTCTGCATCTCTGCCTGGGCAGCCACGATCACCGGCACACGTGCAGCAGATGAGGGCTCTGGAAGAGGGATTGAGGAGGTGGAGGAAGATGAGGGTGCTGAGGAGCTCCCGGTACCTTCACCCTCCTCAGTGACCCACACAGCTGTGGTTTGGCCTTCAGGTGGGGCTGGCTGCTGGCGGGCAGCACTCATTTATTCCAGCAGCTGTGCGACCGTCATGTTCAGGGTAGGCAGCTCCTCGTGGGTTCCATGTCAGCACTCACACTCTGAGTGACCTGCTCTAGGTTACAGAGGGAGGCTTACACCCTTTCCTGGCTTAGGTGCTGCTCTTGCATCCTCTCTGAGTGTTGCTGCATGTATCTCTCCACGAGATTCTCCAATCGCTCATGGTCAGAACTCATGTGGTTTAGCCCCTGAGAGAAGGTGAGGCTCGTGACGATGATGGACTCCTCCATTCGCAGTCTGGTAGCTCCCACTACCTCAGCGAGTTCCGCCAGATGTTTGCACATCTGCTGCTAGCGTTCCAAAAGGTGACTCCTGAGGCTGCATGTTTTTGCCCACTGGAGCATCACCGTGACTCCCCTCCCTCCTCCGAGGGGGACTGTGCATAGATACCTCTCATTCTGCCACCTCCTCCTTCACTCTGATATGGTGCCCTTCACCCTGTGTCATCCGCTCTGCTAGTATAGGACTGGCATAACGTGACCCTGTCAACTCAGACATCTCTTCCTCCTCTCGATGTTGGAGAGATAATCTGAGGCGGGGGTGGTGGGAGGAGGGAGCAGAGATGGGGACTATATGAGACACAGAAGGTGTTATTTAGATATATTTCTTCTCATAGTGAAAGCACTGTGTGATACACACCATTGCCTTACCTTAGCTCCATTTCATCACTTACCATGTGACATTGTTCAATTACCCATCATGCTGCAGGGGTTTCCCCAATAGCCGTTCCACGTGCTGCTCCTATTGTAGAGCGAAGTTATGCAGCCTGCAGCTTGTAATGATACTTTCTATGGATCTTTCTGGAAGAAACCAGCTAATGGGTGGCATGGTGGCACAGTGGTTAGCACTGCTGCATCACAGCGCCAGAATCCCAGGTTCAATTCTGGCCTAGGGTGATTGTTTGTGTGGAGTTTGCACATTCTCCCCGTGTCTGTGTGGGTTTCCGCCAGGTGCTCCGGTTTCCTCCGGGTGCTCCAGTTTCTTCCCACAGTCCAAAGATGTGTGGGTTAGGTTGATTGGCCATACTAAATTGACCCTAGTATCAACAGGACTAGCAGGGTAAATATATGGAGTTACGGGAATAGGGCCTGGGTGGGATTGCGGTTGGTACAGACTCAGTGGGCCAAATGGCCTCCTTCTGTACTTTAGGGATTCTATGAATGTGTTCTAAACTGACTGGGTGGGATCTTGCGCTCGCACTCTCCATCTGTGAGATCGCTAGCGGGGGCTCAAGATCCAAAAAAAACCCGGAAATCACAAATCCTGCCAGTGAGATCGTGACATTCGATTTTCACCGCCCCTTGCCAGTGATGTAATCAGGTTCACGTCCATACTGGGTCTGAACCTAATGTCAATATCTTTATAAATTTAAACCTAATTAAACACCTCCCTCGCCAGATTTCCCCCTCACATTGGTACGGCTTACAATCGGGTCATCCAGACCTGAACCTGCCGTGGGGATCCCTCTGGGGGCGGGGGTGGGGGGGCGGGGTGAAGATCAGTATAGCCCCGGGGGAGAGGGACATGGCTAGTAGGCAGTGCCCTGGCACTTCCCGCTGGCACAGGTTGACACTGTGTCAACCTGGTAGTGCCAAGCTGGCAGTGCCAACCTGTGCATTTGTTTATGCCATCGAGGCACCTATTTCAATGGATCTGGTTCCTGGCTCGAAGACTCTCCACCTCATCAGAGTAACGCAAACCACACCAATGATTTGTTTCGGAAATTAAAGGGAGAAGATCTAGAGAGAAAATTGGCCGATGGAGCTGAAGATTTTACGCCAGTTTCCTCACCAGAACTGATAATTTGCCAAACTCTTGTAAGATTCTGCCCATTGAGATAGAAATTGCCATTCATTGTTGCTGTTCTGCGAGTGTAATGGGTATTTTATCCATTTGGCAATCAGACAGTTTGCAGCCAATCTCTCCAGGCGTTGGTTTCATTGCTTTATTTGTGGGCTCCATTTTCCAGGAGTCCCAGATGGATGCCAAAAGAGTTTGAATAAGTGCGAAGCACAACAGCTGACCCCTGCTAAAAATTAGTCTCTGATGAGTGGAACTGGACCCACCACCTGCTCTGTTTAGAGCTGTTTAAATCCCTCAAAGGCCCAGGCCGCCACCAATCGAAGGTAGGTTTTGAAAACACTTTCATGAAAGAAATGTGGAAGGAACGCTTCCTTGACTGGAGTAAAACCACTGCAGTCCAAATGCCATTCCCCCAAAATGCACTCCAACGCACCATCCCCCCACCCTCCCCACACACACCCAAGGGATATCGCCTATAAAACAGGCAGCCTGCAACTGAAACCTTCACTCAGGCTTGACTATCACAGGCAACCTGTGCTGAATATGACCCAAGGTTAGGTTGTTTGTCCATGCTAAATTGCCCCTTAGTGGCAGGGGGATTAGTGGGTTAAATACTTGGTGTTACAGGGATGGGGCCTGGGTGGACTTGTTGCTGGTGCAGGCTCGATGGGCTGAATGGCCTCTTCCTCCACTGTAGGGATTCTATGATTCTATAAGGATCGTGTCCATCTGCCCTCAGGTGTGGCCACTGAAAGCAGGAACTTTGAATCCTCTTCTATCTGCTGCAGCCAAATCGAGTAGAAATTCCCATTGCAATGAGCAGAAGTTTGTGAAATTTCGGTGTCAGAAAAGGCAATATTTTCAACAACTCAGCTATCAGTCATTTAACATTTAATAGTACCACTCATAATAGACATTGACCATATAATTTACGGGTAATAAACTGCAAATTATTTCTCAATAAATGCTGTAATTATGTCACAATCATTAATTCTTCAGTGTGAATATCATCATATTTCAAGGACATGAAGTTGGTACCAGCAGTCCCTGCACAAAATCAAACAGTTACTCTCCTCACACTCACTTCCTCAAATCGCCAGCATTTATTTAGGACCATACAGTAGCAGTCGTAACGCCAGTGGGAATGGCGTTATATAAATGTGAAGCTACTTTTATGATTGTGCGTCTTTAGTTTCAGTTCCAGGAGACTGGTAATTGTCACACGACTCCCCAAGTTCACATTGATTAGGGGTTGAATTGGATGGACCCCAACATCAGACGCGAAGAACACAACACAATTACCTTGCTCCCAATGCAAGCAGCACACAAACTTTGTGTTGTCTCCTTGAGTTACATGATTGTGACATGTAGCCCCAGAATTGAATGCCCCCCCCTGCACACCTCAACAGGGGAGGGGCGGGGAGGTCCATGTTCATGTGAAGCTAGCAGCACTTCAAGCTAGCTTGTACCCACCAGATGCAACTCTGTCAGTGGAAGGAACTTGAGGGAGAGGGGAAGACCTGGAGGAAGGAACAGAAATGGTACAAAAGGCCACGGAGCACACCTCAACATTGCCTTGGTGGAGGCCCAGGATATAAGAGGAAGAGAGAGCTCCTTGTCCCCCAGAACCGGGAGACTTTTGATTTGATTTGATTTATTATTGTCACATGTATTAGTATACAGTGAAAAGTATTGTTTCTTGCACCCTATAGAGAGAAAGCATACCATTCATAGAGAAGTGAATGCAGTGAGAGCAGGTGCAGTGAGAGCAGGTGCAGTGAGAGCAGGTGCAGTGAGAGCAGGTGCAGTGAGAGCAGGTGCAGTGAGAGCAGGTGCAGTGAGAGCAGGTGCAGTGAGAGCAGGTGCAGTGAGAGCAGGTGGCCATGGAGGTCAATGCCACCAGTGTATTCATGAGAATCTGGATGCAGCACCACAAGAAGTTCAATGGCCTGATATGAGTGGTCAAGGTCAGTGAATGCAACCTTACGTGCCGTAAACTATCAACTGCACCATTAAACCCACTCATTATTCCACTCACTAAACTCGCTTCACTCACCTACCAACAATCACTATCAACCATGACTCAGGTCATTATCACACACTTAGCACTGCCAGAAGCTGCAAACTCACATCCTAAAGCTTGCACACGCTGCCAGCTATTTAACTGTAGCAGGCACATACCTTGAACACATTGCACCTCACTGACTGGACAAGGTTGCCCATAATAGATGGCAGTGCCTAACTGGCAGGGACAGGCACGCCTGCTGTGCTGAACCCCGTGTAGCAGGCGACGCTGGGAGTAATATTCTTGCCGACAGCACCTTTTCAAATCCAACCTCAGCCTCAGCTGGCAATCTGTTATTATGCAGCTGGTCTAACCATGCACACTGTTTCCCTGATCCTAGCTTTCCCTCACTCCAAACCTTGGCAGTAACCATAGAATCCTTACAGTGCAGAGAGAGGCCATTCGGCCCATCATGTCTGCATCGACTCTCTGAAAGAGCATCTTACCCAGGACCTCCCCTCCACCTTGTAACGCTGCGTATTAGCACGGCTAATCCACCTAACCTGCACATCTTTGGAGTGTGGGAGGAAAGGTTCCCACGAGTATGATTCCCTTTATTTGCTCTCCATTTGGTTGAAGCTCTCTTTCCCATCCGTTCCACTTCTGCTCCTGCTCCTGTTCTTTTTCCTTCTGCTTGTGCCAGAATGGAATTCCCTGAAGGACTATCCCTGAAGGATCATCAACGTATCAGCCATGGATTAGCAATGGCATTCTTGCCTATGAGTCAGAGGTCATGGGGGTTCAAAGCCCAACCCAAATATGTAAGCATGTGGGCTGACAAATCAGTGTGCTGCATAGGGAGTGCTGCACTGTCCATGTATCATCTTCTGGGTGAAATGTTAAACTCTCAGGTCGATGGCATCAATGTGAAAAAGAGCGGCATTCTCCTGCTTTCTGGCTAATGCAGCACTTCAGTCATTTGTGCAACTTTGGCCCTGTTCCCTTGTTTTTTTGATTGCTGGGCTGCTGCAAGAAGTCAGTGATGCGCGATATAACACATGAGAGGCTAGATGTACTCGGGAAATAAAGGCTTTTATTGCCAACAATAACAGAGCTACTATATACAGTATACGATCCCAGACTAAAGGGTCACCAGGCAGAGCAGTGACCTTTATACCTCTCCCAGGAGGCGGAGCCAACTGGGGTGTACCATAGGACTATATTAACAGGTAGAACAGTCCAACCCTAACCCCAACAGTAACATATCTACAGACTCATAGTACTGGCCAGACCATGGCTCAGCACTACCTGGTGGGAACCAACAATGGTTCACCACAGTCAGTATCATGTCAGCTACCTGGAAAGTGGCCAGTGCCCAGGAATCACTGCAGCAGATTAAGGCAGTGAAACCTTTCACAGTTCATGAAGGGGTCGGACTCGTTGACAGGGACCCTGCTGGTCACCGGTGTCCATCAGGTGGCATCCTGCAATTCTGGGAAGACTACAATGGCTGCAAACGGCGGGGCCGCTTTCTTCTGTTTCCCAGGCACCTCTGGCAGTACGAGGAAATCATTTTCCCGGGAGGACAGGGTGTTTGTGACTAGCTTGCAGACTGACTGGTGCTCCATCCATCTCCAGTGGAAGCCTGAAATTACCTTCCTAAAGTCTGAATTTATTCTCCCCGTGTCTGCGTGGGTTTCCTCCGGGTGCTCCGGTTTCCTCCCACAGTCCAAAGATGTGCAGGTTAGGTGGATTGGCCTTGACAAATTGCCCCTTAGTGTCAGGGGGATTAGGAGGGTAAATACGTGGGGTTACGGTGATAGGACCTGGGTGGGATTGTTGTCGGTGAATGGCTCCTTCTTCCGCACTGTAGATTCTATGATTCGAAGACCCTGATGCATAACAATTCGTGAATAAAAACAGGAAGTTCTGGAGAACCTCAGCAGGTCTGGAAGCTTCTGTGGAGAGCGAAACAGAGTTAATGTTTTTAAATCTGATATGACTCTTCTTTGGAGCTGAATTTTCTGTTTTATTTCAGAGCTCCAGCATTGCCTGTGATTCGCTTTCCTCGAAATTCAGGGTTGAGCTGACCTGACAGCCACAGGCAAGTTCCAAGCTGTAATCTACTAAACATTTCTGTGCTAGTGCCTTGTGAGAATTGCAATCGTCTCCTGCACTGCTTCTCACTGAGGTTCAAATAGTTCAGACTGTGCCTGTAGATTTTAAAATAAGATGAGACCACCTTCAAGCAAGACTCCTTTCACTGGCTTTCTCACAGCACCATGCTAATCTTGTTCGCCCCTCCTGTTGTTGCTGCTTTCCTTTTCCTCTGTGTTCTGCAACTAATAAAGGATTGTGCAGTGGACAAAGAACCTCCCTGTGCTGAGAAAAAGGTTGAATTGATCAAGAAATGCTGCAAATAACAATTCAGACAAAAAAGCTCCCTTCCTTTGGTAGATTTTTTATTCATTTGTGGGAAATGAACATCGCAGGCTGGCCAGCATTTATTGCCCATCCCTAGTTGTCCTTGGAGTCACATGTAGGCCAGACCAGGTAAGGACGGCAGATTTCCTTCCCTAAAGGACATTAGTGAACCAGATGGGTTTTTGTGACAATCGACAATGGTTTCATTGTCGTCAGTAGATTCTTAATTCCAGATTTCTTTTTATTGAATTCAAATTCCACAATCTGGCGTGGCGGGATTCGAACCTGGGTCCCCCAGAACATTAGCTGAGTTTCTGGATTAATGGTCCAGCGATAATACCACCAGGCCATACACTCCCACAGTTTGGGGTGAGATTCCCTGGCCTCCCAGCCACGTGTTTCCCGGCGGGCGGGAGGGAGGTGGCACGTTGTTTGTTAGCGGCAGGATTCTCTGGTCCCGCTGCTGTCCATGGGAATTCCCACTGACGTTACCCCACGCTGGAGAGAAGCGTGGGGGCGCGTGCTGCTGGAAGGACTGGTGAATCCCGCCGGCATGAACAGCCGGAGAATTCTGGCCCTGATTTTTGCTTTGCTGGCGAATGTCCAGATATAAATTGCATGGGAAACATCCATTTGTTGTGCACACATCCAGCACTGGGCGTTCAACACACGAAAGCTTGCTTCAGCTAGTCACACTGAATACCTACGTCTGGGCCCCATTCAAAATGGTGGGGGACAGATCTGTGGTGAGGATGGGGCTGTTAGTCGTGTGGAACCTTATCTGACTGTGATATTCTTACTCATTCAGAATGAATCAAAACACCATAAAACTCCAAAATATTCTTGCATCCAAATGTTTGCAAAAGTGCATTTCTATTTTTAAACGCAGTAATGGATTAACAATTAACAAGTCATGACATCTGGAAAATGTCTAATAAATTTGTTATTAGGCATCAACAAGTCACGGATTATTAATAATGTCACTCCTCATAATAATAGATGGATTAAATGGCTCATTTTAAAAAAATATTTGTGAGCATCACTGGCAAGGCCAGAATTCATTGGCCATTCCTAATTGTCCTTGAGGTGATAGTTGTGACATATTTAAAAAGGATTTGCCTGAATGCTTTAAAAGCTGATCACATGATTTGATGGTGATGTCATGAGGGTGTTGCCACAGGCTGCAGTTTTGCTTTCAGTTTGTATTCTGTGTAGGCAAGACATCCCTTCCAATAAACCTTGTTACATAAGAACATAAGAAATAGGAGCAGGAGTAGGCCATCTAGCCCCTCGAGCCTGCCCCGCCATTCAATAAGATCATGGCTGATCTGACGTGGATCAGTACCACTTACCCGCCTGATCCCCATAACCCTTAATTCCCTTACCGATCAGGAATCCATCCATCCGCGCTTTAAACATATTCAGCGAGGTAGCCTCCACCACCTCAGTGGGCAGAGAATTCCAGAGATTCACCACCCTCTGGGAGAAGAAGTTCCTCCTCAACTCTGTCTTAAACCGACCCCCCTTTATTTTGAGGCTGTGTCCTCTAGTTTTAACTTCCTTACTAAGTGGAAAGAATCTCTCCGCCTCCACCCTATCCAGCCCCCGCATTATCTTATAAGTCTCCATAAGATCCCCCCTCATCCTTCTAAACTCCAACGAGTACAAACCCAATCTCCTCAGCCTCTCCTCATAATCCAAACCCCTCATCTCCGGTATCAACCTGGTGAACCTTCTCTGCACTCCCTCCAATGCCAATGTATCCTTCCTCATATAAGGGAACCAATACTGCACACAGTATTCCAGCTGCGGCCTCACCAATGCCCTGTACAGGTGCATCAAGACATCCCTGCTTTTATATTCTATCCCCCTCGCAATATAGGCCAACATCCCATTTGCCTTCTTGATCACCTGTTGTACCTGCAGACTGGGCTTTTGCGTCTCATGCACAAGGACCCCCAGGTCCCTTTGCACGGTAGCATGTTTTAATTTGTTTCCATTGAGATAGTAATCCCATTTGTTATTATTTCCTCCAAAGTGTATAACCTCGCATTTATCAACGTTATACTCCATTTGCCATATCCTCGCCCACTCACTCAGCCTGTCCAAATCTCTCTGCAGATCTTCTCCGTCCTCCACACGATTCACTTTTCCACTTATCTTTGTGTCGTCTGCAAACTTCGTTACCCTACACTCCGTCCCCTCCTCCAGATCATCTATATAAATGGTAAACAGTTGCGGCCCAAGTACCGATCCCTGCGGCATGCCACTAGTTACCTTCCTCCAACTGGAAAAACACCCATTTATTCCAACTCTTTGCTTCCTGTCGGATAGCCAGTCCCCAATCCACTTTAACACACTACCCCCAACTCCATGTGCCCTAATCTTCTTCAGCAGCCTTTTATGGGGCACCTTATCAAACGCCTTTTGGAAATCCAAAAACATCACATCCACCGGTTCTCCTCCATCAACCGCCCTAGTCACATCTTCATAAAAATCCAACATGTTCGTCAAGCACGACTTTCCCCTCATGAATCCATGCTGCGTCTGATTGATCGAACCATTTCTATCCAGATGCCCTGCTATCTCCTCTTTAATAATGGATTCCAGCATTTTCCCTACTACAGACGTTAAGCTGACCGGCCTATAGTTACCCGCCTTTTGTCTCCTTCCTTTTTTAAACAGCGGCGTAACATTAGCCGTTTTCCAATCAACCGGCACTACCCCAGAGTGCAACGAGTTTTGATAAATTAATCACTAACGCATCCACTATTACCTCTGACATTTCTTTCAATACCCTGGGATGCATTCCATCCGGACCCGGGGACTTGTCCACCTTTAGTCCCATTAGTCTACCCAGCACTGCCTCTCTGGTAACATTAATCGTATTAAGTATTTCTCCTGCTGCCAAACCTCTATCGTTAATATTTGGCAAACTATTTGTGTCCTCCACCGTGAAGACCGACACAAAAAACTTATTTAAAGACTCAGCCATATCCTCATTTCCCACTATTAACTCCCCCCTCTCGTCCTCCAAGGGTCCAACATTCACTCTAGCCACTCTATTCCTTTTTATATATTTATAAAAACTTTTACTATCATTTTTTATATTAATTGCTAGCCTAGCTTCATAGTCTATCCTTCCTTTCTTTATCACTTTCTTAGTCTCTCTTTGTTGTTTCTTAAATTTTTCCCAATCACTTGTTTCTCCACTATTTTTGGCCACTCTGTACGCAGCTGTTTTTATTTTAATACTCTCCTTTATTTCCTTCGTTATCCACGGCTGGTTCTCCCTTTTCTTACAATCCTTGTTTTTTGCTGGAATATATTTTTGCTGAGAACTGAAACGGATCTCCTTAAAAATCCTCCACTGTTCCTCAGCTATCCTACCTGCCAGCCTGCTCTCCCAGTCTACCTTAGCCAATTCATCCCTCATCCTATCATATTTCCCTCTGTTCAAACAGAGGACACTGGTTTGAGACCAAACTTTCTCCTCTTCCATCTGAATCAGAAATTCGACCATATTGTGGTCACTAGACCCAAGAGGGTCCTTCGCAATAAGATCCTTAATTCTATCTACCTCGTTACACAATACCAGATCCAAAATAGCTCGTTCCCTCGTCGGTTCCGTAACATGCTGTTCAAGGAAACTATCCCGACAGCATTCTAAGAACTCTTCCTCCATTCCACCCTTACCGACTTGAGTCTGCCAGTCAATGTGCATGTTGAAGTCCCCCATGATTATTGCCGTTCCGTTTTTACACGCATCCCTTATCTGCTTGTTTATAGCCCTCCCTACCTCAACATTATTATTCGGGGGCCTATATACCACACCTACTAGTGTCTTTCTCCCTCTACTATTCCTCATCTCTACCCATAACGATTCCACGTTTTGTTCCTCAGAGCCTATGTCATCCCTCAGTACTACCCTGATATTATCTCTTATTAATAGCGCGACCCCACCACCTTTTCCTTCCTGTCTATTCTTCCTAAACGCCTGATACCCCTGGATATTCATCTCCCAGTCCTGGTCACCTTTCAGCCACGTTTCTGTAATGGCCACCAGATCGTACCCACTTGTCAGTTTGTCAGTTACATGTCAGTTTGAATCTGTGTGTGAAAATCACACGATTTTCTTTTCGTTAAAACCCACAACCCCTAACATAGTCAGGACATTACAATGGTGAGCTGGTTTCTTGAACCACAGTAGAAGATGTGGTGAAGGTACACCCATGGTGCTTCCTTTAGCAGCATGAGTGAGTGTCTTCCTGAACCATTTAACAGGGCAGTGAAGAGTCAACCACCTTGGTAAGGGTCTGGTCACACATATAAGCCAGACTGGATAAGGCTGGCAGATTTCCTCCCCGTTGGACGAGTGAGCCAGTTGGGTTTATTTACAACAATCCTGTCATTTCATAATCGCTATTACTGAGATTAGCTTTTTATTGCAGATTCATTAATGAATTGAATTTAAATTCCACCAGCTGCTGTGGTGGGATTTGAATTCATGTCTCCAGAGCTTTTGTCCAAGTCTCTGGATAACTGGTTCAGTAACATTACTTTTATTTTCCTCTCTTCACGGTGAAGAGGCAGCAGGGCAGAACTTCTGTTACCCCTTTGATTCCACGCCAGACCTGACTGATTTCCTTAGGTCCGCAGTCACTGAATACATACAGTGGGGTCCTGTGGCCAAGAGGGAGTCCGGCTATAAAATCTTGAAGCTGCCGCAGTGAACAGGGGTTTAAAGGGGAGGAGAACACAGAAAATCAAAGCAGCTGCGGCTTGTGGTTGGTGTGATGACAATGGTCAGTCCCCGTGGGGGTGGTGGGGAAGAGAAACGGAGGCCTCACTGGACGAAATAGAAATGGCCGAGAGCTTCGAATTTCTAGGTGTCCAGATTCAACAACAACCTGTCCTGGTCCCCCCATGCCGACACTATAGTTAAGAAAGCCCACCAACGCCTCTACTTTCTCAGAAAACTAAGGAAATTTGGCATGTCCGCTACAACTCTCACCAACTTCTACAGATGCACCATAGAAAGCATTCTTTCTGGTTGTATCACAGCTTGGTATGGCTCCTGCTCTGTCCAAGACCACAAGAAACTACAAAGGGTCTTGAATGTAGCCCAGTCCATAACGCAAACCAGCCTCCCACCCATTGACTCTGTCTACACTTCCCGTTGCCTCGACAAAGAAGCCAGCATAATTAAGGACCCAACGCACCCCAGACATACTCTTTTTTTCAGAGTAACTTCATTGCAGTGTGAATGTAAGCCTACTTGTGACTAATAAATAAACTTTGCTTTACTTCCACATTCTTCCGTTGGGAAAAAGACACAAAGGTCTGAGATCACGTACCAACCGACTCAAAAACAGCTTCTTCCCTGTTGCCATCAGACTTTTGAATAGACTTACCTCACATTAAGTTGATCTTTCTCTACACCCTAGCTATGACTGTACCACTGCATTCTGCACTCTCCCCTTTCCTTCTCTATGAACAATATGCTTTGTCTGTGTAGCGTGCAAGAAACAATACTTGTCACTGTATACTAACACATGTGGCAATAATAAATCAAATCAAATGATTTTGTTTCATTCTGCTATCCCCGCCTATTTTATGTGGAATTGAGCAGCTGATTCTAAAGAACACACAGGCTTGAATTTTACATTCTGAGGTTGGGTGTGCTCGACCCAACCGAGTGTAAACTAGCGCAAAATAACTCTGGGTGTGTGTCATAGCAGTCACACATGCAAGTGAACAACAAGGTCTGTGTGAGCATGAGTTTGATCCTCGCCTGCTGACAATTAAAGGGCCAATGAAGGTCATTAACAAGGCAATAGAAAGCGATTTTACACTGCTCATGCAATTTCTCACTCAATGCACTGGCAAAACAAGTGGGCGGCCAACGCATTTTCATCAAACCCTTATCTAAAGATGGGTAGAAAGCCCACCAGAGGCAAGCATCTTCAGTCTCATTGCGAATTTGTTGCTGTGTCAGGACAGAGTTGTTCCAGATTTTCTTTCGATTTCAGTAGCACTTCAAACCGAGTTGAATTTTAGGACCTCACCTTCCCCGGAGAGGTTGCCTAAATGATTGCAGCACAGCGTAACCTTATTTGCAAGACACAGGTCCGAGTGCCTCTCATCTGATGAGATAGTGTAATCAACTGGTGGGACCTCTTCGAAAGAAGAAGGATGAGATTTTCCAGTCCCTCCCACAGACAGGATTTTCCAGTCCTGCCGAAGTTGACACCTCGCCCTTCATAGGCCCCATAGACTTCAGCGGGACTGGAAGATCACGCCGGTGGCCAATGGCACACTGCACCCGCCGCAGGAAAACCCTCTGCAGTGGGTGCGGAATATCCCAGCTGATAAAGGAGATAGGAGAGAGAGGAGGCCAGGTGAGTGTGAGCAGAGTCCCATGGAGAACCCTTTGAGAGAGGAGGCCTGGACTCAGTTGGTACAGGGCCAGCAGAAAGGTCAAGGTGGAAGAGTGGGCTGATGACGCCATTAGATTGCCTTCATGTTACCATCAAGGTATCAGCAGATGACCTGGGAGCCTTTGTGAACAAAAGGGCTTCCACTTGATGAGGGTGTAGATCATCTGTGACCACAGGACACAGATTCTCCAAGTCTGTGCCCGTTACCCTGGCAGCTCACATAATGTTCACATTTTGCGGCACTCATAGGCACCAAGGCTGTTCATGGCTCCTGTACGATTGGATGGATGGCTCTTGGGTGACAAAGGCTGTCCCTTGTAAAGATGGCTTATGACCCATTCTGGCACCCAAGAAGAGAGGCAGTGGAGAGGTACAACAGGAGTCATGTCTCCACATGGACAGTGGACCATCAGTTTGCTCAAGATGCACTTCAGATGCCTGGACCGATTGGGGGAACACTGCAGTATCCTTCAGAGTGTGTCTCCTTTCTAATGCTGTGCTCTGCACATTCTGGCTCTGGCAAGAGGGAACCCAGTGGAGGCTGAGGAAAACGAGGCAGCTTCACAGATCAGGGAGGATGACTTAAATGATGGATCGGAGCAAGATCCTGGGGAGACACAGGGTGAGGACATGAAAGTAGGTGACAGAAACTTTCAGGGAGGCAGGGACACCAGGGGGATGCTTAGAATCATGCAAACCTTCATCCAGCCATCCAATGCATTGATACTTCCTCATGCAACTGGCAATGTCTCCTTTGCAAACAATTGTTATATGCTATGGGGAGGTGATGGCCGAGTGGTATTATCGCCAGAACATTAATCCAGAGACTCAGCTAATGTTCTGGGGACCCGGGTTTGAATCCCACCACAGCAGATGGTGGAATTTGAATTCAATTAAAAAAATCAGGAATTAAGAATCTACCGATGACCATGAAACCATTGTCGATTGTCGGAAAAACCCACCTGGTTCACTAATCTCCTTTAGGGAAGGAAATCTGCCGTCCTTACCTGGTCTGGCCTACACGTGACTGCAGAGTCACAGCAATGTGATTGACTCTCAACTAGTTGCCCTCCAAGGGAACTAGGGATGGGTAATAAATGCTGGCCAGCCAGCGACGCCCATGTCCCATTAATGAATTTTAAAAATAAACCAACGCAAAACTCCAGCACCACACAACGCCATGCAGTTACAAACCTGTGCTGCATCTGGCACCTGATTCAACCATCAAACCAGCTCGGCCCATTTCAGCATTCGTTATTGTAAATGAACAAACAAGGATCATACAAAGTTGCCAAACTGAACACAAGTTTCAAAATAATGAACACAACTAATGTCACCGTGACAAGCCACTGGCGCGTTCCAGACAGAGGTGGATTTACAATGGAGCACACCAAGCCCTGACCAATGGGGGTAGGGGTGGGGAAAGGGCACACCAGTTGGCGCACTAGACATCCAATCAGAGCCTGATTACTCGGCAAATACACATGGGCCTATCAGCAGGCAATGCAGAGCAAAATCAGACTCTGATTGATTGAGTTGAAATTGAACCCGGTTCCCTGGCGCTGTGAGGCAGCAGTGCTAACCACTGTGCCACCCGCACCCGACCCCAGCGACTTTGCATGCACTCCAAGCATAAAACTCAGGCCATAACATAACTTTACAAAGCTACCGTTTCACACATTTGTAATCGGTGAGGTTTTATGTCTAAATTCATGCTCAGTTCCATTTTCAGTAATGTAGTAATGATAATATTTTCCTACTCCATCCGTAAAAGTCATGGAAAATGATCTCAGAGGTAAAACAACTCATGCATACTCTAATCCAGACAGAATATATACTGGCACTGTGCCAATTAATTTATAATGACTGGGTCCATATGTCTGGTGTACAAAACAACAGGTAACACGAAACACTGAAAGAATGTACAAAAACCATGAACAAAGTACAGAATGCAGTATTTAAAGGTGTTGTTTGTTGCATCATTTACACAACTGCAAACCCATGACACATCATTCATAAAACCTGTCTGATGGAACATGATGTGGAGACGCCGGCGTTGGACTGGGGTAAACGCAGTAAGAAGTTCTTACTGATGGAACATGAGCCAGCTCCTTTGGAACAAAGCAGCATTTTGCAGGTTGCAGCATAATGAATGGGAAAGGAATGCACAGCCTTTTATCAATCCATAACTAGTTAGCTGTTGGCGAGCAAGTAATACTTCTTCAATTAGCAACAAATCCTTTCTTTTAGCCTGAGGGCTGGCAAAAGGGTAATAGATCATATCGGGGGTAACGGGGAGAATTTCATTGTATAAGCTCCAGCAGTTCTGCTTTGCTGTGTGATGTTTGTTTGGGCTTATTAATAAAGGAGGAGGATGTTCTTTGGTAATAGGCTTGGCACGCTGAGCACCGGGTCGAAAGTTAGATATTAAAATTTGATGCATTAGGGATTAAAAATGACAAATCCAGATTCTAATTGTAGAATTAATCTTTTTCAGCACCAGGAGGGTAGCTGTGAGGTCGACAGGGTCACACTCTGATGCTGACAGTGTTTGGCATATTCCTCTCTTTGCTGCTGTTAAGTGCCTTCAGTTTATCCACAGAAGGTGCCTGCTTACACAAGAGCTGATGTAAAGCTGTTCCGCCTTGCTCACCTAAGATCCAAGACAAAAGTGCATCAGGTCCTCATCAGAGAGTTGCTCCATGTTGATGATGCCGCACTAACATTTCATTTTGTGGGAGACCTTCAGCAGCAAATGGACATACTCTCTCACAGCTGTAAAGAGTTTGGTTTAACCCTTGGCATCAGGAACACAAATGGCATGGTGCAGGACGTTGCCACACCACCATTAGCATTGACAATGTGACACTGAAGGTTGTTGATTGCTTCACATATTTAGACTCCACAATCACCAGCAATCTGTCATCTGATGCTGAAATCAACAAATGTATTGCAAAAGCTACAGCTGTGATGTCCAAAATGGGAAAAGAGTGTGGAATAACTGCAACCTGACTGAGAACATTAAACTATGAGTCCAGCAAACCTGCATCCTTAATACTCTCCTCTACAGTGGTGAGACCTGGGCAACACATACTATGCAGAAGAACAGGATGAATGGTTTCCACCTTCACTGTTTCAGATATATCCTTCGCATCTCTTGGCAGGACAAGGTCACCAGCTCAGTGGTCCTGGAGACCGCTAATTCCATCAGCAGACACTCTACTCAGCCAACGACATCTACAATGGCTTGGCCACACTTATCGGGTGATGAAGGCTATAAACCCAAAGACCTTCTGTAGAATGAACTAGCCACTGGGTCATGACCTCCTGGACGTCGATACCTCCATTACTGCAAGTGAGATATGAAGATGGAGAACATCAACTGGAAGAGAGTCACCGGTGGCCTTGACCCTTGGAGACTGACCATTTAAAGGGACACTGAGAGAAACAAGGAGAAACAGAAAGCTCAGCTGGCTGAGAAGGAGGCTCAGAGAAGACAGAGACAGAGAGGTGAATCATGCACCTTCTAAACCTATTGCCTTCATCTGCAGTGTGGCCGAGACTGCCATGCCAGAGTGTAGTTCCTGAGTTTAATAAGGAGTTGGCTACCAAGGTACAAACCTGTCTCACGAAACAGAAAGCTGCCAGGGGCTTTGAAGACTGAGTTGAAAGTTGAATATTAAAATTTGATATTAGAAATGATTATACACAAATAGATTTAATATTTTGCAATTTTGAAATTTTAATAGACTTCACATATATTTGTTTGTTGCATTTTTGATTATTTTAATATTTATATCTGAGCTTTCAAGAAGGGGAAAAATTGATCTTTAAAGTCTGTTTCCATCCTTGAACGCCCACCTTTTGGAACTTGGTCCAATGAAGGAGCCAACAATTCACTTATACACCAGGCGTATTTTCCTTCGTTCTGATCTGGGCCCCACCACACTTCCAGCAGTACAATCATGTCATGAGAAATTTGTACCTCATGTTGCACAGTTCTAAGATGTGTGGAAAGAGTGAGATGACACTTTGATCAGGGAAGGAGAGACCTTCATCATCAATTGTTAAACTCTGGCCTTCAATTTCGCACAGAGACTTGAACTGCCCTGGATCAGAGATCCATAAGACCGCAAGACCATATGACCATAAAATAGGGTGGCACGGTAGCACAGAGGGTGGCACGGTGGCGCAGTGGTTAGCACTGCTGCCTCACAGTGCCAGGGACCTGGGCTCGATTCCTGGCTTGGGTCACTGTCTATGTGGAACAAAGAACAAAGAACAAAGAACAGTACAGCACAGGAAACAGGCCCTTCGGCCCTCCAAGCCTGTGCCGCTCCTTGGTCCAACTAGACCAATCGTTTGTATCCCTCCATTCCCAGGCTGCTCATGTGACTATCCAGGTAAGTCTTAAACGATGTCAGCGTGCCTGCCTCTACCACCCTACTTGGCAGCGCATTCCAGGCCCCCACCACCCTCTGTGTAAAAAACGTCCCTCTGATGTCTGAGTTATACTTCGCCCCTCTCAGCTTGAGCCCGTGACCCCTCGTGATCGTCACCTTCGACCTGGGAAAAAGCTTCCCACCGTTCACCCTATCTATACCCTTCATAATCTTGTATACCTCTATTAGATCTCCCCTCATTCTCCGTCTTTCCAAGGAGAACAACAGGAGTCTGCACATTCTCCCTGTGCCTGTGTGGGCTTTCTCCGGATGCTCCGGTTTCCTCCCACAGTCCAAAGATGTGTGGGTTAGGTGGATTGGCCATGCTAAATTGCCCCTTAGTGTCAGGGGGACTAGCTAGGGTAAATGCATGGGGTTATGGGGATAGGCCCTGGGTGGAATTGTGGTCGGTACAGATGCAATGGGCTGAACGGCCCCCTTCTGCACTGGAGGATTCTATGATTTTATATAGGAACAGAATTAGGCCATTTGGCCCATCGAAGCTGCTCCGCCATTCGATGATGGCTGATATGCTTCTCAACCCCATTCTCCCACCTTTTCCCCATAACTGTTGATCCCCTTACCAATCAACAACCTATCTACCTCTGTCTTAAGTACACTCAATGAATTGGCCTCCACAGCCTTCTGTGGCAATGAATTCCATAGGTTCACCACCCTCTAGCTGAAGAAATTCTTCCTAATCTCGGTTCCGATCCAAATCAAGACCATGGTAGATGTTAAAAAGACAAGGGCGTTTTGTCTTCAGACAGTACGAGGGAGGATCTAAAAAAAACAACTCCGGTAATTTATGGCTGAGTAAAAAAACAGACAAATAGATGATTGTACAGATGGTGAGATATGCAGATTGAGAAGAGATTCAAATTTTGAGAAGAGACAGAGAGGCTATTGGCAGAAACAGATCAGAAAAGGGAGGAGACCCAGAGAGATTATTGTAAGAAAGGAAACAAAGCGGAGGAATTGACAGCTGGTAGGTTCATAAGCGGAGGTGAGGTTTTAAAATGATTTTTCAGCATTGTTCCCTGTGGAGTGCCAGCTATGTAATGATAATGTCTCATACACTCTGGGACCAAGTTTCCTCAACTGGTGCAAATGATGTGTAAAATGTTAAGAATTGCTGCTATCCCACCTGAATTGTAAACTGCTGAAATTTTCTGACAGCAGACCCGCTGAAAGTATTTGGACAGGCTGGTCCAAAGGGCATCTCAAACTATTAACAGCCTTTTACCAAGGTTGAAGAGACAGGGGATTGACAGAAAGAAATAAAGTCCAACGTGTAGGCTTGAGGCCTCAGCTGATCAATTCTGTCACAGGTTGTGCCAACGTTATAATGCCAGCTCTCCAGACACCACTGGGCAGCAGACTCCGCTGATCCACACCATTGACAGTTCTTGCCATGTAAGCGTGAAACTGCCTGTTAAGCTGGCTGTAGCTCCTTGGCAGGAGTGGATAATGTGGCTATGAAAGGTGAAAATCACTCTGGCATGTGGCATCGTGCAAAGTAGAAAGTGTTTGGGACTGTTTTGGCATGAAGATCATTCAAGCTGTCATGAATTTCGGTGCCGTTGGGTTGCCGTCACTATTTATTTATTTTATTCATTTGTTGGCCATGGGTGTCGCCGGCTGGCCAGCATTTATTGCCCATCCCTCGAACTGAGTGGCTTGCCAGGCCATTTCAGAGAGGCAGCTGAGAGTCAAGCACATTGCTGTGGGTCTGGAGTCACACATAGCCAGACCAGGTAAGGATGACAGCTTTCCTTCCCTAAACAACATTAGTGAACAACTTCCATTTATATAGCAGCTTTAACAAAGAAAAAAGAGTAAGTCTTTGGCTGAATGTTATCACTCCTTCCTCAGATTTGGAAGAAGCAGCGTTTAAAGACATTTGCAAACATTCCTAGTAAGTGGAGTCTGGAGCTGCAGCTGTGGGCTCTGTATTGACATCCAGCTGGGTTCTTGAGTCTGATGGGAATGGGTGGCCCTACACTCACCATATGGGTTGCAGGATCCCTAAAACCTTTCCTTCGTACAGAACGAAGCACCCAATCAGTCGGTATGAAAATAATTACAGCTGGATAGGAGCAACCAAGCCATAGACTAATAGAATCCTACAGTGCAGAAAGAATCCATTCGGCCCATCGAGTCCGCACCAACAACAATCCCACCCAGGCCCTATCCCCATAATCTGATACATTTACCCTAGCTTGTCCCCCTGACACTAAGGGGCAATTTAGCATGGCCAATCTCCCAACTCGCACATCTTTGGACTGTGGGAGGAAACCGGAGCACCCGGAGGAAACCCACACAGACACGGGGAGAACATGCAAACTCCACACAGACAGTGACCCAAGCCAGGAATGGAACCCGACTCCCTGGTGCTGTGAGGCAGCAGTGCTAACCACTGTGCTACTGTGGCCTTTCAGATGTTTAATCAGTCTGCGTATCCTTCCGCTCCTTTGCAGTATTTTCAAAGGGAAGCTCGTGTAGAGAAAATCCTAAAGAGCTTCACAAATGGTGTTAAAAAAAATACAGAGAAAAGGAACAACGAGGAGGAGAGGCCAAAAGCTAGGTATAAAAAGTGTGTTTGAGGAAACAGTCATGTTCAGTCAAGATGTTCACATATTGTCAGCTTTGGTGAGGCTAGAATTGTCCAGCAATCTGCAGATAATCAGAACTCATAACTCCTCATCTCTGCTGGACTTTTTAACCAACCAATAATGGCAAGTGACGTTAAGGTGACATTGTAAAATGTGACATCCCAGCAACTTGTGGTCCGTACAGCGTGTGATGATATCTGAAGTGCTGTGTTGATCCTATTGTGTGCAGCCCAGCCCAGGACCTCCATTGTGCAAAAATTAGAAAGAAGACATTTTAGACAATTAAAGCGAGGAGAGAAGATAATGGGCGGAATTTTACCGGCAGGCCCACCCTGATTCCGGGGGCGGGTGAGGCCCCGAGAATGGCATTCTCTGTTGGCCTCGGGTGGGATCGTATGAACCTCGGGCGGATGTGCCGGTAAAATTCCGCCCAATATTTTGGGATATGGTATTTGAGTAATTTGAGACAATGATGTATTGTTAATGTGGTGTGCTCAAAAGGAACAAGATAAGTTGGGCGTGAACATTCCAAATCTTTCCACCACCTGGGGTTTCCTCACTTCTTACTGCAGACTCATTGATAGGAATTGATCGAAGCTAAATGACTGGCAATTTGGATTTCATCATGTAACTTTTGGAGCCAGGTCTCTGCTTAACCATTTGAGGTGTGGGTTTGTCTGAAATACGAGAATAATTTCATGAGCCAGGGGTCTGTATGTATAATGCTGGAAAAACTCAGCAGGTCTGGCAGCATCTGTGGTGAGACAAGCAGAGTTGACGTTTCAAGTCTATATGACTCTTCCACAGTTGTAGAAGGTTATTGAGCTCAAAACATTGACTCTGTTTCTCTCTCCACAGATGCTGCCAGGCCTGCTGAGTTTTTCCAGCATTTTCTGTTGTTATTGCAGATTTCCACCATCTGCAGTATTTTGGTCTGTATCGTATTGCTAAAGAACTGTTTGCAGCTTCCTTTCCCTTCCCCTGTGAAACTTGGCAGACTTGTTGCCCCATGTGCATCTGTTCATAGCCCATCCCATCTCACAAGTACTTAGTGCTGTTTCCTGGCTCATGATTCAGTCCTATTTCCTCTTTATTTCTTGCTCATCAACAGAAGAAGGTCAAAGGAATGTCATACAAATAATGATTATCCCCGCTTCCAGACAGCAAGAGAAAGATCTGTATTAAGATAGAAGTGTTCAAAAGATATTGGTGGTGAACTTGTTCACGGTCGCGGGAGCGAATCACTGGTCCATTTTTACCGTTGAATTTTCTTTTTTAATGCAATCAATGCAAAGGTGTGCGGGTTAGGTGCATTGGCCATGCTGAATTGCCCCTTAGTGTCTTGGGATGCATAGGTTAGAGGGATTAGCGAGGTAAGTATGTGGAGTTGTGGGGATAGGGCCTGGGTGGGGATTGTTGCCGGTGCAGACCCAATGGGCCGAATGGCCTCCTTCTGCACTGTAGGATTTCTATGATCTATGTTTCTATGAAGACTTGGATTGAATTCCTGTGAGCTGGACCATTGCCGATGCTGTCTGAGTTTGATCATTCAAAAGGGCTTGAGAAGTCTTGAAGATATAAGGAAGCAGCCGAAGGTCGGTGACTCTGTGCTGTAGGCCACTGGGGCAAAGGCAGTCCTGCAGCAGTGTTGTGCTCAGTGTGCCCAAAGAGCTGAAACTGTGCTCAGTAATGTTCAAGCACACTCGGAAATCCAGGAGAATAGATCCTTGGATGGCAAGATTGAAACACAGCAAGGTGGGCCGTCATTGAAACCATGTGAGTCGGAACGATCTTTGGAGAGAATTCCAAGCTGAGATCTTCAAAGGTGAAGATTGGAAATCCTCAAGAAAGGGATGGAGTTTCAGTGAGATTGGTTGACTCACAGCGTTTCTAATGTTTGGGTGGGGTCACATCTGTTATTTATCATATAGTGTGTTCAACCACAGATGTCTTATTAATTCACCTGCACCTCATACTTACCCTGAATATCAGATTGATATTGTAAGTTGTTTTATCTTTCTGATCTTGGATAGTAACATCTGTTTTTGTTTTTTCAAAACCGATGGAGTCTTTTGACTTTTTTCACTGAGGAAGTGTCATGAACCTCAAACTTTGTCGACTTTAAACAAGACTTTACTGGTCCCTAACCAGCTCCTACCACCAACTTGGGGCTCAGCACGCCTTTGGATTAGCGCACCTTTCGTGTCGATATTGTTGGTGTAGATTTGATGGGCCGAAGGCCCTTTTCTGCACTGTATGACTCTATGGGGGGAGTTTTCCCCTTCCGTCTGCCATGGGAATCGGACCATAGAAATGTCCGTTGAGCTTGGGCAGGGCTTTTCAGTTCTGGGGCGAGCATGGCTGAAATTCCTGCCCTATGTGAGAGGCGGTGGCGTAGTGGTATTGTCACTGGACTTGTCATCCAGGGTAATACTCTGGGAATCTGGGTTCAAATCCCACCATGGCCGATGGTGAAATGTATAAAATGATGACCATGAAACCATTGTTGATTTTTTTCGGGGTGGCACAGTGGTTAGCACTGCTGCCTCACAGCAGCAGGGAGCCAGGTTCAATTCTGGCCTCGGGTCACTGTCTGTGTGGAGTTTGCATGTTCTCCCCGTGTCTGCGTGGGTTTCCTCCAGGTGCACCGGTTTCCTCCCACAGTCCAAAGATGTGCGGATTTGGTGGATTGGCCATGCTCAATTGACCCTAGTGTCGGGGAGATTGACAGGGTAAATATGTGGGGTTATGGGAATAGGGCCTGGGTGGGATTGTGGTCGGTGCAGACTCGATGGGCCGAGTGGCCTCCTTTTACACTGCAGGGATTCTAACAAGCTCATAACAGGATCATAACAAGCTCCACACCATCATTCAGTTTCTGTGTACAGATAAGGGCAGTGTACATGATGTATACAGATTTCAGGAAATGTTCACCATAATGCCTGAAAATCAAAATAAATTATCCTGTCAAACACTGGCAAAAGATTCCTGGAAATAATTGACTGAGTAACGATCATGTCCCTAACTAGGTAAAATGCTGCATAAGAGCTTGCTTTTCCGTACCATCACTGAAATGACACAGCAGAATTATTTGAAACAGGGTACCTGGTGAGGATGTTATTCGAAGACAGTGTCTCAGCAAATTTAACGGGAACATTGTTCAGTTTAAGTTCCTTAATGCACCCAATGAAGTCATGTGTTTTTGCTTGATCTGGCCGAAGGAGCATGGGATCAATCGATTTGATTCCTCCGAATACCATCCTATTTTTATCCAAATCCAGGGTTCTAAAGAACAAGGCAAGTTAAGAGACGTATCAGTTTGCAGAATTATCTTCGAATCACAGAATCTGACATTATTTTCTTAAGGCTAGTTGAACAGAATGAAAATTGTTTTGGACAGCGAAACAGCTGGATATTCACTGATACCTCTCTGTGCCTATGCCTGGTGTGCTTACAAAGCAGAACTGAGCTGGCTGATCGCTGGCGCAATTATCCACTGTCAGGGATCCAACCTGCAAACGTAGCCAAAAAAAAAAACAAGCTGGTTGCTGCTCACTTCAAGAACAATATCAATGAATGTATCTTGCACCATCACCCCCCCTCCCCGCCTCCAACCCTCATCACCCCACTTCTCCCATTTACACTCTGCTTTTGTTTTTCACAATGAATGTTTAGAACATTCTGGCCTAATTTTTGTGAACAAAATGTTGACAGATAGCATTTATAAAATGTCTCTTTGTGGCCTTCAGTTTTCCACAATTGGCCTTTTTTTTTTGACTGAGGCTGGCAACTTATTGCTAATTTTCTGCTGTGGGTTCAGGGCCGTTAAAAACTGGATTGCAACATCCAACATCCGCAGAGTCATGAGACAGTTACGTCCCATCAAACTGGCCGGGTTTCAGCTTCGGCCCAGTAAGTGAAAGCCCAGTATTGTTGATCTCTGTAGCTCCCTGGCAATCATTTTAGCAAAGTCTTTCTCCTCATCTCTCGCGTTTGCTTATGTTGTACCCGATAGGAGGTGATCTCAATGCCAAGAAAGCTCAAATTGAGCCCATGATAAAACAGTAAGGGGGTGTTTTGCACTGGAAAACACCACATTTCTATTTCTTTTCTCATTTCTATTCCTGCAGCTCAGAACTGATTCAAGAACATTTATAAATGGTTGAGCAAACCACGCAGAATAAAAAATCAAATGTCCCAGAATAATGTTTTAAAGTTTATTTATTAGTGTCGTAAGTAGGCTTACATTAACACTGCAATGAAGTTACTGTGAAAATCCCCTAATCGCCACACTCCGGCGCCTGTTCAGGTGCACCGAGGGAGAATTTAGCATGGCCAATGCACCTAACCAGCGCGTCTTTTGGACTGTGGGAGAATACTGGAGCACCCGGGGAAACCCACGCAGACACGGGGAGAATGTGTAGACTCTGCACAGACAGTGACCCAAGCCGGTCACTGTAAAATATGATTTGCATGAGCCTCGCCTTTTGAAAATTGATCCCTTCATCTCTTTATGCTAAACAAGGTGTCTGGTTGTTAACAATATGATTCTTGCGCTTAGTCCTTATTGCACATAGTCTTCTTAAGGTTAATCAGTTGAACGTGAACCATTTCGATTGGGCAGAGCACAATGTGTTTCAACTGTGACTAATACCAATCATTTAGACCGTTGTGTAACTGGTTTATTATCCATTTATGCCTCAATATATGCCAATTAAATTTGTGCCATACTATGGTTATTTTCTCTGAAATAAACACTATCCAAAAGCATGATATTACAACTGAACAAATAATGAGGTGTGTAGGATCTTCTCATTATCACAATCTATAAAATTAGTACAGAAATAATGCTTTCTGATGATTATTTAGGAATAGCCCAGAAGGGATTCATGGCTATTGTCACAATTCTTATTGCTTCCCTTTATTGTAACAACTGTAAAACTTTTCATTTATGAGGTTTGATGTTCTAAGAATATTGAGATGTCTCATTTTTTTGGGGTGGGCTTGGCAATGGGAGCGGAGAATCTCGCAAGAGACCGAAACTATGTTTATAGTGACGTAAATTGTGAGGCAATTGTTCCTATCCCCTGCCAGGGATGTAACGGGAATCCCAATGTCGAGAACATTATCAGGGTTCCACAGCTTCACAATTTCTCCTAAAACACAAGATACATCTGTGGTACAACTGTACACTTCCCCTTGGCTTTGCCCAAGCACTGGGGCGGCACGTTGGCAAGCGCTGCTGCCTCACAGCGCCAGGGACTCAGGTCAAATTCCAGCCTCGGGTCACTGTCTGTGTGGAGTTTGCACGTTCTCCCTGTGTCCGTGTGGGTTTCCTCCAGGTGCTCCAGTTTCCTCCCACAGTCCAAAGATGTGCAGGTGGATTGGCCATGATCAATGTGTGGGGTTATGGCGGGGGATTGGGCCTAGGTAGGGTGCTCTTTCAGAGGGTGGGTCCAGACCTGATGGGCTGAATGACCTTTTCTGCACTGTTGGGATTCTATGATTCACTGCCCCATGGTACTGCCCAGGCACTGTCCCCGGCACAGTGTTTGAGAAGGTGGGGTTGGGGGGGTGGTTGTTCTTGGTGAATTGTTGTGCACTGGGGCAGCCTTTAAGAATGGCGCACTGATCGTTATATAAAACTAAGTTGCTGGTTGGGCAAGTACATGGGATCTGCCCCTTGAAGTTTTTTTTTCTATGTTCGTAATGATAGGCTGTTGGTGCCGGCCACTTCATAGAATCCTAGAATCCCTACAGTGCAGAAGGAGGCCATTTGGCCCATCGAGTCTACACCGACAACAATCCCACCCAGGCCCTATCCTCATAACCTCACATATTTACCCTGCTAATCCCCCTGACACTAGGATCAATTTAGCATGGCCAATTGACCTAACCTGCACATCTTTTGGACAGTGGGAGGAAACCGGAGCACCCGGAGGAAACCCACGCAGACACGGGGAGAATGTGCCAACTCCACACAGACAGTGACCCGAGGCCGGAATTGAACCCGGGTCCCTGGCGCTGTGAGGCAGCAGTGCTAACCACTGTACCACCGTGATGCTCAGCGCCACCTTACCATCCAGCTGTCGCATCCTGGCAAATGCAAGTAAAATTCTGCCCTGCTCTTTCTAAAGTTAACTTCATTTTTCAGCTTGGAGTTTATTTCGGGTCAGATCTGCACCATCCACCTTCTGAGCGAATGAACAGCTGAACCACTGCAAAAGCTTTCAGATATCGTTCTATGACTTCTCACTGAGGGGTGTGTGAGCACCTATCAGTGAATCACCTCTGATATTAATGCCTCCTTTGTTACAAGTTGCTTTGGAATTTTTTCCTGTGGGATATACAAGAGCACATCAGGATGACTCACCCTCTGATTTTTCCTTGACTTAAGCTGCTATGTAATTGATCACTAAGGGGAGCCTCAAGATGAATTATGTTCATCTTGAGAGGTGTCTGGCCTCCACTCAATACCTTCCCAGGAGACTGAGGACTCATTGTGTGGGGAATCACGAGAGTGAACGCATGTTGTACTATTCCATCTCACAGAACATTAATACTTCAAGTCACTGCATCATCACCCTGCCTTACCATAGAATCATAGAATCCCTACAGTGCAAAAGGAGGCCATTCAGCCCATTGGGTCTGCTCCGACTCTCCAACAGAGCATTCCACCCAGGGTCACCCTTCACTACATTCCCTTAAACCCACGCATTTACCCCGCTAATCCTCCTAACCTTACACACCTCGGGACACTGAAGGGCAATTTTAGCATGGCCAATCTTTGGAGTATGGGAGGAAACTGGAGCACCCGGAGGAAACACACGCAAACACAGGGAGAATATGCAAACTCCACACAGACAGTGACCCAAGGCTGGAATCGAACCCGGGCCCCTGATGCTCTGAGGCAGCAGCGCATGGACATTTTGTATTGTTAATATTTTGCATTTATTGTCATATTTCAGTAAGTTGAAAAATCCTCATGAATAGAATTGCATTTTACAGTGATTAAAATATTGCTGCATCATGCGATTAAAACGCTGCATATTTGTCTCCCATAGTCATTTTAAAAGACCAGAGATTATGTTAGCTAAGTCTTGTGATCCTGTGGAGATTCATAGAGTGTGATTACAAAATCTGGGTTATATACAAAGCAGAACTAACATGATGTCATGCACATATGTCTACATCCCCGCGACCTAAAACCTGAGAATCAAAACAATTTAACTCATGGTAGACCACAGTAAAACACAGGATTGATTAATATGTATTAATATCTGTGCAATGACATGTGTAATCTGTGCTGAAAGCTGGAGGTATCGGACACCAGCAGCTCTGTCAGCTGCCCGCATTACAGACCACAATGTATTCACTTTCTGATCCATGATGATGATTACCCAATCTTTGTTAACCTCACTCATTTGTGTTTAACCCCAAACGTACAGAAAACAGACTTCACTGACTCTCGAGGTTGTGTACATGAAAAAGTGAAGAAGTACAGATACTGATGTTTAAAGACTTATGTTGTGAGAGGGATGATACCAGCATCTTTCTTTTGTAAGCTGCCTCATGGTATCATAGAATCCCTACAGTGCAGAAGGAGGCCATCCGGGCCATCAAGTCTGCACCTACTCTCTCCAACTGAGTATCCCATCCAGGCCCTCTCCCCGTAACCCCACATATAAAATCCTGACTGGAGACAGGTACATGTGAGTGACAATTAGCTCAGGGTGGTTCTGACTGGGCTGCGGACAGTCAAACGCCTGCACTACTCCATTTGCATCTCTTGGCTCCTTTCTGGTCGGCATCATGGTGGGTGATCTCAACCGTTTGTGCATCTCTCACATAAATAAGTCTGGCTGCAAAGTCATAGAAACAGCTCCGGCTCATTCACCTGCTCAACTAAACTCCTTGTGAGAACTCATGCAAGAGAGGGGATCTCACAGAAACTTATAAAATTCTAACAGGATCAGACAGGGTAGATTCAGAAAGAATGTTCCCGATGAGGGGGAGTCCAGAACAGGGGTCATAGTTTGAGTACCTTTAAGTACTGAGGTGAGAAGAAATTTCTTCACCCAGAGGGTGATGAATCTGTGAAATTCACTACCAGAGAATGTAATTGAGGCCAAAACATTGCGTGATTTCAAGAAGAAATTAGATATAGCTCTAGAGGCTCCAGGGATCAAGGGACATAGGGGGAAGGGGGGATCAGGATATTGAATTTGATGATTAGCCATAATCGTAATGAATGGTGGAGCAGGCTCGAAGGGCCGAATGGCCTCCTCCTGCTTTTAGTTTCTATGTTTATTTTTCTATGAGAGGCACAGGAGAGTTGGGAATTGGAGAGAAGATGGAATTTGTAAAGCAATCAGTAAAAAGTGGATCAATTGAATAGTAGCTGTCTTTCATTTTTATGTGCATGACAAAAGATAAAGGGTGTGTTTGTTAAGAAGCAATTAATCAGTGAAAACTAGACAGGTAGGCAGTTAAAATCACCCAGGAAATTTACCTGGCAATGGCCATTCTTTCTCCAATCTTCCATTTTAACCTGCCCTTCTAAGCTGAAGAATCACACACTCTAAGACATGAGTCTTGAGAGTAGCAGCACCAAGGTTGCTCAATGTATCAGCTGAGGATCAAGATTGTGGTGACTTAATGGTAACAAGATCCTCCCATCATCACTGAGCAATAGAAGATCTAGGACACGACCACTTCCCCTACCTGGGAAGCAACCTATACAGCAATGGTGATGTAGAGATTGACCTCCACCCAGAATCTGCAAAGCAGCCTTGGTCTTCTAGTGGTTGCACAGGGTCTGGGCGTTCCACGCCATCAACACGGCCATGAAGCTGCGACTCTATGGGCGGGACTTTATAGCCTCGCTTGTCCTGAAACCATAAAATCCTGCCCGAGGTCAACAGACCTTTCCATTCTCCGCCCCTTGCCCACTCCGATTCCCGTGACGGGCAGGGTGGTAAAATTCCAGCCCACATGTCCATCATCGTACTAACTGCAATCCATGTCAGTGAGATGTAAGACAGCAGAGAAGGCGTCACATATGTCAGCCGCCTTTTTGCAGTGCTACCTACGAAAGACCCTGGGCAACACGTGAATAGATGGCATCGCCAACAAAGAAGTGCCACAGGGAACTGGGCAGATTTCTCAACTCTCAGGTCAAGGAACAAGAACTAATTTGACTGCTCCATTTCAAAGGTGAATTTGAGCGCAAGATGGAGCCTCTAAGTGTGTTACAAAGTTCTTATGTCAGCTGCAGATTCGAATATAGGAAAGATATTGGGCGGGATTTTCCAGCCGCACTCGCCCCAAGATCGGAAAATCCCGCCCAAGGTCAATGGACCTTTGCATGGTCTGTCCTGCCCCGTTACGATTCCCGTGGCGAGCGGGACGGGAAAATTCCACTCATCATCTTTGTACCAGAAGTCAGCAAGGGATTGGGGCATTTTCATGTTGGCAGGCTCTGACTAGTGGAGTGCCACAAGACTCAGTGTTGAGGTCTCAGCTATTTATAATCTATATTAATGACTGAGACAAAGAGACAGAGTGTAATATATCTATGTTTGTTGATGTTACAAAGTTTGGTGGTAGTGTAATCTGTTAGGAGGACACAGAAAGGCTGCAAAGAAATATAGACAGATTAGGTGAATTGGCGACACGATGTTGTTTGCAATATAATGTGGCAAAGTGTGAGGTTATTCGCTTTGGTCATAAGAATAGAAAAGCAGAATATTTTTTACAAGGTGTGAAACTTGTAAATGTTGCTGCTCAGAGACACTTGGGTGTACTCGTTCAAGGAAAACAGAAAGTTAGCATGTAGGTGCAGCAAGAAGGCAAATGACATGTTGGCCTTAATTGGATAGGGATTGGGGTACAAGAATAAAGAAGACTATAGTTGCACAAGATGTTGGTGGGTGCACATCTGGAATATTGTGTGCAGTTTTGTTCACGATATTTAAGAAAGGATATATTTGCTTTGGAGGTTGTGCAGTGTAGGTTTAATAGATTGGTCACAGAGACGAGAGGTTGTCCTATGATGAGTAGATTGGGTCTATATTGTAAGGTGTTTTGAAGAATGAGAGGCGGTCACATTGAAGCATACAAGATGCTGAAGAGGCTTGACAGGGTGGACACTGAGAGGATGTTCCCACTGGCTGCAGAATCTAAAACATTGGGGCACAGTCATAGGATTAGAGGCTGTTCATTTAGGGCAGAGAGGAAGAGAAGTGTCTTCATTCTCATGGTCTTGAATCTTTGGAACTCTCTACTGCAGAAGGTTATGGATGCTCCACCTTTGAATCTATTTAAGGCTGGGAGTTGGTCTCTCCGGGAATTAAGGGATATGGGGAGTGGGCAGGAAAATGGAGTTGAGACAGTAGAGCATCCATTGAATGGCAGAGCAGGCTCGACAGATTGGATGATCCACTCCTGCTCCTATTTATTGCGTTCATGTGAAAGGTACGTTTAAACTATTTTGGTGGGACCAAGAGAAGCAGAATTGTAATCTAGACTGCCCAGCTACGATGAATGCCCCTCTCCCCCAGGGCTTACCCTGCTGCTTGTTGGCTGGCTTTTGGTTTAATTGGCCTGAATCCAGAAAACTGCATCCAGGTGCCTGGTAGCTGCCTGCATCCTGTCAATGCAGCCTTCAAATTGGGCCTCTTGTTCTGGAGCAGTCGCTCAGTCAGCATACTCCTCTAGTCAGTAACCCAAAAGTTAAAATCTATTGCTTTGTGGCAACAGATTTGATAATTCTGGAAAAATCCCAATTGATTGGAAGATATGAACATACAAAATTAGTGAGTTGGAAAATTATAGAATAGAATCATAGAATCCCTACAATACAGAAGGAACCATTCGGCCCATCGAGTCTGTACCGACCAAAATCCCACCCAGGCCCTATTCCCGTAACCCCACGCATTTACCCTGCTAATCACCCTGACACTAGGGTCAATTTAGTATGACCAATCAACCTAACCTGCTCATCATCTGACCGTGGGAAGAAACCGGAGCACCCAGAGGAAACCCACGCAGACACGGAGAGAAAGTGCAAATTCCACACAGACAGTGACCCGAGGCCGGAATTGAACCTGGGACCCTGACGCTGTGAGGCAGCAATGCTAACCACTGTGCCACCATGCTGTAAAAACCAGCTGTAAACTTTATTCACATGATTTAGCATCCAATTTAAGACTGAATGCAAACATTCCATTGTTTTTTTGGCTCAGGAGTTAACTTGTAACCCACAACAACATTTCTGTTCTGACAACCTGAAAAATGGCCCTAATCACTTGGTACTTAGGAAGGCCATGTTTTCTAAATGAGGACACCGTTGAAATTTACACTGTGATACATGTGGGTGTTTGATCAAATAATGTCATCAATAATCTCCTAGTAATTACTGATGTTGTGAGTCTCATTGACAGGATTATATTTACTGAAGAAAGCCTGAGGTTCTGGTCTGGCCGTGTTATGTTACATGAGGTCAGCCTGCAGTGTGGGGAGAAAATCTGGGCTGGATCAACCTTATATGTCAGGTTAGTCAATCAGTTACCCAGATCTTCCTCCTTCCTTCAATGGTAGCAAAATGGATCTCTTCGGGGTTGCATCGCCCTCCCAATTAATTGGCATACACCATGATGGTTGATTGGAACTGCACCAATTCTCTGTGACAGAATTAAAAGAGAAATTGTTCTTGGGTTGAATGTGTGATATTGGCAAACCAGCACTTGCTGCCTGACCTTAGTTGAAATGGACACATTGAAACCCAACTGCACAGTCTGGGACTGGATGCAATAAGAACATAAGAAATAGGAAATAGGAGCAGGAGTAGGCCATCTAGCCCCTCGAGCCTGCCCCGCCATTCAATAAGATCATGGCTGATCTGACGTGGATCAGTACCACTTACCCGCCTGATCCCCATAACCCTTAATTCCCTTACCGATCAGGAATCCATCCATCCGCGCTTTAAACATATTCAGCGAGGTAGCCTCCACCACCTCAGTGGGCAGAGAATTCCAGAGATTCACCACCCTCTGGGAGAAGAAGTTCCTCCTCAACTCTGTCTTAAACCGACCCCCCTTTATTTTGAGGCTGTGTCCTCTAGTTTTAACTTCCTTACTAAGTGGAAAGAATCTCTCCGCCTCCACCCTATCCAGCCCCCGCATTATCTTATAAGTCTCCATAAGATCCCCCCTCATCCTTCTAAACTCCAACGAGTACAAACCCAATCTCCTCAGCCTCTCCTCATAATCCAAACCCCTCATCTCCGGTATCAACCTGGTGAACCTTCTCTGCACTCCCTCCAATGCCAATGTATCCTTCCTCATATAAGGGGACCAATACTGCACACAGTATTCCAGCTGCGGCCTCACCAATGCCCTGTACAGGTGCATCAAGACATCCCTGCTTTTATATTCTATCCCCCTCGCAATATAGGCCAACATCCCATTTGCCTTCTTGATCACCTGTTGTACCTGCAGACTGGGCTTTTGCGTCTCATGCACAAGGACCCCCAGGTCCCTTTGCACGGTAGCATGTTTTAATTTGTTTCCATTGAGATAGTAATCCCATTTGTTATTATTTCCTCCAAAGTGTATAACCTCGCATTTATCAACGTTATACTCCATTTGCCATATCCTCGCCCACTCACTCAGCCTGTCCAAATCTCTCTGCAGATCTTCTCCGTCCTCCACACGATTCACTTTTCCACTTATCTTTGTTTCGTCTGCAAACTTCGTTACCCTACACTCCGTCCCCTCCTCCAGATCATCTATATAAATGGTAAATAGTTGCGGCCCGAGTACCGATCCCTGCGGCACGCCACTAGTTACCTTCCTCCAACCGGAAAAACACCCATTTATTCCGACTCTTTGCTTCCTGTCGGATAGCCAGTCCCCAATCCACTTTAATACACTACCCCCAACTCCGTGTGCCCTAATCTTCTTCAGCAGCCTTTTATGGGGCACCTTATCAAACGCCTTTTGGAAATCCAAAAACACCGCATCCACCGGTTCTCCTCCATCAACCGCCCTAGTCACATCTTCATAAAAATCCAACATGTTCGTCAAGCACGACTTTCCCCTCATGAATCCATGCTGCGTCTGATTGATCGAACCATTTCTATCCAGATGCCCAGCTATCTCCTCCTTAATAATGGATTCCAGCATTTTCCCTACTACAGACGTTAAGCTGACCGGCCTATAGTTACCCGCCTTTTGTCTCCTTCCTTTTTTAAACAGCGGCGTAACATTAGCCGTTTTCCAATCAACCGGCACTACCCCAGAATGCAACGAGTTTTGATAAATAATCACTAACGCATCCACTATTACCTCTGACATTTCTTTCAATATCCTGGGATGCATTCCATCCGGACCCGGGGACTTGTCCACCTTCAGTCCCATTAGTCTACCCAGCACTGCCTCTCTGGTAACATTAATCGTATTAAGTATTTCTCCTGCTGCCAACCCTCTATCGTTAATATTTGGCAAACTATTTGTGTCCTCCACCGTGAAGACCGACACAAAAAACTTATTTAAAGACTCAGCCATATCCTCATTTCCCACTATTAACTCCCCCCTCTCGTCCTCCAAGGGTCCAACATTCACTCTAGCCACTCTATTCCTTTTTATATATTTATAAAAACTTTTACTATCATTTTTTATATTAATTGCTAGCCTAGCTTCATAGTCTATCCTTCCTTTCTTTATCGCTTTCTTAGTCTCTCTTTGTTGTTTCTTAAATTTTTCCCAATCACTTGTTTCTCCACTATTTTTGGCCACTCTGTACGCAGCTGTTTTTATTTTAATACTCTCCTTTATTTCCTTCGTTATCCACGGCTGGTTCTCCCTTTTCTTACAATCCTTGTTTTTTGCTGGAATATATTTTTGCTGAGAACTGAAAAGGATCTCCTTAAAAATCCTCCACTGTTCCTCAGCTATCCTACCTGCCAGCCTGCTCTCCCAGTCTACCTTAGCCAATTCATCCCTCATCCTATCATATTTCCCTCTGTTCAAACAGAGGACACTGGTTTGAGACCAAACTTTCTCCTCTTCCATCTGAATCAGAAATTCGACCATATTGTGGTCACTAGACCCAAGAGGGTCCTTCACAATAAGATCCTTAATTCTACCTACCCCGTTACACAATACCAGATCCAAAATAGCTCGTTCCCTCGTCGGTTCCGTAACATGCTGTTCAAGGAAACTATCCCGACAGCATTCTAAGAACTCTTCCTCCATTCCACCCTTACCGACTTGAGTCTGCCAGTCAATGTGCATGTTGAAGTCCCCCATGATTATTGTCGTTCCGTTTTTACACGCATCCCTTATCTGCTTGTTTATAGCCCTCCCTACCTCAACATTATTATTCGGGGGCCTATATACCACACCTACTAGTGTCTTTCTCCCTCTACTATTCCTCATCTCTACCCATAACGATTCCACGTTTTGTTCCTCAGAGCCTATGTCATCCCTCAGTACTACCCTGATATTATCTCTTATTAATAGCGCGACCCCACCACCTTTTCCTTCCTGTCTATTCTTCCTAAACGCCTGATACCCCTGGATATTCATCTCCCAGTCCTGGTCACCTTTCAGCCACGTTTCTGTAATGGCCACTAGATCGTACCCACTTGTGCTGATTTGCACCATCAACTCATTCACCTTGTTCCGAATGCTTCGTGCATTCAGGCAAAGTGTCCTTATTCCAGCTTTTATCTGAACCCGCTTTGATGAGTCGCGAACACCGTCTCCCTCTACTCCCTTATCTAAATTACCGCCTTCATTCACTTGCACCCTCTCCTCTACCATTAATTTTGTAATTCCCCTTACCCCTGCATCCTCCCCCCCATCAATTAGTTCCTTGATCCTAGTCAACTCTTCTAGCTCCCCTCCCCCCAACCTATCTAGTTTAAATTCTCCCCAGTAGCCTTAGCCAACCTACCGGCCAGGATATTGGTCCCCGTGTGATTCAAGTTCCACCCGTTTTTTGTATACAGATCACCCCTGCCCCTAAAGAGGTCCCAATGGTCCAGGAACCTGAATCCCTGCCCCCTGCACCAGTCCCTCAGCCACACATTCATCCTCCACCTCACTCCATTCCTGCCCTCACCTTCCCGTGGCACAGGCAGTAATCCTGAGATTACTACCTTTGCTTTCCTCTTTCTCAGCTGTCTCCCTAATTCCCTGTACTCCCTTTTCATGACCCCTTCTCCCTTCCTACCCACATCAGCGGTACCAATATGTACCGCTACCTCAGGCTCCTCTCCCTCCCACCTCAGGATTTCTGGGACGCGACTAGCGACATCCTGGATCCCGGCCCCAGGGAGGCAGACCACCATGCGAGAATCCCGCCTACCTCCGCAGAAACACCTGTCTGTCCCCTTCACCATCGAGTCCCCGATTACTACCGCCTTCCTCCTCTTTTCCTTAGCCCTCTGAGTTACAGGGCTGGACTCCACTGCGGAGACACGGCCACTGCTGCTTCCCCCAGGCGGGCTGTCCCCCCCAGCAGTACTCAAGCAGGAGTACTTGTTGTGCAGGGGCAAATCCACCGGGGTGCTCTCAACCACCCTAGCCTTACCCTTCCTGGCCGTCACCCACTTGGCCTCTTCCCGTGGCCCTGGTGTGACCACCTGATGATAGCTCTTGTCTATCACCTCCTCATTCTCCCTCATCAGCCTAAGATCCTCGAGCTGTAGTTCCAGCTCCCTAACACGGTCTCTCAGGAACCGCAGCTCGACACACCCCTCACAGATGTGGATGTCCGGGAGGCCAGAATATATGGGGGCTACCTGAAGGACATGAGTGAACCAGTTGGGTTTTTAATGATAATCTTAATAACCATTTCTGGCACTATTCCACATGTTACAAAATTCTTTAATATACGGACCAGGCCAGTCTGAAATCTAAAGGCAAATGCTGTAGATTGACCATATTGACATATTGACCAATCACCCAGGCTTATTAATTATTTGATTTAATTTGATTTGATTTATTATTGTCACATGTATTAACAGACAGTGAAAAGTATTGTTTCTTGTGCGCTGTACAGACAAAGCATACCGTTCATAGAGAAGGAAACGAGAGAGTGCGGAATGTAGTGTTACAGTCATAGCTAGGGTGTAGAGAAAGATCAATTTAATGCAAGGTAAGTCCATGCAAAACCTTGACAGCAGCAGGGAAGAAGCTGTTCTTGAGTCGGTTGGTACGTGACCTCAGACTTTTGTATCTTTTTCCCGACGGAAGAAGGTGGAAGAGAGAATGTCTGAGGTGCGTGGGGTCCTTAATTATACTGGCTGCTTTGCCGAGGCAGCGGAAGTGTAGACAGTGTCAATGGATGGGAGGCTGGTTTGCGCGATGGATTGGGCTACACTCACGACCTTTTGTAGTTCCTTGCGGTCTTGGGCAGAGCACGAGCCATACCAAGCTGTGATACAACCAGAAAGAATGCTTTCTATGATGCATCTGTAAACGTTGGTGAGAGAATTACAACTGGAAAGGTACAACTCTCAGCAGGAATGGTGTTCTCTTAAAGGGGGATTTTCTGCTTGCCTGGGATCCAAGGCCAGAAATTCCCACCCAAGCTCAACTGCCCTTTAAGTGGTCCATCAAATTGTCTGTCCCGCCCACGATGATTCCCACGGCAGGCGGGAGTCGAAAATCTGGCTCTTAATAGGCTTCAGATAACTGATCGGGATAACACTCTAATGGAGATAAGCTCATCCTAACAGGATAATGGATGCTCACCACTGTTAGTAAGATGCACAATTTGATTCTATCAGAATCCCAGCACACACTTCCAGATCCGGAAGATCTGGCGGTTGCCAAATTGCATGGAAATATAGGAAATTGGGATGTGGTCCTATTGGGAGAGTGTACACACCATATTGGGAAGTGAAAATTCCACCTCTGAGGACATTTCCACGTAGATTCAAAGAAAGAAAATTGAAAATTTTGGAAATTTTGAGATAGACTAAGAAATTATTGGAAATGCAAACCAGATCTATCAGCATAAACAGTGGGTACAAAGTGGATAACCTCACAGTTATCCATATTATATTGCTTCTGCCACGCATTTTCCCACTCACTCAACTTGTCCAAATCACTTTCTCACAGCTCAGCCTCCCTTCCAGCTTTGTGTCATCTGTAAATTTGGAAATATTACATTAATTCCCTCATCTAAATCATTCATATATATAGTGAATAGCTGGGGTCCTAACAGTGCCCACTAGGATATTGTCTGCTATTTGGAAAAAGACCCGTGTATTGCTACTCTTTGTTCCTGTCTGCCGATCAGTTTTCTATCCATCTCAATAAATCACCCCCAATCCCATGCGCTTTAATTTTAGACGCTAATCTCTTATTTGAGATTTTGTCAAAAGCCTTCTGAAAGCTCAAATAAACCACATCCACTGGATCTCCCTCATCAACTCTACTGCGTACATCCTCAAAGAATTCCAGTAAATTTGTCAAGCATGATTTCCCTTTTGTAAGTCCATGCTGACTCTGTCGGGTGCTGCCATTGTTTTCCAAGTGCTCTGCTATTAAATCCTTTATGATGGACTCTGGCATTTTCCCCACTACCGACAACATGGTTGATAAAATTTAATTTGATATCTCAGTGGTAGGTTTCACATTTTAAACTGTTTAAATGTTTCTCTCCCTCTTTCTCGTTCTAAAATATTCCTTCTAAGCTTTGAACCCTGTTCTGCTGGGTCAAAAGTGTGTCAACTTTCCTACGGCAAATAGAGGGCAGAATACTATGGAGGTGTAGACAGCTCATTCACCTGGACATTAAGTTGGTGTCGGGCTGACTTGCTCAATGCGGCCCTCTCCACAGCTATAGCGCCCTGTGGGGTGGGCTAAACAGGGGACTTCCACCCCTCACTGCGGAGGCAATTCCACCCTCAGTAGCTGCTGGCTAATCTGATTAGTTGGCAGTTCCATCAGTCCTGGCAGCTCTGAATGGGCGCGGCTGGGACTGCAGCAACAAAGCAGAAAATGGCCAATGTATCCCTGGAAACAGGTAAGTCCAGGGTCTTGGGCAGGGATTGTTTGGGCATTTTCGGGAGAGAGCAGGGGGGTCGGGATGATGGGTTTAAGGCAGCAGGCAGGTAGGAAGAAAGGGGGAGGGAGCTGCTCCCAATCCGTAAAGCTCCAAAGGTAGAATTGCCCCATTCCTTCCTGCTCTTTGGAGTATTAAAAAACATTGGACTGCCCACTCCTGCCCTACACCCCTAAAACTAATCCCTTTCATGGTTACCCCAACGTACTAACCATGTCACATTTGGACGGTGTATTATAGGGGTCAATTGGCTTAGTAACAAGCCTCATTGATCCTTGATTATCTATTTAAATATGGAAGGTGGGCTGCCGATTTTGGTGCCTGTATAATGAGGATGAGCTCAGGGTGGGTGGGAAGGTAATAGGGTGGGTGGTCCAATGTATGTTACATGCCGCCCCCCCGCCCTTCCCAGTCAGTGGGGACACATTAAATGCAGCCCAGAGACTCTACTGAAAGCCATTGAATTTCTACAAAAGTGTTTCCAGGAGAAAAAGAATAATAGCCATAGTTTTAAACTAATGGCCTTAGCTTAAGAACGGAAGCCTTTGGATACAATCAGTCAATCTTTATTAACTTTGTCCCTGTCTACATTAACGGGGACGAAGTGGAAAGGGTCGCGAGCTTCAAGTTTCTAGGTGTCCAGATCACCAACAACTTGTCTGGTCCCTCCATGCCGACACTATAGTTAAGAAAGCCCACGAACGCCTCTACTTTCTCAGAAGACTCAGGAAATTTGGCATGTCTGCTGTGGCTCTCACCAACTTTTACAGATGCACCATAGAAAGCATTCTTTCTGGTTGTATCACAGTTTGGTATGGCTCCTGCTCTGTCCAAGACCACAAGAAACTACAAAGGGTCTTGAATGTAGCCCAGTCATTAACGCAAACCAGCCTCCCATCCATTGACTCTGTCTACACTTCCCGCTGCCTTGGCAAAGCAGCCAGCATAATTAAGGACCCCACATATCCCAGGCATTCTCTCTTCCACCTTCTTCCTTCGGGAAAAAGATACAAAAGCCTGAGGTCACGTACTAACCGACTCAAGAACAGCTTCTTCCCTGCTGCTGTCAGACTTTTGAATGGACCTACCTTGCATTAAGTTGATCTTTCTCTACACCCTAGCTATGACTGTAACACTACATTCTGTACTCTCTCGTTTCCTTCTCTATGAACAGTATGCTTTGTCTGTATAGCGCTCAAGAAACAATACTTTTCACTGTATACTAATACATGTGACAATAATAAATCAAATCAAACCAAATCAAAATGTTTTTACTCTGCACTCTATCTTGATCAAGTTTAACATTTGGCACTCAGTGAAGTTGTATTTCTTTCTGCGTACTTGGGGATTAAGTATGAGTTTGTGTGCGTTAAAGGGGAGTAGAACGTATTGTATATTTTTAACATCTTTAACATTTTACCCGGCTGGTATTAGCAAAATTAGACTAACCCTTTACATGTTTACCTCAAGAATACCTGGCTTAATTCTTACAAGCTGCACACAGTCAAACACAATACTGAATTGACAACACAACTTAATTTTGAAATTCAAAACCAATGCTGGAACCAAGTGGGAAAACAAGAAAAGCCGTCTATCCCTCCTCAGCTGGTTGCAACAAGGTTGTCGCTGAGAGTGCAGAAGCGTTTGGTGGTTTGTACATTGCTTAAAGTTACTAAAATCACCAGGGAGTGGTGTGAAATGTGCCAAAGGGTCTTGTGCGTGATTTCATAGGTTCTGCTCAAACCACTTCCTCCCCATCATGGGTGCTGTGGTTTCTACATCCCTTGGCCTGACATGAAGAATGAGCAAATGCAGGCAGTGGGGGCAAGGTCATTGGGCATTTTTAAAGCAGTTCTGGATAGATTCTTGTTGGGTAAGGGAACCAAAGGTTATCGGGGGGGGCGGGTTAGATAGGAATGTGGAATTTAAAACGCAAACTGATCAGCCATGATCTTATAGAATGGCAGAGCGGGCACGAGGGGCCGAATGGCCTACTTCTAACTCCTATTTCACATGCTTGTATATTCATTAAGAGGAGGAAAAGTTGCTCTAAGAGTGAGTGGTGGGGGTGGTGGAGAAGGATATACAGCAGGAGACTATATCCAGGGTCTTCAGGGAGTAATTCTCATTTTCAACCTCAAAAACGCACGGTCAGATATCTTCACTTCACTAAGTAGGTCCTCACTGAAATCTGCCACCTTTTGCAGCCAGAACTCCAGCCATGGAGCAGACCTAGGGTAGCATTGCCAGGGGCTCTGAAGGTGACCATTGGGTTATTTCTAGGCTGGGGTTGAGACATTTGCAATATCTCCCAGCTTGCTGTCTACTGTTCCACAAGGCGAGGATACTGAGACTCTCAAGAGAGCTGAAGACATCTCGATTCTTCGTTCCATGTTGAAAGAGGTAAGAGCAAGGCTTTGTGAGAAGTGTAACCTTCACCATGTTGGCTTTGTGAGAAGTGTAACCTTCACCATGTTGGTTTTGTGAGAAGTGTAACCGTCATCATGTTGCAGGATAACAGTGACTGTTCATATATCACAACCTTAACCTCAGGCTAGCTGGCACCTGTGTTATCCTCGTCCTCTACCGTGGCAGCAGCTGACTTCTATTTGGTGTCTCACTACATACAGTACCCACCTCTAAACAGCCTTCTAATGTACACCCGAGTATCTTAAAGTTTAAAGGTTTATTTATTAGTGTCACAAGTAGGCTTACATTAACACTGCAATGAAGTTACTGTGAAAGTCGCCACACTTTCACGCCTGTTCGGGTACACTGAGGGAGAATTTTGCATGACCAATGCACTTAGCCAGCACGTCTTTCGGACTGTGGGAGGAAACCGGAGCACCTGGAGGAAACCCATGCAGACACAGGGAGAACGCGCAGACTCCGCACAGATAGTGACCCAAGTTGGGAATCAAACCTGGGTCCCTGGTGCTGTGAGGCGGCAGTGCTAACTGTGGTGCCACCGTGCTGCCCTGCTGATCTGAGCTAGTGAACTAGTGTGAGCGCGAGTGGTATTGTTACTTCGTTATCACAATCTTCTTGCCTGAGCAGATTGGTATTTTTGGGCACCTGAAGGGAGAAAGGCAGACAGATAAGTTTGTGCTGAGGGGAGGGGGAAGGAAAGAGGTGCATATTCCCAACTGGTAAATCAGGGAAGGTTGTGCAATGAGGGGGATGTGGTACATTAGAAGGAGGTTTAGGTCTGAGGACACCACTATCTTTAATTGATTCAGTCCCACTTCTGTCCATAGCCTTAGTGATGGCCACTCCAGTGGTACACAGCACCATCTCCTCCACAGGAATAAGGACATGCAGCCATCCCTGTCCATACCGGCTGTTGCTGCCTCTATTTGTGTGCCACATTGTTCTCTTAAGGGAGAAGGAAATGTGTCAGTGAGAGTGGTACAATGTGTTTAGATGATGTGGCTGTCATGGTTGAACAGCTGGCAATGTGTCCAAGCTGTGCAATGTGGATGTGATCTTGCAGCAATGTTAAGTGTGTGAAGGTTTGTTAAAGCAACGAATGGGAGGCATGAATCATGGCTGATGGAAATTGTTGGTGGGCAAAAATTGTTGCCTATTTTTGCCAGCTCTTCTCAATATTTTTACACCTTTCTGTCCTTCGGAATGTATGAGGCTAGAGATTTAGTTGTAAGGACACGGAATTTGAAGATGAATTCACTGACCTTGGTCACCCGAATGAGGTCATTCTTTTGGGACTGCACCCTGGTCCTCTGGGCTACCTGTATTGTCTTTTCAGAGTTTTTTCCAAAGGGCCTCCTTGCACCTTGTGGATAGACGGAGGACGTTTCTCCTCCTCATCACCTCCTGCACCAAGGCCTCCAGTGCTGCATCAGAGAACCTTGGAGCCTGCTCTTTGCCACTTTCCCCCTTTGCTGTTTATTCCCTGCTTGGAATGGCCTGGCCAGCCACTTCCAGCACCTGTTGCAGCCAGGATGCACCTTCCCTTTAAGAGATGCACGCTGCCTTTAAGTGATGCCCGTTTTGCATGAACTTGGCTTGCTGCTGAGACTTACAGTTAGAAGACAGCCCAGTGGGCTGGAGGGAACAACCATCTCAATCAGCAGGCAGCATTTGTGTGCTGTTTGCATCAGAACGGGTTCAGTTTAATCGCATAGCATGATCCCGTGGCCATTTTCAGAGACCATCCAATTTTCTCCTCCATATCTCACCAGGGCCCTCTGTAGTCTTCTGGTTTGAATACCAACTTATATTTTTATATCCCCCGCCCCCTTTTTTTCCTCCCTCATTTTCTTTTTGTTGTTGCCTATTTTTGCCAGCTCTTCTCAATATTTTTACACCTTTCTGTTCTTCGGAATGTTTTTCCACCATCTCCTAACTGAGAGGAACATTAGCTTTCACCTCTTTCTGGGTTATTTGTTGTAAGAGTCTGTTTCTTTGCAATTAATTCAATTCACTGTTTATGGGAGCCAACAACACAAAAATTTATGCCCACTCAATTATTAACATAGGCCTTGCTTCAGCTTTTAATCACAATCCAATTTAAAGCCAAGATTCAGATTAATTTGGGTTTGAGACTTTGAACTCTTCACCCACTGGAGATAAAGAGGTTCAACTGCCTCAGACCACTCTGAACTTTGGAGACGTTCTTTATTAGAGGCTAGAAAGCTCAAGAGAGCAACTCCATCAACCAGAGTGAAACCTGGTTGATGGAGTTGCTTCTTAATTTAAGAGGAGGTGATGGCCTAGTGGTATTATCGCTAGGCTATTAATCCAGAAACTCAGCTAATGCCCAGGAGACGTGAATTTGAATCTCGTCAAGGCAGATAGTGGAATTTGAATTCAATTTTTAAAAGTATCTGGAATTAAGAATCTACTGATGACCATGAAACCATTGTCAATTGTCAGAAAAAACCCATCTGGTTCACTTATGTCCTTCAGGGAAGGAGATCTGCCAATCTTACCTGATCTGGCCTACATGTGACTCCAGAGCCACAGCAATGTGGTTGATTCTCAAGGGCAATTGGGTAAGGCAATAAATGCTGGGGTGGCATGGTGGCACAGTGATTAGCACTGCTGCCTCACAGCTCCAGGGACCTGGGTTCGATTCCTGGCTTGGGTCACTGTCTGTGTGGAGTTTGGATGTTTTCCCCGTGTCAGCGTAGGTTTCCTCCGGGTGCTCCAATTTTCTCCCACAGTCCAAAGATCTGCGGGTTAGGTTCATTGGCCATGCTAAAATGCCCCTTAGTGGCCCGGGATGCATAGTTTAGAAGGATTAGTGGGGTAAATATGTGGGATTACGGGGATAGGACTTGGGTGAGATTGTTGTCGGTGCAGACCCGATGGGCTGAATGGCCTCCTTCTGCACTGTAGGGTTTCTATGAACATCTATGCTGGCCAGCCAGCGATGCTCATGTCTCACAAATGAATTTAAAAAGAAATCAAGGTTGAAAATAATTTCCTCTTCATTTGACCCCAGCTGCTAGTACGTTTTCAAGATTAGTGACATCTAAAGAATTGACTTTGGTGCTTATCCAGTTTTGAGTAAGCATCGAAAGTGGGAAGATACGACCAGGAACTGGGAAAGACAGTTCAACGGACACATTGCTTACGTTGCCATATCTTTCTTCACATCGAAGATATCATTGTTTTGCCACACAACAACTCATTATGAAGGCCATCACGGGATTGCAACACAATCATGGCTAGTCACAGCCGCGTGTGGCCTTAGGAAACGGGTACAAGTCAGCATCAACGGGAGCAGCCATTTAAATGTTACAGGGGAAGATGAAATGTATCAAGAGCTTAAAAAAAGGGGAAGAAAACTTACTTAAAATAGAAAATTAAACCTTTAAATAACGCTGAGAACTCACTTAAGTGAGGTGCAAAATCTCTCAAACTCTCAAGCCTCAGGGGAACAGTTCTGATTTTGCGAACAAATTCACTCAGTCGCTAGATTAGAATTTATATAGGAAAAGCCCATTATACAGATACATTTAGGGGAGGCAATGGCCTAATGGTATTATCACTGGACTATTAATCCAGCCGCGTGTGGCCAAATCCGCGAAACTCAGCTAATGTTCTGGGGACCTGGGTTCGAATCCCGCCACGCCATGGTGGAATTTGAAATAAATTTTTTAAAATCTGGAATTAAGAGTTTACCAATGACCGTGAAACCATTGTGGATTGTCGGAAAACCCCATCTGCTTCACTAATGTCCTTCAGGGAAGGAAATCTGCCGTCCTTACCCGGTCTGGTCTACATGTGGCTCCAGACCCACAGCAATGTGGTGGACTCTCAACTGTCCTCCAACGGCGACTAGAGATGGGTAATAAATGCTGGCCAGCCAGCGACGTCCGTTCCCACAAATGAATAAATTTTTTTTAATGTAGGAATATATAATAGGAAAAATGGGCCAAAAAGGTTTGATAAAAATCTGACAACAGCAGTCAAGAGGTTCACATAGAAAGCAAGTGCAGCGGTTAGATTTTTTAGTAAGATAGAGGTGGATAGATGTATCATATTGTGAAAATATTCTTACCGTCCCTGTTCTAGTTGCAAAAATCTTGTGAAACTCTCCATCTGCTACTTGCTGATCAGTTACCAGCTGAACAATTCCACTCCCAAGGTTATAGGAAAACTCCATTTTACCATTTACTATTTCCAGTGCAAGAAATTCACCCCCAGCCCCTTCTTTGTTGTCATAGTTATACAGGAGCAAGGAATTCTCTTTCCTTGTGGCAAATTCCACAGAAATCATGTTGTTTCTCGGATCAAGGGAAGGAAGTTCCATGTAGGAGAGCTCTTCAAACCCAAGGCTGCTCTCATCACATTCATTCCCACTTGTGCCTGGATGGGAACAGATAGGATAACATATTGGGAAAAGTATGTAAAATATTACTCTCACCAACTTTTGCAGATGGAATCATAGAATCCCTACAATGCAGAAGGAGGCCATTCAGCCCATCAAGTCTGCACCGACCACAATCCACCCAGGCCCTATTCCCGTAGCCCCATATATTTACCCTGCTAATCCCCCTGACACTAGAGTCAATGTAGCATGGCCAATCAACCTAATCATAGATGCACCATAGAAAGCATTCTTTCTGGTTGTATCACATCTTGGTCTGGCTCCTGCTTTGCCCAAGACCGCAAGTAACTACAAAAGGTCGTGAATGTAGCCCAATCCATCACGCAGACCAGCCTCTCCTCCATTGACTTTGTCTACACTTCCCGCTGCCTCGGAAAAGCAGCCACCATAATCAAGGACCCCACACACCCTGGACATTCTCTCTTCCACTTTCTTCCATCGGGAAAAAGATACAAACGTCTGAGCTCACATACCAACCGACTCAAGAACAGCTTCTTCCGTGCTGCCATTAGACTTTTGAATGGACCTAACCTTATATTAAGCTGATCTTTCTCTGTACCCTCGCTATGACTGTAACATTGCATTCTGCACTCTCTCCTTCCCTTCCCTATGTACGGTATGCTTTGCCTGTGCAAGAAACAATACTTTTCACTGTATACTAATACATGTGACAATAATAAATCAAATCAAATCAAAATCAAAATGTAGAAGGGTGAGGCCATCCAATTATTTAGACTAGCAATGGACAAATTGGTTATGTTGATGCATTGAAAAGAAAAGCATTTCAATACAAAGTGGGTTTTTAGTCCTTATACAATCTCGGCTTGCACCTTGAAAACAATAACGTACCCGCAAAGGCTGAGCGATTTGGCATGGCTGGCCTTTACACACCCCAATCATTTATTAAAGATTTACCCCAACAAGTATATAATCCAGGACACATAATCATGCACAAACTTTTAGACACAGATATATTGCGGTGATGTTTTGACCATCCCATTCCAGTTGCTGAAATCTTTTGAAGTAGCCTAGCTACCATTCTTTTTCAGTGGAATTAGCTGTTGTATAGTGCAACTTTCAATGTATACACGGTGGACTGTACAGCACTGGGACTGCAGGCTGGTTATATAAATATTCCCTAACAAAACACATAGACCTTTTGGTGTTCAACAGCGTTTCATAGAATCATATGAGGGCAGCCCATCGAGTCTGCACCGACTACAATCCCACCCAGGCCCTATCCCTGTAACCCCATGTATTTACCCTGCAAATCCCCCTGCATTAAGGGTCAATTTAGCATGGCCAATGAATCTAACCCACACATCTTTGGACTGTGGGAGGAAACTGGAGCACCCAGAGGAAACCCACACAGACATGGGGAGAACATGCAAACTCCACACAGTGACCCAGGCTGGGAATCGAACCCGGATCCCTGCCGCTGTGAGGCAGCAGTGCTAACCACTGTGCCACAGTGCTGCCCATTATATTTGATGAAATCATGTTTGAAGAAATTCACAACAGTGCACCAACATCATGCAGCTTGAGTAGAAATGGCTTTCACTTGAAGCATCTCTTGAATTATCAATCAAATGCCTCAATAAATTCATTAACCAAATGTCTCCAGACTTTTAGTAGCTGTACAGTAGATTGGATGATGAATGTCTTAGATGCTTGCCCATCATTGAGCTGGACGGCGGCACAGTGGTTAGCACAGCTGCTCACAGTGCCAGGGACCAGGATTCGATTCCCGGCTTGGGTCACTGTCTGTGTGAAGTCTGCATGTTCTCCCCGTGTCTGCGTGAGTTTCCTCCGGGCACTCTGGTTTCCCCCTACAGTCCAAAAGACATGCTGGTTAGGTGCACTGGCCATGCTAAATTCTCCCTCAGTGTACCTGAACAGGCACCGGAGTGTGGCAACTCGGGGATTTTCACAGTAACTTCATTACAGTGTTAATGCAAGCCTTAATTGTGACTAATAAATAAACTTTACTTTACTTTGAGGCTATGCTTAAATTGGCTTAACCATCATAGCAAGTTATGAAATTAAATAGAGTAGTTGGTGAGCTAGCACAAATGATCTTGAAAGCTGATGGATTATTGTGAAGAACCACTGATTCACTAGTATCCTGATGGATATGGCCTGTGTATATATCCATTCTCAGACAATGTGGTTGACTCTTTATGACCTCAAGGCAACTAAGATTGAGCCATAAATAAACTTTACCAGTGTCACTACTTCCCACAATAGAGAAAGAAGCATTCTACTGAAAATGAGTTTGGGGCTCTTTGTCTACTTCCCAATAATACACAATATAAGACTGATGCTTTGTTAGAAACAGCTCTTAGTCAGAAAATTTTGATTTGATTTGATTGGATTTGATTTGATTTATTATTGCCACATGTATTAGCATTTAGTGAAAAGTATTGTTTCTTGCTCACTATATAGACAAAATCATTCATAGAGAAGGAAAGGAGATGGTGCAGAATGTAGTGTTACAGTCATAGCGAGGGTGTAGAGAAAGATCAACTTAATGCAAGGTAAGTCCATTCAAAAATCTGATGGCAATGGAACAATAGGTAATATTTTGTGTGTAGCCGCCGACCCCTGAACTCCCACTGCCATTTAACACTCACTCGAACGTTGACTGGCAGTGGGTGGGACTTCCGACTGCCCTTGGAAGGAAATCCCATCTGTGAAAGCAGTCGGCCAATCAGTGCTGTGCCTGGGACTAAGCCCTGGGACCTGTGAAGAGGTATGTCCCGGGGGTGGGAGGGTAGGGCAGGCCCAGGGAGGGGGAGGGAGGGGGTGATCGCAGCGTTGGAGAGTAGGGCAGGGGGGAGAGGATCCAACGTCATGTAGGGGCAAGGGGAGGGTGTCCCAATTCTGAGGGAGAGTTCAGAGTGAGGCACACCCCACCTCCTGCTCGAGCTGGGGAGAAGTGTAAATGTCACAATCCCACCCTATCGACACCCACTCCCACCAGCCTCAAAATTGAATCTGGGTGGGGTAAAGCCATTAAGTGGTCACTTAAGGGTCTTAATAGGTGAATGGATGGGTTTCCCAAACAAGGCCCTGCCCGCTGAAGTGTGAAATTGAGCCTGGGTTTAGGCGGGTGGGTTCCCAGGGAAATCGTGTCCATCCTGTTCACACCCCCCACACCCCCTCCCCTCCCTCCTCCCACCCCCTAGCCTCAGAACCCACAGTGTAAAATTCTGCCCAATGTTTTCTGGAGTTAATTCTAGCCTATAGGCTAGAGTTGACACAGGGGTTGAATAGTCTTCCTTCTATGATAACATTACTTCTGACAATATATTTTTTATTCATTTACGGGATGTGGGCATCACTGGCTATACCAGCATTTATTGTCCATCCCTAATTGCCCTTGAGAAGGTGGTGCTGAGTTGCCTTCTTGAACCTTTGCAGTCCCTGTGGTGTAGGTACACCCACAATATTGTGAGGGAGGGAATTCCAGGATTTTGACCCAGGGACAGCGAAGGGACAGCAATATATTTCCAAGTCAGGATGGTGAATAACTTGAATGGAAAACTCTAGGTGGTGGCGTTCCTACGTATGTGCTGCTCTTGTCCTTCTAGTTGGTAGTGGTTGTGGGTTTGGATGATGCTGCCTAAGGAACATTGATGTGTTCCTGCAGTGTATCTTGTAGATGGTACACGTAGCTGCCACTGTTTGTCAGTGGTGGAGGGATTGAATGTTTGTAGAAGAGGTAGCAATCAGGTGGGCTACTTTTTCCTGGATGGTGTCAAGCTTCTTGAGTGTTGTTGGAGTTGCACTCATCCAGGCAAGTGGAGAGCATTCCATTACGCTCCTGGCTTGTACTTTGTAGATGATGGACAGGCTTTGAAGAGTCAGGAGTTGAGTTACTCTCTGCAGGATTCCTAGCCTTTCTGGTAGCCACAGAATGTATATGGCTGGTCCAGTTCAGTTTCTGGTCAATGGTAACTCCCAGGATGTTGATAGCAGAGGAATTCAGTAATAAATTCCATTGAATGTCATGGAACAATAGTTAGATCCTCTCTTGTTTGAAATTTTCATTGCCTGGCACTTGTGTGGCATGCATGTTACTTGCCACTTGTCAGCCCAAACCTGGATATTGTCCCGGTCTTGCTGTATTTGGACATGGGCTGCTTCAAACTTTACAATTTCAGATAAAGATAATTTTGAGGTAAGACAGCACTTACCAAGTGGGCATCTGCAATGGTATCCATTGGGAAGATTGACACAGGTTCCGTGGTTCAGGCAAGGTGACATTACACAGTAGTTTATAGTGGTTTGACATAATTTACCTGGAACAAACCTCTGATATATTATTATTGTCGTACAATATAGTCTACTCCACTAAATACATTTTCTTAAGTAACTTTAACATGTTGACTAGAGTACAAAGCGAAGGGGAAACATTGAAAATATCAATTGAAATTAGAGTCAGGAAGGCAAATTGATTGATCAGGAATTACTTGACTAGAGCATAAAGAATCTAGGAGATGGATCTTAAAACCTTCTTAAAGGTAGGGTCAAATGGGAGAGGAAATAAAGCAAGATAGATGTCAGTTGGGAGAATAGCCAAAGGCTAATGACAAGACAAAGGAACAAACACAATTGATGCATGGTCTCTATCTTGATAATGATGGAATTCATTAGCTCCTCACACTTTGTATTTGTGGCACAAATAGATGAAAGAGAGAGAGATTTAGGATATTGGGTGCCATGGAGAAAAGGAGCTTGTCCCTCTGTGATCCTGAAATAGCAGCTGGTTATGAACAAGAAGAATGGGGTAGAATAGGGCGGCACGGTAGCACAGTGGTTAGCACTGCTGCTTCACAGCTCCAGGGACCTGGATTCGATTCCCGGCTTGGGTCACTGTCTGTGTGGAGTTTGCATGTTCTCCTTGTATCTGCGTGGGTTTCCTCCGGGTGCTCCGGTTTCCTCCCACAGTCCAAAGATGTGTGGATTAGGTTGATTGGCTATGCTAAAATTGCCCCTTAGTGTCTTGAGATGTGTAGGTTAGAGGGATTAGTGGGTAAATGTGTAGGGATATGGGAGTAGGGCCTGGGTGGAATTGTGGTCAGTGCAGACTCGATGGGCCAGATGGCCTCTTTCTGCACTGTAGGGTTTCTATGTTTCTAATAGTTTTCAACGTGGTCAAGCCCAATCTGGCGATGAATGGCAGGGTCATTTTGTGGCATGCATGTTTGAGTTTGCAGTGAGTTGAAAGAGTGAAGATGAGGGCTATGCCAGGGATATGATAGAATAGAGCAACAGTGGCTGTTTGACTGGACATGATGTGGAGATGCCCGCATTGGATTGGGGCAAGCACAGTAAGAAGTCCCACAACACCAGGTTAAAGTCCAACAGGTTTATTTGGCAGCACAAGCTTTCGGAGTGAAGAAGGAGCGACACTCCAAAATCTTGTGCTGCCAAACAAACGTGTTGGACTTTAACCTGGTGTTGTGGGACTTCTTACTGTTTGACTGGGAACAGAGCCTCTGAATACGGTGAGGGAGTTCTTGAGTAAGTCATCAACAGCAGAGTTACCATTACAAGGTACAGGAATTAATATAGAAGCATAGACGATAGGAGCAGGTGGAGGCTATTTGGCCTTTCAAGGCTGCTCTGCCATTCATCATAATCATGGCTGATTGTCCAACTCAATAGCCTAATCCTGCTTTCTCCCCATAACCTTTGATCTCGTTCGTTCCAAGTGCTATATCCAGCTGCCTTTTGAATACATTCAATGTTTTGGCATCAACTACTTCTTGTGGTAATGAATTCTACAGGCTCACCACTCTTTGGGTGAAGAAATGTCTCCTCATCTCCGTTCTAAGTGGTGTACCCCAAATCGTCAGACTGCGACCCCCTGGTTCTGGACACACCCACATCAGGAACATCTTGCCTGCATCTAGTCCTGTTAGAATTTTATAAGTAACAATCTGAGAGGGAGGTTGTAAAGGATCTAGGAGGAGTATTTTCCATAGGAGTACAAGGAGAGAAGGGGGATGTAGGTGGAGTGAAAGACATGGGAGTGATCCAAAATAATCTATATGACATTTATATATAATTGAGCATAATGATAATGTATTTAAATGAAGCAGATTAGAATGAAATTGTACATACAAAGAAAGAGGCACAAATAGAAAACTGTAATGTTAAAACAAGCAGGTTTGGATCTACTTTCAATATGGTCAAAGTCTGAATTTACCATTGTGCAAAATTATATTCTGTAAACAAAATTATTATTTCATATAATTTGGCAGTAAATATTCTGTTCAGACATTGGCCAGAATTCTCCAACCTCGCCCGCGGCTGGGATTCTCCAGTCCCGCTGCAATGGAGTTTCGGCTGAGCATCAAATTCTCCGTTCTCGCTGGCAGTGGCGGCGGGGTGAATGAGATCGGAGAATTCTGGCCATTAGCTTTGGTTGTCTTGTATTTTATAATAAAAGCCTAGCTATTGTGACTATTACCTGTATAACCTGGAGGGCATATACATAGAAAAACTCCGGGTAAATTCAGGCAAGCAGCTCCGTTCCGGCACAGGTTTTGCTGGCATTCATTTATATCTGCTCCACAAAGGGGACCCGTCATACCTTCAGGACAAGAGCAAAAGAATCTTCCTGGGTAGTGCAAGCAGGTTCTGTAATTACTACACGGGACAGCTTGACATTCATCAATGTCCAACTCACACAACTGACCAATGTATCCATTTGGGCAGATACAGTGAAAGAGAACCGTCAGGCTGTGACTCCGAAAAATGACGGAAGAGCTCTCTACAACTACAGTCTCTGAGTTGACGCCAGTTTGCTTTGTACAGAGAGCACCGTGGTGACAAGGATTGGTTTGGCAAGGATCATAAGCAACTGCAGAAATTGTGATTCCAATATGAGTGCTAAGCCACTCTTCATGAGCTGCGTAAAAGTCTATTAGAGTGCTTCTAGATAGATGCTGCCCCTGGTTAGTTTTAATAGCTGTCATCAAGAGGACCTGATCGTTCATGGGCATCATTCCAAAAATATATAGTTTTGTGGAATTCTTGCTTAGAAGGTGGTCAGTGCTCTTGAGTAAATGTAGATATTTTTTACCCAGAAACTCCGTAATGGGGAGGGCAATTAGAAGAAGAACGCTATTATCAATTGTGGCATTGTCAAAATGGCTGTATTTTATGTAAATGTTGCTGGAGACGGTGCTGTGAACACCGTCATTGGCCTTAACTGTTAGATTGAAGTCCCCCTCCTGTAGCTGCTTTCCAGACTGTAGTTCACATGTGTCTGCTGCTATAGTAAAACTGCTGCTGGATTTGGTTACTATGCTACAGTTGAATATATCTGACACATCTGGATCTTCCGGCTTCACACTACCAACCTTGCCACCAGGGAAGTATTTGCCATAATAATTGACGTGAATATAAAGGTTTCTAGGCTGAGGGGGGTTGTCATTTTGATCTAGAACAAGGACATGAATGATACTCATTGAGGACATAGGTGGGGTTCCAGAATCATGCACGATTACTGGCAAATACAACTCACTAATGACTTCTCTATCAATCATTTTCTTTGTGGACAGAACGCCTGCGGGAGACAGTGTAACAAAACTACTGGTGTTATTGTCTGCTAGCTGGTAACTGAATGGCCCCTGATTGGGGGGTAAGTCCTGATCGGTGGCACTAAGGGAAATAAATTGTGTGCCAGGAGGTTGATTCTCCATTACATATCCTTCAGTATTAACAAGAACGGGACCATTATCGTTAACATCATCAACTATGACTATCAATTGCGTGTTGCCCACGGCCAGGCTGACCCCTCTATCAAATGCAGTGATGGTCATGTTGTAAAATGGTATAGTCTCCCTGTCAAGTGAAGATGCGACAAGTACTTCACCGGTTCGAGAATCGATAGAAAATGAATTATTTTTGTTTCCATCTTTAATTATAATCTCAAACTGATTCCATTCTGGAATGGTGCCTGAGTCATTCGCCATCAGAGTTATGACTGAAGTACCAACAACTGCATCTTCGCTAACATGGGTCTGATAGACAGCAGATGTGAAAATGAGTGCAATACTATCATCACGAATAGTAATATCAATTAGTGTTTCATCCACATCAAAGCCACGTATTCTTCCAGCATTTTTAGCAAGCACTCGAAGGAGGACATGACTGCCTCTGTGCTGTTTCATGTTATCAGAGACAACTACCTCCCCGGTGTTGTCATTAATCTGAAAGCCTCTCTCTTTGCTTTTTCCTACAAGAAAGTAGTTAACCACGCCATCAAAACCAAGATCGCAATCGGTTGCAGTCACGCGGCCTACAATAGTTCCTTTAAGTGCATTCTCTGAAATGGAAAAATTATACAGTGTTTTAGCAAATCGAGGAATGTATTCATTCACTCCTGTGACATTAACATAGACTTTAGCTAGGCTGAATTGATCACTGCCGTGAGTGTTAAACGCTCTGACGGTTACTTCATAGAACTGAAGCAACTCAAAATTTAAAATTTCTTGCACAGTTATTGTTCCAGTCTGTGGATCTATAAAAAATGCTTCTGTATGCCCATCCTCAAAAGCATAATTTATCTCAGCATGGATTCCAGAGTCATTGTCAGTTGCACTCATTTTAAAGATAATGGTGCCGCAAGGGGGGTTCTCTGCCACAGTCGCAAAAAACAGGTCGCCAGAAAACGTTGGCGGATTGTCATTGACATCTTCAACTCGTACAACAACAGTGATGGAGCCAGTCCTCGAAATCCATCCACCATCTTGGGCATAAATCAGGAGACTGTAAACAGAATCCATTTCAAAATCTAAACTCCTGACTAAAGTTAGCGCACCAGTCGTGTTTCCAATAGTAAAATATGCTCCATCGTTGCCAGCGATTATAGAGTACATGATATGGCCATTTATCCCTTGGTCAGGGTCAGAGGCAGTAAGACTACCAATAACAGAACCAGAAGGCTGGTCTTCGGGAAGAGAAAAATTCACTCGCAGGGTAGAAAATTGTGGGGCGAATCGATTTTCTTCAGTGATCACAAAGTTGGCTATCGTATTAGAGGAAAGTGGTGGCGTGCCTTCATCAATTGCTGTTACTGACACAGTGAACATTTTATTCAGACTTGAAGCCAAATAGTTAGCAACAAAAATCCAGCCACTATGCTGCTCAATGCCAAAAAGAAACGAACCATTATTTCCAGCGATATAATATTGTACTTTGCCATTTGAATACAAATCTTCGTCAACCGCAGTTAGCTTGGCCACCTTGGTGCCAAACGCTAAATTCGCAGGAACTGGAATCAACTGTCTATGTAGCAAAAATCGAGGTGAATAATCATTACGAGCTACAATAGTAACTGCCACCGTTGTCTCAATTAGATTTGGTCGCTCACCAAGGTCTGAGGCAATTACAGTAAACGTAATTTTGTTCTGGTCGGTGCTGGGGTTATCTGAATTTTTTAATGGAATGAACTGCTTGGTGAAGATCTCGCCAGTTGTGGCGTTCACCCTGAAGAATTCATTTGGAGGCTGAAGGATGTAGAAAACATTTCCATTGCTTTCCAAATCAGGGTCAATGGCAGATACTTGCAGAACAAACATTTCTTTCTCTTTAGGCTCTGGGAGCGTTAGACTGTAAAATGACTCAGTAAACTGCGGTGTATTGTCATTTGTATCAATGACAAAGATGGTGACATCTGTGTTTACGTCCCATGCTGAATCATTGGCATGTACTCTTAAGATATAGCAATCTGTTACCTCTCTGTCCAATGGTCTCGTCACAATTAAATCTCCAGTAATTTGATTCACGCCAAATGGCAGACTTGCTGTCTGATCTGATATACTGTAGGTACTAACAGCATTCACACCAATATCTTCATCTGTGGTTGTAATTTGTACAATGGTAAAGCCCACTGGAGCATTTTCCACAACGTGTGCAAGGAAGATTTGAAAAAACCGAGGAGCGTTGTCGTTTCTGTCGAGGACAGAGATGACGACTGTTGCTGTGCCTGTTTTGGAGTTGCTTCCTTTGTCTTTTGCTTCAACAATTAAAGTGTAAATTGCCATCTGTTCTCTATCTAACATCTGAGCAGTTCTTATGACTCCACTGGAACTATTGATCTTAAATGCACCGTTGGCATTTCCACCAAAGATACTATATTCTAAGAACCCATTCAGGCCAGAATCCAAATCAGCTGCAGACACATTACAAACTTTACTGGCTGGAACGTTCTCATATATTTCACATCTGTAGACGCTGTGTTTGAATGCAGGAAAATTATCATTTACATCTGTAACATTGACGTCTATTCTGGCATAGGAAGAAAATGGTGGTGAACCGGAATCCCTGGCTTCAATCCAAAGATGATAATGTTTTACAATCTCATAATCCAGTGCTTTTTTCACGATTAATTCCCCTGATAGTTGGTTGACTTGAAACACATCTCCAAAGTTGCCTGCTGCAAGATAAAAGAGAATAGGTCTGACTTCTCCTTTTACTTTGCCTAAAGCACTGACCTTAGAGATCACGGTATTCACTGCTTGATCTTCAGGGTAGACATGCACTTTTTTATCCACAAATAGTTGTGGGAAGTCATTGGTACTTTGAAACCGCACTGTAATCGTCGTACTGTCCACTTTTGGTTCCTCTCCTCCATCGGTTACTTTAACGCCTATTGTAATATCCTTTGGTCCTTGCAATAACTCTTGTGCGAAAACCACACCCCTGAGTGGATCGATAGCAAATTTGTTTGCATTTGGACCAGATAGAGAAAAGCTCAGATCAGCATTTATCCCGGAATCTCCATCCTTTGCTGTTACAGCATAAACCACGGAGCCTGTTGGGAGAGAGAGATTCAATAAAAATATCTCCATAATAATTGTTTTTTGTTATTCAGTCTTGGGACGTGAACATTGCTGGAAAAGTCACTGTTTGTTGCCCTTCCCGAATGGCCCCTGGACTGAATGGCTTCCTGGGACATTTCAGAGGACAGTTAAAAGTCAAACACATTGGGGGGAGTTTTCCCTCCTGCCCGCCATGGGAATCGTAGCGGCCAGAGGCCAGGGTTTGGGGGGAGGGGGGCGGGGGGTGTCAGACCATGCAAAGATCTGTTGACCTCGGGCAGGATTTTCCGGTTTTGGGGCAAGCTCGGCCGGAAAATCCCGCCCATCGGGTCTGAAGTCATCAGTTAGGAAAAGCAGATTCCCTCCTCTGAAGGAGGAAAAGATATCCTCCCCTGAAAGTAGGACATTAGTGAATCAGATATGTTTTCACGGCAATTGGGTAGTTTCATGATTATTATTAATGAGACCAGCATTTTTATTACAGAATTCTTAATTGAATTTAAGTGCTACCAGTTGCCGTGGTGGGATTTGAACTCCTGGGCAGAATTTAATGCCACCCAGACTGTGAGGCAGGAGGGCATTTGGAATCATAGAATCCTACAGTGCGGAAGGAGGCCATTCGGCCTTTCGAGTCTGCACCGACCACAATCCCACCCAGGGCATATCCCGCATGCATTTACCTTAGTTAGTCCCCCTGACAGTAAGGGGTAATTTAGCACGGCCAATCCACCTAACCCACACATTTTTCGACTGTGGGAGGAAACCGGAGCACCCGGAGGAAATATGCAGACACGGGGAGAACCTGCAAACTCCACACAGACAGCCAGGAATCGAACCTGGGTCCCTGGCGCTGTGAGGCAGCAGTGCTAACCACTGTGCCACCGTGCCGAACAGGGCAGGAAGGCACAGGGTGGAGAGCCAGTTGCCTTCATGACTCCACTCGATTAAGTCAGGGTGGGGAAGGTTGGGACTGGTCTTCCTGCCCCTATAGATCAATTGAAACACTTAAGTGATTAATTAAGGGTTTCTTCCCACCGTCCTGCTATTCTACTAACAGTAGGAAGAGCTCCAATGCCACGGCCTTCCTGCAAACTCATGGGGGAGAGAGTGGTGGGGGAGGGTGTTGCTTCCTGTTCATGTGCCCTGTGTACCATGGAGGGTTCAACTGATAGCAATGGCTGACCCTGTGAGTAAGTCCCTCCCGCCACCACTCAAAGTCTAATTGCACCCCTCACTGGGGCCCGTCTGATGGACCTCGGCAAGACAACACTACTTGCTGCACTCAGAACCTCCATGGCTGCACTTTGTCCTGGGCTTTCTGCACTATCAGCAGTGGCATTGCTCCCAGTGGACACTGCTCCCAGTGGACACTGCTTCCAGTGGACACTGCTTCCAGTGGACACTGCTTTCAGTGGCATTGTTCCCAGTGGGTACTGCTCCCAGTGGGCATTGCTCCCAGGGGACACTGCTCCCAGGGGGTACTGCTCCCAGGGGACACTGCTCCCTGGGGACACTGCTCCCAGGGGACACTGCTCCCAGGGGGTACTGCTCCCAGTGGGCACTGCTCCCAGGGGACACTGCTCCCAGTGGGCACTGCTCCCAGTGGGCACTGCTCCCAGTGGGCACTGCTCCCAGTGGCATTGCTTCCAATGGACACTGCTCCCAGTGGGCACTGCTCCCAGTGGGCACTGCTCCCAGTGGGCACTGCTCCCAGTGGGCACTGCTCCCAGTGGGCACTGCTCCCAGTGGGCACTGCTCCCAGGGGACACTGCTCCCAGTGGGCACTGCTCCCAGTGGGCACTGCTCCCAGTGGGCACTGCTCCCAGTGGGCACTGCTCCCAGTGGGCACTGCTCCCAGTGGGCACTGCTCCCAGGGGACACTGCTCCCAGGGGACACTGCTTCCAGTGGGCACTGCTCCCAGTGGGCACTGCTCCCAGTGGGCACTGCTCCCAGTGGGCACTGCTCCCAGTGGGCACTGCTCCCAGTGGGCACTGCTCCCAGGGGACACTGCTCCCAGTGGGCACTGCTCCCAGTGGCATTACTTCCAATGGACACTGCGCCCAGTGGCATTGCTTCTAGTGGGCACAGCTTCCAGTGGACAATGCCCCCAGTGGCATTGTTTCCCGTGGACACTCTTCCAGTGGCATTGCCTCCAGTGGGTACTGCTTCCAGTGGGCACTGTTCCCAGGGGCATTGCTTCCAGTGGGCACTGCTCCCCGTGGCATTACTTCCAGTGGACACTACTTCCAGTGGACACTGCTTCCAGTGGACACTGCTTCCAGTGGACACTGCTGGGTCTGAGGAGCAACCAGACACCTGACTGGCCAGCAGCTCTTGGAGGTGGGATCCTCATCCTAAAAACCCCAGGAGCTCCACCTGTGGACAGTTAAGTGGGGTGGTGTGGTGGCACAGTGGTTAGCAATGCTGCCTTACAGCACCAGGGTTCAATTCTGGCCTTGGGTGACTGTCCGTGTGGAGTTTACACATTCTTCCCGGGTGGGATTATCAGGCCACGCTCACCCCAATGCTGGAAACTCCCGCCCAAAATCAATGGACCTTTGCATGGTCTGTGTCCTGCCCGTTACGATTCCCGTGGCGGGCGGGATGGAAAAATTCCGCCTCCCCCTGTCTGCGTGGGTTTCCTCCGGGTGCTCCGGTTTCCTCCCACAATCCAAAGATGTGCAGGTTAGGTTGATTGGCCATGCTAAATTGACCCTTAAGCCGGAATTCTACCGCCTTGCCCGCCACTGAACCAAAGCAGGCGCGGGGCAGACAACGGAAATATCCGTTAAATTCGGGCGGGAATTTCCAGTCGCGCTCGAGCGAGGCCGTAAAATCCCACCCTTGGTGTCAGGGGGACTAACAGGGTAAATACGTGGGGTTATGGGGATAGGAGCTGGGTGAGATTGTGGTCGGTGCAAACGCGATGGGCCGAATGGCCTCTTTCTGCACTGTAGGGATTCTATGATTCTAAGTGCGTGAATGGGATTTACTTCCAGCAGCGCTCCCGAGAATGGCCACAGCGGGATTACCACCCACCCCCTTTACTCTGGTCAGTGCAAAGCACCAATGCTGTGGTCATTGTAATCAGCCCCCTGTGCCCGGAGCATTTGTTCAGACTTCTGGATCTGGACTGTTACTGGTCCAGAAATGTCACCGCTATACCATTGCCCATATGTATCTGTCTATGTGTATTAAATTTAATAAGATTAGCTTGGTTAAGATAATAGTTAACTTTGTAGCAGAAAGTTTAGGAAGTCCAGGTTAGTTCCTGCTCCAGATTGCTGCTGATATTGGTAAGCCGCTGTATTGGTTAGGTGCATTGGCTATTCTCCCTCAGTGCATCTCAACAGGTGCCAGAGTGTGGCGACTGGAGGATTTTCACAGTAACTTCATTGCAGTATTAATGTAAGCCTACTTGTGACACTAATAAATAAACTTTAAGTTTACCTTCAAATTTCCAATGATTGCAGCTTTCCCGATTTTCACGGCTCCCACCTCAATCCCAGAACTTTGTGGCTTTTTGCTAGGTTCCTTCTGTTATTTTTTGAGGAATCTTTGGAAACTTGTTTGTAATTCAGCATAACCTTCTGCGCCAGATTTCAGGTTTGTGGGGGCAGACCTACTCATAGCCCTGATAAAGAGGGGATTGGACTCGAAACTTTGGAGTTCCTCTGTGTTGACCTTTTCTGAGAGACTCAGTTCAGGTGTACTGACTGACTCGCTGGCAGTTGTGGGGTCCACCTGAAGTCCCAGGCTGGCACTGCAGATTGGACCTGAAAGTCTGCATGGGAAATTCTTTTGTCCTGTATTGTTTCTGAAGTGTCCCCCTTTTATCATAGAATCCCTACAGTACAGAAAGAGGCCATTTGGCCCATCGAGTCTGCACCGACCACAATCCCACCCAGGCCTTACCCCCAAATCCCTACATATTTTACCCGCTAATCCCTCTAACCTACGTGTCTCAGGACACTATGGGGCAATTTTTTTAGCATGACCAATCAACCTAGCCCGCACATCTTTGGACTGTGGGAGGAAACCGGAGCACCCGGAGGAAACCCACGCAGACACGGGGAGAATGTGCAAACTCCACACAGACAGTGACCCAAGCCGGGAATCGAACCTGGGTCCCTGGAGCTGTGAAGCAGCAGTGCTAACCATTGTGCTACCATGCCGCCCTATAGTTTTAAAAGGTAACTTTTTTTTTCTGGAACACATTCGGCCACACCCTCAACCAGAATTGTTTACAGAGGAGGAAGGATCTATCCCACGTATGGCTTCAAGTCACAGAATCTCATCCGAGCACAATAACCTTTGGCAGATCAGTGGCAGAGATCTGATTTCACCACTGCTGCTGTACCAGGGGGCAAATTTATTATGTTTGACATTCTGATCAATTTGTTGGCTATTATTAGGAATTGAAACTACCGACTTGTGCAAATGATGAAGTAGGAATATCCTGAACGTAGGTTGTCAAACACGTAGTTAATTTCCTGCCTGGAGTCTATTTCTTCCACAATTTGCTGTTTGAATTGGCTCAGTTATATTTCTGTCACTCCCATACTAAATGATGCATCACATTGTCTACGGCCATGACTATAGCACATCTCTACTTGTCATCCTTGACCTCTCTGCATCATTCTTTAAGCACATTATCATCTACCAGCACTTTTCCTCCCTTTTTCTCCTTGGCATGGATGTTTCCACTTTGTTTTATAAGATATAGGAACAGAAGTAGGCCATTTGGCCCATCACGTCTGCTCCACTATTCAGTGAGATCATGGCTGATCTGATGTGATAATCCTCAAATCCACTTTCCTGCCTTATCCCCATGACCCTTGATAAGGGGTCCAGTCTTAATTATCCATTTGTAGCCAAAACATATTTTAAAATGGCTTCTCTTTCCACCTGCACACTGTCACATCCAGAGAGCCAGAAGGATTCATATTTACGTCCCTCTTTTCCTTTCTCTACATTGTGTCCCTTGGTGTCATCATCCAAAGTCATGAAGGTCAGCTTCTACATGTACACAAGGGCGGCACGGTGGCACAGTGGTTAGCACTGCTGCCTCACAGCGCCAGGGACCTGGGTTCAATTCCCGGCTTGGGTCACCGTCTGTGCAGAGTCTGCATGTTCTCCCTGTGTCTGCGTGAGTTTCCTCCGGGTGCTCCGGTTTCCTCACACAGTCCGAAAGACACACTGGTTAGGTGCATCGGCCATGCTGAATTCTCCCTCAGTGTATCCGAACAGGCGCCGGAGTGTGGCGACTAGGGGATTTTCACAGTAACTTCATTGCAGTGTTAATGTAAGCTGACTTGTGACACTAATATTTAAACTTATTAAAATTAAATCCTAATGACTGATAACAGTCACGTTTACCTCTCCATCACCTCTTGATCCCCCACTGACTCTAGTCTCTCAGACCTTTTGTCTTACACTCCATTCTGAACGAACCTAACATCCTCCAGCTGAATACTGGGAACATTGCTTTTGGCCCTTGCCATGACCTCCATTCCCTAATCATTGATTATCAACTTCCCTGGCCATCATTTCAACTTTAGCGAGGCTGATTGTGAGTCCTGTCTGACCTTGATCTGTGCTTCTATCCCAATTGTGACAGAGTTGGTGCAGACTCAATGGGCTGAATGGCCTCCTTCTGTACTGCTGGGTTTCTATGATCTGTTCTATTCCAAAGGAAGCCTGCTTCCACCTCCGTACATCCCCCATCACCAACCTTTTCTCAATCTATCCCCTGTCTTTGTCATCTCCGGACCTGACTACTTTATTGCTCTCCTCTTGGTCCCTTATCCTCTGGTGTACCAAATTCCCCTCACACGTCAATTCCATTCCAGTTAACATACATCAGTAGTCAGTTCATCAATTTCTCAAATTTAACATTTGTGTCCATATAGAGCCATAGAGGTTTACAGCATGGAAACAGGCCCTTCGGCCCAACTTGTCCATGCCACCCTTTTTTTTAAAACCCCTAAGCTAATCCCAATTGCCCGCATTTGGCCCATATCCCTCTATACCCATCTTATCCATGTAACTATCTAAATGCTTTTTAAAAGACAAAATTGTACCCACCTCTACTACTATCTCTGGCAGCTTGTTCCAGACACTCACCACCCTCTGTGTGAAAAAACTGCCCCTCTGGACACTTTTGTATCTCTCCCCTCTCACCTTAAACATATGCCCTCTAGTTTTAGACTCCCCTATCTTTGGGAAAAGATATTGACTATCTGATCTATGCCCCTCATTATTTTATAGACCTCTATAAGATCATCCCTAAGCCTCCTATGCTCCAGAGAAAAAAGTCCCAGTCCACCCAGCCTCTCCTTATAACTCAAACCATCAAGTCCCGGTAGCATCCTAGTAAATCTTTTCTGCACTCTTTCTAGTTTAATAATATCCTTTCTATAATAGGGTGACCAGAATTGCAGACAGTATTCCAAGTGTGGCCTTACCAATGTCTTGTACAACTTCAACAAGACGTTCCAACTCCTTATTCAATGTTCTGACCGATGAAACCAAGCATGCTGAATGCCTTCTTCACCATTCTGTCCACCTGTGACTCCACTTTCAAGGAGCTATGAACATGTACCCCTAGATCTCTTTGTTCTGTAACTCTCCCCAGCACCCTACCATTAACTGAATAAGTCCTGTCCTGGTTCAATCTCCCAAAATGCATCACCTCACATTTGTCTAAATTAAACTCCATCTGCCATTTATCAGCCCACTGGCCCAATTGATCAAGATCCCGTTACAATTGGAGATAACTTTCTTCACTGTCCACTATGCCACCAATCTTGGTGGCATCTGCAAACTTACTAACCATGCCTCCTATACTCTCATCCAAATCATTAATATAATGATTATATCTTTAAGTCCTCCATCTGCGTGGAGTTTGCACATTCTCCTCGTGTCTGCGTGGGTTTCCTCTGGGTGCTCTGGCTTCCTCCCACAGTCCAAAGATGTGCGGGTGAGGTTGATTGGCCATGCTAAAATTGCCCCTTAGTGTCCTGAGATGCGTAGGTTAGAGGGATTAGCAGGTAAATATGTAGGGATATGAGGGTAGGGCCTGGGTGGGATTGTGGTCGGTGCAGACTTGATGGGCCAAATGGCCTCTTTCTGATGGGTTTCTATGATTTCTATGATTTCCATAGTCTTACCTGTCTTGGCAGCTTCCTCCAGACTTGGAATTGCTTCTGAACACTCTGATCTTCTTCCTCTGAATATTTGTGCCACTCACCCACCACAGCACCCACCACAGCACCCACCACAGCACCCACCACAGCACCCATCCCCACCACAGCACCCACCACAGCACCCATCCCCACCACAGCACCCACCACAGCACCCACCACAGCACCCATCCCCACCACAGCACCCACCACAGCACCCATCCCCACCACAGCACCCATCCCCACCACAGCACCCACCACAGCACCCACCACAGCACCCACCACAGCACCCACCACAGCATCCATCCCCATCACAGCACCCACCACAGCACTCACCACAGCACCCACCCCACCACAGCACCTACCACAGCACCCACCACAGCACCCATCCCCATCACAGCACCCACCACAGCACCCACCACAGCACCCATCCCCATTACTGCACCCACCACAGCACCCACCACAGCACCCATCCCCATCACAGCACCCACCACAGCACCCACCACAGCACCCATCCCCACCACAGCACCCACCACAGCACCCACCACAGCACCCACCACAGCACCCACCACAGCACCCATCCCCATCACAGCACCCACCACAGCACTCACCACAGCACCCACCCCACCACAGCACCTACCACAGCACCCACCACAGCACCCATCCCCATCACAGCACCCACCACAGCACCCACCACAGCACCCATCCCCATTACTGCATCCACCACAGCACCCATCCCCACCACACTCCCACCACAGCACCCATTCCCACCACACTCCCATCCCCCACCTTTCAATCAGTTCATTGCTGATCTTTTCAAGCCCCCCCCCTCATTGTCCTGCCACTGCACCGCCCTCCCCTCCTTTAAGAAACCTTATATAATCTACCTGTTTTCTTCACGTTTGGGTTTCTCCCTGAGGTCAGAATTCATTTCTCACTAAATCCCTTGGAAATGCCTGAAAATAATTTTCCTTTCTACGTTAAAGACACGGTACACAAGTTTTAAATTTATTTTTGGGACGAGATTAATATCACAAAGCCAGACAGAAGCATCGTGAGGGAATACCAAAGACCACGGTTATGGAAATATATTTGTTTCATATAAACATGTAAATTCATTTTCGGAACTTACCTTCATTTAGGATTGCTGGGACGTTAGCGACGTAGGGGTCATTGAGGAATTGAGGTGGCTCATCATTTATATCCGCTATAACGACAAACACCGAAGCTGAACTGGACAAGGGCTGTGCGTAATTTCTGTCAGTAGCTAGAACAATCAGTGTATAACCTGGCTGGACTTCCCTGTCCAAATCAGAAGTAGTGACAATTCCCCCGCTGATTGGGTCAATAGAGAACGGGGACTCTCCACATTCCATTGAGTAACTAGAAATGAAATGAGTACAATCTGAGCAAGTTAGCTGTAATATTTACAATTTCAATAGCCTTTTCTGTTCCCTTAAAAGTCTTCAGTAGAAGTTACACTTTCGTACGACTTTATATTCTGGAGGTAGTTGCCCCGATTTACCACTGGGGATGACATTATGATGGGGTGAGAATGGCATTTAGAGTCTGTCATAAGGACAATGTCCCCGCAATTTGGAATTGCCATAGGCATTGTAAACGTCTCTGATTTAGAACTTGACCATTGGTGGATAAAGAATGGATTTAAAGGTGTGCGGCAGCTTAAAGGGCCAAGCATCCTCGAAGTGTTTTAGTTGCAGGAATCTTTATGATTCCTATCCACATGCACGGAATCAGGGTTACGGGGAAAAGACCCCCTGCTTTGCAAATCCCAATCTGCTATTTCAGGCGATTAGGCTGAGGAGGAAGAAAATCTTAGAACTGACTAAAGAAACAAAGAGGGACAGCAGTAGGCCAAGTGCAGGTCAGTGGGACTAGGCATAAAATGGTTCGGCACAGACAAGAAGGGCCAAAAGGCCTGTTTCTGAGCTGTAATTTTCTATGGTTCTATGGTTCTAGCAGTAGGTCACAATCAGAGAGTAATCAGGGCCAATTGAATCAGCCATAGGTGACAACTCGGTACTTGGCTAAAGGTTACTGACGCCAAGATGAAAACAACAAACTCAAAACATCTATAAGGATTCTAAAAAACATTTCAATCTAGAAGCAAGGCACTTTAAATTCAGTTCTGCTTTCTCTCCAGAGTCTAGATACCCTAGACACCAGAGTTTATGTAGCTGAGGGTATGACGACATGCACCTGAGGCAGGTGGGATGGAAAATGTGATGTAAGATGTCATCATGCCTTTAATATCTCATTTGCCTTTAGTTACCACAGTTACTTCACTGGCCAATGGAAATGATGTTGGAAAATCAACTGAGTAAAAAAATGGGCAAAGTTCTGGCAGAGTGAAACTCGTGCTCAGTATCCATGACTGGGGCCCATTTTATATTAATATGTCTGGTTGGGAACAGAAAACTCAGCTTATCTGTAAGGTTCTGCAGTGTAAACCCAAAAGTATCAGTGCAGTGATGATACTGTTTATATGCATGGACAACACATATAATAAATAATGAAATGCCATCATCTTCCTTAGAAAATATAATGATACATTTGACTACATGAATTCATAAATGGTTTCTCAATATGAGTAAGCATTAGTCAACAAAAAGCAGGTGGTAGCCTGTAGGTTGAAGGTTATGAGCAACGGTTAAACAGTTGAATCAGTCGACTGAATCTAAAAAGATTAAAGAGTAAATGAATGTGATTGAGGGAGTGTTTACATGTGTGAGTGTGTGTGCGTGTGTGTATGTCTGTGTATACACGTGTGTGTACGTGTGTGCGTATGCACATGTGTGTGTACATGTGTGTGTGTACATATGTGTGTGTGTGCATGTGTGTGCTTTAGAAATTAACAAAGAAGCCAATTCCAAAGCACATCTTTTATTGGCTTGAACTGAACAGTGTTGAAAAATGTGCTAACCAATCATCTGAAGGCCAATAATGCTGAGACGAGGAGAATGATAAGAGTTCAATTCGAGTAAAGTTATAAAGATTAATTTATTGAAACAGCTGCCTTGATATCAAAATCAATTGTATTCTTATCAATGCAATGTGCACTATAAAGCTTAGTCCAAATCTGAAAAAATGTTTTGAAGCGACCATATAAAACTGGAATGTAGAGCATAGAAACCGTTCAGCCTATCTGGTCCAGATGCCAGCATCACTTCTCCAACAAGTCTCTTCTTTATCTAAACCGATTATCTTCTATTCCTTTTTCCTTCGTGTGATTAGATTGTAAGTTTCTATGAAGTATTTACAGATGGTGCTATTTAAACCTTTCTAAAGGATCCCAGTGGCTATGAAATGAAACTACAAGCTGTATTTGGCTGCTAAACTGGTGGAGGGTGGGACTTCCTTCTGCACTGTAGGGATTCTCTGATTCTAGAGAGCCTTGATGGAAGTGCTCTTTTCCAACATTTTAGCCTTTAAGTTCAAAAGTTCCCCCAAAGGTCAGGCCACCATTGTAGAAGGCGGAGCCTTTCCACAGGACTTCCTTTGGCCACAACGGGCTGTAGGTCATTGAGAAAATTCTACACTATCTCTGACAACAGGCCTCAATTGACTTTCATCGATTATTTAGCAATAGCCCTTCACTAGTGATATTGCCTCTGTCAAAGTTGCCATGAGCGGGAATGGGGGGTGGCAAACTATCAGTCTGGATGCAACATGGATTTGAGCCTTTGTGCTCATTCCCATTGGAAGGGTAAAAATCCTGCCCCCAGTCTCCGAAAGGCATTAAAGACTAATTAATTATTGAAGCCAATACTGCCAGGTTAACAAGGGAGCAGCACAGTGGCAAGCACTGGTGCCTCACAGCGCCGGGTTCGATTCCCGGCTTGGGGGTCACTGTGTGAAGTTTGTCCATTCTCCCTTGTGTCTGTGTGGGTTTCCTCCGGGTGCTCCGGTTTCCTCCCATAGGGTTAGGATGTTTGGCCATGCTAAATCGACCCCAGTTTCAGGGGGGATTAGCAGGGTAAATATTTGGGGTGGGATTGTTGTTGGTGCAGACTCGATGGGCCGAATGGCCTCCTTCTGTACTGTAGGGATTCTATGAACAAATGGATGGAAAAATGGATCGAAGGTACCGTTATGTGAAGAGCTCAGATTTTCACAAGCAGGTAATATTTCTCAGGTAGATCTATGTGATAGTCAGCACATCTGTGATGGCATCATACCTGATTTGTCCATTCTCTCCAGCATCTGGATCGACAGCATGGATCGTTAAGACCGTTAGCCCAATGGGGGCTGCTTCACTCACGGTGACAGTGTACTGACTCCGGGCAAAGACTGGAGTGTTGTCATTGAGGTCATCAACAATTATTTTGATTGTCCCAGAGCCAGTAAGTGGTGGAACACCTAGAAAATGCAAAGAAACTGAGCAAGATTACAATATAGTATTCCGTTCCTGATCATAATATGGAATTAATTCATCATATATGCAAAATACAGTTAGCGTTTTTGAGTTTTTTTAAAAATTGTTCTCGGAATTAATTGCCTTGGGTAGGTCTTCTTCTCAAACTGTTGTTGGAATTGCAGTATTCTGAGCCAATGATGTTGGAGGAACAGTGGTATATGTCCAAATTAGGATCACGTCTAACTTGCAGGGGAAGTGGGAGATTATTGTGTTCTCATAATATTGCACCTTTCATCTTATTTAGTGTTAGTAATCAGAGAGGAAGGAGCTGATCTTGAAGTAAACTAGATGAGTTGGGACAGTGCCTCTTACAGATGGTACCTACTCCAGCCACAATGCGCTAAGGGGGGGATGGATATTGATTCCAATGGCAACGACACCACTTAATCAAACTGCTTTGATGGATCAATGAGATCTGGAACAGAGATGTTCTTGTGGACCCTGTACAGAATGTCAGTAAAAAACCTACTGGTGAGTAGGAGTCATTTGATAACATTATTAATGCCACCTTCCATCACTTTGCTGCTTACTGGGAGGAAATCGGTAAGGTGGAATTATACCAGGTTAGAGACAACTATTAGATGCTGCATGTTTTAATGTAGATATGTTTTAACCACACTGATTCATCATAGGTCTTTGTAATGTTATGATAAGTTGACAATTACCTTGTCCAGCATTGTTCGAGTGGTGAGATGCATTAGAGCACTTTTCACATCAGAAAAAAAGTGTCATAATGTATGTAAAACTGTGCAAAATTGGGCTGGGAAAATCTCCTGTAAGATTTAGAAATTGGGATTTAAATGTGACATCATGTCAGTGGGGTTTACAGCAGGTTACTGATGAACAGAATATGCCAGGGGTGTACAGGTATGTTCAGCCTCCAGGGGGGACAGGGTGAAGCTTGGCAGTATCCAGGGACTGGCCCCTGTCACTGCTGCCTGATACTGTCCCCTGGTGAGTGCCAGGGGCAGTGCCCGGCCATTGCTGGAGGGGGGAGACTTCCATTGAGATGTAGAGGGCATTAGACTGAAGTTGGGAGGTGGGCTAATGACCCCGACAATCGAGATGGGCTTTCAAACCAGCCTGGCTCCAAAGAGAATTCCAAAGATTCACAATCCTCTGAGTAAAATCAATTCTCCCCGAAGTGGTTGCCCCTTATTTTGATATTGTGTCCCCTGGTTCTAGACTCCCCAACCAAGGGAAACATGTTACCTGTATCTGTGAATACCCTGTGTATTCCTGTAAATATTTTGTAGGTTTCAATGAGATCCCCTTGTGGGCGGGGTAGGGGGAGTCCTGTACAGGAGATGGAGGAATCCCAATGGGGGGGTGGGAGGGGTGATTAATTAATGGGGGGGGAGGGGCGGGGGGGTAGTGGGGCATCTGGAGAGTGTAGGGTTTCCTATGCGGGGATCAGTCTGGGTATTTAAAATATTTTTGCTGAAGTTACAAGTGTTTTTATTTCTTCTAACACTTTCAGCTGAACTAGTAGCGTAACGCTGGCAGAAGTTAGCAATTCAAATCACTTTGTCAGATGGTTCCCAGCGCAGTTGTCCAGAGGAAAGTTTTCCAGCCCTCTGGACCATTGCCACATGAACCCTTCCATGGGTTCTGAGGGGATTCCCCAGTGCATCTTTGAGGTAGCCCCCAAATCTGGCACTAGGGAGCTGTGAAGTTACAGGCCATTCTGTTTGAAAGTCAAGTATTTCAACCTGGATAAAAGCAAATTACTGCGGATGCTGGAATCTGAAACCAGAAGAGAAAATGCTGGAAAATCTCAGCAAGTCTGACAGCGTCTGTAAGGAGAGAAAAGAGCTGATGTTTTGAGTCCAGATGACCCTTTGTCAAAGCTGTTTAACAAAGGATCATCTGGACTCGGAACATCATCTCTTTTCTCTCCTTACAGATGCTGCCAGACCTGCTGAGGTTTCCCAGCATTTTCTCTTTTAGTTCAATCTGGAGCTGGAGTGTCAAATGTGAAGAAAGGAAGTTCCGAGGGGGTGAGGGGCAAATTGGCTGAGGTGGATTGGGAAAATAAGTTAAAGGGAATGACGGTACAAAAGCAATGGATAGTCATTGAAGGATTATAATATTGTTTACAGCAACTATACTTTCCTTCACGGCACAAAAAACCACCAAAAGTCAGAACTATGACTAGCAAAGGAAGTGAAAGATCGTATGAGGTTTAAAAAAAGCCTATAAAGTTAGACGAAATAGTAGCGATCCTGATAATTGGGTACAACCTCAGACATTGGCTGGGGAATCGAGCACAGAGTTTGTGGCTGGGACCCAAGGCAACGGCTTTGGCTTTCCTAATATTCAGTTGGAGTAAATTTCTGCTCATCCAGTACTGGATGGTGTACAAACAGTCTGACTATTGAAAGGTAGTGGTGATGTCGGGAGAGATGGCAGCGTGCCTGGGTGCTGGGTATCAGTGTACAGGTGGAAGCTGGCACTGTATGTTTTGTTAGTGTTGCAGAGGATCAGGAATGCCAAAGATAGATCCTTGGCAATGGTGCCTTTATTTGATATGGGTATTTTATATGTCTGACACTGTCTGGTACAGAAATTGTATTGTGGGGACCTGCTTTATTTGCATTGAACTGAGCCTTTGTTTGCCATTAACAAGTCTTGTGCACAGCGTGTGTGAAGGCTCAAAACATTCAGATTGCTTCCAGATTCTCTTTGCCTGCACAGTGACAGACGTTTAAAGGGATATTTCAGAATACAGAGGGTAGGTACATTCCAAAGGGAGGGCCCATCATCTGTGGTTAACTAAAAGAGTTCAAGACAGTATTAAGCATAACGAAAAAGCATATATTTGTGCAAAGACAAGTGGCAAGTCGGAAAATTGGAAAGAATATAAAGAACATCATAGAATGACAAAAAGACTAATAAGGGGGGGAAGAACCGTGATAGAAAGCTGGCCAGTAATAGAAAGATGGACAGTAAGAGTTTTATAGATATTTAAACAAGAAAGGAGTTAACACAATGAACACTGTTGCTATAGAAAGTGCGCCTGGTAAATTAGTACAGGAAAGTAGGGCTATGTCGGATGAATTAAGCAGGTATTTTGCTGTTGTTTTCACAATAGAGGACACAGGGAGATCACAAGGAACCATCGCAGCCACCCCAGAAATAGCAGTAAATCAGGAACTGGAAGGGAGGGAGGAACTCAGGAAAATTACAATCACTGGGGAAGTGGTATTGAGCAAATTGTTGGGGCTGTGGGCTGACAAATCCACTGATCCAGATGGACTTCATCCTAGAGTCTTGAAAGAAGTGGCTAATGAGATAGTTGATGCATTGGATTTCATTTTCCGAAGGTTTCATTAGATTGGAAAATAACAAATGTAACTCCTTTATTCAAAACCGGAAGCAGACAGAAAGTAGGAAACCACAGGCCAGTTAGCTTAACATCTGCCATCGGGAAAAGGTTAAAAGCAATTATTAAAAATGTTTTAGCAGGGCACTTGGGGAAAATTCAAGGCAGAGTCAACACGGTTTTGTGAAAGGGAAATCATGTTTAATCAATTTATTGGAGTTCTTTGGAGGACTCATGTGTTGTGGATAAAAGGGATGGACAGAAAGTGTTGGAAAAACTCAGCAGGTCTGGTAGCATCCATGGAGAGAGGAACAGAGTTAATATTTCGAGTCCATATGATTCTTCTTTGGAACTCTGTTCTGTTTTTAGTTCAGATCTCCAAAATTTGCCGTATTTTATTTTAGACATTTATGATATCAAGTCTGATGTTGATGGTATAATATAGATTCCAAGGGATAAATTACAAGGAGAGATGACACAAACCAGGGTTCATTCCCTGGAATTTAGAAGGTTAGAGTCTGGTTTGAAAGACTTTTTCAAGAAGTTAAGGGAAACGGATAGAGAGGAACTATTTCCACTGGCTGAGGAGTCTAAGAAGGCAAGCTCTCAAAAATTAGAACCAAACCTGCAGGAGTGAAATTAGGAAATAATTCTACACAGAAGAGTAATAGAAGTTTGGAACAATCTTTCACAAATGACAATCAGTGCTAGATCCTCATCGCCAATATCTTCTGACATTTTCTGTCATGTTCCTGCGCGAGGGCAGCATGATGGCACAGTGGTTAGCACTGCTGCCTCACAGCGCCAGAGACCTGGGTTTAATTCCCGGCTTGTGCCACTGTCTGTGCGGAGTTTGCACATTCTCCCCGTGTCTGTGTGGATTTCCTCTGGGTGCTCTGGTTTCCTCCCACAGTCCAAAGATGTGCGGGTTAGGTGGATTGGCCGTGCTAAATTGCCCCTTAGTGTCAGGGGGACTAGCTAGGGTAAATGCATGGGATTATGGGGATAGGCTCTGGGTGGGATTCTGGGTGGTGTAGGCTCGATGGGCCAAATGGCCTCCTTCTGCACTGTAGGATTCTATGATTCTATGAGTATTGATGGGAACTGCCCCCATTATGTGGGGAAATGTCAGACTTCATATTAACATTCCATAAAGCAAGGTGTAACTACACCTACTATCCAATTTAACCCCCTATATGCATTTGAAAAATATACGAACACTGGTATAGTTGTCAGGAGCTGTTCTGAGATTGAATTTCAGAACCAATGCTGCTTTGAAAATAAAATTATCCCAAATGCTGTGATGGATCATTAAGTGCTAGTGTTTACCCTGAACGCAAACACTTTAGATCCATTATCACTGCATTTCCTTAATGCAATGCACTTAGACCCCTATATCGGTATCTGCTTCCCTGATGAATTTTTCCTCACCCATGAAATTGTATTTTATGTAAATTCGAATGTATTTGGTTGCAAGTGGAATGGCTTTCAACACAATAAACTATCCCGATGATGCCCTGAAGGTTTATTTCTATTTACTTTCATTAATTACTTTGTAAGGATGTGCATATTTGCTGATTTGGGATTTCAAAGTTATTCCAGTTAACTGGGTAATTAATTATTATAGTTTTGGAACAAATCACATTCAGGGTTGAAGTCGTTCATGTTCCAGAGGCTGCGCACAGATGTTTGTGCACAGATTGCCGTTGTGGTCCTTTTCTCCGTTCCTTGTGATCTCCCTTTATGAGCTACTAGAGACTTAAGAAAGGATTAAAAACAATCCTGGTCTGATTCTAAAAGAGCAGCAAACGACTCCCATTATTCATCACCCCACCCCCTGTCCCATAACCTGCCCATATACGTGGCGTAAGATCGCACACAGCTATTGGGAAAGGCAGCTGACGAGTGTGAAACCTCAGCAAGACCCAACACATTTCCTTTATTCCTTCATGGGACATGGGCATCGTTGGCTGACCAGCATTTATTGCCCATCCTTAGTTGCTGGAGAGTAGTTGAGAGTAAACCACATTGTTGTGGCTCTGAGGGCAGCTGTACCTGGTACAGCAAAGCAGCTGTCCCTCTATACCTGCTGCAAGTGATGACATAGGTTATGATGTGGAGATGCTGGCATTGGACTGGGGTGAACATAGTAAGAGTTTTAACAACACCAGGATAAAGTCCAACAGGTTTATTTGGTTGTACTAATGGTAGCACTAATAGTACTAATGGTATTTGCTACCAAATAAACCTGTTGGACTTTAACCTGGTGTTGTTAAAACTCTTGCGATGACATAGGTCTGCAGACTCTGGGAGTCACATGTAGACCAGACCGGGTAAGGATGGCAGATTTCCTTTCCTAAAGGACATTAGCGAACCAGATGGGTTTTTCCAACAATCGGCAATGGTTTCATGGTCATCAGTAGATTCTTCATTCCAGATATGTTTTATTGAATTCAAATTCCACCATCTGCCATGGCGGGATTTGAACCCGGATCCCCAGAATCTGAGTTTCTGGATTAATAGTCCAGTGATAATACCACTAGGCCATCGCCTCCCCCAAATGTAGCAATATCCTACTTCTTGAAATGAGGGTGCCAGCCTTACATTTCCTGGCATAATGGGGGAATTCTCTTCCATTATCCCACCCAAAATCAGGCAGGATCAGAACAGAAAACGTCAGGTGCTGAAAACAGAGGTCGAATTATTTCAAAAGGACATTGGATGGACTGTTGAGAGGAATAAACCTCCAGGCCTACAGTGATAGAGAGGGGGAATGTGACTGCCTGGATTGCTCTTTGGAGGGCTTTAATAGACTGGATTATCAGAATAGCCACCTTCTGTGTTGTGAGGGCTTTATTTGGATGATCAGGCCTAACGGAGACTCATTGCTTAACTGGGATTTCCATTCCCTTGCCCACACTGGGACCTGCTGCCACCTCAGAGAGGTGCAGGGTCCAGAGGAGTTCCCTCCATCTCTCTGGGATGTGGAGATGGAGGGGGCCCCTGCGAAACTGCAGAATGTACACAGACAGGAAGGAGGTGCTGGCCTTGATCTCACACCAAACTTTTATCACTAATTTCTCCCACTGGAACACTATCGGTGTCTCCTGCCTCGCATCCTGTTGGGCGGCTGAAACACCACTGTGCATTCCTATAAATTCTAGTCCAGGGAGAGAAGTGAGGACCGGGGGTCATGGACAGAGGGGTAGGTGGAGCTACCACATCATGAAGAAGGGAAAGGAAGCCAGTGGATTCCTGCTCTCAACTGCTGTGCATAATGGTTGGAAGCAGGTCACATCCAAACTCCACCAAGAGGGCAGCTGTACCTGGTACAGCAAAGCACCTGTCCCTCTATACCTGCTGCAAGCTGGTGATGACATAGGTCTGCAGACTCCATTTAGAATGAGTCTTTTCCAGGAAAAGAAAGTCGTTAATTGTCCTAAATGTAGTTTAAGCCAGAATGGGAGAACAGTGAAAACAGGGAGTACTGGTCCAAGCTGTTTTTTCCTTCCTGAGGCAGCGTTGAGGAACACAACGGGCAGGTATTCGAATGAAATTTTAATACTTTCAAACACGCTACAAGTGTGCGTCCAGGATTATATATGAATGGGGATTAAACTAAAATTTTATTGAAAATTTACATAAAACAAAAACACTTTGTGTCAACTTTTCCAGCTCTGTAGACCTGACACTTTGGTACAGTGCTGCAGGAACATCTGGCCTCTTCACAGTTTAGGAGCAATGGTAGCAGCGATGTACTAAAACCTATTTAAGTTGCAGGAGGTGTGAGAATAGATTTAATGGGGCACTCGAGTCCCCACATCCACACCTCTCACTTAAAAAGTCAAGGGGAGCCCATCCCCCCTCCAGACACCGTGCCCACGGCTCTTTAACGGCCGAGACAGGAATTCTGCCCCTCTGCAACAGGATATCCTGCCTCAGGGAACTGTCAGCCAATCAAGGACCAGCAGCTCTGCTGCACTGGTGCCATAACTGGGAATGGTGGCCATTGCTGGTATTGCAGTCAGGTACATGAGGAGGTTTGCTGTGATGGATCTGGGATTTGAGTCAGGGCAGGAGTCTCATTGGAACCATGTTCACAACCCCTGGAAAGGGGTTGGGATTGAGGGGGGGGGGGGGGGGCGGGGGGGAGGGGGGGGTGGGGAGTGGATGGTGACGAGGGGGTTGGGAGCCAGCGTAAAAATACGTAGTCAGGAGGATAACCGGGGCTGTGGTTACATCTTGGGCGGGGCCCTCCAATGGATCTCGGGGGCACATTAAGGAGTGAATCTTGCCCGCCACCAGCCTGCACAGGGAAGGTTGGTGTGGAACTCTACCCCTGGCGGCTACATCCCAGTGCTGGTGGGATGAGGTCCTTAAGTGGGCATTGATGGCCCACTTAAAAGCCTCAATTGGCCCCACTGGCAGGTGGGCCATCCAATGCTTCCACCTGTCCACTGGTAAAATTGGAGTGGTGGCAGGGGCAGGCAGGTCAGTGATGAGCTTGGTCCCTGCTGGATTTTATGTGCTCCCTGCCTTCAAAACCATCGGTCGGAGAAGCATTAAATTCAGTCCATGGTTCTGTTACATAGGGACTAACCTGGTGAAGTGATTTCCCTTCCACCTGATGTTAATGGAAGAAAAAGCGAATGAGTTCCATAAAGGACTGGCTCCACCTGGTTACCTCAGTTTCAAGGTCAAAAATTACCCTCATGGATTTACATTCTTATTGTCCACAATGTGATTCAACTCTGAATTTGTGTTGCACATGGAGAGGCGATGGCCTAATGGGATTATCGCTAGACTATTAATCCAGAAACTCAGCTAATGTTCTGGGGATCCACGTTCGAATCCTGTCACAGCAGATGGTGGAATTTGAATTCAATAAAAAATATCTGGAATTAAGTGTCTGCTGACGACCTTGAAACCATTATACATCGTCGGAAAAACCCATCTGGTTCACGAATGTCCCTTAGGGGAGTGTGGTAAACCACTGTCGTGCCTTCGGCACGGTTGAGCTGTATATATTGTTGCCACTGCTGTTCATATATGAGACACTCCCTGACACCTTTAATTCGGCTGCACCCTTAACTGGAGCTCCGCCCTCAGGGTATAAAGGCTGCAGCCCTCCCCCTCCGGCCTTCAGTCGGGAGGTCCACATGCTCAGTATTGTCTGTTTATTGTCTGTTCCACATCGTTCCTTTTTTAGTGAATAAAAGCCTTCTGTTTCTGGCAACATCAGCTTTGTCTATTTACCAGACGCGCATCAGGGAGGAAATCTGCCATCCTCACCTGGTCTGGCCTACATGTGAATCCAGAGCCACAGCAATATGGTTGACTCTCAGCTGCACTCTGAACAAGGACAACTGGGGATGGGCAATAAATGCTGGCCAGCCAGAGACACCCATGTCCAATGAATTTTAAAAATCAGTAATGTAATTTAGTGCTTTAATACAGAACACAGGGGCTGATTTTAATCGTGCTCTGGTGCAAGAAAGTCTGCTGCATTCAGAGGCTGTGACTGCCTTGTGGCGCCTGGTACCGAGATCAATAAAATCCCGAGTACCCCTGTAGATATCGTTTCTCACTGACTGTTCAGTAGTAGCGACCACACAAACCCACTGATCAAAAACAAGGGAAACCATGACTCTGGGTCCACCAGAAATCCGTACCCTCGTAATCGGAAAACTGTCTGTCAGTACTGGAAACCTGTAGGGATCTCATCCATGGGATTTAAAGAGGGACTGACCATCAGAATGATCCAGGCTCTTTCCTGAATCCATCGGGCAGGTGTCCATTGTGCAAGCAGCAGCAGGAATAATAATCAATCCCAGCACGGGTAATGTAGGGCCTGGAATTCCTCTTTTGCTGCCTTGGATTTATATAAGGTTAAACTATAGCTGCGGTCCCACTCAGCCAGGGGACAGTTAAAATGTATTTAAAAACCACAAAGATAAGGGGAATGGAGTAAAAAACATTTTTTAGAAACCTCTTTGATAGTACAAATCAAAAATCTATTCTTTAAGCTTTTTCTCTCTGCATTTACCTGCATCAGTGGCAGTCACCAACAACATGTACGCTTCCCGAATCTCTCTGTCCAGACTCTGCACGAGACTGAGTCCTCCGTTTGCTGTGAGTGAGAACTTGCCATCTTCATTTCCACGGTTAATCTCGTAGGTCAGCTTGCCATTGGAACCCAGGTCATCATCACGCCCCAGTACCTGGAAAACACAGCAGGGCCAGACTGAGTAATTGTTTTCCAGTAAGATCTTTATAAGGGTTTCTGCAAACAGCCAATGCACTTATCCTGAAAGTTCACTGCTTCTAATACTTTGCTGAATGTTTTGAACTGCTGTGTTCTTTCTTTCTCCAGTTCAGTTGGAAAATGTATAGTGTTAGGGTATCAGCTTCAAGATGAATTGCACTCAATTTATGTGAAGTTACTGTGCAGTCCTGCTCGAATGTTGATAGGTAAACATAGAAACATAGAAAAACTACAGCACAAAACAGGCCCTTTGCCCCCACAAGTTGTGCCGAACATATCCCTACCTTTTAGGCCTACCAATAATCCTCCATCCTATTAAGTCCCATGTACTCATCCAGGAGTCTCTTAAAAAACCCTACTGAGTTTGCCTCCAGCACCACTGATGGCAGCCGATTCCACTCGCCCACCACCCTCTGTGTAAAAAGATTTCCCCCTAACATTTCCCCTGTACCTACCCCCCAGCACCTTAAACCTGTGTCCTCTCGTAGCAGCCATTTCCACCCTGGGAAAAAGCCTCTGAGAGTCCACCCGATCTATGTCTCTCAACATCTTATATACCTCTATTAGGTCTCCTCTCATCCTACGTCTCTCCAAGGAGAAAAGACCGAGCTCCCTCAGCCTATCCTCACAAGGCATGCCACTCAATCCAGGCAACATCCTTGTAAATCTCCTCTGCACCCTTTCAATCTTTTCCACATCCTTCCTGTAATAAGGCGACCAGAACTGAGCACAGTACTCCAAGTGGGGTCTGACGAGGGTCTTATATAGCTGCATCATTATCCCCGGACTCCTAAACTCAATCCCTCGATTGATAAAGGCCAGCACACCATATGAGGTATAAGGCTCCTTTATAGAAGAGGTGTTTTTGGTACAAAGTGCAGCACATACTTTATCATATCTAATGATGGATACACGTGTGTCGACATGGTGATTGTCCCTTTAAGGATCCAGCTGCAGAGTAAAGGCAACATCAGGAGGCAGGGTGGCTCGGCTTTCTGCTTCCAGAACCTTCTTGGGAGCTGATTGCAGCCACGAGGCTGCAAGCCTATGTATCACCTTTACCTGTGAATAAATTACCTGTAAATGCGGCACGATAGCACAGTGGTTAGCACTGCTGCTTCACAGCACCAGGGATCAGGGTTCGATTCCCGGCTTAGGTCACAGCCTGTGTGGAGTTTGCATGTTCTCCCCGTGTCTGCGTGGATTTGCTCTGGTTTCCCCCCACATTCTGAAAGAGGTGCTGGTTAGGTGCATTGACCCGAACAGACGCCAGACTGTGGCGACTCGGGGAATTTCACAGTAGCTTCATTGCAGTGTTAATGTAAGCCTTACTTGTGACTAATAAATAAACTTTAAACACTCATTTTTCCCTAAACTGGTGAACAAGAATTATTACATTTGATATAAGTCATGGTGCACACAGAACTGTTGAATAATGTCATTGTGACAAAAATAACACATCACTCTTTAGACTCTTTCTAGAAAACATAGAACATCGAACAGTACAGCACAGTACAGGCCCTTCAGCCCTTGATGTTGTGCCGAGCTTTGTCCGAAACCAAGATCAAGTTATCCCACTCCCTATCATTCTGGTGTGCTCCATGTGCCTTTTCCAATAACCGCTTGAAAGTTCCTAAAGTGTCCGACTCCACTATCACAGCAGGCAGTCCATTCCGCACCCCAACCACTCTCTGAGTAAAGAACCTACCTCGGACATCCCACCTATATCTCCCACCACGAACCTTATAGTTATGCCCCCTAGTAACAGCTACATCCACCCAAGGAAATAGTCTCTGAATGTCCACTCTATCTATCCCCCTCATCATCTTATAAACCTCTATTAAGTCGCCTCTCATCCTCCTCCGCTCTAAAGAGAAAAGCCCTAGATCCCTCAACCTTTCCTCATAAGACCTACCCTCCAAACCGGGCAGCATCCTGGTAAATCTCCTCTGCACTCTCTCCAATGCTTCCACATCCTTTTTATAGTGAGGTGACCAGAACTGCACACAATATTCCAAATGTGGTCTCACCAAGGTCCTGTACAGTTGCAGCATAACCCCACGGCTCTTAAACTCAAACCCCCTGTTAATAAACGCCAACACACTTCTTCACGGCTCTATCCACTTGAGTGGCAAGCTTCAGAGATCTGTGGATATGAAGCCCAAGATCTCTCTGTTCCTCCACATTCCTCAGAACCCTGCCGTTGACCCTGTAATCCGCATTCAAATTTGTCCTCCCAAAATGAATCACCTCGCACTTGTCAGGGTTAAACTCCATCTGCCATTTTTCGGCCCAGCTCTGCATCCTATCAATGTCTCTTTGCAGCCGACAACAGCCCTCCACCTCATCCACTACTCCACCAATCTTGTTGTCATCAGCAAATTTACTGACCCACCCTTCAGCCCTCTCCTCCAAGTCATTGATAAAAATCACAAAGAGCAGAGGACCCAGCACTGATCCCTGTGGTACACCGCTGGTAACTGGTCTCCAGTCTGAAAATTTTCCATCCACCACCACCCTCTGTCTTCTATGAGATAGCCAGTAATTTCCCTCTATCCCACACCTCCCTTACTTTCTTCATGAGCCGACTATGGGGAACCTTATCAAACGCCTTACTAAAATCCATGTATACGACATCAACTGCTCTACCTTCATCTACACACTTAGTTACCTCCTCAAAGAATTCAATCAAATTTGTGAGGCAAGATTTACCCTTCACAAATCCGTGTTGACTATCCCGGATTAAGCTGCATCTTTCCAAATGGTCATAAATCCTATCCCTCAGGACCTTTTCCATTAACTTACCGACCACCGAAGTAAGACTAACCGGCCTATAATTACCAGGGTCACTCCTATTTTCTTTCTTGAACAGAGGAACAACATTCGCCACTCTCTGGCACTATCCCTGTGGACAATGAGGACCCAAAGATCAAAGCCAAAGGCTCTGCAATCTCATCCCTTGCCTCCCAAAGAATCCTAGGATATATCCCATCTGGCCCAGGGGACTTATCGACCCTCAGGTTTTGCAAAATTGCTAATACATCTTCTCTCAGAACATCTACCTCCTCCAGCCTATCAGCCTGTATCACACTGTCATCCTCAAACACATAGCCCCTCTCCTGTTCCCATAACAAAAATAACATTAAAAAGGCAAGATAAAAACTGTCTATTGCAGAATCGAATAGCGGCTTCATTCATCTGAATTTTCAACTGTGTAATGCCTATCCTACAAATTCTTCTCAGACGTGGCGGTGTATTCTCTGGCAGAGAATGGATGTTAGCAAGATTGACAGAACTCATGGTTCTGAACCCAGACATCATCACTCATGTCAAAGGGTTTCAAAGTAATCCACGCACTCCTTGAGAAATGCACCGAATCACATTTCCCCCCGTGCTATGGAATTTTCACCCCACAATGTGTACCTTTCATTTTAACAGGTTCTCCAACCTGGAAGCTGTGCTGATTGACAGAGGTGGCTCTTTGTTTGGGGAACATTCTGCAGGAGGCTGTAACCACCAGAGCAGGTAAGGAACTAGCTGCTACATAACTAGGAGTGTAAGAATGGTGGGCCTAGACTTGGAGGTCCAATCCCTGGGGGCAGATCTTGGGGTGGCAATCCAATCCTTGCTCCCTAGAGGGTCTGATTCTCATTCTAGGGAGGGGAGCTTTGGATAGGAGTGGGATCCAGTGGAAGGGAAGAAAGTAGCTTTGTGAGCTGGGAGAAAACATTCCTGTTCCTCTTGGCCCAGAAGCCGTGCTGTAAAGTACTATATTCCTGAAGCTCTCCTTGCCTCCCTTGAGCTGCTGAGTTTCTTGAGGCCCTGAAAACCTATTCATCAAGGGTTAATCCAGTAACACAGTTTAAGTGTGAGGCCCCCTAACCCCATTATAATATTTTAATTAAAGGTCCAACTCCTGGGAATGGATTGCCTCCAATTCAACCTCGATTCAATCTGGAATTGGATGGGTTGGAGAAAGGTTGAGGCTGGGTTTGAGATTTTAAAAATGTTAACTTCTCATCTTACCCCAACCCGCCTGTTTTTTGGTGGATAAAATTACCTAAAGGGGCGAATTTTACTGTCCCGCCCACCACAGGAATCGGAGTGGGTGAGGGGCGGACCATGGAAAGGTCCGTTGACCTTGGGCGGGATTTTCTGGTTTTGGGGCAAGCCAGGCCATGAAATCATGGCCGATGTCTCCAGGAATGACTTTTGAACTTGATAAACCAGATGAGTTATGCATTGGCAGCATAATGTTGAAATTTGCAGGTAACTAACTGGCGTGTCAAATAGCAAGGCATGCTGGAAAAAACTCGTGCAAGGCAATTGTTATATCAAAGATAAAGTCCTTTGTGCATTTTGGGCGTCTTATTAAGGAAAGGATATTAAAGCCACAAAGAGCATACAACGTAGAGTCACCAAGCTTAGCTCAGTTGGAGCACTCTCATTTCTGTCAGAAGATTGTCATTCAAATGGTATTCCCCAGAAAATCAAATCAAATCAAATCAAATCAAACATTCTATGCTAGGCTATCCAGTCAGTACTGAGGGAGCACTGTATGGTCAGTGGTGCCATCTTCCAGATGAAACATTAAACCAAGTCTTGGCCTGACCTCCCAGGTGATATAAAAGAAAAGCTGGTGTCCAATTTAAGATTGATCCTAAAGCAACATCTAAAACTGATTATTTGGTCACACATCTTATTGCTATTTGTGGGAACTTGCTGTGCATTAAGTGGCTGCCACATTTCCCACATTACAGCAGTAACTACACTTCGAACATTCTTAATCTGCTGTAAGACACTTGAGGATGTTCTGCAATTGCAATTGCTACAGAACTGGAAATCTTTCTCTTCGTTATAAGAACTTGTAGCTAGGAAGAGAAACTTGAGGTACTGTTCTCTTTACTGAATACATGTTTCAGCTCATGACTCATCTCAGTCACGCTGGAGGCTCTTTAGCACCTGAAGGAACTGTCAAAAAATGCCCCCTCATATTTGCATTGTTATGATGTGTGAATTGGCCAAAATAGTCAGTGCTTAATGTGGTGACCATCATTTCCCGTATAGAAATCTACCACTTACACCCATATATAAAGAATAAATTATACTAGTTGCCGTGTCCTTATTATAACAGGAGTCCTTAAGCTTATTTATTTTATGAGACACAGGCATCAATCAGGGATTGGGTGAACACACTATGGGATCATTTATTAACAGTAGACATGTGAGAACAATTTATACATAGCTATACTCATCAGAGCTGTGCGTGTGTGCTCTGCTCAAAGCAAAAGTAAAACTAAGACTAGATTACGTGACATATTTTCCTTCTAGTCATGTCATGCTGCTATCCCTTAAAGGCATATTACAACAGTAATCACATTAAGCACTGAGTATTTTGGGAAATTTAAGCTGCTGTTCAGATCTTATTAAAGTGTGAATATCTGTCATCAAGGGGGGAATTTCCAACAGATTCTTCAGATGCTAAAGAGCCTCCAAGTTGAGCAAGATGGCTCTTGAGCAAATAAAAGCAAAATACTGCAGATGCTGGAAATCTGAAATAAAAACACAAAATGCCCCTTCCAGTCCATTGAGGAGATCCCCAGGGGATCTCCTACAGCTGGTTTAACCTAAGGTGCCATCTTAGTAAAGGGACTGAAGCTTGTACTGGGAATGTCCATCGGGAGAATTGTTAAGGGACAGGTTGCCATTTAAATTGATGCTATCACTCATTAAAGAGGCGTTTAGCGAATAGTACTTGACCCAATGCCCTTTCCAACAGGGACCAGGAAGAAAAATGCTGTAGCTGAGGATTTCAAGAAGCTACTAAAAATATATCACTATTTACTGATCATTTGCTGCTGGGGATTCGAGAAAAAGCAATTTAAACACCTCGGGAAAATTTCTGTGAAATGTTGTCAGTTGTTAACACGATCAACATTTCTTGCAGAAATTCTATGAGGACTTCACCTGAAAGGATTGAGTGCTGTGCTACAGACACCCTTCGAGGAGTGACCAGAGATCAGGAATCCTTGGTCATGGACATCTCTCTCAAACTCCCTCTTGGTCTGCAGGAGAAATGGGAGGAGGACATGTGCAGGAAGATCAGCACCAGCCGTGGCTGGAGAGAGGGAGAGGACGATTAGGAGGATAAAGCAAACTCCTTCTCCCCTGGGGATCTCCTCTGGACCTCCTGGGCCACCAGGACCTCTGAAACCTGAGCTCACTGGGTGCCTGAGCCATTTTGAAACAACCAGTGGACTCCACACCTTCACTGGAGTGAGCATTTGGAGCTCGCACATACAACTCCACAAAAGCTGTGAGTAATAAATGCTTGTGAGCTAAACCTCTAAGTGTCAGTTTTAGCACCTCCACCTTATAGTAATTAGCAATTAGGGCTAACATTGCATGCTAAAACCAAACTTTCAAACAGACATAGCTTATTAACATAGCACTCTTTACTCCCTGTTTTCATCCTCTGACCTTTCATAGCCACCTTCAGTCATCCCTAATGACCTCTCAAAATCTTACTTCAGTATTGTTACTTAGGGCGGCACGGTAGCACAGTGGTTAGCACTGCTGCTTAGAACATAGAACATAGAACATTACAGCGCAGAACAGGCCCTTCGGCCCACGATGTTGCACCGACCAGTTAAAAAAAAAACTGTGACCCTCCAACCTAAACCAATTTCTTTTCGTCCATGAACCTATCTACGGATCTCTTAAACGCCCCCAAACTAGGCGCATTTACTACTGATGCTGGCAGGGCATTCCAATCCCTCACCACCCTCTGGGTAAAGAACCTACCCCTGACATCGGTTCTATAACTACCCCCCCTCAATTTAAAGCCATGCCCCCTCGTGCTGGATTTCTCCATCAGAGGAAAAAGGCTATCACTATCCACCCTATCTAAACCTCTAATCATCTTATATGTTTCAATAAGATTCACAGCTCCGGAGACCCAGGTTCGATTCCCGGCTTGGGTCACTGTCTGTGTGGAGTTTGCATGTTCTCCCCGTGTCTGCGTGGTTTCCTCTGGGTGCTCGGATTTCCTCCCACAGTCCGAAAGATGTGCTGGTTAGGTGCATTGGTCATGCTAAATTTTCCCTCAGTGTACTTGTGATTGGGGACTCCACAATTAAGGGGACAGATAGGAGGGTCGGAACTAAAGGTAGGGACTCAGGGTTGGTGTGTTGCCTACCAGGGGCTGGGGTCCGGGATGTGTCTGACAGGGTATTCAGGACTCTTAGGGGGGAGGGAGATAAACCACAAGTTATTGTACATGTGGGGACACACGACATAGGGAGGATAGGGGAAGGGGATATTAGGCAGGGATTTATGGAGTTGGGGTGGAAACTAAAGGCCAAGACTGACAGAGTGGTTATCTCTGGACTCTTGCCTGTACCACGGGATAGTTTAGAGAGGAATAGGGAGAGGGAAGGTTTGAATTCATGGCTGAGGGGATGGTGCAGGAGGGAGGGGTTCAGGTACTTAAGCAATTGGGGCTCGTACTGGGGAAGGTGTGACCTCTATGAGAAGGATGGTCTACACCTTAATCAGAAGGGGACCAATATCCTGGGGGGTAAATTTGCTAAGGCCATGCAGGGAGGTTTAAACTGATTCGGGGGGGGGGAGGGATGCTGAGTAGTGGGGCTGAAAGTGAGGGATGCATGGATGGGGACTGCAATGCACGGCATTGCAGAGGTGGGGTGGAGCAGGGTTTGAAATGTGTATACTTCAATGCCAGGAGTATTCGCAATAAAGTGGGTGAACTTGCAGCGTGGATCAGTACCTGGGACTTCGATGTTGTGGCTATTTCAGAGACATGGATAGAGCAGGGGCAGGAATGGATGCTGCAGGTCCCGGGGTTCAAATGTTTTAGTCGAAGTAGGGAAGGAGGTAGAAGAGGGGGAGGGGTAGCATTATTGGTCAGAGATTGTATCACAGTGTCAGAGAGGAGGTTTGATGAGGACTTATCTGTTGAGGTAGTATGGGCGGAGATTAGAAATAGGAGAGGAGAGGTCACCCTGTTGGGAGTCTTTTATAGACCTCCTAAAAGTTCTAGAGAGGTTGAGGAAAGGATTGCGGAGTCAATCCTGCTTAGGAGTGAAAGTAATAGGGCAATTGTTATGGGGGATTTTAACTTGACTAATATTGACTGGAATTGTTATAGCTCTAGCTCGTTAGAGGGGTCAGTTTTTGTTCAAAGCGTGCAGGAAGGTTTTTTGACTCAGTATGTAGACAGGCCAACTAGAGGTGAGGCTATATTGGATCTGGTGCTGGGAAATGAGCCAGACCAGGTGCTAGACTTGGAAGTTGGTGTGCATTTTGGTGATAGTGACCACAATTCGGTTACGTTCACCTTAGTGATGGAAAGGGATAGGCATGAACCTCGGGCCAGTGGTTTTAGCTGGGGGAAGGGTAATTATGAGGCTATTAGGAGAGAATTAGGAAACATAGGTTGGACTAGGAGATTACAGGGACTGGGAACGTCCGACATGTGGAGTTTTTTCAAGGAGCAGCTACTGCGAGTCTGTGATAGGTATGTCCCTGTCAGGCAAGGAGGAATTGGTAGGGCTAGGGAACCGTGGTGCACCAAAAAAGTTTCTTTGTTGGTTAAAAAGAAAAAGGAGGCTTATGTTCGGATGAGACGTGAGCACTCGGGTAGTGCACTAGAAAGCTTTAGATTGGCTAAGAGGGAGTTGAAGAGCGAGCTTAGAAGGGCTAAAAGGGGACATGAGAAGACTTTGGCGGATAGGGTTAAAGAGAATCCTAAGGCGTTCTATAGGTATGTCAAGAACAGAAGGTTGGTTAGGGCAAGTTTAGGGCCAGTTATAGATGGCAGAGGGAAGTTATGTGTGGAACCGGAGGAGATTGGTGAAGCATTGAACCAATATTTCTCTTCGGTGTTCACGCAAGGGGACATGAATATAGCTGAGGAGGACACTGGGTTGCAAGGGAGTAGAATAGACAGTATTACAGTTGATAAGGAGGATGTGCAGGATATTCTGGAGGGTCTGAAAATAGATAAATCCCCTGGTCCGGATGGGATTTATCCAAGGATTCTCTGGGAGGCAAGAGAAGTGATTGCAGAGCCTCTGGCTCTGATCTTCAGGTCGTCGTTGGCCTCTGGTATAGTACCAGAAGATTGGAGGTTAGCGAATGTTGTCCCATTGTTTAAGAAGGGGAACAGAGACTTCCCCGGGAATTATAGACCGGTGAGTCTCACTTCTGTTGTCGGCAAGATGTTGGAAAAAATTATAAGGGATAGGATTTATAGTTATTTGGAGAGTAATGAATTGATAGGTGATAGTCAGCATGGTTTTGTGGCAGGTAGGTCGTGCCTTACTAACCTTATTGAGTTTTTTGAGAAAGTGACCAAGGAGGTGGATGGGGGCAAGGCAGTGGACGTGGTATATATGGATTTTAGTAAGGCGTTTGATAAGGTTCACCATGGTAGGCTTCTGCAGAAAATGCAGATGTATGGGATTGGGGGTGATCTAGGAAATTGGATCAGGAATTGGCTAGCGGATAGGAAACAGAGGGTGGTGGTTGATAGTAAATATTCATCATGGAGTGCGGTTACAAGTGGTGTACCTCAGGGATCTGTTTTGGGGCCACTGCTGTTTGTAATATTTATTAATGATCTGGATGAGGGTATAGTTGGGTGGATTAGCAAATTTGCTGATGACACCAAAGTCGGTGGTGTGGTAGACAGTGAGGAAGGGTGTCGTAGTTTGCAGGAAGACTTAGACAGGTTGCAAAGTTGGGCCGAGAGGTGGCGGATGGAGTTTAATGCGGAGAAGTGTGAGGTAATTCACTTTGGTAGGAATAACAGATGTGTTGAGTATAGGGCTAACGGGAGGACTTTGAATAGTGTGGAGGAGCAGAGGGATCTAGGTGTATGTGTGCATAGATCCCTGAAAGTTGGGAATCAAGTAGATAAGGTTGTTAAGAAGGCATATGGTGTCTTGGCGTTTATTGGTAGGGGGATTGAATTTAGGAGTCGTAGCGTTATGTTGCAACTGTACACAACTCTGGTGCGGCCGCACTTGGAGTACTGTGTGCAGTTCTGGTCCCCACATTACAGGAAGGATGTGGAGGCTTTGGAGAGGGTGCAGAGGAGGTTTACCAGGATGTTGCCTGGTATGGAGGGGAGATCCTATGAGGAGAGGCTGAGGGATTTGGGATTGTTTTCACTGGAAAGGCGGCGGCTAAGAGGGGATCTTATTGAAACATATAAGATGATTAGAGGTTTAGATAGGGTGGATAGTGATAGCCTTTTTCCTCTGATGGAGAAATCCAGCACGAGGGGGCATGGCTTTAAATTGAGGGGGGGTAGTTATAGAACCGATGTCAGGGGTAGGTTCTTTACCCAGAGGGTGGTGAGGGATTGGAATGCCCTGCCAGCATCAGTAGTAAATGCGCCTAGTTTGGGGGCGTTTAAGAGATCCGTAGATAGGTTCATGGACGAAAAGAAATTGGTTTAGGTTGGAGGGTCACAGTTTTTTTTTAACTGGTCGGTGCAACATCGTGGGCCGAAGGGCCTGTTCTGCGCTGTAATGTTCTATGTTCTATGTTCTATGAACAGGTCCCAGGGTGTGGCAACCAGGGGATTTTCACAGTAACTTCATTGCAGTGTTAATGTCAGCCTACTTGTGACTAATAAATAAACTTTACTTTAAATACTTTAGGCCCAGAACTTGTATTCCTCGGAGGATGCACTGGGGACCCGCCTGGAATTCCACACACTAGGAATGGGAATTGCTGAGGAAGTTTCAATTTCCGACAGGTAATTATTCTGCACCTGGAACACTCTGAATCTCCAATTGGAATTGGAGCCTTCAAATAGTTCCAACTCTTCAACAGTTACCCTGGAAATGTTAGAAGGATTAAAACCAGTTTTAACTCCTGGGTAACTATGGTATTGACCCCCGACTGGACTCTGACTATTGTACCCACCCCCTAACTATACTCCTCACCACCTGACTACCCTTCCCACTCCACAACTGTCCCCCACCCTCTGACTACCCTCTCCACCCCCAACTGTGCCCATGACTACCCTCACCAAACCCTAACCCCCCACCACATCCCACAACTCTCCCAACCCCCCTGACAAAGCAAACCCCATCTGGCCTCCCAACACTGAAGCCCACTCATCTCCCATCCCCGAACACGCTCCGTCCACCTGACCCACTGACCACCTGACCCACAACTCCCACAATCATCTGACATCCCCCCCTTCCGACCATCCAAATTTTATCTTGACCACCTGACAACACCCCCACAATCATCTGATTTTGCCATGACCACCAAATCATAGAATCCTATAGTGTAGAAGGAGGCCATTCGGCCCATCAAGTCTGCACCGACCATAATCCCACCCAGGCCCTATCCTCATAACCCCATGCATTTACCCGAGCTAGTCCCCCTGACACTAAGGGGCAATTTAACATGGCCAATCCACCTAACCTACACATCTTTGGACTGTGTGAGGAAACCGGAGCACCCGGAGGAAACCCACGCAGACATGGGGAGAATGTGCAAACTCCACACAAACAGTGACCGAAGCCCGAGATCGAACCCTGGTCTCTGCCTCTGTGAGGCAGCAGTGCTAACCACTGTGCCACCGTGTCGCCCTTATCCCACCTCTCATCCCTTCTTCCCCCCCTCCCCCCCCCCCCCCCCCAGACCCACCCCCACCCCGGACCACCCTAACCTCTCACCCACTTACACACTTCCCTTCTCCCTGACTTCTTCACATGGCTGGGTCTTTTAAACTTGATGTGGAGATGCCGGCGTTGGACTGGGGTAAACACAGTAAGAAGTTTAACAACACCAGGTTAAAGTCCAACAGGTTTATTTGGTAGCAAAAGCCACACAAGCTTTCGGAGCCCCAAGCCCCTTCTTCAGGCGAGTCTTGGAGCTCCGAAAGCTTGTGTGGCTTTTGCTACCAAATAAACCTGTTGGACTTGAACCTGGTGTTGTTAAACTTCTTACTCTTTTAAACTTACCTGGTTTGTGGCAGCTAGTGCTGTTAAAAGGGGATGTGGATTCACATCCCCCGTCGCAGCAGACGGACCCCAGACCCATTGTGCTGCACATTCTGCACCAGCCCCAGTTCGGAAGATCGAGCGAGGAATGTGCAGCTCCCGACCTGGGTCAGCAGGAAGGAGCAGAGAGGCAATCCGACGGCGACTGCCACTCCATGGACGTTCTGACCCCTACTGGCAATACTGATGAAGCTGACCAGAGATAAAACCGACAAAACCACTGTGTACTTCAGTCTTAACCCTCAGTAGATCTTCAGCGTAATGTTTCCTGCGCCCCACTTGGTGAACACAGTAAGAAGTCTCACAACACCAGGTTAAAGTTCAACAGGTTTATTTGGTAGCAAAAGCCACTCGCTACCAAAGGTGTTTGCTACCAAATAAACCTGTTGGACTTTAACCTGGCGTTGTGAGACTTCTTACTGTGTTTACTCCAGTCCAATGCTGGCATCTCCACATCCCCACTTGGTGCACAGTTTATGCAGTGTGAACTCTCAAATAATGACAGTTACATTAATTAACAACTTTGGAAAGAAGGTTGGCAGATATATGTTGATGAACACAGCTTGAGTTATAAGGCAAAGCACAGATGCAGATAATTAAATTTTCAACCACTTTCAATATATCCTTTACCAGGAGCTGCACACATGTTGCAAAGCTAAGTGTCATCAGATAACATGGTCCCACATTGCATTGCTCATCAGCTTACACCAGCCACCATGTAGAGTGGGCAAAGTGCATTGACACCAATGCTGTAAGGGATGGGGGTCTGTACTGGAACTAGCTTCAGAAGAGCAAGAAGGCTAAGGAAGAATTAATAGATATTCTTAAAATTTACGGAAGTAAAAGCTTGCATTTGCTTTGCACCTTTCGCATTCATTGGAAATTACAAAGCCAATAAATTAGTAATGCTGTCATTGTTGCCCGGTCAGTAAACACAGAAAACAATCTGAGCACACCAAGATCCAACCAACAGTGATGTAATAAATAGGACCGGGTGAGGAATAGGTGTTGGCCATACCAGAAGAACTCCTTTCCTGGGGCGGCACAGTGGCACAGTGGTTATCACTGCTGCCTCACAGTGCCAGAGATCTGGGTTCGATTCCCGGCTTGGGTCACTGTCTGTGTGGAGTTTGCACATTCTCCCCGTGTCTGCGTGGGTTTCCTCCGGGTGCTCTGGTTTCTTCCCGCCGTCTGAGAGACGTGCTGGTTAGGTGCATTGGCCATGCTAAATTCTCCCTCAGTGTACCCGAACAGGTGCCGGAGTGTGGTGACTCGGGAATTTTCACAGTAATTTCATTGCAGTGTTAATGTAAGCCTACTTGTGACACTAATAAATACTCAGCTTAGAACATAAGAAATAGGAGCAGGAGTAGGCCATCTAGCCCCTCGAGCCTGCCCCGCCATTCAATAAGATCATGGCTGATCTGAAGTGGATCAGTTCCACTTACCCGCCTGATCCCTATAACCCCTAATTCCCTTACCGATCAGGAATCCATCTATCCGTGATTTAAACATATTCAACGAGGTAGCCTCCACCACTTCAGTGGGCAGAGAATTCCAGAGATTCACCACCCTCTGAGAGAAGAAGTTCCTCCTCAACTCTGTCCTAAACTGACCCCCCTTTATTTTGAGGCTGTGCCCTCTAGTTCTAGTTTCCTTTCTAAGTGGAAAGAATCTCTCCACCTCTACCCTATCCAGCCCCTTCATTATCTGATAGGTCTCTATAAGATCCCCCCTCAGCCTTCTAAATTCCGAGTACAAACCCAATCTGCTCAGTCTCTCCTCATAATCAACACCCCTCATCTCTGGTATCAACCTGGTGAACCTTCTCTGCACTCCCTCCAAGGCCAATATATCCTTCCGCAAATAAAGGGACCAATACTGCACACAATATTCCAGCTGCGGCCTCACCAATGCCCTGTACAGATGCAGCAAGACATCTCTGTTTTTATATTCTATCCCCCTTGCGATATAGGCCAACATCCCATTTGCCTTCTTGATCACCTGTTGCACCTGCAGACTGGGTTTTTGCGTCTCATGCACAAGGACCCCCAGGTCCCTCTGCACAGCAGCATGTTGTAATTTCTTTCCATTTAGATAATAATCCAATTTGCTATTATTTCTTCCAAAGTGAACAACCTCACATTTGTTAACGTTATACTCCATCTGCCAGATCCTCGCCCACTCACTCAGCCTGTCCAAATCTCTCTGCAGACCTTCTACGCCCTCCACACGATTCACTTTTCTTCTTAAAATCATACCAGATGATCTTTTGTACTGAATTTAAGTATCCCATCAAAAAGATGTCACCTCCAACAATGCAGCACTCATTATGTACTGCACTGAAATGACTGCCTAAATTATGCGTTCAAGTGCTGGAGTTGGAGCTTAGTGTCCACAAACATCTGATGCAGAGGCAAGACTATTGCCACTGAACAGCTGCTTATGTTGGATTAAATAGGGTAAGATTTCTTTGGGAGTTAGTGCCTTAAGTGCCAATAAGCATGGATTTCTAAAGGGGGAATCATGTTGAAATAACTTGCTGGTGTTTTTTGAGGAGGTAACAGAAAGGGTTGATGAGGGTAATATTGTTGATGTGGTATACATGGAACTTGATACTGGGGGTATTTTCCGGTCGCGATCGCTCCAAGGCAGGAAATTCCCACCCGAGGTCAATGCATGGCCCGTGTCCCACCCACTGCGATTCCATGGTGGGCAAGACGGGAAAATTCCGCCCACAGTGCCACACAATGGACTTATGTTGTAGCCAATGGAATTAAAGGGGCAGCATCAATGTGGAAACAAGATTGGCTGAATAATCGCAAGCAAAGAGTAATGGTCAATGGATATTTTTCAGGCTGGAGGAAAGTTTGTAGTGGTTGGTCTTCCCCAGGGTTAGCATTGGGAGCCTTGCTTTTATGGACAATTTCAAAGTTTGCAACTGATATGAAATTTGGAAGCATTGTAAATTATGGGGAGGACAGTGTAGAATCTTCAAAAGGACATGGACATGTTGTTGGAGTGGGCAGATAGGTGGCAGATGATGTTCAATGTGGAGCAGGGGGACGTGGGTGTGTATGTGCATCAATCATTGAAGGTGGCAGAAAAGGTGGAGGTAGCAGTTAATGAAGCTTATGATATCCTGGGCTTTATTAATGAGGGGTGTAGAGTACAAGAGAAAGAGGTTATGCTGAACTTATACAAGACACTAGTTAGACCTCAACTGGAACATTGTGTACCGTTCTGGGCACCACACTATGGGCCTGATTCTCCCATCACGACGCACTAATCTTTTGGCGTGTCAGGTTGGGAGATCCGCGTGTTGGCCATTTTGCGGGATTCCCGATGCATGTGTGTCTCCCACCGCCAGAGAGCAGGCGCAGTCGGGACCATGCTGGAAACCGGCGGGAAGACCAGGGAAGTGATTTTAGTCTGTTTTTAATGTAATTTAAATGTCATTATCGGGCCCAGAACTGAATTCTCCGGGCTCAAAAGCATCTCCCACCCTGCCAGGAGTATTTCACTCTGGCGGGGTTTAGAGTAGCCCCCCACATTTGGGGAACTAGCGGGAGACCCCATTGGAGGGAACGGGGGGCAATCGGGGCCCCTCAGGGGGTCGAGCGGCAGGGGGGGGTGCCTCCTGGGCATGGGCACCCTGAAAGTGCGAGCCTGTGCTCCCTGGCAATGCCCAAGGGGCAAAGTGCTCATGCCCAGGGGGCACCTTAGCACTGCTCACCGGCATGGGGCAGTGCGAAGGGGGCGGGCCCTATTGTGGGTGGGGCTTATGGGTGGGCGGTGGAGATGGGGGGTCCCGCTGCCACTCTGCAGACAGGATTGGTCGGGGCTGGAGGGAGGCCAGCGATCAGGACGGGCTGGGGGGGGTGCGTGGGGGTGGCCTCTAGGGGTGGGGATGGGGAGGATTTCCCTTGAATTCAGCACTTAGAATTTGTTTGGGAAAATCGGGCCCCATACAAAGGATGTGAATGCATTAGAGAGAGCGCAGAAAAGGGTTACAAGAATGGTTCCAGAGATGAGAAACTTCAATTATGATGATAGGTTGGAGAGGTTGGGACCTTTTCCCCTTAGAGTGAAGAAGGCTGAGTGGAAGATTTGATAGAGGTGTTCAAAATCATGATGACAGAGTAGACAGGGAGAAACTATTCCCACTCATAAAAGGGTTGAGAATGTGAGGAAGTAGATTTAAAATGATTTGCAAAAGAAACAAATGTGATGTGAGAACAAACATTCTCACGCAACGAGTGGTCCAAGCCTGGAATGCTTTGCCTGGGAGAATGGTGGAGGCAGATTCAATCGAGGCATTTAAGAGAGAATTAGATAATTATTTGAATAGAAGTAATGTGTAGGGGAGCGGGGAAAGGCAGAGAAATGACACTAAATCATGATGCTCATTCGGAGAGAGAGGCATGATGGGCCAAATGGCCTCCTTCTGCTCTAGAACAATCCTGTGCAGTAACTGGGTTAAGATTTTCACTGAGGGGAACCATTGGGTAAAAGTTTGTTTTGCAGTGATGTTAGAGCATGTCATGCTTTACTACAAGGAATAGTTAAGGCAGTTACCGTTGCATCTTTTAAGGGAAGAGCAGACTGCCATTCGGAGCAGAGGTAGAGACAGGATAGTCACAAAAATTTGCCTGAGAATCAATGATGAAGTAGATTTTACAGAGCTTACATACTTTTAACTGGTTTGATCAAACATAAAAAATATCAAATATATCAACAGTTAAAATGCACGTAGAGGAAAGCAAATCTCCTAAATACCTGATACACAATTTGAGGAACTGGGTTTATGTTCTCCAAGAGATGTAAAGTCATTTTCACAGGCTGGATGATTGGTGCAAAGTCATTGAAATCTCTGAGTATAACATTAACAGTGGCTGTTCCTGACCTGGGACTCCTGCCACCATCCAAAGCAAATACCACAAAAGAATACACAGGGATTTGTTCACGATCCAAAGTTCTAGACACTGAGATTAATCCGGTGACTGAATCAATGTAAAATTCTTTGCTGCTGATGGTATATCGAACTTGTCCATTTTGGTCTTCATCAGGGTCAATGGCTGAAACTGTAAGTAAATATGAGCCGCGAGGTATATTTTCATCCACTGTCACAGTGTAAATGTTCTGTGTGAAAACAGGACTGTTGTCATTTATGTCGGTAATGATGACCGTAACGCATATCGAAGAAGATAGTGAGGGCTGTCCTTTGTCTGAAGCAATCACATCGACTGGGACCCATTCTACCAGTTCTCTGTCAAGATTGTCGATGACACTAAGTTCTCCACTTGTCGCGTCGATGCTAAACTTGTTCCTTGAATATTGCTGCAGAGAATATTCAACGTGGCCATTGAGCCCACTATCCAGATCCACAGCTTTAATTGTCATTATCACTGTGCCAGTAGGAGTATCTTCAGGAAGGTAGAGAGTATTTGCTGTTCTGAACTCAGGGGCATTATCATTCACATCACTGAGCTTCACTGTAATCCATGCCGTACTTGTGAAACGTACTGAGTCACATTGAGCTTGGTCAGTAGCTTGAACAATTAAAGTGTAGACAGACTGATGTTCTCGGTCTAATGCCTTTTGAACGCTAAGCACAGCATTTCTGTCAACAGAGAACTGCCCATTGAGGTCCCCCGAGGTTATCTTAAATGTCAAAGCAGCGTTCAGACCTGGATAACAGACAAATAACAACATTAAATAGTGTTTGGTCACTTATACATCACTTATAGAGGGCAATTGCTATCTATTCCAAAATTCACTTCAAGACTGTCAGCAGATCAGTATCAAAACCAGTCTAAAGTGTATTTGTTAGTCTCACAAGTAGTCAATGAAGTTACTGTGGAAAATCCCCGAGTGCAGCACGGTGGCACAGTGGTTAGCACTGCTGCCTCACGGCGCCAGGAATCCGGGTTCGATTCCCGGCTTGGGTCACTGTCTGTGTGGAGTCTGTATGTTTTCCCTATGTCTGGTTGGGTTTCCTCCGGGTGCTCCGGTTTCCTCCCGCAGTCTGAAAGATGTGCTGGTTAGGTGCATTGGCCATGCTAAATTCTCCCTCTGTGTACCCGAACAGGCACCGGAGTGTGGTGACTAGTGGATTTTCCCAGTAACTTCATTACAGTGTTAATGTAAGCCAACTTGTGACTAATAAACTTTAATGGCCACACTCTGGTGTCTGTTCGGGTACACTGAGGGAGAATTTGGCATGGCCAATGCACCTAACCAGCACGTCTTTTGAACTGTGGGAGGAAACTGGAGCAAACCTACACAGACGCAGGGAAAACATGCTGATTCTGCACACAGTCACCTAAGCCAGGAATCGGACCTGGAATCCTGGCATTGTGAGGCAGCAGTGCTCACCACTGTGCCACTGTGCCGCCCCACTCTGCTTGACTGCAGTCATTGTGATTATATATGAATGGTGGATTAACATTTACATTGGAAAATGAGGCTTTGTCTTTGTTCAAACGTTAAGTGAATCCAAAGATAATGACTCAAGACCCCCCCCTCCCCGCCCCACAAAACCATTATTCCTGCAGGAGTTTCTTCAGGAAGTGGATAATATTCACAGTTCGGGCAAGTTTGAACTTCATTATAAACTGAATCAGGATAAATTTTCCCAAGCTTTTACTCCAGGTTGACTAACTTTCCTTCCTATCTTTGGAAAATAAATGTATTTCATTTATAAGTATATGTTGTTGTCATTAAAGGCACAACTCATGACAATGTTTATTTCCATGTGCATCAACTGTACTTATCTTAAATTATCACATTTCATGTTTAAACCTGGACAGTGAGTGTTTTGAGTCAGGGAAGGTGATGGCCTAGTGGTATTATCACTAGACTATTAATCCGGAAACTCAGCTAATGTTCTGAGGACTAGGTTCGAATCCTGCCATGGCAAATGGTGGAATTTAAATTCAGTAAAAAATATCTGGAATTAAGAGTCTACTGATGAACTTGAATCAACTGTCGATCGTTGGAAGAACCCATCTGGTTCATTGATGTCCTTTAGAGAAGGAAATTAATGAATCTGGACTATAAAGCTACTCTAAGTAAGGGTGGCCATGAAACTACCATCTAAAACCCACCTGGGGCGGAATTTACGTGTCCAGCCTGCCACGGGAATCGTAGCAGGCACGGGACGCACCGTGCAATGATCCATTGACCTCGGGTGGGGTTTTCTGGTTTTGGGGCGAGCATGGCTGGAAAATCCCGCCCATCTGGTTCCCTTTAGGGAATGAAATCTGCCGTCCTTACCTGGTCTGGCCTACATGTGACTCCAGAGCCACAGCAATGTGGTTGACTCTCAACTACCCTTGGATAACTAAGGATGGGCAATAAATGCTGGCCAGCCAACGACGTCCATATCCCATGAATGAAAAAAAAATTAAACAATTGATTTGATGGTGGGATACCACAGGAAAGTCCTAATCTGTCCTAATTTACAGACTTCCCAGCATAAATCATTGGATATCAATCAGGAGTGGGAATTTTGATTAATTGTTCCCTTTCCTTGTCCACAATACTGGTCAAGTGTTAGTTGGCATCCTTCCCGCTACTTTGACTAAAATCAGTTTTAGCTAAAATTGCTGGGGCGTTGAGAGAAATCTTTGTATCCTCACTGGCTACGGGGGAGGTCCCAGAGGATTGGAGAATAGCCAATGTTGTTCCTTTGTTTAAGAAGGGTAACAAGAATAATCCAGGTAATTACAGGCCGGTGAGCCTTACATCAGTGGTAGGAAAATTATTGGAGAGGATTCTTTGAGACAGGATTTACTCCCATTTGGAAATAAGTGGACGTATTCACGAGAGACCTTCCAAAATGCATTACCTCACATTTGTCTGGATTAAACTCCATCTGCCATCTCTCCTCAAAGGTCCCAGCACTGGTTTTGTGAAGGGGAGGTCGTGCCTCACTAACTTGATCGAGTTTTTCGAGTAAGTGACAAAGATGATTGATATGGGTAGGGCAGTGGATGTTGTCGACATGGACTTCAGTAAGGCCTTTGACAAGATCCCTCATGGCAGACTGGTGCAGAAGGTGAAGTCGCACGGGATCAGAGGTGAGCTGATAAGGTGGATACAGAACTGGCTCGGTCATAGAAGACAGAGGGTAGCAGTGGAAGGGTGTTTTTCTGAGTGGAGGGCTGTGACAAGTGGCACTCCTCAGGGATCAGTGCTGGGACCTTTGCTGTTTGTAATATATATAAATGATTTGGAGGAAAATGTAACTGGTTTGATTAGTAAGTTTGCGGATGACGCAAAGGTTGGTGGATTTGCGGAAAGCGATGAGGACCATCAGAGAATACAGCAGGATATAGATCGATTGGAGGCTTGGGCGGAGAGATGGCAGATGGAGTTTAATCCAGACAAATGTGAGGTAATGCATTTTGGAAGGTCTAATAAAGATAGGAAATATACAGTAAATGGCAGAACCCTTAAGAGTATTGATAGGCAGAGGGATCTGGGTGTACAGGTACACAGGTCACTGAAAGTGGCAACGCAGGTGGAGAAGGTAGTCGAAGAAGGCATACGGCATACTTGCCTTCATCGGCCGGGGCATTGAGTTTAAAAATTGGCAAGTCATGTTGCAGCTTTATAGAACCTTAGTTATGCCGCACTTGGAATATAATATTCAATTCTGGTCGCCACACTACCAGAAGGATGTGGAGGCTTTGGATAGGGTACCAGGATGTTGCCTGGCATGGAGGGCATTAGCTATGAGGAGAGATTGGAGAAACTTGGTTTGTTCTCACTGGAACGACGGATGTTGGGGGGCGCCCTGATAGAAGTCTACAAGATTATGAATGGCATGGACAGAGAAGCTTTCTCCCAGGGTGGAAGAGTCAATTACTAGGGGGCATAGGTTTAAGGTGTGAGGGACAAGATTTAAAGGAGATATACGAGGCAGATTTTTTACACAGAGGCTGGTGGGTGTCTGGAACTCACTGCTGGGGGAGATAGTGGAAATAGATATGATAGTGAGTTTTAAGGGGTGTGTGGACAAATACATGAATAGGATGGGAATAGAGGGATATGGTCCGCGGAAGGTTAGGGGGTTTTAGTTCAGTTGGGCAGCATGGTCGATACAGGCTTGGAGGGCCGAAGGGCCTGTTCCTATGCTGTAATTTTCTTTGTTCTTATCTGCACAAAACTGGGATAGAAACTGGAAGCTTTATATTCTGCAAGATTTAGTGAGATACCAGGCAGTGCAATACCTATCAAACCATATCGAGTTGATTACTCCAACAGATATAAACTAGCGACTTCAGCAAGTGCCCTTGGTTTGAGCAGTTTTAAAATATATTTGTTGCTCTGGTGATTTCAGGTAACCCCCATACCAGAAAAAGTAACCTCTACATTAAGATTTGAAGATTATTTCTCTGCACGTGATAGATTATTCTGCACAACAACATGACACCTTGCAGAATGTTCACCCTGCATGCTTTGACCAGCTTCCACAGTCTTAAATTTACCTCGGACAATTAAGTACGCGCTATTTTCATTACTCCCAGACATTGGAATAAGTTCAACTCATGTCAAAAAAACTAATATGGTTTTTCATTGCTTAGCTTCTAGTTACTAATGGTTTACTAAACCAGCTCTAATGCCAGCTCAAAGATAACTGGTCAGTTCATTGTTAATTTATATAAGTCACCTAGAGTTGGGAAGGCATTCAGAATGAATAAATACAGTAGAGTTTTAAAGTTAGTGTGAAAAGAGCATTTCCAGCTTTCTCCCCAGTGTGCGCTTTTTGAAGTTAAAACATTTACAATAACTAATAGATATTGGATAAAAGCAAATTACAGCAGATCCTGGAATCTGAAACCGAAAGGGAAAATGCTGGAAAATCTCAGCAGGTCTGGCAGCATCTGTAAGGAGAGAAAAGAGCTGACGCTTCGAGTGCAAATGACTCCTTGTCAAAGCTAAAAGGCAGAGAAAGTGGGAGATATTTATACTGCAGGGTGAGGGAGTGAAAGATGAGTCATAGCCACAGAAACAAAGGGAAAGGCTGCTCATGGCAGTTCATAGAGAGAATAGAAGGTGTGAATGGCCAAACTGTGACAGATGAAGACATGGGGGGGAGGGGGAAGATGGTTGGGAGAGAGGTAAAATTGAGAAAAAGGGGGGAGGGGCGGGGGAAAGGGGAAGCAAAGGGGGAGAAAAGGTAAGGAATGGGGGGGGGGGGGATAAATTAGGTATGTTTGAAATCACCATCACGATGACGTAATGACTGATCCCATTAGGATTACACTGCATTTTCCTCAAGTTTAAGTTTGACTATAACAGCTGCAGTCAATCTATGGGTTAGACACGGTCTGATGTCAATTGGAATAAATGAAGAGAAAACAAGGATTTCACCCAGCCTTTGTCTCACAGGTCAACTCACTGAACCCCAGGCTTTACAAAGTGACTCTTCAGCTTTCGCACTAATTATCCTGCATCTGAATTGCTGCACACTCTCACTGTTTTTCCAGGACATTGTATATCCCTAAGACACACACACTCTGATAGGCAGCTCCACTGGCATGTGGCAAAGTAAATCAATATGTCAGATCTCAATTGGAAACAGGAGATGAATTGCAGATGTTTGCACAGTTGATGCTATTGTGGCTCCGGTAGGAATTTATAACAAATTGAATTAAATATGAAAAGATTCCAATTGAGCGCATTATAGAACAGATATACATACATTCCCTACAATTTCCACAGCTCTGGGTGGAATTTTACAGCGGGGGTTGGAGGGGGTGGGGGACAGGGCTGTAAAATGTGGCGAACCCGTTCACCAATCCGCCCTGACTTCAGCGGGACTGTAAAATTCCAAGTGAGCAGGTCGTACTATTGACCGAAGCGTTACTACCGCAGAACAGCAAGAGCAGTCAACTCTACCCTCCAGATTCAATTAGTCCCGTGCGCAAGTGGTGATGATGTCATTTGAAAGGTCCGGATATGCGTAAGGTTGCAGTAAAAATAGTGTGCAAAGGCCAGGGAGTAGGAGTGAGTCAGAGCAGCAGCTGTCAGGCAAAGCAGATTTCCTTTTAACTTGAATGAATAGAGTCACTCATTCCAGTATCCAAGCATGAATAAACCAAAGTGAAAGACACAACATCCTGTTCAAGATGTTGTTCTCCTTGCACAGGCAACAATAGCAGCATTAAATATTCATAGCAAGAGCACCAAAAGGGGTTGGAGGCATTGACATTGTTATCCATTTCAGCTAATACGTTTTAACGGGCAGTGTGAAGGGAGCATCTTCCTGTTAAATGTTTCAGATTCCCAAAGTCTTATTCTGGAGGGAGGAACGCTCCGTTTAATTAAGGAAGTGGACAGGCCTGGAATGGACCGAACTGCTGTGCCCACACACTGATAGAAAGCAGCTTCATGTCTGTGATTCCTCCCAGTACACAACCTGAACTGCCCTGTGATATGAGGGAGGATCTCTGTAAGGAGAGAAAAGAGCTGACGTGATATGAGGGAGTATATGGGCTTGGCAGGTAGGTAGACCTGAACAGAAGCCAAACTTTTCACCGGGCTATCAAAATACAAAATCATTGCTGTGTCATGCTGATGTATCTCTCAGTAACCAGATCATAAACAACAGTGGAAGGCCCCTGGACCAGCTCATGTGGTGTTCCATGCTGGGTTACTATATTGTGGAGCTGCTGGCGTTGGACTGGGTTGGGCCCAGTAAGAAGTCTCACAACAGCAGGTTAAAGTCCAACAGGTTTATTTGGAATCATGAACTTTCGGAGCGCTGCTCCTTCATCGGGTGAGTGAGTAGAATAGAATAGAATAGAATAGAATCCCTACAGTGCAGAAGGAGGCCCTTCGGCCCATCGAGTCTACACCGACCACAATCCCACCCAGGCCCTACCCCTGCATATTTACCCCCTAACCTACGCATCTCAGGACTCTAAGGGGCAATTTTTAACCTGGCCAATCAACCTAACCTGCATATCTTTGGACTGTGGGAGGAAACCGGAGCACCCGGGGAAAACCCACGCAGACACGAGGAGAATGTGCAAACTCCACACAGACAGTGACCCAAGCCGGGAATCGAACCTGGGACCGAGTAGCCACTCACTTGATGAAGTGAGACCTCTTACTGGGTTACTTTATTAAAACTTCTTCTTACCAATTTTCTGCCCTCCCATTTTCTGAAGACTATGGGCTGGATTCTACACTGAGGACGGGATCCCCTCACCCCAGTATAAATGTCAGTGGCCAGCCTGCCTCTGCTTAGCCAATTTGCCCCACTTCAATATTTTGGAGCAATGGCCCTTTAACCAGTATGAGGCCATTCTGAGGCTGACAGCTCTACACACCAGCAGCGCTGGAGTGGTGGCCACTGCTGGTGCTGCAGGAGATCAAGGAGGTTCAGTGATGGACCGGGACTTTCAGGGAAGTCTGGGATCTTGTTGGGGCCAGGCTGGTAAGCCCCAGCGAGGGAGTTGTGGGGTATGTTGGACATGGGAAGGGATGAGGATCGCAAAACTACAGGAGGGGGCATCTGATTGACACAGGGATGGGGAAGAAAGCTCCATCCTTTCAGCCGGTAAGGTTAAACTAACCGGGCTGCATGCCGGGCACAGGTCTCTTCCGCCACCTGTTTTATCGGTGGGATCAGACCCTTAATTGGGGATTGATTGCCCATTTCAAGGCCTCAATTGGGTCACAGGCGGGCAACCCACCCGATGCCTCCCGGGCCACCCAGATGATGGTGGGAATGGATAGGTGAACCGATGGTGAGTACACTACATCCCGCATTTACAGCTCTGCCTGGCTGTGTCTACCCACGGATGGCCTGTAAAATTCAGCCCAGTGGTGTAGGTTTTCTTGGCCAAGTGACCATTGTTAAGTTTTGACATTAAGTCTCAACAGGCTACACTACTTATACAAAGGGCCAATCAGAATGGAGCACAATGCACTGTCCTCATACAAGATCAGTCATGATTGTATAGAATGGCAACAAAGACTCAATGCTCCTATTTCTTATGTTCCTATATCCCTATGCAAACTCTTCCAAAAGTGGGGATTGGATTGGATTGGATTGGATTGGATTGGACTGGACTGGATTGGATTGGATTGGATTAGATTAGATTGGGCAAGGACTGCAAACCCTGGTTGGGTTACACTTCCTCACCTAGAGTACAAGTAGCCAATCATAACATCCCTTCTACTGCTACCCCAGTGGAGACCAACTTCCTCAGCACAAACCTGAGGCCTTCATTGTATTTTACTGGTAAACTCATTTAAGAAAAAAAGAAACTTAATTAATAAACCTATGAAACGCTATTTGTTATTGTTAAAAATATAAACTAAATTTAAGTGTTCATGATAAACATCGCTCGTTCTTTTTGAAAACAGGATTTTAAAAAGCTTATAGGTGTCAAACTATCTTTGTAACACAGTTTATCACTTGCATGACAGACATATAACCATTATACTTTCCTTCATAAATCCTTCCTGCATTTAAAAATCAATTGACGGGTTATTAAACCCAGTCACTGCCTATTTATCGGTACTCTTAACCCTTGTCTGTTCTCCTTTCTCCATGTTGCTTTTGTTTCTGCTCCAGTTGCACTAGTTCCAGTGAAGGTTTCCATCCAGAACGCTAACCTTTCACTTTCTGATGCAGAGATATTGCAGCGTTCCAGTTCAGATTTTCAGCATTCACTGCCTTTCTCTGTGACACTAAAGTCATGATGTGGAGATGCTGGCATTGGACTGGGGTAAGCACAGTAAGAAGTCTCACAACACCAGGTTAAAGTCCAACAGGTTTATTTGGCAGCACTAGCTTTCGGAGCCTCAAGCTCCTTCTTCAGGTGAGTGAGGACTTGTGTTCACAAACAGGGCATATAAAGACACAAACTCAATTGAGTTTAACCTGGTGTGAGACTTCTTACTGTGCCGACCCTAAAGTCATACAGCCTTTAACAGAAGAACTTTTACAAAACAATTTGCGCATCTTCAGGGCATGACTTTTCTTTATTTGTTAGCGTCACAAGTAGACTTATAGAACCCTGCAATGAAGTTACTGTGAAAATCCGCTAGTCGCCATACTCCGGCACCTGTTCGGGTACACTGAGGGAGAATTTAGCGTAGCCAATGTACCTAACCAGCACATCTTTCAGACTGTGGGAGGAAACCGGAGCACCCGGAGAAAACCCACATAGATACGGGGAGAACATGCACACTCTGCACAAATAGTGACCCAAGCCGGGAATCGAACCCGGGTCCCTGGCACTGTGAGGCAGCAGTGCTAACCACTGTGCCACCGGGCTGCTAATTTGCACTAACTAAATTGGTTTTGAAGTCAATATTGGTTTTTCGACAAGCAAGACAGACAGATTTATGCACGGCCAGCTCCAACAGGCAGCAGTGATGTAAGTGAACAGTTAAACTGTTTGGAAATGCAAGTTGAGGGCTAAATATAGGTTAGGATACATGGAAAAATTCACAGGCATACTTTGTATCGTGTTGTGTGATCATTTAAGTCCTTCCTGAATAGACAGGCAATGCCATTGTTTAATGTCTCATCCAAAAATTTGCATCTTTGACAATGTTGCATTCGCTCAGCACTGCACTAAATGTACTCTCATCCTTCCAATGAATCTTGAACCCACAATGATTTGATTCAAATTTGGCAGTGTTACTGTTGGGCTGAGGTGATATTGCAAACTTAGTCAGGGCCCAGATTTTAATGCAAGTTTCTAAGATGTCTCTTGGGAAGGTCATCAACATAACAAGACAGGGCCATGATTAGAGTCTCCCTCAGTCAGGTGATCCTGCACCTTGGCACTCTGTCAGGACTTGCAGAGGTAGGTCCACATCAAGATCTAGTCTGGGATTAGCAATTAAACTCCAGACTGTTTGCAATCTTGGTGTCATGCCTGACTCCAAGATGAGCTTCTGTCTAAATATTCTTCTCCATCATCAAAACTGCCTATTTCTACCTCCATTACATCACCGATTTCACCTCTGTCTCAGTCCATCTGCAGCTGAAACTCTCATCCATGCCTTTGATACCTCTGGACTTGACTATCCCAGCGCTGCTTTGCCCAGCCTCCCATCTCCCACCCTACATAAACCTCAGGTCATCCTATACTCTGTGCCTATGCCTTTACTTTCACCAAGTCCTGCTCTCCTATCGCCACGGTGACACATTGGTTAGTACTGCTACCTCACAGCTCCAGCGACCCGGGTTCAAATCTGACCTTGGGTCACTGTCTCTATAGAGTTTGCACATTCTCCCCGTGTCTGCGTGGGTTTCCTCTGGGTGCTCCAGTTTCTTTCCACACTCCAAAAATGTGCAGGTTAGGTTGATTGGCCATGCTAAAATTGACCCTAGTGTCAGGGGGATTAGCTCGGGTAAATACACAGGATAGGGTCTGGGTGGGATTGTTGTCGGTGCAGGGTCGAATGGGCTGAATGGCCTCCTTCTGTACTATAGAGATTCTATGATTCTATTCTATCACTCCTGTTATCACCGATCTATATTGGCTTGCTATCCAACAATGCCTAGATTGTAAAATTCTCATCCTCATTTTCAAATCCCTCCGTGGCCTCCCCCCTCCTGTCTCTCTAGTTCCTCCAGCCCTCCAATCCTGTAAGATCTCCACACTTCTCAAAGTCTAGACTCTTCAGCATCTCTGATTCTAATTGTGCCGCCAATGGCAGTCCTGCCTTCAGCTGCCTCGGTCCCAGGTATTGGAATTCCACATTTAAGGCACTCCTTAAAATCTGGCATTTTGACCATCTTTTGGCTATCTGCCCCAGTGTTGCCTTATATTTCATTTGATATTGCTTCTGTGTAGCATGTTGGGCCAATTTACTTTGGCCGGGATTATCCGGTCTTGCCAAAAGTCAATGGGCTTTTTGCTGCTCTGCCAAATTTTCCACCTCGCCCTCAATGGGTCGACTGGAAAGGCTCGGCCTATGTTAAAGGCACAATATAAATGCAGGTTACAGGTGTTGTTGTTGTAGAGGCCAAGAAGCTTTAGAGGACAGTGTTTGGTCACCAACAACATTCTTCCAGCAAAGCTGGTGAAACACAAGGCCACATACTTTAGCAGGCAATGGTAGAGTCCCACAGTGGACACAGTCTTGACATAACTGTTGGTATTATGCCCTCCTAGATATTCTGGGCCGCTATCTCAATTTGTTTACCAATGTTTAGAGTTGGTCCCACAAAATGAAAGAAATTGGCAAATTTGGAATGCGAGCCTGTTTTGCCCTTTCTCTATGATGACTAACTAGGGCACATGCATTGTGCATTTTACACACATTCTAATTAGGCATTAATACTTTCTTAAAAATACAAAGTCCATGTTATTGTTGAAATGCTGAAACGATCAATAGACATCACCACATGCTCCACTGAACATGTTTCCTATTTTGCCATGGAATCTGCTGGAAATGACACAATAGCAACACTAATTGTATTTTTCATCTAATATAATGAAACAAAAGCACAAACCTTTTGTTCAAGGCCATGTATCGGGTAGGAAGAGGGTTTTACAGGACTGCTGGCAGGTTTCGGAGGGTAAAGGTTTAATGTATTACCATTATGACGTTCTCAAACAAGGAAATGTCATCGACTGGGTAGAATCTTTCAAAGGTGGGCTCAGTGAATGTTGCTTACTTGCTGATTGATTGTTCATTAACTGTGTGACATCAAAAAGAGTACAGTGTGACTGTGATAACCCCCACAAGGTCCCTGGGCAATCACTGATTGATCTCCCTGTGGGGCTCGCTGAGTTTGAGTTCCCCTGGTAACAGGCAATGGTCTATCCAACTGAAACTCATTCATTACCTGAGCCTTTTATAAGGCAGGCCCAGGACTGGGCCTGCTGGACTGGTAGTCCCAGGCATGGATAAGTGTATGTACACCATGGTAGTGGTTTTATTTGCATTCTAAAATAAACTATGTTCTTTTCCAGTCAGGCTTCCTGAATCATTACAGTGACAAATAAGATGGTGGATACCTGTCAGATTAATTAATCAAAGGGAGTCTTGTACAATGAACATCTGGATTTCCATGTGATTTCCTGGAGATATGTCGGATAGAAGTTCCATTGTTTCACTCGCTTTGTGTGTCTTTTTCTGTAATCTGTGTGCACTGCCGCACTGTCTACTACACTGTTTCGTGTAAATAATACAACAGAAGATACGACATGAGCCTTCACTTTGGAACATGAAATCAAATCTAATTCATTCCACAGTGCGTGTGGAAAGACAGTGCACTAGACTTTGTTACCCCAAACATGCTGTACATCTTTTAAGTGTGTGCATTTCATCAATAATTGCTTATTACTGCTATTACCCTCCCTCAACAACTTTGCTGCAACCACCTTGTACAATTCGCCCTGTTGCTCAGGTACAAATATTAATCGCAAATATATTAGAAAGCCAAGCAACTTTGGGAAAGAAGTCTGTATATCTCACCTTCGTCAGCATCAGTCACATTCAGAGTTAAAACACTGGTGCCAATGGGGACATTTTCCATGATGTTAATACTGTAGGAATCAGGATTGAAGACTGGAGGGTTGTCATTGATATCCAGCACATTGAAGTAAGCCCGAATCACACTGAATTGCCCGTCTGTATTAGCAGCTTTCACAGTGAGAATGTAATACTTTGCAGACTCAAAGTCTAAAGGACGAGCCAGTGTAAAATTTCCGGTAGCTGGATTAATAACAAAGAGACCATTCCCATCATCTTCTTGTATTGCATACACCTTGTCATCGACTCCCTGATTTAGAGCAGAAGCTCTCACTAAGCCCACAACGGTGCCTGGTTTGAATAAAAGAGAAAATGTTATGTATACTTTCATTTGATACAGAGGCATTTATCTGCTTCACTATGAAACCCCATATTTGGAGCAAAACACTGAAAAAACTTCACACATATTATTAGAGTCATAGAGTCACAGAGGTTTCCAGCATGGAAACAGGCCCTTCGGCCCAACTTGTTCATGCCTCCCAGTTTTTACCATTAAGTTAGTCCCAATTGCTCACGTTTGGCCCATATCCCTCTATATCAATCTTTCCATATACTGTCCAAATGCTTTTTAAAAGACAAAATTATACCCGCCTCTACTACTCCCTCTGACAGCTCATTTCAGACACTCACTACCCTCTAAGTGAAAAAAATTGCCCCTCTGGATCCTTTTGTATCTCTCCCCTCTCACTTTAAACCTATGCCCTCTAGTTTTAGACTCCCCTATCTTTGGGAAAAGATATTGACTATCTACCTTATCTATCCCCCTCATTATTTTACAGACCTCTATAAGATCACCCCTAAGCCTCCTACGTTCCAGGGAAAAAAAGTCCCAGTCTATCCAGCCTCTCCTTATAACTCAAACCATCAAGTCCCAGTAGCACCCAGTAAGTTTTTCCTGCACTCTTTCTAGTTTAATAATATCCTTTCTATAATAGGGTGACCAGAACTGTACACAGCATTCCAAGTGTGGCCTTATCAATGTATTGTAAAACTTCAACAAGACGTCCCAACTCCTATATTCAGTATTCTGACCAATGAAACCAAGCATGCCGAATGCCTTCTTCACCATCCTGTCCACTTGTGACTGCACTTTCAAGGAGCTATGAACCTGCACCCCTAGATCTCTTTGTTCTGTAACTCTCCCCAACGTCCTACCGTTAACTGAGTAAGTCCTGCCCTGGTTCGATCTATCAACATGCATCACCTCGTATTTATTGAAATTTAACTCCATCTGCCATTCACCAGCCCTCTGACCCAATTGACCAAGATCCTGTTGCAATCCTAGATAACCTTCTTCACTGTCCACTATGCCACCGCTCTTGGTGTCATCTGCAATTTTACTAACCATGTCTCCTAAATTCTCATCTACCTTTGTAGGCACTCTTTCAAACCAATGTCAAATCGTAATTAAATCTGCACTGAGGGAAACCTTTTTTTAATTAATATTTTCTGTAAATTATGTACTTGGAAATACTTTACAACACACTTTACAATTTACATACTTTAAAAAGCATTTAGATAAATACTTGGATGGGAAAGGATTAGAGGGACGTGGGCCAAATGCAGGCAAATGGGACTAGCTGGGAGGGCACCATGGTCAGCATGGATTGATGGGCCGAAGGGCCTGTTTCCGTGCTGTATTGTTCTGTGACCCTATTTTAAATTATACAGATAAATATCACCTGGAGATGGCTTTACTGTTTGCTTGTACAAATTGGATACTTGAAGCTTGAACAGTGAGAATGCTCAACATAGCAGGGATGCTTTAAACAGCATGCAGTTACAACGGACAGAACATTACAAAGTTTGTGGAATGACAGAAAGCATTCAAACTCTTTCCGCAGACCCCGCACAATCAGCCACGTAATGGAGTCTGCTGCTCACACGTAATCAATCACTGAAGGGAACCTTGGATAAACTGTCTGTCTGAATACGCCTCTCCATCCCCAAGTCCAAAGATGGTCAAACAATATTCCACATTTCCGTTATTTAAATCTGACCAACTGCTTTCTGCACATGACCACATTTGGTTCCAGCTATGTGTGGACCATTGCATTCCTCGGAGTATTTGACTTTCTTCGCTTCTACTTATCCCTAAAACCTGACTGGATTTGTAAGTCATTATCAAGCAGACATCATTAGTTTAGGGCATCTGTTTCCATCACTCTGGTGAAACAGCAGAATTCTCATCTTGGCCTTATTTGAAGCTAGCTAATTTTATACTCATGATCTCTAATAAATTGCTCAAACGGCCTCCTCACTTTGACATGGAATTTCTCGCTTAGCATTATTAGCAAACTGAATGCACGCTGGCACAGTGGTTGGCACTGCTGCCTCACAGCGCCAGGTTCGATTCCCGGCTTGGGCCACTGCCTGTGTGGAGTCTGCACATTCTCCCCGTGTCTGCGTGGGTTTCCTCCAGGTGCTCCGGTTTCCTCCCACAGTCAGAAAGATGTGCTGGTTTGGTGCATTGGCCATGCTAAGTTCTCCCTCAGTGTACCCGAGCAGGCGCCAGAGTGTGGCGACGAGGGGATTTTCACAGTAACTACATTGCCATGTTAATGTAAGCCTACTTGTGACACTAATAAATAAACTTAAAATGTTCTCTCTCAGTCTCTTTTCTCTAATGAAAATAGATGTAGTTCAATTAATTTATTTTAATAATCTAAGGCCCTAGGTCCTGGAATCAGTTCCATCGTTCTTCTCTGAACTTTTAACCCAATGTGTTGATATTCATCACTCAATATTACAAATGTGGTTTCACCATCATCATTTGCAATATGTAACAGTCAGTTATTACAGGCAATGTAATTCATTTCTTGTGCATAGGGTGCATCTCAGTCTACATCTAATCAGGGGACAGTGAAACCAAACCCACAAGTCTGCATCAGAACCTTCCTCCAGGTCTTAGAGCAATGAAGGCTCACCACACAGCCCCAGTTTCATATAAAAGTCAACAGCAAAAGCACATGGAAAAGTGGGAGAAAGAATCAGCTATGGGAAAGTCGGAGGAAATAGTCAAACATTTCTTACTACCTGGCTAAATTGGACCATGTCTTCACTTTTATTCAAACAAATTTATTTCATGAGCCAGGGAAGCAAGTAAATCCTAGGCAATTCTGCGAAGAGTTTTTAATTTCACGCCCTGCAAAAAGTTACTGAATTAGCATTTGTCGAGGAGAGCTTCTAATCGTGAGGAATTAATCACATTACCTGGCATTACATCTTCCGGGATGTCAAAGCTGTAAACACTTCTTGAAAAGAGCAGCCTGTTGTCATGGATATTCCCGAGGTTATTGCTTGACGCTGCTTGTGAAGACGCAATGTGATTGTTGGCAGAATAACGTTCTTGGTTTTGATCTGCAGTCCTCACATCTCCCTGACTGGCAGAATCAGCGCAGATGCCACCTGCTTTATCACCCATTGTGACACCTACATTCAAATTCTGGTCAAAATATATAATTGTCTGTCATTATCAGTTGTGGTTTTATCTTCTGTCAAGCAAGAGCACTTTATCATCTGTGTTACACTCCACCATCATTGTGAAACAATTCTTGTAACCTTAATTGCTCGACAAATATCGGGTAGCACTGTGGCACAGTGGTAGGAACTGCTGCCTCATAGCTCCAGGGACCTGGCTCTGATTCCCGGCTTGGGTGGAGTTTGCACGTTCTCCCCGTGTATGCGTGGGTTTCCTCCCACGGTCCAAAGATGTGCGGGTTAGAGGGATGGTAAATTGTCCCTTAGTGTCCCGGGATGTGTAGGTTAGAGGGATTAGCGGGGTAAATGTGTGGGGTTATGGGGATAGGGACTTGGGTGGGATTGTTGTCGGTGCAGACTCGATGGGCCGAATGACCTCCTTCTGCACCAAAGGGTTTCTATGAATCCTATGATAACTTATCTACACCTTTGTCCCTCTTTCTTTCCTCTTGTCCTGAAGACATCAGGATAATATTTTTTTGACTGTACCTCTGGGGTGGAAGCAAAGAAACATTGAGCCAAAGCCCTGTATATTGCAGCCTTTGCATTGCACAGGAATTTCCTCTGGGTTCCTTGGGGTATTGAGCACCCCTACAGTCACATCAGGGTAAGCAGCTCATCTGATGCAAAAGACACAGAAGGGCCCTCGTGAAGCTTCCTACCTTATTTGGGATTTGGGACACGGGGAAGGCACTCATTTGGAAAAGCATCCGAGAGGAATGAGTTTGTCCGGATAAAGTTGGAGGAACTGAGTGGAACCTGAGTGCCATCTGTTGGGATGATACTGAAGTTAAGCATGCCCTTTGACAAGTGCTGGCAGCGAATTGGGACTGAAGGTTGCCCCACTGTGGTTTCAGGACAGGGTGCAGGAAAACCCTGAACTGCCATTATTAATGCTGGAGGTCTCTTGGGCCTACAGGTAGTCTTCTTTCCCCATTTTCAGAAGCTATAATAGAATCATAGAATCCCTACAGTGCAGAAGGAGGCCATTCGGCCCATCGAGTCTGCACCGACAACAATCCCACCTAGGCCCCATCCCCATAACCCCACATACTTACCCTGCTAATCCCTCTAACCTACACATCCCGGGACACTAAGGGACAATTTAGCATGGCCAATGCACCTAACCCACACGTCTTTGGAGTGTGGGAGAAAACTGGAGATCCAGATGAAGCCCAAGCAGATACGGGGAGAATGTGCAAACTCCACACAGACACTGACCCAAGGCAGGGATTGAACCCAGGTCTCTGGAGCTGTGAGGCAACAGTGCTAACCACTGTGCCACCGTGCCGCCCCTGAACTAAGCAGCCATTATTATTGCTGGAGGCCTCTTGGGCCTACAGTTAGTCTTCTTTCCCCATTGTCACAAGCTATAATGCCTCAATGGATGCAAACAGCCGCCCTAGGAATGCAGATGTGTTTCATTCTTGGCAGATGGAACATGTTTCAGGTGTATTCCCTTGATTAGCACCAGGCAGGGGGGCCAGTGGGGCCTGATTCTTCCCAGGAAATGGTTCCACCATTGCTTGCAGACCTCTAATGCCTTATGGAACCAACCATTTTTTATGTGCGTGCCTAAACACCAAGGGCTTATCGGCAATTTATTCACATGGAGCATCATAACGAGGCAGTGGCACAGTGGTACTGTCACTGGACTAGTAATCCAGAGACCCAGGGCAAGATTCGGGGCCACAGCAGATGGTGAAATTTGAATTCAATAAAAATCTGAAATTGAAAGTCTAATGATAACCATCTGGCTCACTATGTCCTTCAGGGAAGGAAATCTGCCATCCTTATCTGGTCTGGACTACATGTGACTCCAGACGCACAGCAATGTGGTTGACTCTCAAATGCCTTCTGCAATAGAGGACAATAAGTGATGGGCAATAAATGCTGGCCCAGCCAGCAATGCTCACATCCCATAAACTAATTTGAATAAACATGCTGACATGTGATTTCCAGTGAGTGACAGGGCAGTGATCAGGAGCAGGAATCCTGAATGAGAATTGTGGCTTCTCCTGAGACCTTCGGTGGAGGGTTGGTGGATCCCTTCAAAAGGTTGGTGGTGAGCTGCCTTCCTGAATCGCTGCAGTCCCTGAGGTATAGCTACACCCAGAGTGCTGTGAGGGAGGGAGTTTGACCCAGTGACAGTGAAGGAACGGCGATATATTTCCAAGTCAGGATGGTGTATGAATTGGAGGGGGGACCTGGAGTTGGTGGTGTCCACACGTGCCTGCTGCCCTAGCTTGTCTTTCTTGGTGGTGGATGTCACAATTTGAAAGCTCCTTCTGTGATGTAGCTGAGTCTCCCAGTGAACGTCTGGTGTTTGATTAGCAACCGTTTCCCCCCCCAACCTGTGAAAGCTGTCAGCAGCTGTCGACTGCTTACTGTCAAGATGATGAGGCCAACCCCTCCACAGCTGAACTACAATCACACTCACTGGTAGATGCACTTTCTCAGTTAAGTAGTGGGAGAATCATGTCATCTCAAAATCAGAAATTCCCTTTTTTCAGTGATAAAATTGGAAAAAATAAAATGCAGATTAGTGGCAGGATACTCCCTCCTGTTTACTGACCACACATCTCCCAGATATTAAAATATATAAACTTTCTGATCTTAATTGTGACAGACCCTTTATCCAGGACAGACTCTAGTGTACAGTATGCCAAAAGTGGAGAGTAATTGTTAATCCAATGGTGTGCTATCCCACTCACAGTGCACAGAGCCTGCAGTTTATAAAGAACCTGGTTGTTTAACGAAAACTGTTTTCTTGCCAGCAGCACAAAACAAAAGTATTGGGAAGGATTCCTGAACCAAAAAAAAACTCACAGTTCTTTCAGCACACGGGAACAATGCTGCTATTTACATCAGCTATCAACAGATGATAAATCCAGCTCTTGATCTCCAGACCAAAGGCACAATTTGACATCTTGGTAAATGAAATGAACAGTTCAGACTTTGTCACATAGACGTTAAAGAAGGAAATTTCCATGGGAGCCCAGGAATATTCAATTGGCCTGGTTCAGCCACAGTGCTCTAAGGGAGCAGAGTCACACATTCCCAAAACCCCCCTGACTGACTCCGACAGGAAAGACCGAACGCTGGAATTACAAGACGTCACATTGAACTATACTTCAATTTTCACTTTTGGAAGTTTCACTGTGAATGGGGACGAGGCTACTTATGGGCCCAAATGTTTCACCATTTCATATAAATTGGTATTCTGACAAAGTCAGCGATTTTCACCTGGTCACTTGTATTGTTTGCCTGCACAAAACAAGCAGATGTTTCTCGGTTGCACCTCTATCCTTTGGGAGTTTACGGCCGGAATGTTACCACCGTTCATGCCGGCGGGATTTTCCCATTCTGCTGCAGCGCGAGTGTGGCGTGAACGGCCGGTAAGATCGCACCCAACTTCTTCAAGGGGTAATTCCACAATCTAAGTGGACATCATGAATGTGGGTCAGAGAATTGGTGATACAGGGCAGGATTTTCCAGCTGCGCTCGCTCCAAGACTGGAAAATCCCGCCCAAGGTCAACGGACCTTTGCATGGTCTGCCCCACCTCACCCCCCACCCCCCACCCTCCCACCTACGATTCCTGTGGTGGGTGGGATGAGAAAATCCTGCCCAAAGTGGTTAGGTCCCCATCTCCAACCCCATGTGTCTGGTGAACATAGCTCCCCATCGCGCCCAGGAATTGTAGACTTGCTCCATTTTATCTCTGCACCTTCATCACAGCACCACTTGCTTCTGGTGCTTGGTGTGAATTTTTTCTTGCAATGCAAAACTGTTTTCTCACAATCCCCACAACAGTCTTAGTGACAGATACTATTTCCTTGACAGTCAGTCAACAAGTTATTTTAGCACTGAAATTTCATTGAACATCACCAAGGCAAACCTAGATTTGAAAGACAAAGAAGACTTTATATAAAGAAAAAAAAAGACAGGTGTGATTTCACTTGAGTTCCACCTCAGCGTAATATTTCGATGATATTGGATCCTTCAATACGAATGAGGATTTTTGCCAATTTGATCAATTTTCACCGCGCTCATGCACCAAGAATGACTGAAACCTTCTTTGCCAGTGCTACCTCCCCCATGAGAGGATGCTGCAGTAAGAGACAGGGCAATACTTATTTTTAAAATATTTTTTCATGGGATGTGGGTGTCGCTGGCTAGGCCAACATTTACTGCACATCTCGAATTGTCCTTCAGAAGATGGTGGTAGCTGTCTTCTTGAATTGCTGCAGTCCCTGAGGTGTAGGTATACCCACAGTGCTGTTAGGGATGGTGATATTGACCCAGAAACAGTGAAGGAATGTGTGGCACGGTGGCACAGTGGTTAGCACCGCTGACTCACAGCGCCCAGGTGCCTGGGTTCGATTCCCGGCTTGGGTCACTGTCTGTGCGGACTTTGCATGTTCTCCCCATGTCTGTGTGGGTTTCCTCCAGGTGCTCCGGTTTCCTCTCACAGTCTGAAAGACGTGTTGGTTAGGTGCGTCGGCCATGCTAAATTCACCCTCATGGTACCCGAACAGGCGACTAGGGGATTTTCACAGTAACTTCATTACAGTGTTAATGTAAGCCTACTTGTGACACTAATAAATAAACTTTAAAACAAAATTTTCAAATCAGAATGGTGAGTGGCTTGAAGGGGAACGTCCAGGCAGTGGTATTCCCAGGTATCTGCTGTTCTTGTCCTTCTCATTGGTTGTAATTATGGGTTTAGAAGATGCTACCTAAGGACCTTGGTGAGTTCCTGCAGCAACAACCTCACCCCCCTCACAACAACAACCTCACCCCCCTCACAACAACAACCTCACCCCCCTCACAACAACAACCTCATCCCCCTCACAACAACAACCTCACCCCCCTCACAACAACAACCTCACCCCCCTCACAACAACAACCTCACCCCCCTCACAACAACAACCTCACCCCCCTCACAACAACAACCTCACCCCCCTCACACCAACAACCTCACCCCCTCACAACAACAACCGTACCCTCTCACAACAACAACCTCACCCCCCTCACAACAACAACCTCACCCCCCTCACAACAACAACCTCACCCCCCTCACAACAACAACCTCACCCCCCTCACACCAACAACCTCACCCCCTCACAACAACAACCGTACCCTCTCACAACAACAACCTCACCCCCCTCACAACAACAACCTCATCCCCTCACAACAACAACCTCACCCCCCTCACAACAACAACCTCACCCCCCTCACAACAACAACCTCATCCCCCTCACAACAACAACCTCACCCCCCTCACAACAACAACCTCACCCCCCTCACAACAACAACCTCACCCCCCTCACACCAACAACCTCACCCCCTCACAACAACAACCGTACCCTCACACAACAACAACCTCACCCCCCTCACAACAACAACCTCATCCCCTCACAACAACAACCTCACCCCCCTCACAACAACAACCTCACCCCCCTCACACCAACAACCTCACCCCCTCACAACAACAACCGTACCCCCTCACACCAACAACCTCACCCTCCTCACAACAACAACCGTACCCCCTCACACCAACAACCTCACCCCCCTCACAACAACAACCTCATCCCCTCACAACAACAACCTCACCCCCCTCACAACAACAACCTCACCCCCCTCACAACAACAACCTCACCCCCTCACAACAACAACCTCACCCCCCTCACAACAACAACCTCACCCCCCTCACAACAACAACCTCACCCCCTGACCACAACATCCTCATCCCCTCACAACAACAACCTCACCCCCTCACAACAACAACCTCACCCCCTCACAACAACAACCTCATCCCCTCACAACAACAACCTCACCCCCCACACAACAACAACCTCACCCCCCACACAACAACAACCTCACCCCTCACAACAACAACCTCACCCCTCACAACAACAACCTCACCCCCTCACAACAACAACTTCACCCCCCTCACAACAACAACCTCACCCCCCTCACACCAACAACCTCACCCCCCTCACACCAACAACCTCATCCCCTCACAACAACAACCTCACCCCCTCACAACAACAACTTCACCCACTCACACCAACAACCTCATCCCCTCACAAAAACAACCTCACCCCCTGACAACAACAACCTCACCCCCCTCACACCAACAACCTCACCCCCTCACACCAACAACCTCACCCCCTCACAACAACAAACTCACCCCCTCACAACAACCTCACCCCATCACAACAACAACCTCACCCCCCTCACAACAACAACCTCACCCCCTCACAACAACAACCTCACCCCCTCACAACAACAACCTCACCCCCCTCACAACAACAACCCCACCCCCCTCACACCAACAACCTCATCCCCTCACACCAACAACCTCATCCCCTCACAACAACAACCACACCCCCTCACAACAACAACCTCATCCCCTCACACCAACAACCTCATCCCCTCACAACAACAACCTCATCCCCTCACAACAACAACCTCACCTCCTCACAACAACAACCTCACCCCCTCACAACAACAACCTCGAGGGGATGAGGTTGTCGATGGTACTGCCACTGTTCGTCAGTGAACAAGGGAGTGAATGTTGTGGAAGGGGTAGCAATTAAGTGGGCTGCTTTGTCCTGGATGGTGTCAAGTTTCTTGAGTGTTGTTGGAGCTGCCCTCATCCAGGTTAGTGGAGAGCACTCTTACCAAAGCGTAGCGTTCCTAAAAGGGCATTATCCAGACCCTTAACAATCATGCCACAGCTTATATTAAGAGGAAAAGTTACACTTTATACATGTGATGCAGCAATGGACAGGAGTAACAGATCTTGTAAAAATGATTTATACCTTGGGAGAAATCATGGAAGTCGCAATTTGAGGCTTGACAGAAGTGGGTACCGGGAGCTGAATGGGTAGGCCCAAGCTGCACCTGATATTGGGCCTAGTATCTCATTTCAATGATGTCACGGAGCTGCAGACACCTGATGGAATTCAAGGCAGCAGATTGGTCATCAGGCTTTGAATCTGGGTTGTTATCAGGGACAGATCTCAAGCCGGTTCTCAACGGAAAACAGGATGCAATTGGGAGGAGTTGTCACTGGGAAAGGAAAGGATATCATGAACGTGATCGCAAATGAGATAATGAGGCTGGATAGGAAGCAATGAAGAACTGATCCAGAGGGTACTCAGGCAATTGGGCTGTAATGTAGGGGATCTGGTTTGGGGTGGGACCAATGGGATGGAGATCAGTAATGGGGTTGGATAACGGCTTGAGTAGGGGATTGAGATGGAGATTGGGAGGAGTCGAGGTGGTGGCTGTGGAGGATGTCAAACTGGTGGTTGGGAGAGAGGTCATGGCGGCAGTTGGCAAGGGAGATTAGGTGGTGGTTGGAAGAAGGTTGTCAACTCAGTGGGCAGGTCAAGGTAGCAGAGAAAAGGTGGCAGCTGGGAGGGGGTCCCGATGGTTGTTGGAAGGAGCGTAGTAATGGTAGTTGGGAGGGAACCAGGTGGCCATGGGCAGGGGGCTGAGGAGCAGAATCTCACTGCTTTAGCTTTAAATATCATTTTCACCCAACTGTGGGACCTTCCCGGAGACAACCAATTCGCAGGCTGCTCCTGGAGCCGAATCCAAACACAAGGGGCAGACAGCACAGGTGGGAGAAACAACTGGAGTGAAAATGCCACGTGAAGCCAGGCAGCCAGTAACTCCACCAGCCTTCGCCATCACCGGGGGCACGGGAGAGCTGGGAGGGGGTGCGGTCCACTTCTGGTAAGATCCCAACGACATAGAACATAGAACATAGAACATAGAAAGCCACAGCACAAACAGGCCCTTCGGCCCACAAGTTGCGCCGATCACATCCCCACCTCTAGGCCTATCTATAGCCCTCAATCCCATTAAATCCCATGTACTCATCCAGAAGTCTCTTAAAAGACCCCAACGAGTTTGCCTCCACCACCACCGACGTCAGCCGATTCCACTCACCCACCACCCTCTGAGTGAAAAACTTACCCCTGACATCTCCTCTGTACCTACCCCCCAGCACCTTAAACCTGTGTCCTCTCGTAGCAACCATTTCAGCCCTTGGAAATAGCCTCTGAGAGTCTACCCTATCCAGACCTCTCAACATCTTGTAAACCTCTATCAGGTCACCTCTCATCCTTCGTCTCTCCAGGGAGAAGAGACCAAGCTCCCTCAACCTATCCTCATAAGGCATGCCCCCCAATCCAGGCAACATCCTTGTAAATCTCCTCTGCACCCTTTCAATGGCTTCAACATCTTTCCTGTAATGAGGTGACCAGAACTGCGCGCAGTACTCCAAGTACTCATCACCACATTGCTCCCAAGGGGCCAATTAGTTGCAAATAATTAGCTAACCGCCAGGATGGTCAGGAGGGGATGAGGTGGTTGATGTGAGGGGGTGAGGTTGTTGTTGTGAGGGGGTGAGGTTGTTGTTGTGAGGGGGTGAGGTTGTTGATGTGAGGGGAAGAGGTTGTTGTTGTGAGGGGGTGAGGTTGTTGTTGTGAGGGGGTGAGGTTGTTGATGTGAGGGGATGAGGTTGTTGCTGTGAGGGGGTGAGGTTGTTGTTGTGAGGGGATGAGGTTGTTGTTGTGAGGCGATGAGGTTGTTGTTGTGAGGGGATGAGGTTGTTGTTGTGAGGGGATGAGGTTGTTGTTGTGAGGGGATGAGGTTGTTGATGTGAGGGGGTGGGGTTGTTGTTGTGAGGGGATGAGGTTGTTGATATGAGGGGGTGAGGTTGTTGTTTTGAGGGGATGAGGTTGTTGTTGTAAGGGAATGAGGTTGTTGGTGTGAAGGGGAGGTTGTTGTTGTGTGGGTGACGTTGTTGTTCTGAGGGGATGAGGTTCTTGGTGTGAGGGGATGAGGTTGTTGTTGTCAGGGGATGAGGTTGTTGTTGTGAGAGGTTGAGGGTGTTGGTGTGAGGGGTTGAGGTTGTTTTTGTGAGGGGATGAAGTTGTTGTTTTGAGGGGTGAGGTTGTTGTTGTGAGGAGAAGAGGTTGTTGTTGTGAGGGGATGAGGTTGTTGTTGTGAGGGTTGAGGTTGTTGTTGTGGAGGGATGAGGTTGTTGTCGTGAGGGGTGAGGTTGTTGTTGTGAGGGGATGAGGTTGTTGTTGTCACGGGGGGAGGTTGTTGTGAGGGGGTGAAGTCGTTGTTGTGAGGGGATGAGATTGTTGTTGTGAGGGGTTGAGGTTGTTGTTGTAAGGGAATGAGGTTGTTGGTGTGAAGGGGAGGTTGTTGTTGTGTGGGTGATGTTGTTGTTCTGAGGGGATGAGGTTCTTGGTGTGAGGGGATGAGGTTGTTGTTGTGAGAGGATCAGGTTGTTGGTGTGAGGGAGGAGGTTGTTGGTGAGAGGGAGGAGGTTGTTGGTGTGAGGGGATCAGGTTGTTGTTGTATGGGATTCAGGTTGTTGTGAGGGGACGAGGTTGTTGTTGTGAGGGGGTGAGGTTGATGTTGTGAGGGGGTGAGGTTGTTGTTGTGAGGGGATGAGGTTGTTGTTGTGAGGGGATGAGGTTGTTGTTGTGAGGGGATGAGGTTGTTGTTGTGAGAGGATCAGGTTGTTGGTGTGAGGGAGGAGGTTGTTGGTGAGAGGGAGGAGGTTGTTGGTGTGAGGGGATCAGGTTGTTGTTGTATGGGATTCAGGTTGTTGTGAGGGGACGAGGTTGTTGTTGTGAGGGGGTGAGGTTGATGTTGTGAGGGGGTGAGGTTGTTGTTGTGAGGGTATGAGGTTGTTGTTGTGAGGGGATGAGGTTGTTGTTGTGAGGGGATGAGTTTGTTGGTGTGAGGGGGTGAGGTTGTTGTTGTGAGGGTTGAGGTTGTTGTCGTGGGGGGATGAGGTTGTTGTTGTGAGGGGTGAGGTTGTTGTTGTCAGGGGATGAGGTTGTTGTTGTCAGGGGGGAGGTTGTTGTGAGGGGGTGAGGTCGTTGTTGTGAGGGGATGAGGTTGTTGTTGTGAGGGGATGAGGTTGTTGTTGTGAGGGGATGAGGTTGTTGTTGTGAGGGGATGAGGTTGTTGTTGTGAGGGGATGAGGTTATCGTGGTGAGGGGTGAGGTTGTTGTTGTGAGGAGATGAGGTTGTTGTTGTGAGGGGATCAGGTTGTTGTTGTGAGGGGGTGAGGTTGTTGGTGTAAGCGATTGAGGTAGTTCTTGTGGGGAAACGAGGTTGTTGTTGTGAGGGGGTGAAGATTTTGTTGTGAGGGGGTGAGGTTGTTGTTGTGAGGGGTGAGGTTGTTGTTGTGAGGGGATGAGGTTGTCGTTGTGAGGGGATGATGTTGTTGTGAGGGGATGATGTTGTTGTTGTGAGGGGATGAGGTTATTGTTGTGAGGGGATGAGGTTGTTGTTGTAAGGGATTCAGGTTGATGTGAGGGGATGATGTTGTTGTTGTGAGGGGGTGAGGTTGTTGTTGTGAGGGGATGAGGTTGTTGGTGTGAGGGGGTGAGGTTGTTGTTGTCAGGGATTGAGTTTGTTGTTGTGAGGGGACGAGGTTGTTGTTGTGAGGGGATGAGGTTGTTGTTGTGAGGGGATGAGGTTGTTGTTGTGAGGGGATGAGGTTGTTGTTGTGAGGGTATGAGGTTACTGGTGTGAGGGGGTGGTGTTGTTGTTGTGAGGGGATGAGGTTGTTGTTGTGATGGGATGAGGTTGTTGTTGTGAGGGGATGAGGTTGTTGTTGTGAGGGGATGAGGTTGTTGTGAGGGGATGAGTTTGTTGCTCTTAGGGGGTGAGGTTGTTGTTGTAAGTGATTCAGGTGATTGTGAGGGGATGAGGTTGTTGTTGTGAGGAGATGAGGTTGTTGCTGTAAGGGGATGAGGTTGTTGTTGTGAAGGGGAGGTTGTTGGTGTGAGGGTTGAGGTTGTTGTTGTGATGGGATGAGTTTGTTGGTGTGAGGGTGTGAGGTTGTTGTTGTCAGGGGTGAGTTTGTTGTTGTGAGAGGATCAGGTCATTGGTGTGAGGGAGGAGGTTGTTGGTGAGAGGGAGGAGGTTGTTGTTGTGAGGGGATGAGTTTGTTGGTGTCAGTGGATGAGGTTGTTGTTGTAAGCGATTGAGGTAGTTGTTGTGAGGGGACGAGGTTGTTGTTGTGAGGGGGTGAGGATGTTGTTGTGAGGGTGTGAGGTTGTTGTTGTCAGGGATTGAGGTTGTTGTTGTGAGGGGACGAGGTTGTTTTTGTGAGGGGGTGAGGTTGTTGTTGTAAGGGGATGAGGTTGTTGGTGTGAAGCGGAGGTTGTTGGTTTGAGGGGTGAGGTGGTTATTGTGAGGGGATGAGGTTGTTGGTGTGAGGGGATGAGGTTGTTGTTGTGAGAGGATCAGGTTGTTGTTATGAGGGAGGAGGTTGTTCGTGAGAGGGAGGAGGTTGTTGGTGTGAGGGGATGAGGTTGTTGTTGTAAGGGATTCAGGTTGATGTGAGGGGACGAGGTTGTTGTTGTGAGGGGTTGAGGTTGTTGTTGTGAGGGGATGAGGTTGTTGGTGTGAGGGGGTGAGGTTGTTGTTGTCAGGGATTGAGGTTGTTGTTGTGAGGGGACGAGGTTGTTGTTGTGAGGGGGTGAGGTTGTTGTTGTGAGGGGATGAGGTTTTTGTTGTGAGGTGTGAGGTTGTTGATGTGAGGGGGTGAGGTTGTTGTTGTAAGGGATTCAGGTGATTGTGGATGGATGCGGTTGTTGTTGTGAGGGGATGAGGTTGTTGATGTGAGGGGATGAGGTTGTTGTTGTGAGGGGATGAGGTTGTTGTTGTGAGGGGATGAGGTTGTTGTTGTGAGGGGATGAGGTTGTTGTTCTGAGGGGATGAGGTTGTTGTTGTGAGGGGATGAGGTTGTTGTTGTGAGGGGATGAGGTTGTTGTTGTGAGGGGATGAGGTTGTTGGTGTGAGGGGGTGAGGTTGTTGTTGTCAGGGATTGAGGTTGTTGTTGTGAGGGGATGAGGTTGTTGTTGTGAAGGGGAGGTTGTTGGTGTGAGAGGTGAGGTTGTTGTTGTGAGGGGATGAGGTTGTTGGTGTGAGGGGATGAGGTTGTTCGTGTGAGGGAGGAGGTTGTTTACGTGAGGGGATGAGATTGTTGTTGTAAGGGATTCAGGTTGTTGTGAGGGGACGAGGTTGTTGTTGTGAGGGGGTGAGGTTGCTGTTGTGAGGGGATGAAGTTGTTGTTGTGAGGGCATGAGGTTGTTGGTGTAAGGGGGTGAGGTTGCTATTGTCAGGGATTGAGGTTGTTGTTGTGAGGGGACGAGGATGTTGTTGTGAGGGAGTGAGGTTGTTGTTGTGAGGGGATGAGGTTATTGTGGTGAGGGGTGATGTCGTTGTTGTGAGGGGATGAGGTTGTTGTTGTGAGGGTATGAGGATATTGGTGTGAGGGGATGGGGTTGTTGTGAGCGGATGAGGTTGTTGTTGTGAGGGGATGAGGTTGTTGTTGTGAGGGGATGAGGTTGTTGTTGTGAGGGGACGAGGTTGTTGTTGTGAGGGGGTGAGGTTGTTGTTGTAAGCGATTGAGGTAGTTGTTGTGAGGGAATGAGGTTGTTGTTGTGAGGGGGTGAAGAGTTTGTTGTGAGGAGGTGAGGTTGTTGTTGTGAGGGGTGAGGTTGTTGTTGTGAGGGGTGAGATAGTTGTTGTGAGGGAATGAGGTTGTTGTTGTGAGGGGGTGAAGAGTTTGTTGTGAGGAGGTGAGGTTGTTGTTGTGAGGGGTGAGGTTGTTGTTGTGAGGGGTGAGGTTGTTGTTGTGAGGGATGAGGTTGTTGTTGTGAGGGGTGAGGTTGTTGTTGTGAGGGGTGAGGTTGTTGTTGTGAGGGGATGAGGTTGTTGTTGTGAGGGGATGAGGTTGTTGTTGTGAGGGGGTGAAGAGTTTGTTGTGAGGAGGTGAGGTTGTTGTTGTGAGGGGTGAGGTTGTTGTTGTGAGGGGTGAGATAGTTGTTGTGAGGGAATGAGGTTGTTGTTGTGAGGGGGTGAAGAGTTTGTTGTGAGGAGGTGAGGTTGTTGTTGTGAGGGGTGAGGTTGTTGTTGTGAGGGGTGAGGTTGTTGTTGTGAGGGATGAGGTTGTTGTTGTGAGGGGTGAGGTTGTTGTTGTGAGGGGTGAGGTTGTTGTTGTGAGGGGATGAGGTTGTTGTTGTGAGGGGATGAGGTTGTTGTTGTGAGGGGATGAGGTTATTGTTGTAAGGGATTCAGGTTGATGTGAGGGGATGAGGTTGTTGTTGTGAGGGGTTGAGGTTGTTGTTGTGAGGGGATGAGATTGTTGGTGTGAGGGGGTGAGGTTGTTGTTGTCAGGGATTGAGGTTGTTGTTGTGAGGGGACGAGGTTGTTGTTGTGAGGGGGTGAGGTTGTTGTTGTGAGGGGATGAGGTTGTTGTTGTGAGGGTATGAGGTTACTGGTGTGAGGGGGTGGTGTTGGTGTTGTGAGGGGATGAGGTTGTTGTTGTGAGCGGATGAGGTTGTTGTTGTGAGGGGATGAGGTTGTTGTTGTGAGGGGATGAGGTTGTTGTGAGGGGACGAGTTTGTTATTGTGAGGGGGTGAGGTTGTTGTTGTAAGGGATTCAGGTGATTGTGAGGGGTTGAGGTTGTTGTCAGGGGGTGAGGTTGTTGTTGTAAGGGGTTGAGGTTGTTGTTGTCAGAGGATCAGGTTATTGGTGTGAGGGGGGAGGTTGTTGCTGTAAGGGGATGAGGTTGTTGTTGTGAAGGGGAGGTTGTTGGTGTGAGGGTTGAGGTTGTTGTTGTGATGGGATGAGTTTGTTGGTGTGAGGGGGTGAGGTTGTTGTTGTCAGGGGGTGAGTTTGTTGTTGTGAGAGGATCAGGTTGTTGTTGTCAGGGATTGAGGTTGTTGTTGTGAGGGGACGAGGTTGTTGTTGTGAGGGGGTGAAGTTGTTGTTGTGAGGGGATGAGGTTGTTGTTGTGAGGGGTGAGGTTGTTGTTGTGAGGGGATGAGGTTGTTGTTGTGAGGGTATGAGGTTACTGGTGTGAGGGGGTGGTGTTGGTGTTGTGAGGGGATGAAGTTGTTGTTGTGAGGGGATGAGGTTGTTGTTGTGAGGGGATGAGGTTGTTGTGAGGGGACGAGTTTGTTATTGTGAGGGGGTGAGGTTGTTGTTGTCACGGGGTGAGGTTGTTGTTGTGAGAGGATCAGGTTGTTGTTGTCAGGGATTGAGGTTGTTGTGAGGGGACGAGGTTGTTGTTGTGAGGGGGTGAGGTTGTTGTTGTGAGGGGATGAGGTTGTTGTTGTGAGGGGTGAGGTTGTTGTTGTGAGGGGATGAGGTTGTTGTTGTGAGGGTATGAGGTTACTGGTGTGAGGGGGTGGTGTTGGTGTTGTGAGGGGATGAGGTTGTTGTTGTGAGCGGATGAGGTTGTTGTTGTGAGGGGATGAGGTTGTTGTTGTGAGGGGATGAGGTTGTTGTGAGGGGACGAGTTTGTTATTGTGAGGGGGTGAGGTTGTTGTTGTAAGGGATTCAGGTGATTGTGAGGGGTTGAGGTTGTTGTCAGGGGGTGAGGTTGTTGTTGTAAGGGGTTGAGGTTGTTGTTGTCAGAGGATCAGGTTATTGGTGTGAGGGGGTGAGGTTGTTGCTGTAAGGGGATGAGGTTGTTGTTGTGAAGGGGAGGTTGTTGCTGTGAGGGTTGAGGTTGTTGTTGTGATGGGATGAGTTTGTTGGTGTGAGGGGGTGAGGTTGTTGTTGTCAGGGCGTGAGGTTGTTGTTGTGTGAGGATCAGGTCGTTGGTGTGAGGGAGGAGGTTGTTGTTGTGAGGGGATGAGGTTGTTGTTGTGAGGGGGTGAGGTTGTTGTTGTGAGGGGATGAGGTTGTTGTTGTGAGGGGTGAGGTTGTTGTTGTGAGGGGATGAGGTTGTTGTTGTGAGGGTATGAGGTTACTGGTGTGAGGGGGTGGTGTTGTTGTTGTGAGGGGATGAGGTTGTTGTTGTGAGGGGATGGGGTTGTTGTTGTGAGGTGATGAGGTTGTTGTTGTGAGGGGATGAGGTTGTTGTGAGGGGACGAGTTTGTTGTTGTGAGGGGGTGAGCTTGTTGTTGTAAGGGATTCAGGTGATTGTGAGTGGTTGGGGTTGTTGTCAGAGGGTGAGGTTGTTGTTGTAAGGGGTTGTGGTTGTTGTTGTCAGAGGATCAGGTTATTGGTGTGAGGGGGTGAGGCTGTTGCTGTAAGGGGATGAGGTTGTTGTTGTGAAGGGGAGGTTGTTGGTGTGAGGGTTGAGGTTGTTGTTGTGATGGGATGAGGTTGTTGTTGTGAGGGTATGAGGTTACTGGTGTGAGGGGGTGGTGTTGTTGTTGTGAGGGGATGAGGTTACTGGTGTGAGGGGGAGGTTGTTGGTGTGAGGGTTGAGGTTGTTGTTGTGATGGGATGAGGTTGTTGTTGTGAGGGTATGAGGTTACTGGTGTGAGGGGACGAGTTTATTGTTGTGTGGGGGTGAGGTTGTTGTTGTAAGGGATTCAGGTGATTGTGAGGGGTTGAGGTTGTTGTCAGGGGGTGAGGTTGTTGTTGTAAGGGGTTGTGGTTGTTGTTGTCAGAGGATCAGGTTATTGGTGTGAGGGGGTGAGGTTGTTGCTGTAAGGGGATGAGGTTGTTGTTGTGAAGGGGAGGTTGTTGGTGTGAGGGTTGAGGTTGTTGTTGTGATGGGATGTGTTTGTTGGTGTGAGGGGGTGAGGTTGTTGTTGTCAGGGCGTGAGGTTGTTGTTGTGAGAGGATCAGGTCGTTGGTGTGAGGGAGGAGGTTGTTGTTGTGAGGGGACGAGGTTGTTGTTGTGAGGGGGTGAGGTTGTTGTTGTGAGGGGACGAGGTTGTTGTTGTGAGGGGTGAGGTTGTTGTTGTGAGGGGATGAGGTTGTTGTTGTGAGGGTATGAGGTTACTGGTGTGAGGGGGTGGTGTTGTTGTTGTGAGGGGATGAGGTTGTTGTTGTGAGGGGATGGGGTTGTTGTTGTGAGGTGATGAGGTTGTTGTTGTGAGGGGATGAGGTTGTTGTGAGGGGACGAGTTTGTTGTTGTGAGGGGGTGAGGTTGTTGTTGTAAGGGATTCAGCTGATTGTGAGGGGTTGAGGTTGTTGTCAGAGGGTGAGGTTGTTGTTGTAAGGGGTTGTGGTTGTTGTTGTCAGAGGATCAGGTTATTGGTGTGAGGGGGTGAGGTTGTTGCTGTAAGGGGATGAGGTTGTTGTTGTGAAGGGGAGGTTGTTGGTGTGAGGGCTGAGGTTGTTGTTGTGATGGGATGAGGTTGTTGTTGTGAGGGTATGAGGTTACTGGTGTGAGGGGGTGGTGTTGTTGTTGTGAGGGGATGAGGTTGTTGTTGTGAGGGGATGAGGTTGTTGTTGTGAGGGGATGAGGTTGTTGTGAGGGGACGAGTTTGTTGTTGTGAGGGGGTGAGGTTGTTGTTGTAAGGGATTCAGGTGATTGTGAGGGGTTGAGGTTGTTGTCAGGGGGTGAGGTTGTTGTTGTAAGGGGTTGAGGTTGTTGTTGTCAGAGGATCAGGTTATTGGTGTGAGGGGGTGAGGTTGTTGCTGTAAGGGGATGAGGTTGTTGTTGTGAAGGGGAGGTTGTTGGTGTGAGGGTTGAGGTTGTTGTTGTGATGGGATGAGTTTGTTGATGTGAGGGGGTGAGGTTGTTGTTGTCAGGGCGTGAGGTTGTTGTTGTGAGAGGATCAGGTCGTTGGTGTGAGGGAGGAGGTTGTTGTTGTGAGGGGACGAGGTTGTTGTTGTGAGGGGGTGAGGTTGTTGTTGTGAGGGGATGAGGTTGTTGTTGTGAGGGGTGAGGTTGTTGTTGTGAGGGGATGAGGTTGTTGTTGTGAGGGTATGAGGTTACTGGTGTGAGGGGGTGGTGTTGTTGTTGTGAGGGGATGAGGTTGTTGTTGTGAGGGGATGAGGTTGTTGATGTGAGGGGATGAGGTTGTTGTGAGGGGACGAGTTTATTGTTGTGTGGGGGTGAGGTTGTTGTTGTAAGGGATTCAGGTGATTGTGAGGGGTTGAGGTTGTTGTCAGGGGGTGAGGTTGTTGTTGTAAGGGGTTGTGGTTGTTGTTGTCAGAGGATCAGGTTATTGGTGTGAGGGGGTGAGGTTGTTGCTGTAAGGGGATGAGGTTGTTGTTGTGAAGGGGAGGTTGTTGGTGTGAGGGTTGAGGTTGTTGTTGTGATGGGATGAGTTTGTTGGTGTGAGGGGGTGAGGTTGTTGTTGTCAGGGGGTGAGTTTGTTGTTGTGAGAGGATCAGGTCGTTGGTGTGAGGGAGGAGGTTGTTGTTGTGAGGGGATGAGTTTTTTGGTGAGAGGGAGGAGGTTGTTGTTGTGAGGGGATGAGTTTGTTGGTGTGAGGGGATGAGGTTGTTGTTGTAAGCGATTGAGGTAGTTGTTGTGTGGGGACGAGGTTGTTGTTGTGAGGGGGTGAGGATGTTGTTGTGAGGGGGTGAGGTTGTTGTTGTGAGGGAATGAGGTTGTTGGTGTGAGGGGGTGAGGTTGTTGTTGTCAGGGATTGAGGTTGTTGTTGTGAGGGGACGAGGTTGTTTTTGTGAGGGGGTGAGGTTGTTGTTGTATGGGGATGAGGTTGTTGGTGTGAAGGGGAGGTTGTTGGTGTGAGGGGTGAGGTTGTTGGTGTGAGGGGATGAGGTTGTTGGTGTGAGGGGATGAGGTTGTTGTTGTGAGAGGATCAGGTTGATGTTGTGAGGGAGGAGGTTGTTCGTGAGAGGGAGGAGGTTGTTGGTGTGAGGGGATGAGGTTGTTGTTGTAAGGGATTCAGTTTGATGTGAGGGGACGAGGTTGTTGTTGTGAGGGGGTGAGGTTGTTGTTGTGAGCGGATGAGGTTGTTGTTGTGAGGGGTTGAGGTTGTTGTTGTGTTGTGGTTGAGGTTGTTGGTGTGAGGGGATGAGGTTGTTGTTGTGCTGTGGTTGAGGTTCTTGGTGTGAGAGGATGAGGTTGTTGTTGTGTTGTGGTTGACATTGTTGGTGTGAGGGGATGAGGTTGTTGTGTTGTGGTTGACATTGTTGGTGTGAGGGGATGAGGTTGTTGTTGTGTTGTGGTTCTTGGTGTGAGGGGATGAGGTTGTTGTTGTGTTGTGGTTGAGGTTGTTGGTGTGAGGGGATGAGATGAGGGGACGAGGTGATTTTTGTGAGTTGTGTAATTCGATTCCTCTTTAGGAACAATCATAATAGTAATTTATAAATTGTGCAAAAATGGTGGTTGAGGAGGAAGAGGTGTAATTTTTTATCAATGGTGGACAAATTAAATGTTTTTTGTTTGAAGTTGAGCAGTTGGAATGCTTCACGGAAATTGTCTTTTCATCGTTGAATCCCTACAGTAGAAAGGAGGCCATTTGGCCCATCAAGCCTACACCGATACCAATCCCCCTCTCCAGGCCCTATCCCCTTAACTGCTTGTATTTACCCTGCTAATCCCCCTGACACTAGGGGCAATTTAACATGACCAATCAACCTAACCCGCACATCTTTGGACTGTGGGAGGAAACAGGAGCACCCGGAGGAAACCCACGCAGATACGTGGAGAACGTGCAAACTCCACACAGACAGTGACCCAGGGCCGGAATCGAACCCGGGTCCCTGGCGCTGTGAGGCAGCAGTGCTAACCACTGTGCTACCGTGCCGCCCTACGTTATTTGCTACCAACAAATCCTTAATTTTGCACATGGTCTTATTATTGTCAATTGCCTGTAATCAAGAACCATGAACACAGAATTAGGTTATGACAAGAGCTGATTATATTTTATTTCTCCAGAGAGCTTCACCTCCAGTAACTCATCATTCCTCGTGCAGCCAAACAAAGAGACCGTTCCTGTTCTGATGGCCCTGCTTTATCTGTGTTTGTCAGCAGGCTCTTCCAGAGTAACACAAAATATCTGTCTCTCTGAGGACATAAAGACAAGCCACGTGAAATTCCACTTTATTTTCTCAGATGTCAACCCATCCGTCAAAGCAGAAAATCGAATTAGCTGGTATAACCATTCTGAGTTAAACGTATCGTCACACTAGTACCACAGATAATAGTATCTGCAATAAATTATATCTAAACTCTCATTGCATTTCCAATAATCTACTCAAACTAAAACACAAACTTTGCAGTGGAAAGGGGGAGAAATGTGAAGTATCAACTGCTTCGTGCTCAATTTTGACTGATAATCAAGGAAAGGTCACAAGTAGGCTTACATTAACACTACAATGAAGTTACTGTGAAAATCCCCTAGTCACCACATTCTGGCGCCTGTTTGGATACACTGAGGGAGAATTTAGCAAGGCCAATGCACTTAACCAGCACGTCTTTCAGATTGTGGGAGGAAACCGGAGCACCCGGAGGAAACCCACGCAGACACGGGGAGAACGTGCAAACTCCACACAGACAGTGACCCAAGCTGGGAATTGAACCCAGGTCCCTGGCGCTGTGAGGCAGCAGTGCTAACCACTGTGCCACCGTGCCGCCAAGGTATTTAGTATTAGGGTCGCTGATGACAGATCTCAGGTCTTAATTTCAATGGTTCAATTTAATGCAACGATTTTGCCCAAAAGAATCTAAATAACTCCAGGATTTTAACTCTCCCAGCTGATGGTTAAAATGGAGGGAGTATGCTTTGTGCTTTCTTCTCACCAATGGCCGATTTTAATGCTGTCACTTTTGCCTGCGGCTGGAGTGCCTGCCGGCCTCTTGTCTAAATGTTGATCAGCGTCTAAAGTTGTCATTTCTTATTCATTCATGGGATGTGGGCATCACTGACAAGGTCAACATTCACTGACCATCCCTAATTATCTTTGAGGAGGTGGTGGTGAGCTGTCTTCTTGAATATACCTCAGCAGCTTGCTGTTACAGCCATTACAGAGGGCAGCGAACAGTCAGCCACATTGCTATCAATCTAGAATCGCTTCAGACCAAGCAAGGACAGCATTCTTTTCCTAACAGACATTAATCAACTGGATGAGTTTCATGACAATCCAATAGTTTCATTATTACTGATACAAAGCTTTTTATTCAGATATATTTATTTGCAGCTGTTATGTCCAAGCTGAATAAGAGAGTGAGGAACAGTAGCAATCTGACCGAAAACTTTAGACTGTGAATCTACCAAGTCTGCATCCTCAGCTCTCTCTTCTCCAGCGGCGAGACCCAGACAACGTACTGCTAGGCAGGCAACAGGCTGAACTGCCATCACCTTGGCTGTCTCAGACATATCCTGGGAATCTCCTGGCAGGACACAGTCACCAGCTAGGAGGCCCTGGAATATGCTAATTCCATCAGCATACACTCATTGCTGAGCCAACTATGTCTGCAGTGGGCTCAACCGCATTCACCAGATAGTTGACGGCTGTGTACCCAAAGGCCTCCTGTACGGTGAAGGGGCCACTGCATTACAATCTGCTGGGCATCCAAACCTCCGTTATAAGGACGCCTTCAAGTGGGATATTAAGATGATAGATATTGACACTGACAACTGGGAGACAGTGGCTGGAGGCTGTGACCTCTGGTGGTTGACTGTTGGAAAGGGCGTAGGAAGAGGTGTGCCGCAACGGAAAGCTCAGCTGGCCGAGAAGCAAGGCCCAGGGAAAACCGAGGCAACACATCGTGCACTTTCTCAGTCCACTGTCTGCAGCTACTGCAGCGGAGACTGCCATGTTTGAAGCAGTGCTCCTGAGGTACACCAGCTGATATTTAATATTAACCAGCACTGCACAAACCATCACTTCGATGAAAAACTGCCAGTGGATGATATTTCTGCCCAGATGCCATATTTGAATCAATGAATTCTAGTTCAGTATCTTTTGCTACCTTATCCCGAGCTACTGAGCATTGTAACTGGAGGCTGAGGGAAACCGTAACCGCTTTCCATCAGGCTAAAGCAGGTTGCCAGTTGGTGGGAAGGATGGAAGTGGATCACCAGGGAGGGTGCAAAAGTTCCCTTTGAGGTTCAGGGGGAACTTCCTTCCATGGAAAGTCGGCACCTCCCCTTCCCCTTCTCTCCCACAATATTCCTCCCAAAGACTGGCCTCGCCGCTTTTCTGTATGAACAGCCTGACAATTCCCGACTGGAATCTGTCCTCCCCCCTCTTCCTGCCCAGAACATTTAAGCAAGGATTGTGAATTAAAATATCCCAGGACTTAGGCCAGTGATTACATTTCATACCTGCTCCCAGCTACCCTCAAACCTCCCAGAGTTCAAATTGACCTCAGTGTCTGAGTTCCTGTCAGCTTTTCCAGTTGGTCTCTCAGTGAAGCCTTCCATTCAGTTAAGAATATTTTTCCATCTTCCAATATTTTGTCTTTCTTTCCTGATGATACAGATTCACCAGGGGTTTGCCTTATCTTTAAATGCCTTAAAGCTGTTCAACAATCGAGGGCATCACAGGCAAATACATTATTGTTGCCTCCCAGTTTACACATTGTCCAGTAGTTGCTGGACAGTGATACAGAGCAGTTAGGTTCATGATGGCTTTTCCCTTCCTGGGCCAGGGTGGAATTGTACTTGAATGAAATAGCTCCTCTGGCGCCCTTCACCAAATTTACATAGTCAGCAACACTCAGACAGGTACTTCTTGGTACAGAGTATAATCCCGGAATGCCAGTAACCCTGACACTCCACATTATATACACATGCATGGCTCCCTGATTAGGCAAGCCATTAGAATCATAGAATCCCCCAGTGCAGAAGGAGGCCATTCAGCCCATCGAGTCTGCAACTACCACAATCGCACCCGATCCCCATAACCCCGTGCATTTACCCTAACACCCCCCCGACATTAAGGGGAAATTTTGCATGGCCATCCACCTAACCCGCACATCTTTGGACTGTGGGAGGAAACCGGAGCACCCGGAGGAAACCCACGCAGGAATTGGGAGAACGTGCAAACTCCACACAGACAGTGACCCAAGCTGGGAATCGAACCCGGGCCCCTGGTGCTGTGACGCAGCAGTGCTAACCACTGTGCCACCGTACCGCCCTTACTGCCTTAATCTTGGAGCTCGTATTCTAAGAGGTCCACATCGTGGGTCTCGTTAAAGTCATCACATTGACCATCACCTTGTGTGAGATAAAGCTAACTCAGTTACAAGCTGATCTCAAATCTGGGATCTTTCCAATCTGCGCAGCTCAGTTCTGTACAGGGCACATTTAATATTAATTCATTGTGGGACGCAAACACAGAATCATTATTAGGATCCCTTCACGCAGCTCAACAGAACGGTTTGGAATTGGAAACCCCGCTGAATTAAATGCAGGGTCATTTGAATTTAATTAGAAAGGTTATTCCAACACTGAAAGTAGATTGTAATCCTGAAATTGGCTCATTTTGCCCAGATCAGCATCTCTGTGATGGGATTGACCTTTCTCTGGAATGAATTGAAAGCACGGAACACGGCAGCTTTAGCCCAACTGCAAATAGCCACCTTTAATCAAGCAGCTGAATAATGTTGTTCCCCTCATAATAAGAAAGAGCATGATTTACTGAATTAGACTAAAAGGGAGGTTACTGCGTTCATGGTTATAAATGCTGGAATATTTTAAAAGACAGTTTTTTCCCCCTATACTCCTGAATCTGAGCTGCCAATAAACACCGATTGGTACAAACTCATAAACCTATGCAGCTTTGAGTTATGTGTTTAATCAGCAGGCTATATCCAGAGTTTTACTATCGGGAACAGCATCTGAGCTTTTCTGCAGTTAGCAATCAAGTTTGCTTTCAACTAACTGCATGGTTGTGAGACATTTGTCACTGTTTACCAGCAGAAAATTATAATGGAAGGGATAAGGCGAAGTTACTGCTTTGTGCAACAATTAGTCACCATCATTAGATTTTCTTTCCAAGCACATCATTTTTCTGAGAATTCTCATCAAGTTTGTATGGAATAAAACATTGAATCATTCTTTCCAAATTTGTCTCAGGATAAAGGTAGCGATTTTGTCAAACAAGTATCTACTTTGAGATACTACTGTTTGGGAAGTTCTGGGCACAGCTGTCCTTCAGTTATCATATCTATTAAACATAGTTTCTAAAGTTTATTTATTAGTGTCACAAGTAGGCTTACATTAACACTGCAATGAAGTTACTGTGAAAATCTCCTAGTTGCCACACTCTGGCGCCTGTTCGGGTACACCGAGGGAGAATTTAGCATGGCCAATACACCTAACCAGCACATCTTTTGGACTATGAGAGGAAACAGGAGCACCCGGAGGAAACCCACGCAGACACGGTGAGAACATGCAAACTCTGCACAGACAGTGACCCAAGCTGGGAATCAAACCCAGGTCCCTGGTGCTGTGAGGCAGCTGTGCTAATCACTGTGCCACTGAGTTGCGCATATTTACACAATTATACCACCTAAGCCTTATCCCCAACACCACCCCTCTCCCCCCACCAAACATCCACACACACACAAACATACATTCAAAGAAACTGGTGGCACGGTGGCACAGTGGTTAGCACTGCTGCCTCACAACACCAGAGACCCGGGTTCAATTCCCAGCTTGGGTCACTGCCTGTGTGACGTTTGTACGTTCTCCCCGTGTCTGCGTAGGTTCCTTCCAGGTTCTCCTCCCACAGTCCAAAAGACGTGCTGGTTAGGTGCATTGGCCATGCTAAATTCTCCTTCAGTGTACCCAAACAGGTGCTGGAATGTGGCAACTAGGAGATTTTCACTGTAATTTCATCGCAGTGTTAATGTAAGCCTACTTGTGACACTAATAAATAAATATTAAGAACCAGCATTATCATTTCAATCAACAGATTGGAATTAGTTTTAATAAAGGATTTATTTAACTGAAAGCATTTTTTTCAAAATATATAATACATATGGTATTACTAACATAGTTACATATATTCTATTCACTTTGAACTATCCTCATTCCTTTAGCCAGCTTTATTGTCTCCAATGCTTTAAAGCGAATATTTTAACTTAGCGTTTCTCTGCTATAAGCCATGAAAGACCAACAGCTCTCAAAGTGTTAAGGCTGGATCAAGTTATTTTACTGGTTCAGGCAGGTCAGGGTGTGATCAGCATTATGTAATTTTACTCTGCTTCATAGCCATGGCAACCATCAACAAATTGAATTTCTACAAAAGGCAGCGAAGAGTCAAAGAGAATCAGCAGACACGAAACTACAGTAAAACTACTATTATCACAGCACACATGAAGCGTGGTTATATTAAACTTTTTTTTTAATTCCCATTACTTCAATCTACTTCAGTTTGATCCAAAGTTATCGGATTGACATATATCTGAAATACTCATACTTCCAAAACATTGAAAATCCTAAGGACATCGCATGAACAAGGCACCACTTCACTCTGAAAACAAAGCCTCAGGGCAGTTTAATCATTTAATCACTTCAAAAATGTTTGGTCTTCATTAACTGCTTCCCGTAACTAAAAACAAGATGGTGCCCCGACCTGATGAACAGCTTATTAATGTACTTAGATAAATAATTATAACTAAACAGACAAAGAACATAACTGCCAAAGACACAAAAGAACTGAGACAAAGAGATTGTCGACTGGGTTTGTGTGCAGAGATACCTGTCATATTGGTGAGGTACTTGATGTGGGACAGTTACACTTAAGAATTTAGTTCCACCAATGTTTTCTAATGAGCAAGCTACTATTTCGATGTATAAAGAGCGTACCCACCTTGCAAAGCATTAGAATGAGAATTAGCAGACTGATGCCACAGCATCTCCAGCTATCCATTAGTTCTGTTGAACGAACACAGGATTGTGATCAAAGCTCCCGGCTACCCGTTCATCTTTACCATGCTGTCCAGTGCACTTTAACATTTCTGTCATTACTCAGAAGTATTAGAGAGAGTGCCATTTCCTTCTGCACTGGATCTAATCCTGCCAAGTAGTGTGGTTCTGAACAAGCCTGTGTAATAGCTGAAGGAGTAAGGCACAAGGCACTGTAAATCCCAAGTAAATAAGCGGTTTGCTCTGACTGTACAATCCCACGGCATTAATAGTGAGCAGTACCAGGAGTTCAGCATCCTTGGGTTCAGTTACAGTTCTTCCAGTGAATGGCATGGCTCCCATGAACGCAGACAGTTTATTTACATATTCGAGTATTCACTACTGAACAGATGCGTGACCGGGCTGCAATTTTTATTGCTATGCAGAACACAGTAGTTCTCCAGGTCTGAAAAAAGAATCACCAGTCTTGAGTGCTGCACACATTCGGGTGCACTTGAGGAGGTTACAGTTCCACACTAAGCAGGCAAAACTTGTACTCACTAGTTTCTGAAAAAACTAGCCCTCATCTGTTTTGCTATCTGTGGTCCATTGAACAATTTTTTCTCCATTCATTCGGTTGATCCGCACTTATAATTACAAGATCAGCCTGGACCATGGGAACTCTCTTTGATTTATGTTCGGCCTATATTCTAATGCAAATTTCTGTCACAACTTCTGGGAACACAAATCCCAAATCCCGATAAGGTTGGACAATGCAGTTTGAATTCCTGCTATTTCATAGGCTGTCGGTTCTGTGTGGATTTATTCAATAGGAGAAAGCAGCCAGTCGATTTTTCAAATATTGTTTTTAAAGAACACCAATTGGGAAATGGTCTCAGACAGCAGAATGTACACACCATGAGTCAATGTGCAGTGTAGCGGGAAAGCACAATCAGATAAAAGTCCTTGTGTTATTTCAGTCGGAAGAGGTTCAACATTAAACTCATTCAGCGAGGAATTGGGCTGATTTGTTCCTGCATTTTGGACACCATGGAAGCCATTAGAGCTCCAAATGGTGTCCACTAAGCACATACGCAATTTGGGGCGAATTACAAAGAACAAAGAAAATTTCAGCACAGGAACAGGCCCTTCGGCCCTCCAAGCCTGCACCGACCATGCTGCCCAACTGAACTAAAACCCCCTACCCTTCCGAGGACCATATCCCTCTATTCCCATCCTATTCATGTATTTGTCAAGACGCCCCTTAAAAGTCACTACCATATCCGCGTCCACTCCCTCCCCCGGCAATGAGTTCCAAGCACCCACTACTCTCTGTGTAAAAGATCTGCCTCATACATCTTGTGGTGAACCATAGTTGGTTACCACTATGAGTGCTGAGCCATGGATGGTCAGCACTATGGGTGTTTGTAGATATGTTACTGTAATTACTGTTGGTGTTAGGGTTGGGCTGTTCTACCTGTTGATATTGTTCTGTGGTACACTCCAGTTGGCTCCGCCTACCAGGGGAAGTATAAAGGTCACTGCACTGCCTGGTGACCCTTTAGTCTGGGATTGTATTGTATATAGTGTGCTCCATTCTTGTCAGTAATAAAAGCCTTTATTTCCCGGGTACAATCTAGCCTCCCGAGTGATTTAATCGCGCATCACATCTCCTTTAAATCTTGCCCCTCGCACCTTAAACCTGTGCCCCCTAGTAATTGACTCTTCCACTCTGGAGAAAAAGCTTCTGACTATCCACTCTGTCCATGCCTCTCATAATCTTGTAGACTTCTATCAGGTCGCCCCTCAACCTCCGTTGTTCAAGTGAGAACAAACCAAGTTTCTCCAACCTCTCCTCATGGCTAATGCCCTCCATACCAGACAACATACTGGTAAATCTTTTCTGTACTCTCTCCAAAGCCTCCACATCCTTCTGATTGTGGCGACCAAAATTGAACACTATATTCCAAGTGCGGCGTAACTAACGTTCTATAAAGCTGCAAAATGACTTGCCAATTTTTAAACTCAATGCCCCGGCCGATGAAGGCAAGCATGCCGCATGCCTTCTTGACTACCTACTCCACCTGCATTGCCACTTTCAGTGACCTGTGTACCTGTACAGCCTGATCCCTTTGCCTATCAATACTCTTAAGGGTTCTGCCATTTACTCTATATTTCCTATCTGTATTAGACCTTCCAAAATGCATTACCTCACATTTGTCCGGATTAAACTCCATCTGCCATCTCTCTGCCCAAATCTCCAACCGATCTATATCCTGCTGTATCCTCTGATGTTCCTCATCACTTTCTGCAAATCCACCAACTTTTGTGTCGTCCGCAAGCTTACTAATCAATCCAGTTACATTTTCCTCCAAATCATTTATATATATTACAAACAGCAAAGGTCCCAGCACTGATCCCTGAGGGGCGCCACTTGTCACAGCCCTCCATTCAGAAACGCACTCTTCCACTGTCTTCTTTGATCGAGTCAGTTTTGTATTCACCTTGCCAGTTCACCTCTGATCCCATGCGACTTCACCTTCTGCACCAGTCTGCCATGAGGGATCTTGTCAAAGGCCTTACTGAAGTCCATGTAGACAACATCCACTGCCCTACCCCCATCAATCATCTTCGTCACTTCCTCGAAAAACTCGATCAAGTTCATGAGACACGACCTCCCCTTCACAAAACCATGTTGCCTCTCACTAATACGTCCACTTATTTCCAAGTGGGAATAAGTCCTGCCTCGAAGAATCCTCTCCAATAATTTCCCTACCACTGATGTAAGGCTCACCGGCCTGCAATTACCTGGATTATTCTTGCTACCCTTCTTCAACAAAGGAACAACACTGGATATTCTCCAATCCTCTGGGACCTCCCCTGTAATGTGGAGATGCCCTGTTTTTTTATGCCCTGTTTGTGAACAGAGCTCCCACTCATCTGATGAAGGAGCAGCGCTCTGAAAGCTTGTGGCTTGTGCTACCAAATAAACCTGTTGGACTTTAACCTGGTGTTGTGAGACTTCTTACTGTACCTCCCCTGTAGCCAGTGAGGATACAAAGATTTCTCTCAAGGCCCCAGCAATTTCCTCCTATTGCCTCTCTCAGTATTCTGGGCTATATCCCATCAGGCCCTGGGGACTTATCTACTTTAATGTTTCTCAAAAACCCCAATACCTCCTCCTTTTTGATCTCAACATGACTCAAACTATCTACACATCCTTTCCCAGACTCATCATCCATCAAGTCCTTCTCTTTGGTGAATACTGACACAAAGTACTCACTTAATATCTCACCCATTTCCTCTGGCTCCACGCATAGATTCCCTCCCTTGTCCTTGAGTGGGCCAACTCTCTTCCTGGCTACCCTCTTGCTCTTTATATATGTATAAATAGCTTTGGGATTTTCCTTAATCCTGTTGGCCAATGCTTCTTCGTGCCTCCTTTTAGCCCTCCTTACTCCTTGCTTAAGTTTCTTTCTACTTTCCTTGTATCCCACATTTGCTTTGTGTGTTCCCAGCCTCCTAGCTTTGATAAATGCTTCCTTTTTCTCTTTGGCTAGGCTCACAAATATCTCTATCCAAGGTTCTCAAAATTTGCCATACTTATCCTTCACCCTTACAGGAATGTGCCGGTCATGAATCCCTATCAACTTACACTTGAAAGCCTCCCACATGCCAGATGTTGATTTGCCATCAAACATCTGCCCCCAATCTACATTCTTCAGTTAATCCAAGTATCATGTTGGCAAAGGCATAAGAGTGCAATGAACGGCTGCCAGGAGTATGCAGTATTAGGGTCCTGGGCCAGAACACCAAGTTCCATTAGGACGTCAGACCAGGCCACAACAATGTTCCTATTTTGACATAAATGTGAGGCTAGGATGCTTTGCTCCAGGAGTAATTCCGCTGACAAATTAGGACTTTTTATAGTAAAACAAGCTTTATTTCGTAACAATGTTTAAATATAATCCGAACAAATGAGGCAGCATAAGTATGAACAGTTGAACAATATTTAAAAATGAAAGGAAGCAACTTTAATTTCTCACACATCACTGTTTCAGTTCCAAATAAGCAACATTCCTCTTATAGATGTAAATGTTACTTTAAATACAGTTAGCAATCATAAATATAAGTGTTATGAGTGTAGGCAGTCTTGAAGCTTTAGCGAGAGAAATTGAGTTTCAGAACAGCTTGTAGAACTCTTGTCTTCAAACAAATCCCAGTCAGAACTGAAAATCTGCTTTTCCTCCGACAGGCCTAGTTTCTCCCATTAACCACATTATCACATGACCTTGTCAATCAACCTAATCAGGGGAAATCTTCATATATAAAGAAAACTCCATTAGCTCTTTCCTAAGTAAACACGACGGGAGCGATTCTCCCCAAAAAATTCGAAGTGTCGGATTCGCATGAAAACTGGAATACATCACGCTGATTATTTCAGCAGGAGTTTCAAAATGAATCGCCCACACTCTGTGCACTGCAGAGTGCCCTCGCGTGAATCCGTCCAAAAAGCTGGGGGTGGGGCCTATTCCCACTGGAGAAGCCGGCAGCATAGTGCTGAGTGAGCCATTGCGCATGCGCCGATCTGTCAATGCTGAGGTCAGCGCATGCGCAGTGGCCCCTGTCTTCCAACCCTACAACCCTCACATCACCAACTGTGTAAACCCCCCACAGCCTGATCGCTGGCCCCCAAACATGCCCGGGCCAGCCTTGACACCCCCCCGGCAGCCCCATTCTTCTGATTCCCCCCCAATCCCTCACCCCACTGGCAGCCCCGACCTCTCCAGCAGGCTGCCAGCCCCAACCCTGATGGCCAGCCCCAATCGCTGGCCTTTCTCCCTCTGTCACTTAGCCCAAAGTGCAGAGTGGCAGCGGGACCCCCCACACCCACAGATTGCCCCCCCAGAGGCCCAGCCCCCCATCAGGCCCTGCCCCCATTAGGCCCCACCCCTTGGCACTGCCCTATGCCCATTGGGTAGTGCCAAGATGCCATCTGGGAATTGGCACTTTGCCCCTTGGGCAATGCCCCCTGGTGCCCGGCCCTCTGGGGGACCTCGATTGCCCCCTCTTCACTCCAGCTGGGTAAGACCGCCAGCTCCCTGCAAGTGGGGAGCTCTGCTAAACCCTGCTGGAGTGAAATACTCCTGGCCGGGATGGGGAGGAGGGGGGGTGGGGGGGAGAGGCTAGCGGACATGAAGACCTCTGTCCCGGGTACTCTAATGACACATTGGAATTGCATTTAAATTATAATTTAAATAATTTATGCAGTTCCGCGCTGATTTCTGGCGCCAGATGTCCAGCTGCTGGAGATGAGCAGAGGACCTGGCGCCCAGCGGGGAGCCCACAAAACGGCCTCCGCTAGAGTCTCCTGGTCCGCTGCGCTACAAAAGCAGCACAGCGGCTGGGAAAATCACCCCCTATATGGCGATAATGAGTAATTACCCTGCTCTCCCAGCATCTGGGATAGATGTTATCCAGACACACCAACTAACATAGCATGAAGCTGAATTTTTAAACATATCCCTAAAACACTATCTATATATAAACCCATATTAATTACACTACGGTCACAGCAGGAATAGGTTGATCATGACATCAGTCAGCATGCAGTGAATTTTAATGCCAGCAGTGCCATTTTTGAGTTGAATGCTCCAGTTAACACAGCTGAATGCCCATGCAGCAGGGAGGACCCCACCGCCAGCAGCATTTAAAGGGATCATCAGCATCCCAGGTGAACTCTGCATATACAGAACCGAAAGGGATTTCACTACTCAACATTCAGCTGATGTGTGACCACAGACAGTGAGTCCTGCCTGTCAAGGCCCCACATCCTGGCAGCAATCAGGATGCCTTGATTCTGTGATCGCCTGCTGTGCCAACTCATTTGAACCACAGAAAGCCAAAGAGTAATTATTGGACAACAAAGGGTCTGATTTCAGTGCACAATTACTCACACATGCCCAGCATACAGACATTGAAAGCCATGCTGCCACTCAAAATGCCATCGAGCACACCATTGGAATTCTAATACACAGCTTCCACTGCCAGCACCGCTCCAGGGGCACCCAGCAGTATTTGGCAGAGTGGGTATCGAGAATCAGGGTTGTCAGTGGCATGCTGCATAATGTCACCATCACAGCCACCAGCTACACAGTGAGTGTCTGAGGAGCAGCAACATGATCGAGGAGGGAGGGAGCAGCATAGATAGCCCCTTTCCACTCTGTCTCGAAATGAAGAACTCATCCAACTGTGATAGTAGTAACCACAACCCCAATTCACTAACCGTCCCGCACCTTACCTCTCCTCCGTCAATGACCATCACAGCATTCACTTGGTCGCAATGCAATAAAACCTGTTACAAAACATTCCAAACCAAATTGCTAAATGAAACCACGCCATAGTGCAATCAAACTGAGCTAATCAGCCTGTACATTCCCTTAGCGCCTGTCTCCATGTGTCCCTCCCTGTCCCTGTGAACTAACACAACAAAATATACCAGTGAAAGCTTTAGTATTGCTGAAAAGGAGACATCAGGCCCGATTTTACCATTGCATTGCGCCCGTTTCCGGGCACAAAAACTTGGTAAAGTCGGGCGTGAGGTGAATAGCGCGATCCGCGCCCGCGCAGGTTCCCACTTTACCGAGGCCCAAAAATGGCCGCGATCAGAACTGCCCCCAAAATGAGCACAACGTCAATTTAAATGCATTTGTGTGCATTTCAATTGGCTTAATGAGCTGGACGCCCAACTTTACCAGCATTTCTCCCTTTACTATCGTGTTCGCCCGTCCAGATTCGACGCAAAACAGACATGCTCGGCAAAGGTCTGTTTCGGGCACTCCAGCTTCTGAAGAGGTAAGTTCAGAGCTTCCAACGGCTCTCTGACTCAGATCAGTGGTGGAGGGGAGGGAGGCCAGATGGTTCTCTGGTGGGGGGGAGGGAGGTCAAATGTATCTCTGTGGGTGGCGGGGGGGAGGCCATATGTATCTCTGGTGGGGGGGGGGGAGGCCAGATGTATCTCTGGTGGGGGTGGGAGGGAGGCCAGATGGTTCTCTGGTGGGGGGGAGGGAAGGGGGAGGGCCAGATCATTCTATGGTAGGGGGAGGGAGGCCAGGTGGTTCTCTGGTGGGGGGAAGGAGGAGGACCAGATGGTTCTCAGTTTGGGGGAGGGTGGGGGGGAGGAGAAGGGCCAGATGGTTCTCTAGTGGGGGTAGGGGGGGAGGAGGAGGAGGAGGGAGGCCCGATCGTTCTGTGTTGGGGGGGAGGAGGCGGGCCAGATTGTGCCCAGATTCAGCACTTAGAATGGAAATGGTAAAATAGCCCCTATCGTGTCGAAGCTGTCCATCTTGTACTCATCAGACTGATTTGCAAAAATTCCAAATCTAGTTGAGGAAGCAGCCTTGGCGGGGTGGTGGGGCTGGGAGGTTCTGTTCCACTGTCTACCTATATATATATATATGTGAAACTCAGATATGTGAGTTTGTATATTGTACAGTGTCAGGGGGGTCCACTGCCACCCTGCGGGTGTTCGGTGGGGGGGGGAGTGGGGCAGGGGATCGGTCTGGGTAGCCGGAGGGGGGGTGGATAAGAGGAACAGTTATGTTGTGGGGGTGGGGGCGATGTCTGTGGGGGCCATCGTTCCTGCTTTTTGCAGCCCGGGAGCAATGTGACAGGGGAGTGTTTTTCAAATTTGTTTTACTACGCATGCGCAGTTCAAAGCTCCGATCGGAGCTGCAGTGTTTTAGGTGTGATAAGCCCCACCCACAGCCCGATTCAGACCCGTGATTTTTTTTTCAGGCTGAGTGTGTATGCGGGTGCCTGAGAACAGGTTTCCAAGTCTGGTTTGAATTGTGCCCAGATTCAGCACTTGGAATGAAAATGGTAAAATAGCCCCTGTCGTGTCGAAGCTGTCCACCTTGTACTCATCAGACTGATATGCAAAAATTCCAAATCTAGTTGAGAAAGCGGCCTTGTGGGGGGTGGTGGGGGATGGGAGGTTCTGTTCCACTGTCTACCACAAGCCTACCTTCACTGGTCAATGCACGTGTTGGAATTCCTACAGTTCCATGCTCTATCAGGTTGGTCTCATTGGCAACCTTGTAAATAGGGCCCAAGTCATTTGCTCGTCATGCAGTCTTGATGCTGAAATAAGGTGCATTGAAACTATCCTGTGGAACAATGGCTATCCTGATCAGACCATTGCTCTCTGTATATATATATATATGTAAAACTCAGATATATGAGTTTGTATATTGTACAAACTCTTGAATGGGCCTAAGGCTGCCACTTTTGATCTTGAAAAGTGTCCACTCTACCTGGGATTACTCTGGAAGAGTAAGGTGTCTTAAAAATTTCAGCAAAAGGTGATTCTAACCATTTCACGCTACTACAATGCAGGAGCAACATGAGGGGTATTTGCCACTAACAGAATCCCATCAGTTGGATCATATCAAACAGCACGGTCCATTGACTGTTTACAAAGGCCAAAGTATTAGCCGTAACCAACCAGCCTGTGCTTACAAAACTCAGAACATCATGAGTAACATTAGATGTGATTCCATGATTGGACAGCACTTGCTAAACAATCCTGATTGTGCTAAGAATGACACTGAAAACCAATTTAAGATTATCATTCAGGCTCGCAGTGTGGCTCACTTACACATGATGGAAGGCACATATATTCAGACACGGGGCCCTATTCTTTGCAAACAGAAAGAACATGTCCACGTATTATGCCTTTTCAACTAACGAAAGCTTGGGGACATCCATTTCCTGAGTTCATTCCTAATGGCAATGCCTTGATCAAGCAGAATCAAACCTGCCTGGTTTGAATTTAAACAAAAGCTTGGCAGTTAACTGTTCCCTGGTGCATTCAGCCTCTACCAATCAGAGACCACTTGTCAACCAATCAGCACTCTTCTCATCCAGTATGAATTTATATTCCCTTACAGCCTTGGTTTTCTTATGAATCTGTCCTGATGAGTGGTGGATGAAAAGCTTCGACAGCATGTCTCTTTTTTCAGTAACACTGACGTTCTATAAGGCCAAACGATAATTTGAAAAGCACTTTCTAGAATTGGTATTTTCCATTATTTCTCTTGCAAAGAGGTGTATAGGCAATAAAGATGCAGTGTATCAGTATGTCAATGAGCAGCTAATTATATTTTGTAATTAGATTTGGGGTAACATTGGAAATTTTTCTGAAGAATGGTCTTGATGGGACAGCAGGTTAGATCACGATCCCTTGTCCTTGCATTTAATCCAGCCCAGTCTTTTAGGACAAAGGATTCTTTTCTTTGTCATTGTGTGAAATGAACTGGTGAGGCTCGCTTCGAGTTAGTAAGGGCAGCCCATGACACAAACCTTCCCATAATTCAATGCAACTGACAGCTGCACTTAGAAAGGCCACAAGGAAGGCAGGATGGAGAATGGAAATGACACTGACAGAAAGGAAAAAGAAAGATTTATATTTAAGGAGCACCAATTCACATCTCTCAGAAACGTCGCGAAGCACTTCACAGTGAATGAATTAATTTGAAATAAAGTAAGGGTTGCTATATGGCAAACATTTTATGGAGGCTGAGATCCTGCAATATGAAGAATGATTTATTGTTGTATTGTTGATGGAGACAGTTGTGGGAGGTGTGATAAGATTGTTAATGGCTGCCTGAATAGAACATAGAACATAGAACAGTACAGCACAGAACAGGCCCTTCGGCCCACGATGTTGTGCCGAGCTTTATCTGAAACCAAGATCAAGCTATCCCCTCCCTATCATCCTGGTGTGCTCCATGTGCCTATCCAATAACCGCTTAAATGTTCCTAGTGTCTGACTCCACTATCACTGCAGGCAGTCCATTCCACACCCCAACCACTCTCTGCGTAAAGAACCTACCTCTGATATCCTTTCTATATCTCTCACCACGAACCCTATAGTTATGCCCCCTTGTAATAGCTCCATCCACCCGAGGAAATAGTCTTTGAACGTTCACTCTATCTATCCCCTTCATCATTTTATAAACCTCTATTAAGTCTCCCCTCAGCCTCCTCCGCTCCAGAGAGAACAGCCCTAGCTCCCTCAACCTTTCCTCATAAGACCTCCCCTCCAAACCAGGCAGCATCCTGGTAAATCTCCTCTGCACTCTTTCCAGCACTTCCACATCCTTCTTATAGTGAGGTGACCAAATAACAGGACACAAGGGTGGACCTTTGTCTTGTAATGCCCCAGCTACAGGACCCCTGACTATACTGGAGATCAGCACCTTGGCAATATGCTGGTGGGGGAAGACCATCTCTCACACCATCAAACCCACCAACCTTTGTTCAATGAATTTCAGCCTACCTCATAATTTTAGAGGTTTTACTTGGGTTACGTTTGCTGTACAAAAAGACGAGAGTTCCATTTTAGCAGAAATGTGGAACCTTTCATGGCTTTTCATGTTAAGCTGACGTGCCTTGGGAATTTTGAGAAGAAACAAAATACGGCTCCCCAGAGAGCTCGTGCAGAGATTTAAGATCAATGAAGCTTTCTTCCATGAATCATACTGATGTTAATAACATAAGGGAATGTTTTAAAAGAACAAGGTAAATACTACACAAAGTTACACAGTTCTTTTAAACACATGCAATGACGTCTATCTAACTCTGATTTAAATTCCACCACCCTCTTCATTTAGCAAACACCGCCTACTCTGTCATAATGGTCTCCAAATAGACTTTTATGTTCAGGATGCTGTGCTCTTCACTTATGATACTTATGTCAATACGTGCACTAAAAAATCACCCTTCCAGATCCAGATTAAAAGCTGCTATATACGTACATTAAAGTAAGTGGTTACACATAGAGATAAATGTTTTATGAATGTAAGCCACTGAGTGGAGCTGAATGCAACAGCCTCAAGTCCTAACGTAATTAAACTAGTCATGATAGAAGTGGTTCATTTTCTAATAATATTTCAACTTACGTTTCCCTTTTTCAATAGGCTTTCAGGTACAATAATAATTTTCGTACAGAGTAGTTTAGTATTTTTTCTCCATTTAGTTTCTCTTGCAGTTTTGAGCACATTTATCATGCTGGGCACAGTGTTACATATCACCACTTGCTTCATCACCAGCACTTTCAGATCCTGGCCAGACCAATGTGGGCATTAGTCAGCTGTTTCCAAAGCCAATTTGTCAAGTGCTTTGCTTGAAAACAATCCCATTACACATCAGCTAGTCATCAAAGTCCTTGTAGCAACAAGGAACATAATTCAGTTCAGTGTCTGGGATGTTATGAATTATCCAATGAATATGATCCATAAATCCACACATCGAGTGGAATTTAATAATTGTAATAATAGGTGGGAACTCCAGGACATTTCTTGTCGCTTGTTATCAGCTGCAGCAGCTTTTGGTGTGCTGTGGATATCCAAGAGGCTGAAAGCTTTGTTGATGGCATGTTTTTCGATGTGGCCATCGCATGGCTTAAGCGTATGCAGGGAAGAGGGAATGACTGACAACCAGGAAGTCAAGGTTGTGCAGGGGTCCCCTGAATGCACCCATTCTCCAACCAGTATTCAGTTCTAAATAATGATGCTGAAAGTGATGGTGCATCTGGGCAGAGCAGCCAGAGCCAAGCACATGGCACCATTGTTGGCTCAGCTATGAGCAGTGGGGGGCGGTGGGGGCACGAGGAAGACTGGCAAAGCAGCAGTGATAGAAGATTCGATTACTGAGGGAATAGGTAGGGGTTTCTGCGGGCGCATTCAGGATGGGGTGGTGCCTCTCTGGTGCCAGAGTCAAGGATGTCACTGAGCAGCTGCAGAGCACCAACAACCAGCAGTTGTGGTCCACTTTGGTACCCAATCAGAGGTAGAAAGAGGGATGTGGTCAGAATTTAGGGAGTTAGGCAGGACGTTAACAAGCTGGAGTTGAAAGATCATGACCCCAGTTGCCCTTTAGTGTCCAGAGATGTGTAGGGTAGAGGATTAGCTGGGTCAATGTGTGGGGTCACGGGATATAATGGGGTGTGGTCCTGGGTAAGATGCTCTGTCGGAGGGTTAGTGCAAACTCGATGGGCTGAATGGCTTCTTTCTACACTGTAGGGATTCTATGATTCCAAATACACTCAAGGTATATTCACCCGAAGGAGAAAGGTAGGGCAAACAGCTCCCTAGACAGACAGGACGATGAAGCAGTGAAAGTATACTTACAACACTCATCAGGTGTATAATACAATTGATAACCAAGCCAAACAGAGACGATTCAGAGGGGAATTGAAAAAGCAAGTAAGAGAAGCAAACAGAGAAACTGTCCTCACTGGTGGAAGAATCAAAGATGGAGGGTAGACATTTAAGGTAATTGTCAAAGGAAGCAATGGAGACATGAGGAGAAACATTTTCACACAGCAAGTGGTTAAGATTGGGAACGTACTGCCTGAGAGTGTGCACGAGGCAGAGTCAACTGAGACTTTCAAAAGAGAATTGGATCTGTACCTGAGAAGGAAAGTTTTGCAGGGCTGCAGGGAAATGACAGGATAGTGCCACTCGGTGAATCGTTCCTTCAGAGGACCAGCATCAACATGTCAGGCTGGAGCCTATCCATGATTCAATGTTCCCCAGGGCAGAATTTTCCATTTGTTCTTCTAAGTGCTGGTCCAGACAAGGAATGCTGGCTTTCTCACCATATTGCCCAGCACTTAAAAGAAAAAAATCCTGGAGGTGTGTCTCACACCGTTACACTGGCAGGACGGGGCCTGAAAGAACTGGCAACATTGGCTGTCCCGAGATCGGGGCCCCCTTTTGTAATGGGCATGCCAATCTCCAGTAAAAAGAAATCAGAGAATCTCCCATGAGATACGGCGACTCCTCCCCACAAGCACATGGGGAACAGCCCCGCCTATGGGGGTTTCCCCCTCAATGTACACAGGAAATCCCCCACCCCCAGAACTCCTTAGAGGAAAGCCCCCAGCATTGCCCCCTGGAACAGCACCCTTGGCACTGCCCCCTGGCAGTCTGTCTCCCCCACCGCGGGGCTATAATAACATGTGCGCCCCAGGCGGATTCCCTTCGCCTGATTCACATTGCTCCATACCTGATGTAAATCCCAATGTGGGGAAGCGATACACGGGAAGCCCACTAATGATATCTAAATGTATTTAAATGAGGTTGCCCACCTTCCTGGGCAGGAACCCATTAGACCAATGGTGCAGGGTGGGGACATTCATGCCGCTAGGTCTCGCCAGCTAGAATCTGGTTTCTGGCTTGTCGTGGGATTTTGCCACATTGCCATTTGCACCTGTGGCGAACCTGGGTGCAAATGAATACTATGGGAGTGCTGCTCCCAATGGCCAAACTCACTTCCTGTGAATCTCACTAATTGAATTCAATAGTTTTAAAATCAAAGTACATTAATGCATTTTAGCTCAGTCAATCAGGAAACCACAGGGATGGTAAGGGTGGTGTCTGGGAAATAATCTGTGAGCCATGATTCCGCAAGTATGATTATATCAAGCTGCTGCTTGACGGGTCTGTGAGACAGCTCTTCCAATTTTGGCACAAGCTCCCAGATGTTAGTAAGTGCAGTATCGACAGGGCACACAATGGACATTTCCAATATCTAGGTCCTTGCTGGATGGCCTGACCAGTTTCATTCATTTTTGCCTTTTCTCTAGCGGTTCACATCCAACCAAATGGCTTGCTAGATCATTAAGTGTCCTGTTCTTGCAAAGAATCTGAAGGCTGTGCATCAAAGGAATTATCTGGATACTGCATGACATTGGCAGAGATAAGATAAAGTTTAAAATGTCCAATGACCACTTACGAAAGGAAATGTCCAATTAAGAGAGCATTACATAGATTTGGAATGCATTCATGTACTTAGATTTTAGGCATTGAATTCCTTTTCCTAAAAAAATTTACCGGCAATTGTAAAATAAACAAAAAGCGTTTCTTTTCCTTTTGGGCTTTGTTGCCATTTTGATGAAGCTGTGGAATGATTTCTTTACAATTTGGAAACCTTTATGAGTCGGAGGTCACCTAATATTTTAATTTGTCTTGAGAAAGCCAATCGTATTAAAACTGATTGTGTAACAAAATCTTTGTGGCAGAGATCGTGCTTCAGAAAGATACCTGCTAAGAAACTGTTCATTTCATTGGTCACACATGCTGACTGCCGCTTTAAGAGTATCATCACAAATGAAACAGAAGTTTAAAATAATAATAAGGGTGAAAGTACATTGTAATGAAACAAGTTGACTTACCATCTTGCTGACTTCCAGGCACCATGAAAATATTAACATAGACACCCATAAAGACATTTGAAATTTTGGCTTTTTTAGCTTCAATTGTTCGTCAGATATACCCCTGACTGGTGTAGTGTTGTGTTGTGCTTGGGTCTCAAGCATTATGATAAACTCCCATGCCAGAACTTTCTAGCTAGATTTATGGTACTGTTGTTCCAGTTGGATCAGTATGTGAAGAAGGTTCAATCCAAATGAATGTTTAACAAACCATATCTTATTTCTTTTTCTGTGAAACCCTCTCTTTTTTGTTGGGTCCATTTGGGTAAAGGTGCAAGGTCAATTGGTGAGCCAAGCAGAAAGGAATTTTCTTAATTCATGGAGATGTTAAGGTGCTAATTATTCATGTGAAAGCGATTGGGGCAGATTTCACACTGCGTCTCCAGCTGAAGACAGGGCTGCTTCTATTCGTACAATGGTTGTCAGCAGACTGAAAAGCAGCCAGATTCTGCTCTCCGCCTTTCAGCATGTTTAAGTGATCAAATATGGCTTTGCTAACATTGGTGCCAAAAAAAGGTCAACAAAGGTCACCGAGCTCAGAGAAAGTCCTATTTGCCTATCCACTTCTGTCAGTTAGATACAATTGCCTAATGGATAATACACAAACCCTATGGGGTACTTCCAAAACGCAGAGGACTGGTCTCTTGGTCTGTTTCTGCAGTCCGTGATTAGTTTATTTGATACTTAAAAGGGGGGAAATAGGGTGTAACAATAATACATTAATACATAGATTCCCTGAAATTACAGAATTTTTAAAAAGCTACAATATAAGGCGGGGGAGTGACAATTTCAAATAGAAAATAAAGTGATCCTATCTGGAGTCACTTTAATATTTAATTTGCAATGACAAATACATCCTGTTACAATGGTTCTGTAAAGATTTGATCACGATTATTGACATGAAAAATTAGATTAGGGCCACTTTGTCTGATGTCAGCAGACGGAGGCGGTGGTGCAGTGATCTTTTCACTAGACTAGAGACCCAGGGGAATGCTCTGGGGACCAGGGTTTGAATCCCACCATGGCAGATGGTGACATTTTAACGCAATAAAAATCTGGGATTAATGATGACCATGGAACCATTGTCGATTGGTTCGCTAATGTCCTTTAGGGAAGGAAATCTGCTGTCCTTGTGACTCCAGACCCACAGTAATGTGATTGATTCTTAACTGTCCCACTGTAATGGCCTAGCAAGCCACTCAGTTCAAGGGGCAATTAGGGATGGGTAATTAATCGTGGCCCTGCCAGCGATACCCACATCCCATGAATAAAAAGAGGATTACAGTGGAACTCCGATTTTACACGCCCCGATTTAGCGCGAAATCGGATACGATGCAATGAATCATGGACCCGTTTTTTGGCTCTTTCCAGTTTAGTGATTTAGCACGACCCCGATAACTTTCGCGATAATGTTTTATGGACCCCAACCATCGTGTTACAACGGGGCTGCACTGTACTTTCGAAGTCCGGATTATAAAGTAAAAGGTATTGCTTTTTAATCCACTGTTATTTCTGTTGTTGAACAGGTAACAGTGCAGAATTCATTTTCTCATTTCTCAATACTTATATTATAAATTTTAAAACAATTGAATTAAATTCATGAGGTGCACAGGATGTAAGCTTTTAATTTGGTAAAATGTATCTGGCTAAAATATTAGAATATAGGACTGGAGTTAGGTGTAGGCCAGACCAGGTAAGGCATGTTACCATCAACACTCCCCCATCCTCCAACACCAGTCAAGGATATTAATAATATTAATGAACCCATTAGCTTTTTACAGCAATGTGGAATCTGTCATGTTTTGATACCAGATTTATGGAATTCAGCTTTACAATTTGATATGGTGAAACTTGGGACGGAACTTTCCCTCCCAAAAAACTGAGGGCGGTATTTTGTGACCCCGCTCATCTCAAAACCGTAAAATCCTGCCCAACGTCAAAGGACCTTCCCATTGTCCGCCCCTTGCCCGCTCCGATTCCCGAGGCGGGCAGGGTGGTAAAATTCCGAACTAAAGGCTGGAATCTCCGACTTCGCTTGCAGCCGGAATTCTCCGGCCCTGCTGCAGAGGGCACTGTGGTGAACCATCGTTGGTTCCCACTGGATAGTGCTGAGCCAGGGGCTGGCCAGGACTACAAGGATGTACATATGTTACTGTTGGATTGTGCTATTGTTGCTGTTGGGTTAGGGTGGGGTTGTTACACCTTTGTATTGTAGTGTTGTGGCACATCCCAGTCGGGCTCCGCCTCCTGGGAGAGGTATAAAAGTCCCTGCTCTGGCCGGGACCCCTTCAGTCTGGGATAGTGTATATAAGTTCTGGTAGCTTCATTAACAGTAAATAAAAGCCTTTCATTTACTGAGCTTCAAGCCTCGTGTCTGAATAGCGCATCAGGCACCAAATTCTCCATCCTCGCTGGCAGTGGCAGCAGGGCGTGAACGGCCGGAGAATTCGGGCCTAAGTGTCATAATGGCAAGAATAATGAAGCAATCCATGCCGGTCTCTCAGGCATGTCCCACACCGCAATCCTCCCACACTCAGTCACTTTTTTGGAGAGCGGTGAGTTGTGTGCCATTAATGGAGGCGGGGGGGAGGATGCTAAAAACGCTGGCGAGCCTCACTTCAGAGAGCTTGGGCACCAGTTCACAAGGGCGATCTCATAGTGTGCAGGGAGACACCCTTCCTCCCTCCGCAGACGTGGGTGACTCCCTCATCGGCGGCTTGTTCCCCCATCCACTCCCTGACACGGGTCACCGGCAACAGGGCATTGGGGCCTTCCTAATAGGCCCCCCAACATGACCTCTGATGCTCACAGATGCCGAGGCTGTTTGTCCTCCAGCTCAGCTGGGTGGATGGCTGCTGGGTGACAAAGGCTAAACATTGAGAAGATGGTTCACGATGCCACCCTGGCACCCAGGCACAGAAGCAGAGGAGAGGTACAATAAGGGTCACATCTCCACAAGGGTGGTGATAGCGAAGACCATTGGTTTGCTGAAGATGAGATTCAGATGCCTGGACCGTTCAGGGTGAGCACTGCAGTATCCTCCAGAGTGTGGCTCTCTTACAGTCACTGCACGCTGCACCCTCTACACTCCGGCTCTGGTCAGGGGGACCCACCGAGGATGAAGATCTCCAGGCAGCTCGACAAACTGCACAGGATGACTCCAGGGGCGGTTCAAAGGAGGAATCTGGAGAAGAACACAGTGGGGACATGGGAGCAGATCTCTGGTACCTTCCAGGAGGCAGGGACACCAGGGAGGCCTTGATCCTGCATCTTCCACTCGATTACCTAGGCACTGCTTCCACCTCATGCCAGGGTGCCACCTTCTCACCAGAAGTTTGCAATAACCCCTTCCATTCAACCCAAAGTTCGCTCAGTACCTGTCCAATAGAGTTTACAGCCCCTCACCTCCTGTCGGAGACACTGATGTACTGTGCACCGATAAAATAAGTAAAACATACTCAAACTGCTAACACAAAAGCAAAATTTATATGCTATTGGCACTTGCAGGCGATGAACATATCATTATAAGGTATTAACAGTCACAGCGATAATCAACATAATAAATAATGGCAGAATGAAAGATTACTCTTGAAAAGTCCCTCTTCTGCTGGCAGTGATTTTAACTATGTTTGTGAGTGCTGAGTCTTGATGCCCCCGCTCCTCTGGCAGTGGCATGGAGGGCAGCCTGTTGACTTGGCCCTGGTGACCTTGGCAGTGTTCCACTGGCCAGGGGAGCCTGCCTGCCCACCGCCTGTGAGGGTGTGTCCAACGCCATGGCTGGGCACCGCTCAGTCATCACAGCCTCATCAAGTGTGAGGGATACTGGCAGAGGTGTGGAGAAGCTGCTGGCATCATCTAGAGAGGAGCCCGTAGAGACAGCACGAACCTTGTTCGCCAGTGTGAGGCCGGTCTGGTCCTCCCTGCCTGCCATTGATAGGTGAGCACCAAGCAGAGAGGTTAAGTTTCCCGTCCATCTCTCACACTAGCAGTGATCTGACTGGCCTGTGTGAGGGCTTGCAGGTTCGAGTGCAATCCCAGAGACCACTGACTCTATTCCTGGAGCTGCCTGCCCATCAGCGTCACCACTCCCTCAATGGAGGAGGCTCTGTGCTTGGTGTTGTAGGTCAACTCCGTATTCACGCTCCACATGGACTCCTCCATGACAGTGACCATGGCACACAGACCTTCAGGGATCTCCACCAGACCCTAACCCCACCCCACCCCCCTCCACGCTTCCCACTGGACATCCAGTATTTGCTACCTGATGGACGACTCCAGAGCCTCATCATCTGAGCCTGTGGTTCAGCATGGTCCCGGTCTCCATCTGTGCTTCAAAGGCCGGTGCCCGAGGTACTCTCTGCCTCTGCCAGCTCCTCGTGTGAGTGTGTTGTGCCCTCCCCAATGGGGCACTGACATTGTAGACAATGATTTAATGCCCACTGAGGTGCTTGTATCTGCGCTGGTGCCTTGGGCAGGGAGGGGGTGTGACGCGGGTGCCCCTGACGGGCACTGGTCTCCAGTGTCAAGGGTGGCTCATTGAGTCCTGCAATCTTCTGCTGGATGGCGATTCTAGGGGAGGAAAACAACATGTCAATGATATCAGTCATCGCACTGTTACTGTGCATGCTGGACAGGCTGGGGAGACAGTACAGCTCTGCATCCTGGTGCCATGATCCTTCAATGAACAACGGGGGCTCCAGGTTTAAGGTTTCCATTTCTGATGACACAACCCAACAATGTTTACACTCTCTGACACTCCCACATCTGTGCACTGCACTGTTACCTCCACCAGAGGCTCCTGCCTCTCCGAGACTAGTGGGCCAGTGTCGGCTCTCCAATTCCTGAACGTCCATCTTCAATTTTGTCAGAATCATTAGCTTCAGCGGCCAGTTTTTACCACATCTCCAGACATATCCATGCCAACTCAGTACTCACCAGTGCCCGGTGATATCCCCCTCCCCACCCATCCCCCACACCCATCCCCCCCACCCTTGCCCACCGCCGCTTTCGTTTTAGTTTTATTTATTTGTTAATGTCACAAGTAGGCTTACATTAACACTGCAATGAAGTTATTGTGAAAATCTCCTAGTCCCCACACTCCAACGCCTGTTCGGGCCAATGCATCTAAACAGCATGTCTTTTGGACTGTGGGAGGAAACCGGAGCACCCGGAGGAAACCCACGCAGACACTGGGAGAATGTGCAGACTCCCCACAGACAGTGACCCAAGCCAGGAATCGAACTTGGGTCCCTGGCGCTGTGAGGCAGCAGTGCTAACCACTGTGCCACCGTGCCGCAGTGAGAATAAGAGGCAATCGGTTATCCATAGCCGGAGGGCCACCGCTCTGCAAGACCATCACCAATGTCCTTCACTTTCGCAACAGTGCTGGAAAGTGAAGGGGATGAAGCAGCTACTTCTGGAGAAACCACTCAGGGACTGGTTTTCCTGGGGTGCTGGGCTGAGGGTGGGGAAGCAGTACTGTTTGTGGCTTAATATAGACATGACTTTGGTTATCACCTTTTTCTGGTGTCAGCAGGATGAGGATTCAGGCTGCCTGTGCAAGTCTGCAATGCCATCTATCACTTGCTGTGTGGAAGTTACCCAGCCAGCAGGGGAGATCCATTCTGCATCAAATTGTGGAAGTTAAGCGACACACATTCTGAGCTGCTAGACATGAGTGAGATTGTTCAGACTCAGTAATTTCTCTGCTGTACTTCAGCGAGATGGAATCCACCCTACAATGTAAATGGGAGAGGCCCAGTGCCAGTATGTGACTGAATCAGTCTCAGCTGAAGCAAAATACTGCAGATGCTGGGATCTGAAACAAAAACAGAAAATGCTGGAAAGTCTCAGCAGCTCTGACAACATCTGTGGGGAGAGAATAGAACCAACGTTCCGAGTCAGGAAGAGGGTCTGTTTCTGTGTTAGAACTCTGGCCTCTTAGTTTGGAGTTTACTCAGTGCTGCCTCATATTCTGACATTGAAGAAATTGTACAATAGTCACTTGCTATAAAATCCGGTGTAATCTCCAGAACAATTCATAGAATCATAGAAGAATCATAGAATCCCTACAGTGCAGAAGGAAGCCATTCGGCCCATTGAGTCTGCACCGACCACAACCCCACCCAGGTCCTATTCCTGCAACTCCACAGATTTACCCTACTATTCCCCAGATACTAGGGTCAATTTAGCACAGCCAATCAACCTAACCCGCACATCTTTGGACGGTGGGAGGAAACCGGAGCACCCGGAGGAAACTCAGGCTGACACAGGGAGAATGTGCAAACTCCACACAGACAATGACCCGAGGCCAGAATCGAACCTGGGTCCCTGGCGCTGTGAGGCAGCAGTGCTAACCACTGTGCCGCCCAAATGGGGAATGGCCTCCTTCTGCACTGTAGGAATTCTATGATTCCCGTAACCCTTCATATTTACCCTGCTAATCCCCTGAAACGAAAATATTTGTTTCTCTGGAAGCAAGTGAAAAATCATTCATTCTTGGAGAGTTAATATGGACAGACGGTTAATGGTTACCTTTCCAAAGACCGAACAGGTTTCATTTTCATTAACCAGTATCGCACTGGATTTTTTTCAAGAACAACATGATGCAAGTCCTATGAGTGGAACAAATGCACATTTAATGAGATTACAAGATTCTATATACTGTGGTGATACATTGCATCTCATAATCAGCACCCTTACTTCTATTTTAACAAAAATGCACACAGAATTTAGTCGCTGCCCAATTAAATCCTGTATGAGACAAATTAAGATTTGTCTTGGCAAATATATAGTTGTGTATCACTATACTACAGTGCAAAATGGGATAGAATCATAGAATCCCCACAGTGCAGGAGGCCATTTGGCCCATCGAGCCTGCACCGGTGACAATCCCACCCAGGGCTTGGTCCCCGTAACCCACGTATTTACCCTGCTAATCCCCCGGCACTAAAGTGCAATTTTGCATGGCCAATCAACCTAACCCGCACGTCTTTCGGACTGTGGGAGGAAACCGGAGAACCCGGAGGAAACCTACGCAGACACGGGGAGAACGTGCAGACTCCGCACAGACAGTGACCCAAGGCAGGAATTGAACCCCGCTCCCTGGTGCTGTGAGGCAGCAGTGCTAAACACTGTGCCACCGTGCCGCCCCAAATAGATTTTGAACAGTTCAAGAGATAGGTAACTGGGCATTCATTAGGCGCTGTGGACCATCAGTAGCAGTGGAATTGTATTCAATCACAATCTGTAACCTCGTGGCCTGGCATACACCCCACTCTACCATCACCACCAAGCCAGGGGATCAATCCTGATTCAATGAAGAGTGCAGTAGGATGGATCAGATCTAAGCTGTGCAGTGCTGCCACATCCAGTCGTGGACAATGAAACAACTCACCGGATGAGGGGGCTCTACATATATCCCCACTCTCAATGTTGGGGAGCCCAACACGTCAGTGAAAACATAAAACTGAAGAATATGCAACCTTCTTCAGCCAGAAGTGTCCAGTAAATGATCCATCTCGGCCTCCTCTGGAGGTCCCCGGCATCACTGATGCCAATCTTCAGAGAGTTCGATTCACTCCACATAATATCAAGAAACAGCTGAATGCACTGGATACTGTAAAGGCTACGGACCCTGGCAATATTCTAGTAACAGGACTGAAGACCAGTGCTCCAGACTAGCCACATCCCTAGCCAAGCTGTTTGAGTACAGGTACAGCACTGACATCTAACTGTCAATTGCCCAGGTATGTACACACTCAAAAAGCAGGGCAAATCCAACCCGGCCAATTACCAACTCATCAATCTACTCTCGATCATCAGTAAAGTGATGGAAGGGGCCGTTAACAGTGCTAGGGCAATTGTCCATCGGAAGTTTATACTTCCCGGGTTATTGCTGTGCAATCCTTAACTGGGAATCTCCAGAGAGGGGTTTCCCAATGCATCTTTGGGGTACCCTCCTCCCCCACCAAGTATGTCACTTGTGGAACTCGGAAGTTACGGTCCATTACAGCTGTTTCCTGCTCTCTAGCCTGATGCTCTGGTTGTCTATCTGTGCAGTGTTTGATGTGTAACTATGCAGCAGCCTTAGTGGGTTGCTTAGGAACTAGAGAAGAAACAGATATTCTGATCTTTCAAGTCCATGTCTGTTGCTCTCTCATCCACTTGGTATCATAAAATTACAATTGACAATTAAATATTCGAATAGCTGCGTATTGGATTACTTTAAATGCCCAAATTAAATGTGAAAACATCAACTGTGAAATCATTGGATATGTTGAACAACATTACGGTATATGCTTAAGCTGTTAAAATTCAGGCGTGGAACATAAAGCAAATAACGCAGGGGTTTAAAATATGTGTTATATATATTGTTATGGGGAGGGGAATAAGCAAAAATATATATAGGGATTAAGAGCTAATTTATAGGAACGTGAAGCTACTTTAATCACTGTATCTAGCAAAAGATAGTGCTAGGTACAAGCAACTTACTATTTCCCTCATTCTAATTTATTTAAGTATCTTTAATATTGTGCCACTATTTAATTTTCAACGCTACAATGGCTAACTATGCTTACAATGGAATAGCATTTGTAATGTAAGATTTCACTGTGGATTATGCCATCTGTAACAATGACAGGATTTCATTAATGTGGGTGAACTCTTTAAACTCAGTGCTACTGTGGCTGCCCTTAAGAAATAAGTGGTCATTTGTGGTATCCGATTTTGCTAAAAGATAGTTGACTTGTTTTGTTGAAAGCCCTTGTTCTCTTCAGGCCAGTAATGAAACCATTTTCTATTTCAAAACGCTGGCTTTAATCAGCAAACCTTTGGAATGAACAAGTCTACGATGCCATTTGACAAACTAATTTTAATAAGAATTAATGTAAACATTTAAATGCGGTAAATAAGAAACGCGCGCAATAAAGGAGTGAAGAGGGGATTCAGTAACAAGCATGCCTCTGCCACGCTATGTTAACTCAATATTATTACAATTATCCAGCTCCTCCTTGAGGCTTCTTTCTGCCTGCTTACTCTGCAATTACAAAGCTGCAAAAATGAATCTTTTTATTAAGAGCTCCCATTTCACCGAGGAGGCTTTAGGCCACTCCACACCCAAACACCCTCACTGAATCACAGAATCATTACAGTGCAGAAGGAGGCCATTCGGCCCATTGGCTCTCTGCAAGAACATCCTACCTGGTCCCACTCGCCTGCCTTATTCCCGTGACCTTGTACATTCTGGGCGGGATTTTACGGCCTCGCTCGGGCGAGATCATAAAATCCCGCCCAAGGCCAATGGAGATTTCCGTTCTGGGAACCGCGCCCGCCGCCCCGGAATCGGGCTTGTGGGTTTAAACCTAAAAAGGAGGTGGTGGGTTTTCCATCTCTCTCTTTTCAGATAGCAATCCAATTCCCTTTCGAATACCTCAATTGAACCTGCTTCCGCCGCCCTCTCAGGGAGTTTATTCCAGCCTTCAAACACCCTCTGGGTGTAAAAGATTTTCCTCACATCACTTTTACTCCTTTTTTGCCAATTACGTTGAATCTGCGTCCTTCAGTTCCTGATGCAGTCTTGAGTGGGAACTATTTACCTTTCAGGAGCTTGAATACCTCTGTCAAGTTTTGAATTATTCTATCAAGTTGAGGAGGTGATAGTATAATCACCGGACTAGAAGAGGTCCAGGCTAATGCCCGAGGGACACAGGTTCAAATCCCATTGTTAATAATAATTCAAGGATATAAAGCTAGTCTCAGTAATGGTGATCACAAGGCTATCATTAATTGTTGTAGAAGAACCCCACTCATGTCCCTTTAGGGAAGGAGATCAGCCAACCTTACCCCATCTGGCCTACATGTGACTCCAGACCCACAGCTATTTCCCAAGAGACACTCAGTTCAAAGTAGAATTAGGGATGAGTAATAAATGCTGACCTTGCCAGTGTTGCCCGCATCCCATGAAAGATTTTTTTAAAAGCCTGTTATCTGTTCTTTTCTTCAAGGGAAACAGTCCTAACCTCTCCAATCTATCCTCATAGCTACAGTTCGTTATCCTGGAATCATTCTCGTGAATCTCCTCTGCAATGCTTCCCTCAAGCATGGCACCCAGAACTGAAGGCAATACTCCAGATGAGGCCTAACTAGTGTCTTATACAAGTTCAACATGACCCCCTTACTCTTGTAAATAATGCCAACATTGATGAATATGATACATTTATGATACATAGAACATAGAACAGTACAGCACAGAACAGGCCCTTCGGCCCACGATGTTGTGCCGAGCTTTATCTGAAACCAAGATCAAGCTATCCCACTCCCTATCATCCTGGTGTGCTCCATGTGCCTATCCAATAACCGCTTAAATGTTCCTAAAGTGTCTGACTCCACTATCACTGCAGGCAGTCCATTCCACACCCCAACCACTCTCTGCGTAAAGAACCTACCTCTGATATCCTTCCTGTATCTCCCACCACGAACCCTATAGTTATGCCCCCTTGTAATAGCTCCATCCACGCGAGGAAATAGTCTTTGAACGTTCACTCTATCTATCCCCTTCATCATTTTATAAACCTCTATTAAGTCTCCCCTCAGCCTCCTCCATTCCAGAGAGAACAGCCCTAGCTCCCTCAACCTTTCCTCATAAGACCTACCCTCCAAACCAGGCAGCATCCTGGTAAATCTCCTCTGCACTCTTTCCAGCGCTTCCACATCCTTCTTATAGTGAGGTGACCAGAACTGCACACAATATTCCAAATGTGGTCTCACCAAGGTCCTGTACAGTTGCAGCATAACCCCATGGCTCTTAAACTCCAACCCCCTGTTAATAAAAGCTAACACACTATAGGCCTTCTTCACAGCTCTATCCACTTGATACAATATGCTTTATTAACTGCTAGGTGGATTGGCCATTGTAAATTGCCCCTTGGTGTCCAATGATGTGTAGGTTAGGGGGATTAGCGGGGTAAATACGTGGGGCTACAGGGATAGGGCCTGGGTGGGATGCTCTGTTAGAGAGTCGGTGCAGACTCGATTGGCCGAATGGTTTCCTTCTGCACTGTAGGGTTTCTATGATTCTGTGAAAACATCATTCTGAAAGAAAAATCAATATATCCTACTCCCAATGCTAATGGGCCCTTTAAAGAATTCCAGGCCCCAGATCCGCATCCACATCTTTGCCAATAACTCATCTTTTCTTCCTTGGCCTTATACTTTCTGCGTGCCAAGCTTTGTTGAAAGCTGTCCATTAGTTTTTGTGTTATGATGTTGACAGACTAACAAACAGGCAAGAAAACATTACCTCCACCTACCTTCAGTGACAGAGGTAATGATTATGTATTTGCAAAGTAGAAAGTTAAAAATAATTGTGTGCATCATTATCTGCCTCTTCAGTGCCTTCTCTTTAAGGAACTTCACTTAAACATTTCAATATAAGATATGTGCACTACCCGTTAACTGGTTAAGATGATGAAGCGCACCTTTGACCAGACAGGGAAAGTGACCATGTGCATCTAACCATAATGACAGTGTGCTAATATTGGTGGTCTCGGTTTGTGGGTATAAACCTAAAAAGGAATTTATCTTTTGGGTGATTATATTTGTTCAAAATATTGCAAGAGACGTCGGGCAAGATTTTCTGGTCGTGCCCACCTCAAGACCGGAAAATTCCGCCCGTGGTCAATGGATCTTTAAATGGTCCATCAAATTTTCTGCCCAGCCCGTGACGATTCCCACGGCAGACGCGACTGGAAAATTTATCCCATGATGTTCCTCTTGTGGGTGAGTCCAGAACTCAGGGCACTGTTTTAAAATTCGGTGTTGCCCTTATAGGATAAAGGTGAGGAGAATGATTTTCTCTCAGAGAGAGGTACAACTTTGGAACTCTCCCTCAGAAGGTGGTGGGAACAGGGTCACTGACTACTTTTAACTCAGAGGTAGATAGATTCTTGTTAAGCAAGGGAATCAAAGGGGTAGATGTGAATGAGGAACTCAAAACACAAACAGATCCGGCCATGATCTTACTGAGTGGTGGAGCAGGTTAGAAGGGCCAAATGGCCTACTTCTACTCTTATTTCATATGTTCATATGTTTGTATGATTATGGAATTCCAGGGCAGAGACAAAAGCTATACTCATAATCTAGTCATCAATGGGCTTTGTGCCTAGTACTGACATCATTGACACAACGAAGAAAGAGTTAGATGCCAATCTTGACAGATCGTAATGGAATATAATTGATGTCAAGTGGAGCGATCATATTACCAACAAAAGAGTCAAGCGACAACCTTGCAGAATGTTATCAGTAATTGGACATTAATTTGGACGTATCAACAGGAGTGAGGATAACTGGCTGCCAGAATAAATATTGGTTTGGTGTCCAGTTAGTAGCAAATGATGTGTCAAGCAGCAAAAGGCAGATGTGGAAGGAGCTGTTGAAATGTCACAATCAAAAGGAAATTAACTGTTACATTGTCTGAGTCATGCCAAAGACAATATATTTAGTGAAAACATCATTGGTCCATTTTTTGTGGTTTTGAAAGTAATTCAAGATTCTGGCGTACAGAGAATATTTTATATGCCGGATCCAATGTCCCATTTTTAACACAGAACTCTGACTACTTGAAGATATTTTAAAATATGTGCTGGCTTCTAGTGTTCTGAGTTCACTGTGTTTACACTGTAGGTGGAATTCAAAATGCAGGGGCTGTTGAGAATATACATTAAGAAGTCTCACAACACCAGGTTAAAGTCCAACAGGTTTATTTGGTAGCAAATACCATAAGCTTTCGGAGCACAGCTCCTTCGTCAGATGGGGTGGATATCTGTTCTCCATGTGAGAGTATCTGGACGAAGGAGCTGTGCTCCGAAAGCTTATGGTATTTGCTACCAAATAAACCTGTTGGACTTTAACCTGGTGTTGTGAGACTTCTTACTGTGCTTACCCCAGTCCAACGCCGGCATCTCCACATCGAGAATATACATGTCATGATCCCTCCACCATCAGACTCATTGGCCCTGATTTTACCGGCACGCCCGCCCCAATTCCGGGGCTGACGAGGCTCGCGGATCGACATTCTCCGTTGGCATTGGGCGCAATCTTACGAGCCTCGGGTGGGCGTGCTGGTAAAATTCCAGCCATTAGCTTAGCTCATCCGGGTGTAATTTACACCTGATCTGAACGGTTAGTGAGTTTTAAGCTGACTCTAGTCAAAAAGTGAACAGGTTTTTAAACATTTATTAAATTTTTCGTGGGATGTGGGCGCCACTGGGTAGGCCAGGATTTATTGCCCATGCCCATCCTTGTTGCCCTTTAGATGATAGTGGGAGTTGCCTTCTTGAATTGCTGCAATGGTGTAGATACACCTTGAATGCTGTTCCAATCTTGTGAGTTCCAAGATTTTAACCCAGTGATGATGAAGCAATGGCGATATTGTTCTAAGTCGGCACAGTGGATGGCTTGGATGTGGTGATGTTCCCATGTGAGAGTATCTAGGCTAATAACTCCAATTCAGGTAGGATCATAACATGCACATTTCTTTCTCAGCTGCATTCAGAATTCCATTTATTGGTGCAATACTGGGAACATTGAGCAAGCCGTGCATCAGATAAGAGATAAATAAGCTTCATTTCAGATACCGACCCTTCATCAGAGTTGTTTGGATTCAATTTGCAAGGCCAATTCATTATCATAATTAGAAATTGTGATCATTCACATTATTGTGACGTGCCACGGATAGGAGAGTAACATTGCACGCAACTAGATGGGGACAATGAAGTGACAGGATTTCTGAAATCATTTCAAACGGTTCAAAAGGCGTAGCAGTCTTTGCTAAGACTGGAATGGGAGGAGCCTAAGAAGTGACAGGTCAAAAATAAAGAAAGGAAATTTTGGATGTCTTCATGAGCAGCTCCATGAGGATGTTAATTGTATTATTAAGGTTAAGGATATACAAGGCAACATGGTGGCACAGTGGTTAGCCCTGCTGCCTCACAGCGCCAAGGACCCAGGTTCGATTCCCGACTTGAGTCACTGTCTGTGTGGAGTCTGCATGTTCTCCCAGTGTCTGCGTGGATTTCCTCCGGGTGCTCCGGTTTCCAACCACAGTCCAAAAGATGTGCTGGTTAGGTGCATTGGCCATGCTAAATTCTCTCTCAGTGTACCCGAACAGGCGCCGGAGTGTGGCAACTCGGGGATTTTCACAGTAACTTCATTGCAGTGTCAAGGCAAGCCCACTTGTGACAATAATAAATAAACTTAAAGGTAGAGGGCATTGGTTGATTATGTAACTTGAGTGCATATAAAAAGAGACATCTGGAGCAATGGATGTTGATTAGGGAGGATGCAGCATCTGTAATGTTGCTTTCTGTAAATAAATCTAGTATTAGGTTGGCATCTGATTTCTTATTTTGCCATCTGGCTACAGAATGAACTAACCTAAGTGAAAAGCTCGACATATAAACCCCTTACAGTGTTTTGTTGGAGGCTAATGTGCTTGCAGGAAAGAAAGACAGAAAGATGGCAAAACAGAAAGAAGTATAATCACTGTTATAATGTGGGTGCTGGATCAAATGGTTACAAGGAGAGGTACCCACTGTGACACTGCTTGGCACCATTTGTGGAGGTCAACATTGTAGTATGCCTGCATGATGCCAATTTTAGACTGCTGCTAACCAGTATTGCACCTTGATTTGCTCCACATCACTCTCCTGGTCATCCCTCCATTTCCCCAACATGTCAGATAGGAACACATTTCTATTGGGAAATCCACTGATGTCAGGAATGGATATCCAGCAAAAACAGAGGGACAAAAATATTCATGAAAGCCAGAATTAAGCAAGAAATAATTGAAAACTGTACTATTATTGAGTATGTTAACTAGTCTTCTATATATCTGGAATGACTAGACAATCCTAGTTCACGAGGATACAGTTATGAATACAAGTTCTGCGCACACACATGTAATGAATGACATGCCACTATCCACATTTTAAAATCTAAAGCCGCTGCCATCTATTTCAGACCTCCAGATGTTTTGTCCACCACAAGCAGGGGATGTGACATAGCTGGGCTGGTTTCCAGTATTATAAATCTCCATCCACTTTTCTGATCTGGTCTATTCGAAGAAATCAAAGCTCTTGTCTGTCTTACGTTTGGCCACTCATGCCTAATTCTCCAACTCCCCAGACTTTCACTGGAAATCAATTTCACATTCCCAGTGCTTCAGGAAATGATATTCCAACCTGAAATTCAACTGGATTATTTTTAGGTGGAACCAGCCTTCATCATTTGGATATGCTGGTGGGTTGAACCAGAACGATTGTATAGATGGAGGAAACTAACTTGGGAGGTAGAAAAATGCAGTGGAAAATGATGTATTGAGCATTGAACAGACTATATAGCTTATAAAAAGATTGACCTCAATATTTTGCTCTGAGTGTAGGTTATGACTAATCTGTAAATGTGTTTCCAAAGGCTAACTTGATACCTTGTGACGAATTTTGGTACATTTCATTATGGCCCAGATTTTATGGTTGTAACGATGGCAAAATTCCCAATGTTCGTCATCATTACTCTGAAGCTAACAGCAGCTTCCTGCTTCCTGCTTTTGGGGCAGCACAGTGGCACAGTGGTTAGCACTGCTGCCTCACAGCACCAGGAATCGGGTTCAATTCCTGGCTTGGGTCACTGTCTGTGCAGAGTCTGCACGTTCTCCCCGTGTCTGCGTGGGTTTCCTCCGGATACTCCGGTTTCCTCCCATAGCCCAAAAATGTCGCAGGTTAGGTTGATTGGCCATGATAAATTTCCCTTAGTGTCAGCGGGACTAACAGGGTAAATATGTGGGGTTACAGGGATAGGGCCTGGGTGGGATTGTGGTCGGTGCAGACTTGATGGGCTGAATGGCCTCCTTCTGCACTGTAGGGATTCTGTGAGGATTCTAAATGCAACATGCAGAGTACAGAAGGCCAGAGACTGACTCCTGTTCCACAGGGTGTGCTGTTAAATTCCACAAGTGGAAACCATTTAAAAATCATTGATTTGATGTGAACTTCCACTGTTAATCCCACTGTAAATAGGAATGAGGTTAACTCAACTGCAAAGCAACATCTGTGGTGCAGAAAACCTGGCTTCATATTTGTGGAATGCCAACTTTCTCCATTTTATGCTAAAGATTCCATAACTTTTTAAAAATATATATATATTAAGTATGCTTATAATTTTTCAGTTTCTATCTTAATCCTTTAATTAGGTTCCATTTTTAAAAATGTTGCTTTTTGTAATCTTATAAAAAGTGAACACTAAAACCTGCGTGTTATTCGTGGCCTGTTGCTTTGAGAATTCTTCAATGTAGAATCATAGAATCCCTACAGTACAGAAGGAGGCCATTCGGCCCACCGACTCTGCACCGACCACAATCCCACCCAGGCCCTATTCCTGTAACCTCACATATTAACCTGACACTAAGGGCAACTTATCATGGCCAATCAATCTAACCCACACATCTTTGGACAGTGGAAGGAAACTGGAGCACCCGGAGGAAACCCACGCAGACACAGGGAAAATGTGCAAACTCCATACAGACAGTGTTCCAAGTTGGGAATCGAACCTGGGTCCCTGGCGCTGTGAGGCAGCAGTGCTCACCACTGTGACGCCGTGCCGCTAATGTCATTGGCTGCATAGCCCACTTGATGGGATATCACTGCTGTTGAATATCAGTGATCCGCTATGTCTAGTGCCAGAATGAAACTGGCATTGGGAAAAGTGAAATCCACAGCACGGAGATCTTTCTGGGCAGCTTTCTTGGAGATCAGTGTTCAGCACCATCACTCCGCTGCAAGATCTAGGATAATTATCTAACATTAGGAGTGGTTCAGTATTCATCTGCATGCTCCAGCTGCGTGCCTGCTTCAATCATTCAAGATTGCTTATTGGATTAATTTTACATATTACATGCATTGTATTCTCCTGCATTGCTATTTAAAGTTTAAAGTTTATTTATTAGTGTCACACATAGGCTTACATTAACACTGTAGTGAAGTTACTGTGAAAATCCCCTAGTCGTCACACTCCAGCGCCTGTTCGGGTACACTGAGGGAAAATTTAGCATGACCAATGCACCTAACCAGCATGTTTTTCAGACTGTGGGAGGAAACCAGAGCACTCCAGAGGAAACCCACGCAGACACGGGGAGAACGTGCAAACTCCGCACAGACAGTCACCCAAGTCGCAAATTGAACCTGGGTCCCTGTCGCTGTGAGGCAGCAATGCTAACCACTGTGCCACTACATTAAAATAGATCAATTTGCACTAAATTGAAAGTTAATGGAAGGCGATGCAGAATCCTTGGTCGCAGAATGGTAATATCACTGGGTTAGCAATACAGAGGTTCAAGCTAATTCTCTGGGGACATGAGTTCAAATCCTACCCATGGCAGCAAGTAGAAATTAAATTCAAGTAATCAATCTGGAAAGCTAGACTCAGTAATAGTGACCATAAAGCTATCATCAATTTTAGGCAAGGAAATCTGCTGTCTTTCCCCAGTCTCCATGTTGTCTCTGAAATGGCCTAACAAGTAATTCAATTCAAGAGCAAGTTCGAATGGCCAACAAATACTGACCTTGCCAGTGACACACACACCCCATGGAAGAATAAAGACAGCACTTTTCAGTTTACTTCTCATGCCGAGGACAATATGTGATCAATTGGATTTCCATCTTATTCCACTGTGTATCGACAGTGTGTTGTACTGTCAAAGGTGCTACTTTTGATAATATAGAACATAGAACAGTACAGTGCAGGAACAGGCCCTTCAGCCCACTATGTTGTGTCGAACATGACGCCAAAATAAACTAATCTCTTTTGCCTGCCCTTGGTCCATATCTCTCTATTTCTTACATATTCATGTGCTTATCTAAAAGCCACTTAATCACCCCTATGTATCTGCCTCCAGCACCACCCCTGGCAGTGCGTTCCAGACACCTACCATTCTCTGTGTAAAACATTTGCCCCTCATATCTCCTTTGAAGATTCCCACTCTCACTTTAAGTGCATGCCCCCTAGTAGAATCATAGAATCTCTACAGTGCAGAAGGAGGCTATTTAGCCCATCGGGTCTGCACCGACCATAATCCAACCCAGGCCCTAATCCTGTAACCCCACATATTTACCCTGCTAATCCCCTGACGCTAGGGTCAATTTAGCATGGCCAATCAACCTAACCCGCACGTCTTTGGACTGTGGGATGAAACCGAAGCACCCAGAGGAAACCCACGGGGAGAACGTGCAAACTCCACACAGACAGTGACCCAAGCCAGAATTGAACACCCGTCCCTGACACTGTGAGGCAGCAATGTTAACTACTATGCCACTGTGCTGCCCTAGTATTAGACATTTCAACTCTGGGAAAAAGATTCTGGCTGTCAACCCTATCTATGCTTTTCATAATTTTATAGACTTCTATCAGGTCACCCCTCAGCCTCTGCCTCTCCAGGGAAAACAACCCTAGTTTGTCCAGCCCCTCCTTATAACTCATACTTCTAATCCAGGCAGCATCCTGGTAAACCTCTTCTGCACCCTGTCCAAAGCCTCCACATCCTTCCTGCAATGTGGCGACTAGAATTGATTGAACCAAGCTCCTTCCCGTGTGGGTAAAAAAGATCCCATGACAACACTTGGGGGAAAAAAGTACAAGGGAGTTCTCCCAGTGATCTTACCAACACCCTCCACCAGCAAAACAGATTATTTGAACATTTATCTCATTGCTGTTTGTGGACCCTTTCCGTGTGTGAATTGGTGACTGAATCTCTTTATGTTGTAACAGTGACAACAATTCTTAAGTTCTTTGTTGATTGCGAAGGACTTCGGGGTATCCACAGCTTGTGAAAGACCCGTTTACAAACGTGAGGTCCCTTTTTCTCTTCTCCTTTTGTCGTCTTAGTGAATTTTTTCTTCAAAGCCGATCATATTCTGCTGCACACGGAGCTTCCCTCACATCTAATCATAATGGTAATTTGACGACAATCCCAGCAAAATCCCCGAGAAATTGCACCAAGCACTTAAGCATCTTGATTTGCTTCGAGGAGGTCGTGACCAATGAAAATTGCGCTCACATTGCACACACACAATGCAGCCAGCTGGAAAATTCAATGCAGAAAGAATTAGATGCAGAACATGACAGGGGCAGGCACCATCAATTTCTAAGTGGCCTGAATCCTTTCTGAAGCCACACAGACTGGCACAGCTGAAAGCAGAATCAGCCGTACAGTGGGAGAGCAGAAAATTGAGATTGAAAAGCGAGAGCAGCCATAGCTAATAAAATGGGACAGGCTTAACTGGCCAAGTTACTTACTCCTGTTCCTATGGGATATATTTTTGTTTTTTGTGCCCTTGCCACCACACTATGCCAGGAGCATTGATATTACCTCAATATTTCTGTATTCCTAGTATATTCAAATGGTGCACATAAAGGTGAGAGAGAACAATTGCGTATATATATAAATACAGATACATAAGCACACAAAATCCTTTCATACCCACTCCTTTTTATGTTATTATGACCATTCTACCAAGCGTCAGGCTTTAATGTAGCTGTCATGAATATTCCAGTAGGTTTTAGTTTGAATCAAGGGAATAGCAAGCTGATTAAAGCATGAAGTGTTACCGGGTATGACAATTAACTCAAGGTCTCCTGTTACAACGTTTAACATACTGAAACACTGATTGTAGCCATTAGTATACAGGATGCATAGCCAGTAAATCCTGACAATGTGGCAGTGTGCAGGCATGGTAGCTTCAGATTCACACATTCCAGGCCCGATTATCCTGTTCTGAGGCCCAATCCGGTGGGAAAAGGGGAGTGTCTCCCTCTGGCGCTGGCAGCATCTTTCAGGTGGGACTCACCTACGTGAAAGATGCCAATAAACTCATCTGGAGGAATCCGCCAGCCAGCCCGGCTGTTCCGAGACTGCGCTGCCCTTTTCAGATGGTGGCCCAATCTCCATGCCCTGAGACAGGCCCCCCCTCCCCACCAAAAATGAAATGGTGTCCCCCCACCCCACCCCCCCCCCCCCCACCCCCCACTGACAAGGGAAGCACGACCAACTCCTCACCAAAGAGGTGATTCCTCTCTTCCCACCCAATTAATGGGTAACAATGCCCACCCCAAAACCACACAGGCATGAGGGTGAACCAACCCGACTCCCTTCACTTAGCCCCCCCCCCAGCTCAGCCACCTCCCCCCCCTCAGCCCCCCACTCATCCCCACTCCCCCTCAAACTCAGCACAACTTCCCCCTCAGACCCCCCACTTAACCCCCTTCAGCTACGCACCTTGGCAGTGCCGGCAGTGCACTCTCCCTGGCACCTTGGCACTGTCCTGGCCTGGCACATTGAGCCCCCAGGGGGCTCGAGGAAGTAGGAGGCCCAGAGGCCATTTACTCCTCTGCTGCTGCTGGGCTGCAGAGGAAGGGTGCCTCAGGGGTCCTGGGGGTTGGGTGGGCTCAGGCTGGGGACAAGGTTTTGGGCTCGCAACTCTCCCATGTGGCTAAACTGCCCCTTCTAGCCCTGGCAGACCTGAAGGTCACCCCTGGCACGGTGATTTTAGGCAGCGCTGTAATCAACATCTGCATTCCCGCCTGCCAGCTGTGCAACTTTCAAGGTGGCCAGGTCACTTTAATCTGAGGGGCATCTTCGAGGGGAGGGGGCTGAGGGGTGTGTCTGAGGGGGGAGGGGACTGAGGGAGGGTCAGTTCAGGTCACCCTAATGCCTGTGTGGTATGTGTGTAGGGGTGCTGACCCATTATTTGAGTAGGGAGTGCGGAGGATGCCCCTCTTTTCTAGGGGTTGGCAGTGCTTCCCTGGACCCTTGAGGTCCAGCACGTCATGTCCTCGCTTGCGGTTAGCAACGTGTGCTATTCCTGCTGGCCGGCTGGGTGAATGGCAGGAGGCTGGTGAATTGACTGTCAAACCCACCATTGACATTAAATTACCGGGTTTGCCTAGCTATTGGGAACTTGACTGAGGCTGGCAGGGCAGTGCGAGTGAATCCTGGGAACCATCATGCCCCTCAGGAACCACCATCTTTGAGCAATGCCCCATTTATCAGAGCATTGGGATTCCTGAGGGCTGTCTGAAGAGCTCAGAAAATCGGGTTCTCTGTGATTGATGTACACTCTTCCTGGCTATCACATTGCACTTTCTTTCAATTAAACTGTTCGGTGACTTTCAACAAACTTTAATTGAATTTCTTGTCATAATTGATTGAAAGAATTACCTTGGTTCGAATGAGAATATACCCCTGTGATGAATGAATCGTCTTTTGCCCCCTTCAATCTGAGCAGCAACAGCAGGAAGGAAGTGGCACAGTGGTTAGCACTGCTGCCTCACAGCGCCAGGGACCCAGGTTCGATTCCCGACTTGAGTCACTGTCTGTGTGGAGTTTGCACATTCTCCCCGTGTCTGCGTGGGTTTCCTCCGGGTGCTCCGGTTTCCACCCACAATCCAAAGATGTGCGGGTTAGGTGGATTGGCCATGCTAAATTCTCCCTTAGTGTCAGGCGGACTAGCTAGGGTAAATACATGGGGTTATGGGGATAGGGCCTGGGTGGGATTGTGGTCGGTGCGGACTCGATGGGCCGAATAGCCTCCTTCTGCACTGTAGGATTCTATGATTCTATGAAGTGAGTGAAAACCCCTGCTGTTACGTTGAGCGGGTCACTAGTTCAAATGCAGCTGCTGCTGTGTGCACGGCAGCAATAAAAATGGATCACATTCTTCATGATATCTCTCTGTGTGGAAAACCAACAATTTTTCTGCAAGGTATTTGATAATGATCTGGGCAGCGTGCCAACCATCTACTATCAGACAATATTTGTCTTAATGGGACTCCAGTGAGTCTCACAATATGGATCTCCACATTGATGATTTTATTGCAGGTGGTTGTCTAGCCGAAGGTTTGACTTTACAGGGAGCCGTTTACAGAAATGTTTGCTTGGACAAACATTTGCATGGGACAAAACTAAAGGCTCTGTGTCTGAATGGACATAGCATTCAAAATAATGAGTGCAATTAGAAATCAATAAGTACGATCTGATAGCCATTACAGAGACATGTCTTCAGAATGAGAGATATTAGGACCCTGAAGGAAATGACATTTGGGAAGGCTTGGAACCAAGGAAAAGGTGCAGGCGTGGCTCTGTTAATTAATGATGATATTCGCATATTAGAGAGGGATGATCTAAGGTCAGGAAAGCAGGATGTAGGAATAGTTTGGGTTGAGATAAGAAAGGATAAAGACAAGAAATCACTTGTGGGAGTGGTGCACAGACTCCCTAATTGTAACTACGTAGTAAGACAGAGTTTAAAGGAAGAAATAATGGGAGCGTGTCAGAAAGATATGGCAATAGTCATAGGGGATTTTAATCCACATATAGACTGGAAATCTACATATAGACTCAAATGGATAGATAAGGAATCCATAAATTGTTTCTGGGATAGTTAATTGGAAGAACATGTTCTGGAGCTGACCAGAAAACAGGCTATACCACATCAGGTTTTGCACAACCAGTTATGATGAATTGATAACCTCATAGTGAAGGTACCTCGAGGTAGCAGCAATCATAATATCATTGATTTGTACATTCAGTTTGAGGGAGAGAAGAGTGGGTCTAAGACCAGTATTCTAAACTGAAATAAGGGAAATCATGAAGGCATGAAAGCAGAGCTAACTAAAGTGAACTGACAAATGAGGTTGAAGGATAGGTTAACAGAGGTGCTGAGGCAGACATTTAAGGGGATATAACAGAATTCATAGAATAGATACATTCCAATGAGAAAGAAAAGATCCAAGGAAAGGACCCACCAAAAAACTCAAAAAATTAAACATGACATCACACTTTTAAAAAAACATTAACTGTGCAAAGACAGGTAGCAGGACAGAATATAAAGAACAGCAAAGAATGACCAAAAGATTGATAAGCAAGGAAAAATTAAAATACAAGAGAAAACTAACTAGGAATATAGAGATGGGTAGTAAGAGGCTGTATGTATTTAAAGAGGAAAAGAGTTAACTAAGTGGGTGTTGGTCCAATAGAAAGGGAGTCTGGGGAATTAATAATGGAAAATAAGGAGATGGCAGATGAATCAAACAAATATTTTGCATTAATCTTCTCAATAGAGGACACAAGTAATATCCTAGAAATAGCTGTAAGTCAGGAAATGGCAGGGGGGGGGAAGAACACAAGAAAATTACAATCACCAGGAAAGTGGTACGTAAATTGATGGAGCTGAGGACTGACAAATGCCCAGGTCCGCATAGACTTCATCCAAGTGTCTCAACAGAAGTTGCTAGCGAGATAATTGATGCATTGGTTTTAATTTTCCAAAATTCCCTAGATTCTGGGAAGGTCCCATTAGATTGGAAAAGAGCCAATGTAATTGCCAGTTAGGTTAACATGTATCTTATGGAAATTTAGAAGCAATTGTTTAAGATGTTACAGAAGGGTATGTAGAAAAAAATTAATTCATTTTATGAGTTGTGGATGTCTCTGACTAGACCAGCGTTTATTGGCCATCCCAAGTTGCCTTTCAGAAGATGGTGGTGAGCTGCCTTCTTGAATTGCTGCAGTCCCTGAGGTGTAGGTACACCCACAGTGCTGTTAGGGAGGGAGTTCTCAGATTTTGACCCAGCAACAGTGAAGGAACGGTGATATATTTCCAAATCAGAATGGTGAGGGACTTGGAGTGGCGTTCCCAGGCATCTGCTGCTCTTGTCCTAGATGGTAGCAGGCATGGGTTTGGAAGGTGCTGCCGAAGGAACCTTAGTGAGTTCCTGCAGTGCATCTTGTAAATGGTGCACAAAGCTGCCACTGTCTATCATTGGTGGAGGGATTGAATGTTTGTAGAAGGAGTATCAATCAAGTGGGCTGCTTTGTCCTGGATGGTGTCGAGCTTCTTGAGTGTTGTTGGAGCTGCACCCATCCAGGCAATTTGACAGCATCCCATTACACTCCTGACTTGTGCCTTGTAGATGGTGAACAGGCTTTGGGGAGACAGGAGGTGAGTTACTCACCACAGGATTCCCACAGGAGGAGCCCACAGAGATGACAGGCTGCTTGTCCACCAGTGTGAGGTCTGTCTGTACCTCTCTGCTCACCATTGATGGATGGGCACCTGGCTGAGAGAGTGGGAGCTGCATTCTTCTCTCACACTGGCAGTGAGCTCCTGAGGTCATTGTTTGTATGGGGCTTGCAGGTCTGACCATAAACCCATTAACCACTGAGTCTGTACCAGGAGCTGCATTTCCATGAGAGTCACCACCCTCTCAATGGATGAGGCTGCAAACGGAGCTCAGGGTCAATGTAGCGCTCACGCTCCGCATGGACTCCTCCATGACAGAGACCATGGTGCGCAGACCCTCAGAGATCTCCGCCAGATCCCCCCCATGCATCCCACTGGACACCCACAATCTGCTGCCTGATGGACATCTCCAGAAACTCATCATCTACCTGGGACCCAGCATGGTCCTGGTCTTCATCAGTCCTCTGACTGTGTGATGTGCCCTCACCACTGTGCACTACCATCTGATCTGGTGCTCTGTTGCCCACTGACGTGCCAGCATCTGTGATGGTACTTGGTGTGAAGAGAGGGTGTGCCTGTTTGGGTGTACCTGCCATCTATGCCTGTTTGGGTGTCAAATGGAGAGCTGTTGGCTTCCTGGCTGGCTCTGGAGGATAGCTCATCTGAGGTTTGTAAACAATCCATTAATTTTCATCCAATATCACACAGAATCAATGTCCATGATATGCAGCTCGGTACCAGTGTTATCAACGGCTTAGCGATTGGCGCATCACTGAAATCCTTATGAAGGATGGGACTCTGATTGGTAGAGGCATTGCTATGGAGAATGCCACAGGGAGCAGTTAACAGCCAAGCTATTATTCAAATTCAAACCAGGCAGGTTGACTCTGCTTGATCATGGGGAATGAACCAGGGGATAGCTGTCTGTTAGTTGAAAAAGGTGCAATGTGTGGCCATGCTCCTTCTGTCTGCAAAGAATTAAGAAAACAAAGGTCACTTGCCAACCAATCAGTGCTCTCTTCTCATGTAGTATAAATTACTGTTGGCAATCTTAAAATGAGTTCTGATGAGTGCAAAATGAAAAGCTTAGACTGCATGTCTCTTATTTTCAGCAATGCTTAAACATTCAATTTATATTATTAAAGGCCATACATTATCAACACACTGATTTAGACCATTGGATAAACAGCAGAAAAGTGACTTGGGGATTTAGAAACACCTTAAAATTGTCATCTTTATAAGAAGGCTTCAATTTTAAAATACTCCAAAAACATCATTATTACATGTGTGGTGGAGTGACATTTCTGAGACTTTAAGCCTGCACTATTGCTATGGTAACTTTAAATTGTTAGCATAATCACACTGCCTTCCCACTCTCTCTACAGGGCAGCATGTGATAGCTTAAGTTAGGCATTAACCAAAATGTCAGCTTACATTAATGCAGTATGAACATCCATGTAATCATGAAGAAAATTGCTCCATGACAGTGGAAAGGTGGGAATGAAAGCTGTGAGGAAGACAAAGAGGTTGCAAAGAGATACAGACAGTTAAGTGAGTGACAGATGGAGCATAATATGTGAGGTTATTCAGCTTGATTATAAGAATAAAAAAGCAGGATATATTTTAAATGATGTGAAACTTTTAAATGTAGATGTTCAGAGAGACATTGGTACAAGGAACATAGAAAGGTAGCATGCAGATGCAGCTTGCAATGAGAAGGGGAGATGGCATGTTGGCCTTTGTTGCAAGGGGATTGGAGTATAAGAATAAACAGGTCTTGCTTCAGTTGTACAGAGCTTTAGAGAGACCATACCTGACACATTGTGCAGCTTTGGTCCCCATATCTTAAGGAGGAATATGTAAGCAGAAAGTTCACTAGGTTTGTCCCTGGGATGAGAGGATTATCCTATGATGAAAGGCTGAGTAAATTGGCCCTCTATTGTATGGAGTTTAGAAGAATGAGAGGTGATATTATTGTAACATACAATATTCTGAAGGAGCTTGACAGAGTAGAGAATGAGAGGATGTAGGACACCAGGGCACAGACTCTGGATAAAGAGGAGGAGGAATTTCTTCATTCAGGTTGTGAATTTTTGGAATTCTCTACTCAGAGGGTTGCATATTTGCCATCATTGACTCAAGAATGAGATCAATAGATTCTTGATCTCTCAGGGAGTCAAGGGATGTGGGGAGCAGGCAGGAAAATGGAATTGAGATAGAAGATCAGCCATGATCATATTAAATGGCAGAATAGTCAGAGGGGCTGAGTGGTCTGCTTCTGCTCCTATTTCCTATGTTCTTATATTCTAACGTCAGTGTGTTGATCTTTTCAATGATTGCAGTTTCATTACATATAAGCAATATTTTCATTTTTTAAAAATCTTGTTTAGTAAAAGATTCTCTGTAGATACCCACTGGGAACTTAATTTAGTGTTGTTAATGCATCTTTGAATATGTCAACCATTCTATGGGAATGAACTTTTCAATCACTTCTCTGCAGAGAGCACAGCCCATCTTAGAGTCAACACTGCTGCATTCCTGCCTGGTTGCTAAGGCACTGTGTGAGCTCCATGCACAAAGAACCATAAAGGGTTTATTTAAAGTTGGCCATGAAGTTTCGAGATTTGTGCTGCCCTTTCATGCCCTCATTCCAGCCTGGCAAGGAGGAAGGAAATTAAAGCACTTTGGAAACAGATTCGACAGAGATGGGGGCTTTTGTACAAACTGAAGTATTTTCCTTCCACCTTGAAAACTTAATTATCGGGTTATCTTTATCGATTTGGTGACTTTTAGTGGACCTTTTTCATTGTGTTGCTACTGAAACAACTTGCAAAGCCGTGGCATTGGTCTTGCACAATCGTCTTCCTCACATCTGGAATATTTGATGAAATGATTAAACGTTTCTTGTTTAGTGTTGAATATTAAAAGTACCTTCTCTAACCTTAAAGAGGCAAAACTTTTAGTTCGTATAATAGCTATTAATTTGACGGAAATTTCTTTACTATATATTCAGTCAGTTGAAAACATTTTGCTAACTGTCCATAATGGCTGGCTTTGAATTAGTTCTTCATCCTTACCTCCGCCTCTCCTGTGTGATAGGCTTTCAATGCGGCAGAACTAATTGTAATAAGCCATTTAATTCAGTTTCCTTGAATGTACTATTCTGCTAAGCTCTGTATAATGGATGCTTTATACTCTAGTTCACTGTCAGACTCTGGGCTGTTTGCTCTCTCTGTCAAAACAACTGCTTTCACCCCAAATTGTTAGTTGCTTTGTTGTGATGATTTTGTTTGCTCTCATTCATTTACATGGATATCATAAGCTGAATGCAGTCATTTTTATTCACAGAGAGAATCTTACGCATTCTTAATCCTTCAGTTAGCCATGACACACGGTCAATTTAAACCGCTATGTATTACTGTGCTGCACACAGCCCTGAACAGTACTGCAATATTAGTAAATGTTTACCATGTTCCTCGCTGCTATTTTAATAGAGGCATCAGCTTGTTTATTTTAACTGGTCTTGAGCATTCATTAACTTACTGGAGAGAGGATTAATTAAAGGTGCAATTTCTAAGCTATAGAGTCTTATGAGATAGAAATATTCAGTGTTAATGTGAGCCTACCTGTGACACTAATAAATAAACTTTATCACAATGACTACACAAAAAAATGTTAAAGTTTTAAAGTTTAATTTATTAGTCACAAGTAGGCTTACATTAAGTTACTGTGAAAATCCCCTAGTCGCTGCACTACGGCGCCTGTTTGGGTACACTGAGGGAGAAGGGAGAATTTTTTTTTGTATTCATTCGTGGGACATGGGTGTCACTGGCTGACCAGCATTTATTACCCATCCTGAGTTGCCCTTGGAGGGCAGTTTGAGAGTCAACCACATTGCTGTGGCTCTGGAGTCACATGTAAGCCAGACTGGGTAAAGACGACAGATTTCCTTCCCTAAAGGACATTAGTGAACCAGATGGGTTTTTCTGGCAATCGACAATGGTTTCATGGTCATCAGTAGATTCTTAATTCCAATTTTTTTTTATTGAATTCAAATTCCATCGTCTGCCGTGGCAGGATTCGAACCCGAGTCTCCAGAACATTAGCTGAGTTTCTGGATTAATAATCTAACAATAATACCACTAGGCCATGACCTCCCCATTTAGAATGCTAATTCACCTAACCTGCACATCATTGGACTGTGGGAGGAAACCGGAGCACCCGGAGGAAACCCACGCAGATATAGGGAGAATGTGCAAACTCCACACAGACAGTGACCCAAGCCGGGAATCGAACCCAGGTCCCTGGTCCTGTGAGGTAGCAGTGCTAACCACTGTGCCACCGTGCCACCAGGTACTGGACTGGTGGATTATTATTTTAAGGTGAGTAGTTACATTGCTATGTGGAGATGTTTTCATGGGTCAGAAAGAGTTGTGGGATCAACTTTATAGGATTGCCGCTCCTGATTCACAGTGCACCCTGTTTAGCAGAAAAACACAACAGAGTAGGAGGTTTTGCCAATGCCAGCTTGGTTATAATCATAGAAATCATAGAAACCCTACAGTGCAGAAAGAGGCCATTTGGCCCATCGAGTCTGCACTGACCACAATCCCACCCAGGCCCTACCCCCATATCCCTACATATTTATCCGCTAATCCCTCTAACCTAAGCATCTCAGGACTCTAAGGGGCAATTCTTAGCATGGCCAATCAACCTAACCCGCACATCTTTGGATTGTGGGAGGAAACCGGAGCACCCGGAGGAAACCCACGCAGACACGAGGAGAATGTGCAAACTCCACACAGACAGTGACCCAAGCCAGGAATCAAACCCAGGTCCCTGGAGCTGTGAAGCAGCAGCGCTAACCACTGTGCTACCATGCCGCCCGACTGTGCTACAGTGCCGCCCAAGTTAATCTCCAAGTTATGGCGATTGTGCGCTGTGTTGAATTCCATGCTTTTACGTGATTTCCACTCCAATCACAGAAAGAGATGAAACACACAAACACACAAAAACAATTTACTGTGAAGTGTTTGGCTCACGACTGTCAACAGATGACATTGTCAAGGTTTTCTCAAGATAAGCTAAAGGGAAAAGAAAAATGAATTACACAGGCTTCAGGGTGGATTTCCTTCCATGAGAGTTAAGGTGCCAATATACGTGTACTTTGTGCAATGTGACAGATTCCCAGCCTCGGGTCACTGTCTGTGTGGAATTTGCACATTCTCCCCATGTTTGCGTGGGTTTCCTCCAGATGCTCCGGTTTCATCCCAAAGTCCAACAATGTGCAGGTTAGGTGCATTGGCCATGCTAAATTGCCCCTTAGTGCCCCGGGATGCGTAGATTAGCGAGATTAGCGGGGTAAATATGTGAGGTTGCAGGGATAAGGCCTCGGTGGGATAGTTGTTGGTGCAGACCCAATGGTCCAAATGACCTCCTTCTGCACTGTAGGGATTCTATGATGTTCCCCACAGGTTACTGAGTGAGAATGTGTGACAGGGCAATAATCCGATTCGGAAAAGGAAAATAATTGCGAGGCATGGGAGCATCCCATCAAACTCTCCCTCTTTAACTCCGTCAACAGACAAAAGAATTATCCAGTGGAGTTGGACAATGGTGAGCTTGACATTGATAGCTTGATTCTCAAGTTCCACAACCTCATGGTCTTAGAAGCAAAGTCTGAACTTTCCGGGGACAGCAAGTGCTTTCCAGTCCATCTCTACATATGCGTTACCAGTGCCTGGGCCTTCTGTTCTTTTCTCCCCTATGCGATAAGTTTCTTTAAGAGCTATGGCAAACTGTGATGGCTGCTGAGCTGAGGAGGAGCCATGTACATATGAGGCAATTGTCACAGAGAGATAGTGGTTTATGAGCTTTATGGTCCAAAATATCAAATGTCCAAGGCACCCAAGCAGAACATAGTGTGCAGTAATTGCGGACTCTCACACACGTCACGTGGACAGATGCAAGGAATGTAGCATTAGAGAGCACTGGGCCCATTTTTGCAGAAGGTCCAGCAAGAAGAATGTAGAGAGAAGCCAGAGGGTGCAGTGCTCAAACTGCAGAATTACCCCAACTGCAGAATGGAGGCAAGACACCTCCACAAAATGGGGGGAATGCCTGACCAAAATGAGGTGAAGTTGCTACAGAGGAACAATTATTTTACACGATCACCTGAGCAGAACAGCTTATTTCCATGAACAAAAAGTAAGCTTGCGCAACTCTCTAAATCATCTTCCTCAGAAAGCCTGGTAGGCAGCTGGTAAGCTGCTGTGTGAACAACACTAGGGGAGGGATTTTCCAGCCACGCTCACCCCATAACTGGAAAATCCCATCTGAGGGTAATGGACCTTTGCATGGTCCATCCCCCCACCCACTACAATTCCCGTGGTGGGCGGGAAGGAAAAACTTCCTCCTAGGATTTTTTATTCTTTGTGTGAATATGTGGCACCATCTTGTTTATGAAGTTGGATTGGTTTGCAACTTGTGGCTGGTAAGAATTCATCAAAATCCTTCAAGTTAGAAACAAAACAATGAAGCTGCATCATTGTTTTTTCACAATCATTGCAGTGGTGACTATAATAACTCCAGGAGTCAGCTGTAAAGGAACACTGCTTTACTGCACAAAATAAAGAAAAGCAAAAAAACCCCACAAGCTTGTGGTGAACACAAACAGGTCCCATAGAATAATGGACCCACTCAGGGGCCTGCTTTATACAGAGCTCCACCTGGTGAGTTAATTACCAATCCTCAGGGAGCTCGTATTCAATGAGTCCTACCGAGAGGTCATTCGGTGATTCTTAGAATCTTAGAAATCTTAGAAACCCTACAGCACAGAAAGAGGCCATTCGGCCCATCGAGTCTGCACCGACCACAATCCCACCCAGGCCCTACCCCCATATCCCTACATGTTTACCCAATAATCCCTCTAACCTGCGCATCCCAGGACACTAAGGGCAATTTTAGCATGGCCAATCAACCTAATCCGCACATCTTTGGACTGTGGGAGGAAACTGGAGCACCCGGAGGAAACCCACGCAAGATTCCCCATGCAAGTTCTGGGGGGTCATCACATAAACAAAGTGATTTTGTTTAGTTCTTTCACGCAGAAGACAGTCATTTTTTGACATCGTGCAGCATGGAGTTATCTGTGGTGTCAGGAGGTCATTATCAGTTTGAATGTGTTGCATATCCATGGTGACTAGTTGCCTAGACAATCTGAAAGGTTTCAGGTTGGAGGTGGTCCGCATGGAAAAACCTGGTGGGTGAATGTCATTTTGACTTGTTTGTCTCCATTAATATTCAGTGTAACTTCCTTGAACTGTTGGGCAGAGCTGGAAGTTGTGCCTGGACTGAAATCATCTTAGATAAAAGGTTCATAATAAGCAAACAAGTAGAATAATTGCAATAAATACTAGAATAAAGCTATTTAAGGTATGAATTTCCATCCATTTGTGGGTGACACAAAATTTAAATCCTCGCCGCCAACATATTGTAGCAGCAAGGGTGATAAGTGCTTTAGGATCTAAGTTACTATGCCTCCAATAATACCTACAATAATTGTATAATAATTCCCAGAATTAAAATGCCCATATGAATAATAAATTACAATCAATACTTGAAGCAATATTTGATGTAGTTGAATTTGCAGTCTTCACAGTATGTTCAGACCCTCAGTAACCAGTTTATCTTTTTTTCTTCCGTCGGGAAAAAGATACAAAAGTCTGTCTGAGGTCACTTACCAACCGACTCAAGAACAGCTTATTCGCTGCTGCCATTAGACATTTGAATGGACCTACTTCGCACTAAGTTGATTTTTCTCTACACCCTTTCTATGACTGTAACACTACATTTGCACTCTCTCCTTTCCTTCTCTATGTACGGTATGCTTGGTCTGTATAGCGTGCAAGAAACAACACTTTTCACTGTATACTAATACATTTGACATAATAAATCAAATCAAATCAATGGTAACTATTCCTGTGGTCAGCGGTATTGAACATCTTACAAACAAGCCTAACCAGAATGGTTTAGCATCAAATCTCATCAATCTTAAAAGCAATCTTCCAAAATAATAACAAAGACATTTTAAATCCCATGAGATTAAGTGCCCGTAAAGTCCTAAGAGTTCGTATCCAATAACCAAAAGAATTACTAATTTCAGATCATAAGCCAAATGCAAAGGTTGTTACACCAATAGTGGAGCATTCCCCTTGTAAATGTGGAGTGCAGAACTCCTCTACGCAAAATAACTAGTTGTGATTCCAGACCTGTTTCTCACATCTCCCAAAATAATGTATAAAATAAAATATATAAAGTAATGTTAAAGTTGGACCTGTAGCAGTGTTTCTTGTCCAAGAGAATATTGAAGCTGTTTCACAGAATCATAGAATCCAACAGTGCAGAAGGAGGCCATTCAGCCCATCGAGTCTGCACCGACCAAATCCCACCCAGGCCCTATCCCCATAACCCCATGGATTTACCCTAGCTGGTCCCCCTGACACTAGGGCCGATTTAGCATGGCCAATCCACATGACCCGCACATCTTTGGACTGTGGGAGGAAACCAGAGCACCCGGAGGAAACCCACGTGCAAACTCCACACAGACAGTGACCCAATCCAGGAATTGAACCTAGGTCCTTGGTGCTGTGAGGCAGCAGTGCTAACCACTGTACCACCCCTTTTCTATTCCCATTTCTTCTCCTATTCCTGGCATGAAAGGCGAGATCGTTTTTCCAATATCATTTAACCATTTTGGAATTTTATTAGTGATCTACTCAGATATTTTACATGGTGGATGTAAGCAGGGCTGGCAGTAGATCCAGGACATGTGATAACGATGATCCATCAACCGCCTCACATCATTGCCCTGATCTACCTTTATCTGTGGCTCTCCCACATTTTTCCCTTTCAGACTCAGTCCCAACATCGCACTGAACTGGGGAGCTCCAGCATGGCTTGCACTCAGGCCTGCTCACTCTTGTGTCATGTTTGACCCAGAGGACATCCAAACACACATCCAATCCATCATATCAAAACTGCTTATTTTACTTCCGTAATACAGAGTTATTACAGTGCAGGAGGAGGCCATTCGGTCCATCCACTCCAACCCTGCCTCAACCAATCTGCTGTGTAAACTCTTGTCCTTGCCTTGTTATCTCTAGATTCCTGGTCACTCTCCCACTTTCTACTATCGATAGGTTTGATGTAGCTAAAACTCTGATGTCTGCGCCCTAACATGCCCCATGACCCATCTATCACCCCTATGCTCACTCACCCACATTGCTGCTAGTTAAACAATTCCTTGATTTTTAAATGATTAATCTCATTTTCCAATCCCTCTCTATGTAATTTCCTCTAATCCTAGAAACTCTCCAAGGGTGGCACAGTGGCACAGTGGTTAGCACTGCTACCTTACAGGTACCTGGGTTCAATTCCAGCCTCAGATCACTGTCTGCGTGGAGTTTGCATGTTCTCCCCGTATCTGTGTGGGTTTCCTCCGGGTTTTCTGGTTTCCGCCCACACTCCAAAGATGCATAGGTTAGGTTGATTGGCCATGCTAAATTAGTGTCAGGAGGGTTAGCATGGTGGATAGATGGGGTTACAGGGATAGGGCTTGATGGGATTGTTGCTGGCGCAGGCCTGATGGGCAGAATAGCCTCCTTCTACACTATAGGGATTCTACAATTCTATCTAAACATTGAAAGTATTCAAGAGGTGGCTGGATATAGTAGTTGGGGTGAATTGGATCAAAGGTTATGGGGAAAAAGCAGGATTAGGCTATTGAGTTGGATGATCAGCCATGATCATAATGAATGGCGGAGCAGGTTCGAAGGGCCAAATGGCCTCCTCCTGCTCCTATCTTCTATGTTTCTTTATCTGTACTTCTACAATTCCAAACCTCGAGAATCCCAATTTTACTCAATCCATTAGCTCTGGGATTTTCTACTTCTCCACCTCACTTTCTTCTTTTAAGCTACTCCTTAAATATCCAATTCTCCACAGCCTAATAACTCTAATGGCTTGGTTCAACATTATTTGTTTGATACCACTCCTGTGAATCACCTCGGGGCATTTTCATGCATAAAAATAAATACAAGTTACTGGTAAACTCCAGTAGTTTTATTGTCCTCAATCCTTCGAAACAAGGATGACATCTGCCTGTCCTTTGTGTCCCCTCAGATATGTGGCTCAGCAGGCTGATCTTGGACCCACAGGTCTTTGAGCAGAGAGGGAAAGAGTTGTCCTGAGTAAGCGGAGTTCTTGAACTGGGATTCTGCTCTCCCCTCCGCTTTCATCACTTCTCCACAGAGGAATTTATGCAGTCAGTTTCTGACTGTTTTGCTGCCACCTGGCACTGTTTTTGGCAAGTTCCTTCCACACACCAATGCCAATTTGTCCCCTTTCCAATGAGGCCTTCAGAGTGTCCTCAGAACGTTCTTCCTGTCCTTCTTGAGATTGAGTGCCATCCTTAACTTATGAAACGATGGTGTCCATAGAAAAGAGAAACTGTCAGGCTGTGTAATACAAAATTGATCTGCAACCACCCATGGCTGAAGTGTAAATTACCCCAGTGCCTTTTATGCATCAGACAAAAGAAATGAAACAGGATTTCTTGATAGCTTGGTTTGCAGATTTATAAATATGGTGAGGGGTTTCCATGTGTGTCAGACACTTGCTGACTAAAAATATGAAAGAAAACTACTCCAGTTCATCATTAAACTTTATTTGTCTAATTAGCATAGTTATAAAAATATAGATAAATGTCAGAAAGAAAGATTGAGACAAATAGCGGGGGCTAACTTGGTTTAGACAAGAGAAAAATACTTATCTGAAACTGCCAAAGAGGTAGCAGTGGGGGTGTGGGGAATTTTCCATTCATCCACAGTAGAAAGTCAACAGAAACCCCAGAGGGACAGCATCATTTTTGCATCATGTCGCCAGGGTTTCTGTCAATCTTCTGCTGAAATTCCAGATGATTAGGTGAATCATCTAGAATTTCCACCCCGAGATCTGTTGAATATGAGGAACTAAAAGAGAAGAAAATTAAACGTCTAAAAATATTAAAAGCTAAAATTGTTCTGAAACATGCTCTTTGTAACAAATTGCTATTTTGTCACCTTCAGATAGCTGTAAACCATTAACACTCATGACTGCTATCACAGATGCCTCAGAATATCCAGCGATTTGTAATACATGTAACTATGAAAATAGCCAGCTGATTTTGCAACTCTCAGGAAACAGTTTCTTTTATTTCACATCTATGATCTGTATATTTTTCTTTGCTGATATCCATTCCATAGTGTGAATAGAACACTTTGTCAGGGATTTGGAGGGAGCAGATGTTTCAAAACTAATAAATATTTTCCCTTTAAACGGAGAAAAAATTCATTGGTCTCTGCTTTCTGGAGAGGGTCAAACAATGCTTAAAAATATTGAGAACCTGAGTACTTATCTCCTACTCATACGAGCTTTGATCAGTATTAGTATTAGGGCGGCATAGTGGCACAGTGGTTAGCACTGCTGCCTCACAGCGCTAGGGTACCCGGGTTCGATTCCTGCCTCGGATGACTGTCTGTGTGGAGTTTGTACGTTGTCTGCATGGGTTTCCTCCGGTTTCCTCCCACAGTCCAAAGATGTGTAGGTTAGGCTGATTAGCCATGATAAATTGACCTTTAGTGCCAGGGGAACTAGCTAGAGTAAATATTATTTGCGAGGATAGGGCCTGGGTGGGATTGTGGTTGGCACAGACTCAATGGGCCGAATGGCCTCCTTCTGCTCTGTAGGGATTCTATGATAATTGAATTTTGAAATGTCTTTATCGGCTGGGTTAGTTTTCCTTTTTCTTTTAAATCTCCTGCCTTTCCCGCGGGTAGATTATACCACAGAGCATAATATGTAGATGATCAAGATGTGGACTGTTTTCAGATTTATTTGCCATGTAGGACAAGAAACTGTTGCTATACAACTAGATGAGCAAATGGGATTAATGCAGCATCAGATATACTGTTGGGACAATTAGATGCATAGTTTCTTTACAGCAACCTGAAAAATAATGATCACCCCTCCCACAATTTTTTCACCGCTTCTGGCTGCTTGGCTTCAACCAGATTGGGATCTTTTTAATCTAATTGGTTAATAGAATAGAGACTCTAATGAGTTAAGTAGACTATGATGTAATCAGTAACATCAGCAGTCATGTACGAGACTCTGAGAGAGAGAGAGACAGAGGGCATAGAACAATCTGTACTCAGAAGAGACATACTACAAATAGTATTAACAAAACAGTTTAAAGCAAGCATTAGATTGGTGTCAGGACCAATGCTACTATGTTTCATATATCCTTGGCAGGGTTGTTGACTTCTGATATGCATGAAATATCTTACCTAGTTAGACAGTAGTCTTATTTTTGTGCTTGCTTTAAACTGAAATAAAAGCAAAATACTGCTAGAAATCCAAAGTAAATACGGAAAATGCTAGAAAAACTCAGCAGGTCTGGCAGCATCTGTGGAGAGAGAAACAGAGCTAACGGCCGGAATTTTACCGGCACGCCTGCCCCGATTCCGGGGCCGGGCGAGGCTCGGAGAACGGCATTCCCCATTCGCCTTGGGCGGGATCGTACAAACCTTGTGCCGGTAAAATTCCACCCAACGTTTCGAGTCTGTATGACTCTTCTCCAGAGCTGGAGAGAGAGAGAGAAGTGTGATGGATTTTATACTGTTTACCAGGGAGCGCAGCAGGTGGAGCAAAGTAGAAGGTCCAGTGACAGAAAGGGAGGACAGACAATTTTGTTCTTGCTGTTATAGCTCTGCGTTGATCAGTAGGAAACCGCGGAAACTGAGCTGGGAACATCTCTCCAATGTTTCATTCTGCAGCAATGTCCCCTTGGTAGTGCTGTAAGCCAGCACTCCACTGCACAATGCCATCTTGATGTCTTGCGTGAAGTCATTTTCCTATGTCAGGTACTCAGCGGAACATAAGTTGTTTAATTCCATCTAATAATTTTAGCGCTGCTATAATCGCTTCAAGTTAAACACCTTTAATGTTTGGCAGGCTGGGCACTTGGAGCAATTTGAGATTGGCAGCAATGAACTAGCCAGACAAAGGGGCATTAGAACAGCTTTATTTTCCCTCTCGCTGGCCACACACATCTACTTATAAAAGATGAAAACTCTTCAGTTAAAAACAAGGTCATTTGTCTTAATAATGTTGGGCCATAACTTCTGAGCTCCCCAGTATTGTATTGGAGGTACCCCAAAGATGTGCTGGGGAATCCCCTTCAGAGTTTCCCAGGTAAGGGTTTGCACACTAATTGCTCAGCAATTGTGCAGAGTTGCAAACTTCCCCTGGGCACTTACCCTGCATTAGGAATCATCCAAAAATTACACCAGTAGTCATCCAAAAAATGTCAGAGAGGATTATAACTATTGTACAGATCCAAGCCGATCACCCAGGGGATTTCCCCACACCTCCAACCCTCCAGAGGACTCCCTCACCCAAACTACCCCACTCTCCACTGGATTCTCCACACCCATGGGAATCCTCCTCTCATTCCCTCCTCCCATCCCCATGCCCCACACCCCCAATAATACCCAACTGGCACACACACTGATAATACCCTTTTAAGTGTTCTCTTGGTTGCAATTTCCAGGACAATTACTTAAGATACTACTGTTAAGGATTTCTCAATGAAGATGGCAACCAGCAATTTATCCCTGTTCATCTCATTCACAGCCCCACTAATACATCAATTGTATAAGATCGTATCAGAAGTTTGACACTTGAGTTCACTGAGCTTTGTTCCTTTGCAATGCAGAGTATTTAGAATAATTGATGTAAGCTCTTATCCTTAATTAGAGCCAAGGCAGTACGTAAAAGCATAAGTAACAACAGTCTCCACTGCCACTGACATTCTTTTACAAATGTGACGTTAGAGTGCCTTTAAGAAATGTTTTTTTTAAATCATGTTCTCTGCAGTTAAGCAGTTTTGGTTTCTTTCATTGTTGCCGAGCTGTCTACTTAAGGGTCCTTATATTGCTGCTTCAATGGTTTAAATGGGGTTTTGTTTATTTTTACTCTGAGCTTCATGCAATGTCTGGGATTTTACACCTTTTGCATTGTTAAGAGGAAGAATTGACAGGTCAAGATAGGAGTTCTTTCATTTTCAGTTTTGGGGCTGCTGGCTGCTGTTTTAGTTGGGAGGTTTGGACATCAGACTGAAAAGCAGTGTTTCTGTGCTTCTCTCTCCCTGGTATTGGAAGTTCTGCTGCCTATCTGGAAGCAGGTCTCCTTGCCTTCCTGGAGTGAGAATTCTGCCATTGGTGATTTTGCTAGCTAGTGACTAGAGTCTCTCTCTCTCTGGTGTTTTGGGAAGCTGTTCTGACTTCAAGCTTGCCTGTGTGTGTGTATCAGAAGGGCTGCTGGAAGCTACAAGGCTGGAAAGTCAGAGTTTCAATTCTCCAACCAAGAGACTAAGTTCCAGCATCACTTGAGCATCCTTGTTTTTCGTATTTAAACCAGTGGCAGAGCTGTTTGTTTAAGGGATTTGTTTGCTTGGAATAGTATTAAGCTGTTAAGGTTTGTACAATATCATGGTTGCTTTTTTTTTCTTGTTTGTAATTGAGAAAGATTTGCTAATTTTCTTTCTGTATATATTAACTGTACACTTAAAGAAACTTTGTTTGCTAAAAGCTCCCTAGTGGGTCATTTGAATCATATCTGAAGTGAAACATCTCATGCTCACCCTAGCCAAATTCAAATTGCAAAACCTATGATCCAGGCAGACTTCATAAAACACTTTGGAGCTTCTGACCTGAATTATAACAATTGACAGCTCTTTGCAGGATTAAAATCTATATTCTTTGATTGATTTGGGATTATTGAACTCAAAGGTGGTGAGCATACTTGTGCTTTCTTCTCAGGTGTTGTATTCAGGTTTAAATAGGGAGCACCTTGTGGAATAAAGACTCTTTCAGAGACTAAGAAGTTCCTGGGAGTGGAAGATGTCACACAGGGTGGTTTACAAAAGGTGACTAAAACAAAGCTGTTGGAATTGGCAAAAATATTGCACTTGACATTATCTGACAGTGTAAGGAAGGGGAAAATAATTGTGGCAACAGCTTAGCATTTAAAATAACCAGAAACATAGTCAGAATCATTGGAAATGGCTAGAATTCAATTACAAATGAAACAGCTTGAACATGAAAAAGAATTAAAGCAGCGTGAATTTGAAATAAAAGGAAGAGAGAGAGTAGCAAAAGCCAAAGAAAAGGGTGCCATTGCCTCAGAGAAAGGCAAAGGAAGGGAGGAACAAAAAACACAAGAAATGAGACTGCTTGAATTACAGGCAAGAGAAGAAAAAGAGAAAGTTTGAACTTCGGAAACTGACAATAAAAAGTGAATGTCAGTTAAAATTGGCGGAGGTAAAGGGAAAAGTACAGGTTGGGAGTAGTGATGAGGAAGGTGAGAAAGAGCAAGAGTGTCACAGTCAAAGGCTTGGTGGGGATCTATTCAAATATACCCAGTAAGAAGTCTCACAACAGCAGGTTAAAGTCCAATAGAGCGCTGCTCCTTCATCACCTGATGAAGGAGCAGCGCTCCGAAAGCTCGTGCTACCAAATAAACCTGTTGGACTTTAACTTGGTGTTGTGAGACTTCTTACTGTGCCCATCCCAGTCCAATGCTGGCATTTCCACATCATCAAATATATCCAAGCATTACCAAGGTTTGATGAGAAGGATGTAGAAGCCTTTTCCATTTTACTTGAGAAAGTTACTAAACAAATGAAGTGGCCACAGACCACATGGGTATTACTGATTCAAAAAAAGTTGGTAGGTAGAGCTAGTGAATTGTTTGCATCATTATCAGCGGAGGTATCTGGGAATTATGATGAAGTGAAAAGAATCTATCTTAGGTGCATATAAACTAGTGCCAGAAGCCTACAGACAATGGTTTAGAAATCGAAGAAAAGAACCTGGTCAAATGTACATAGAATTTGAAAGGATCAAACAGAGTAATTTTGAGAGATGGAGAAGGGCTTTGAAAGTAGACCTGGCAAATGAGGCTCTTAGAGAAATGATTATTTTGGAGGAGTTTAAACATTCACTTCCTGATGTAGTGAGAACTCATGTGGAAGAGCAGAGGGTTAAAACTGTAGGTTAGCAGTAAAATGGCAGATGATTATGAATTAGTTCCTAAAACAAAGTTTGGTTTCTGACATCAGTCTCAGCCTGTGAGGGAAAAGAAAAATCCTCAGGTGGTGAAGATAAAGGAGATGTTGTGGGAGATAATAAAGACAGTGTTCCTCAGGTTAAAAAGCAAATACACCAGGGTGGAAGAGAAATGAAAAGCCTCAGATGTTTTCACTGTAATAAATTAGGCCATGCAAAGTCGCAGTGTTGGTGGTTTAAGAAAAACACTGGGAAGACTGATGTGGTAAAACAGCATAAGCCAGTGGGGTTTGTTAAAGTGGTAAAGGAAAGCCCAGTTGAAGTGAAGGAGGTGCAAAAGAATGTACAGCCTGGTCAGGAGTTGATTGATAAGAAGGTGCCAGCTCTCTTTGAAGAATTTACTTGTGTGGGTAAAGTTCACTCATGTACTAGGAGGAGTAGGGAAAGAAGTTAAAATTTTAAGTGATATGGGAGCAAGTCAATCTTTGATGGTAAGAGATGAGGAGTTATGTAGTTTGGAAGGAGTACTGCCAGAAAAGGTGGTAATATGTGGAATTCAGGGTGAGAAGAATAGTGTTCCATTATATAGGGCGAGGTTGGAGAGTCCAGTGAAGAATGGTGAAGTGGTAGTAGGAGTAATAGAGAAATTATCTTGTCCAGGAATACAGTTCTTGGGTAATGATGGAGCTGGATCACAGGCGGAAGTGATGCTTACTATGGTTGAAAAGCCAGTGGAGAATCAAATAACTGAGTTGTTAAACGAGGCATATCCTGGGATTTTTCCTGATTGTGTAGTAACAAGATCACAAAGTCATAGGTTAAGACAAGAGGAGAAATCAAAGAGTGAAGATAAGAAAGTTGAAGTTCAATTATCAGAAATGTTTTTGATCAGATGGTTGGAAAAGAACAAGAACAGGTGGAGGAAAAGGTGGATGTTCTTAGTTTGGGAAAGTTGGCAGAGTTATTACAGAAAGATATAGCAATAAAACAGTTGTATCAGAAAGCAAACACGGAAGAGGAATCTGAGTGTATGCCAGAATATTATAACCTTAAAAATATCTTAATGAGGAAATGGAGACCTATACATATTCAGGCAGATGAAAAATGGGAAGAAGTTCATCAAGTGGTATTACCGGTAGGGTATAGAAAGGAGGTGTGGCAGGTAGCATATGGGGTACCAGTAGATCATTTGGGAGTACGAAAAGCTCAAGCTAAAATACAGAAACATTTTTATTGGCCTGCACTGCATAAAGATGTAGTTAAATTTTGCCAGTCATATCATACATGTCAAGTCATCGGGAAACCTGAAGCGGTGATAAAACCAGCATCCTTAATACCCATTCCAGCATTTGAGGAACCATTTACAAGGGTCTTAATTGATTGCGTAGGACCCCTTCCTAAAATGAAAAGTGGGAATCAATATTTATTGACTATAATGGATGTGTCTACTAGGTTTCCAGAGGCCATTCCATTATACAATATTACAGCTAAAAAGATTGTAGAGGAGTTACTTCAATTTTGTTACTAGATAGGGACTACCCATAGAAATGCAATCAGATCAAGGATCAAATTTTACATCAAAGATATTCAAGGAGGTTATGGATAGTTTGGGGATAAAACAATTTAAATCAACTGCATACCACCCAGAATCACAGGGAGTGTTAGAGCAGTGGCATCAAACTTTGAAGACAATGTTGAGGGCTTATTGTCAAGATTATCCAGAGGATTGGAATAAAGGAATTCTATTTGCACTCTTCGCAATTAGGGATGCATCTAATGAATTAACAAAATTTAGTCCATTTGAATTGATTTTTGGTCAGGAAGGGGACCAATTAATTGATTAAGGAGAAGTTGGTGAGTCAGTGTTCTGAGACTACATTATTGGACTATGTATCAAATTTTAGGGAAAGGTTGACTGGGGCAGGTGAATTGGCTGGACAACATTTAATAGTGGCACAGTATGTGATGAAACAGGAAGTGGATAAGAAATCAAAACTTCATAGTTTTGCTAGTGGGGATAAAGTCTTAGTATTGCTACCATGGTATGTGAACCTTTAAAGCAAGGTTTAGTGGGCCTTATCAAATTGAAAGGAAATTGACGGAGGTGAATTATTTGATAAGAACATCAGATAGAAGGAAAATTCACAGAGTGTGTCATGTGAATATGCTTAAAAGGTATTTTGATAGGGAAGGAAAGCAACAGGACGATGTTTTTTTAGTGGTTATAACTCAGAGTGAAGAACCGAATCCAGATGATTCTGAATTTGACATTCATCAAATTAAATTGGATAATAAGGATGTCATTAGAAATTGGGATAAATTATTGTGTTATCTTCCAGAGTTTCCCATGTGACTACTAATTCTAACCCAAATAATTGTTTCTAGAAGCTCTGCACCACTGAAGTTAAACTGATTGGTCTAGAATTGCTGTGCTTATCCTTACAACGTTTTCTGAACTTTCAGAAGTTATTCTTTAGATGTGAAGCCTATTGGGATGTCACAAAGGTATGATAAGACTCTCCAAAAATGCCAGCTTTTTTTTCCCCCTTAAGTGACCCTCACCTAATGAGGTGAAAGAAATATCAGCCCAGTGTCTGTGCAAAGGAATGAATGCTGTGTAATTATTAGAATTGTGTATAGATATTTTGGCAGTTCCTGGCAGCATAATTCAAGGGCAAGTATAGTTGCTACGACTGCTGTGTGTTTTAGTGCAGATTCTAGAGTCATGAGTGAGACAAGAGGCAAGCATTTCAATATTATTGGAACAAAGTATTTGCTATGTTCTTCTATTTGACATAAACAGATGAGGAAAACAATAATGTGGGGTCTTTACTTGAAGATAAGATTATATATGTATGATGTTAGCTAGGTTAATACATCTGGCCTTGACTACTGCTGTTGTAAATGAGTTCAGCTTCATGGGATTACTGCATCACATCCTATCTCAGTAGTGGTGATTGGCAGCAGCTTAAGGTACCTACCTTAAAAGGTACATGTACATCATATCACAATGGTATTTAAACCATTTGCAATCTGATAATAAGGTTGAACCTCAGGCATATCTCTACAGCCACAAGGATTTAATGGTGTGTCACTTTACATGCAAATATAATGATTAGTCTTATTGACACACAATGGAAGTATGTCAACCCACTATGGTTTAATGCTATTCTGGGACACAAGCCCATCACATGACTTGGTCTCAGCATCACACTCAAAATTGGCAAAGGTCAAGGAACAGATGGCCTTAAGGCGGTGATGTAAGACGTCCAGTTTGAACAATTACTGGTACAACACCCTGGCAAATAAAATGATCATTTCTGTTTTCTAAATTCAAAGCCCTGGTATGCAAAGAAAAACCAGTTTTAAAACATTCAGCCTTGTGTATTAAATTAGTGCAGTTTAACTTGATGTTTAAGGGAAGTCACTTTATTTCATACTATGTAATCATAAGTTTAGAATTGAGTTCTGTAATTAGCTTGTGTAATTCCTTTAAATTTTAGCAACTGTTAGTTGAATGAAGTGTGTTATGTATAGCCCACCAATCACTGACATGTATTTTATAGACTGTGTAACTTTGTAATTTTACAAAACTATTCGGTAAGTTTAACTGATTTATAGCAAGCGCTGACAGATACCACAAAACCATATTATAGCAAAAATAGATTGATTAACACAGTCCTATAAATCAATTAGACATCGCAAGCTGTCTCTCTCAAGTAAAAGTAAACATGAAAACTATTCTCACTTATAATCTATACACAATACTATATTTTGCATTGGTACTTTATAAATTTTTTTATTAGTGATAAAGTTATAAGCAATGTTACCATTGTTTGTTTTAAAAGTAAAGAAACTCACTCCAAGTCACCACAAAGAGAAATAACAGTAACCTTCAAATAACCTGTCCAAAATTAGATAATTCCAAGTCACTGATAGGGGTCTGATTTAATACCAATCAAATGAGGTCCTAACACAATGAGTTCAAGATATCAATCATGATGGTATGACAGCATATTTCTTTCCATCATCCTGAACAAATGGGCAAGGGGGATATCAAAACATTCTTTTATCTTTGCAAGAAGTAACAGAAATAAACTTTAATGAGAGGGATGGTCCCACAAGTAATTGACACCTTAAGAAAGCCAGTCAGGGGAAAATGGGAAATGTTATCAATAGATGATCATCATCCTCGATAATCCAATTGGAAACTGATCGTGCCCACCTAGACCACCACAGATTGATCACGCACCCTGTGAGCCAATTAAGAATTGGCCTTGCCTCATTTAGGCCAATTAGAATGCAGCAGCATCATTGATCACTCTGTGGGACGTGGCTTGGAATGAGTTAATAAGCAGAAGCTTTCACAGAGCAAGTTGCGTAGCAAGTGACTGCTGTCCAGAAGGAAGTACATTTACGGGGAGAGAAGAGAGATTGAGCATCAACCTGGGCCCAACCCCGAATCAGAAAGCAAGAGCCGTAGTACACTATTGACAAAGGGTCATCCAGACTCGAAACGCTGATTCTATTCTCTCTCCATAGATGCTGTCAGACCTGCTGAGATTTTCCAGCATTTTTTGTTTTTGTGTGAGCTGTAGTAGACTAGTTAGGTCCCACCCTGTCTTTAATAAATATTTAAGATTTCCTGAGTTACTTCCTCAAACTGTCTCCTATTGCCTAAATGGTTAAAGTCTCAAATGAACACGATTAGTGTTCAAATAATAACTAGAACTTATACAAATTATTAACGTAAAGATTGACTTGATGGATGATTTTGATTACCTTGCAAACCAGGTCAAACCAATAAAACTGGAAGTTTACAGCCATTTACTCCTAAATAATAAAATTGACGTTCCTTTATATCAATGAAAACTGAAAGCAGTTTCCAGAGAATCAAACTCAGCATGACACTTGAGTGAGAAACTGTATTTGGTCACAGCAGATCTCCCCTCAATACGGAGATGCACAGTTTACAATAATTTCAATTCCTTCAGCCGAGTTTAAATTGGTGCAGGACAAAGCTTACATTCCAGCAGGGATGGATATTGCAGAGTAAAACATTTTTAAATTATGCAGTTGCTACTACTAAGGACTCAGACAGAATCACAATGATTAAAATCTATTGAGATCATATTTTAAAGGATCAGATGTCACTATTTTTATTCAATTCAGTTTTTTTGTTATGTTACCATGGTTTTTGAAATATTTATCTGCAATTCGAGGCATTGTTTCGATCTAGCGTTTTACCTTCATTTCATTAAAAGGCTCTCATGCAACTGCATGAATTCAATTATCTGCAACACAATAGACTTATGACGGATAACTTCATTCACGCACCAACACAAAGGTGGTTGCATGATTCCAAAATCAAGTTTGATTTAACTTCAATGCCCATTAGTGCCTGGGATTTTATTTAACTTGGTCTTAAGCAGTGTGAAATCAATGGAACCGTTCACCCATCACCCAATATTCAGTTCCATTTACTTCAATGGAATGGAATGGAATGGAATATAGTGAGGGCAATGTAAAAAGGCAGCAGTCTAAAAGGCAGCCGATGCAATCCCACTTGCTCTGTGCTGCCACTGCCGACAAATTCACCCAACATATTTTTGTGGATCTTGAAATTTATTTTAAGAAAGGAAAAGTTTTAATGAATTTCAAGTCAGCTTGGAATCCGTGCTGTTCAACACTTTAAAACACTCTTTTCAGGCTAAAATTCCAGTCTTCATAATGATTATCAAGAGTCTAGTTGTTCTGCGTGCAAAGATTGTCCCAGCCCATTTCTAACAGCAGTTAACTGCAAGAGAAATCGAATTATTGTTTAATGCTGCCCTCTATAGTCACACGGTATCAACTTCTCAACCTGCTTGTAGCAGCCTGACAAAATCCTGCAGCTGGGATGGCACCATGGTCGGCATGGACTGGTTGGGCCGAAAGGCCCGTTTCCGTGCTGTATTGCTCTATGACTCTAATATAAACTTGACCCTGCCTGCTGGCAATGAAGCCACTTTAGTGATAATTACCTACTAAATTGTTAGAATAAAAATTTCCACAATTTAGTAGGGAATTTACTGTTAATTGTACATTAAACTGAAAAATGAAAAATGTTAGTTGTTGTAAGGAAATTGACTCATCAAAAATTACACTGTTGACATTTATGATTCACAACTAGTGACACTGACATAATTTCATACAAAATAGAATCTTACTAAATGAATCAGATGATCAAGGTATACAGACAATGAACACCAATCTGTTGTGAAAAAATGCAGAGATGAATTGGTTATAATTTCCCTCATTCATCTTTGGACAAGAAAAGCTTTACCATACTTGCCTGTCTATGGACATTGTTAGGAATCCTGACTCTTGTTCTTAGCAGAGGTCTGGAACAGGCATGGGAGTTTCCACACATGCACAGATCATCCAGAGTTTGGAATTTTTCAGGGTAAAGACAAGGGATCAGTACACCCATGTTAAAAGGGCATGAAAGCTATGATCACAGGACCCAGGAGCAGGATTCTACACCAGAGAGGAGGCCTGGAGAGGGAGCGCTCCCAATTAGAGAGAGAGAGGTGTAAAAGGAGCCACGGGAAGACGATCACTCACTGGTAGGAACCACCAGGCAGAGGAACAATGAGAGAGGCTCGGAGTAAGAAGAGTGTTACGTTTGGCAGGTTGTACATAGCGAGGGCTCAAGAGAGATCAGAGAAGGCATTGGAAGGTTGTTGATTCGATGCCTGTGGGCCGTTGATCACAGGGTAGCTGTAGTGTTCTGCTCAGCTCGGCTAAAGAACTGAAGTTGTGCTTGTGAGCTGATGCTGAAGTGCAGGTTCAGGGACGAAGTCTTGGGAGGCCAGACTGAAACCTTGCAATATGAATCATCGTTGAGGCAGTCCTGGTTGGATCGACTTTTGGAGAGAATTCCAAGGAGAGATCTTCAAAAGGGAAAAGTGAAGACTTGCAATTCCTCATAAAGGAAGACAATTTAAATGAGATTGCGTAACTCAATGATCATTGACATCTGGCTGGGTTGCTGAGAAATCCATGGATCTGTCTTGGTTGCATCTGCCATTTATTGTGGTGTGGTATATTCCGCCACAGTTTGCCTGTTAATTCACATTTATCTCATGTTAATCCCTGAATGTTAGAGAATAAAATAGATATTGCAATTGTTTTATCTTTCTGATCTTGTATAGTATCTTGGATCTCCAACTTTGCTTACTTTAGCACAGTGGTGCTAACCACTGTGCCACCTTGGCCAACACTGTGGTTAGCACTGCCTCACAGCTCCAGGGACCTGGATTCAATTCCAGCCTTGGGTGACTGTCTGTGTGGAGCTTGCATTCTCCCAGTGCTCTGGGTTTCCTCCCAAAGTTGGAAAGACATGTTGGTTAGGTGCATTGGCTATGCTAAATTCTCCCTTAGTGTATCCAAACAGGAGTGTGGCGACTAGGGGATTTTCACAGTAACTTCATTGCACTGTTAATGTAAGCCTACTTGTGACACTAATAAATAAATAAATTTTTAAACTACTTTAAACAAAATGGTTTGATCCCTACCCCGATTGGACCAAAAACTTGGTTATGAGGGTGAGGGTGTGGTCATCTCCAGGATCATAATACACTTCAACGCCACTCTACTCTGCTTATGGACAAGATGAAAAGCAGTTGTAAAAGAAAAATGTCGGCATTTATATATTAAAATTACAGGACATCCCAAAGCACATTGCAATCAGTGCCAAAAAGATCTAATGTAGTCACTGTTGCAACTTCGGAAATGTGGCAGCCAGTTTGTGTTGAACGAGCTCTCACAAACATCAAGAGAATGTTTTTGCTGATTGAGGAATAAATAGACAGGGTAACTCATTTGCTCTTCAAAATAGATCTTTTACATCCATCTGAGGGTAGATGTGGATTTTGGAAACAGATTCAATATCAACACATTCACCTGCCAGATTTGTGAAAACACTAAAAAAAACTCATACTCTGATGCAAAAACAGAAAATGCTGGAAAATCTCGGCAGGTCTGACAGCATCTGTGGGGAGAGAATAGAGCCAATGTTTTGAGTCTAGATGACCCTTCTTCAGCGCTGACGAATGGTCATCTAGACTCGGAGCGTTGGCTCTACTCTCTCTCCATAGAAGCTGTCAGACCTGCCGAGATTTTCCAGCATTTTCTGTTTTTGTTTCAGATTCCAGCATCCACAATATTTTGCTTTTGTCTCATGCTCTAATAACTAGATATCAACAAAGACGGGGTTAATATATTTTTCAAACAATTTAAAATTGGTTATAAATGTAATTTAAACTACTAAATATATCAACTTCATGATAATGAAAGCATTCTGAAATATATTCTCCAAAACACACATGGAAATCCCATAATTTGGTTTTGATTTGTCATGAATTGATATACGGTGAAAAGTATTGTTTCTTGCACACTATACAGACAAAGCATATCATACATCGAGAAGGAGAGGGTGCAGAATTGTAGTGTTACAATCATAGCTAGGGTTGAAAGATTAACAATACGAGGTACTCCCATTCAAAAGTCTGATGGCAGCACGGAAGCAGCTATTCTTGAGTTGGTTGGTACGTGACCTCAGACTTTTGTATCTTTTTCCTGATGGAAGAAGGTGGAAGCCCAGGGTGCGTGGGATCCTTAATTATGCCTGCTGCTATTCCGAGGCAGCAGAAAGTGTAGGCAGCGTCAATGGATGCGAAGCTGGTTTGTCTGATGGACTGGGCTACATTCACAACTCTTTGTAGTTTCTTGCGGTCAATGGGAACAATTGTGTAAGGGTGACATTGAAGAAACAGCTCTGCGGCCATCACTATGCATACAAATAGCGGGACAAAAAGTTGCAACAAGCTTGAGGGATTATTTAGAGGGCCACTATCACAAGGGACCTTAGTTCCTTACAAATAGAAAATATAAATGTAACAAGGAATTATGAATGGAAAAATTATTGAAAATTGCAGCTTTGCTCAGTAATTACACTCTCTAATAACTGCTGTTATATTCACTGTACAATAATTATTGTACTTAACTCAAAGGAAAATGTTGAAGCACTGCAATTACAAAAATAGGCTAAAACACGAACCCATAGGATGACGCCTGCCATTGTTCTCAAGCCTCAACTTAAATAACTTCAGGGACCCATTTAAAAAGATTACAGAATATTTGTTTCCCCAGATGAACCCGGAAAGATGTGCTGGAGGTACCCTCGAAAGTGCATTGGAGGTGTTCTGGGAGGTGCTCTGGATGATCCCTCACAAATCCCAATGGAAGGACTCCTGTGGAAATTGCCTGGAAAGGTTCAAGTTCTGATGGGCAACTCACTTGTTTTAATTTATTTATTCGTGTCACAAGTAGGCTTACATTCACATTGCAATAAAGTTACTGTGAAAATCCCCTTGTATCTGGAACCCTCTGGACAAAGTCTTAAACCATGAGTTTGAGTCGAGTTCTAACTTACTTACCTGAATAGGTACCCAGGAAATGTTAGACAGCAAAAAGCCATATCTAAATCCTGCATAACTCCACTGACCCCTTCCTACTCCACCCCAACCCTTCAACTCCACGAACAGGGAGTTTGAGAACAGGTACAGAACAGGCATTTCTGAAAAGGTCCATTTTGGAAGTTTAGGTGAGAAATGTGGAATTCTAATGCAGAGTAAAGAAAGTAGGAGTGGCGTGACAATCTGACGGTGACTGTCACTCCTCAGGAGATTTGGCCCATTTATATTGAATAGGCATCTCAGCAGCTTTTCTTGTCATTTTATCTAACCATGGCATGCGGAGTACTGTCGCTTACCAGTTACCATATATTTATACATTACAGTGCAATTGCCATGCACTTTCCCTTTGGAGAGTGATTTGGTATCTGAACTGTGGAAGTTCTTCTCATCTCCCAGCCAAGATCTGTCTTTCACCAATATCAGAATAGATTAAATGATGATTTATTGCATCGTTGTTGAGATACCCTGACATGTACAAATTAGCTTCCGCCTTGGTCTATGCAACAAATGACAATACCTAATTAATTGTGAAGCAGTTTGGGATCTGCTGAGAATATGAAAGGTGCTTTATATATTTAATTCTTTCATAAAATACACGTCATTAAACATGGTTACTTCAAAAAAAAATCCAAAAGTCATTAATAATTGAAGTTTAGGTTTACTAAGCAGACTGAGCAGAATTATCCCATTATTACCAGAAATTTCACAAAAAACTAAAAAAGAAATTTTATTTAAAACTCTTTCATAACAGCAAAAAAACATAAATAATATGCGAAGTAATACAATTGCTCATTACCAAAATAGTACATGTAACGCTTTTATGAGGACACAATATAAAATGACATAAAACATTAGCATCCCTTTTTCTATAAAGTTTTTGTTACAAAAAGTGCAAATACTAAAAGAATGTTCATAACAATAACTAAACATTTAATACTGAGTTAGCACTAGTCAGCAGAGCCAAATTGACACTTCAAGATTTTAGTCTCTGAATTTTGAAAAAAATCAATTGGCTTATAGAACATACCAAGTTTGAGAATGATACAAGATATACCTGCCCACTCATGCTTCTTCGTAGTAGAAGAATGGAAAAAAATTAAGTTCTTCCATAAACATTGATGTTCCAATGCATTGCACCATGCATCTGGAGATCAGTTTGAAGCACAATTAGCTTTCTATATTGTTACTACATAGACATAGTAATGAGCTGAGTGTGTGTTAATGGGGCTGTTCACATCTGCCTCTATACTGTAGCCGCATGACAAGAAAACTTTAAAAATGCTAGTTGGTTTCCTGCACTATACAAGTTGTCAAAAATAAAATTGCAATTTGCAATTCCGGTAGTAAGATAGCACTGATGACACTTGAAATTGCTTTGGAATTATTCATAAATTAGTATGCCTCGTGTTATATGATTAACTCATCTTTATAATAGTGATGCATATGAAAGCAAAATGATTTGTTCCAAGAGGACTAAATAGCTCCAAAGATTAAAAACTGTTGCACAGAAGTACCGATCACATGCCTTTAACTCCCTTCTTAAGAGAAAAACAATTAAACCTTTGGTAGGAGAGTAGTCAATATCAGTCTTTAAGTAAATTCAGACAGGTAACTGAAAATGGGGATTAGAGCTTGCACTCAGGAGAAAGGGCACAAACAATCAATGTAATGGCATACTGCATGGCACAAGTTATAACCCAAATATCAAGGGGAAAACAAAGTGCTGCTTTGGAAGAAATCCAATAGATTTGGGTGAAACTGACTTGTTTTCTCAGTTGATTTTCGTTACTAAAAAAAGTCACAAAGCTGCTCAGCAGTTGATACTGCCATGTCGGAGATACGCAACCTGGCATTACGGTTTTAGAGCAAATTGGTGGCTGCATCTTGATGAGGCGCTGCAAATTGAAACGTGCAATTTTGAAGAAATCTTCAAAATTCAAACAGCGTTAACATTTGCTTATTAACATGAATAGTCTGGATCCTTAAATGGAAGGCAAATTTCATGCAGCACAAATCAGTTAATCTCACCATACTGAAATTAAGAAAATTAAATAATTGGAGACATTTCAGTCCTTTTTCCACAGAACAAAGAAAAATTATTTTCAGAGAAGTATCTAACAATTGAAAATAATACTACCTGTAAAACTCTATTTCAAATTATGTTCATGTGCTCAATAGTGAGTGTTAAGGACACAGCATTCATTCCAACTCATATATATATCTGAATTTTGTAGTGTCCTTATCACGCTACTTAGTTTTAATAATAAAAATCATTGCAGCTTAAAAATTATGCCTATGGACAGATAGTTTGCAAAATTATAGCAAACTATGCAATCTTTGTTGTAGAATACATGGTCCTATGAGATCTTGTGGCCAAGTAACATGGTTTCTTTCAAATCTGGTGCCCAAACCAGTAGTTGTTATTACTGTATGGTTGTTAATTATTTTATAAATTTGAAGCTTCTAACAAAAAGGAGTATATAGAATTGTGGATTGTATCTGGCAAGAAATATTAGGGCAGAAGAGAAATTAGATGTTTTCAATATGTAGCACAGCTTTGTTGTCGAAATGCTAGTTAATAATTTGACCAACAAGGGGGAGGGGTGTGGATTGCAAGGGAATCCTACTTCCTTACCAACAGATCAACACTTCAAATAATTTAAAATAGCTTCCTCTTTACCAATATATGTCAAATTAGTTTATTAATGCCTTAAAGTGCTTTAATTTGCATGTAATGAGTCAGGCTGGATGTAAAGTTGATTCAAGGCTCAAATTGATAATGCATTGTCTATTAAGAACCAAATGTGCAAAAATAATCTCGATATCCTATGACTTCACACAGTATATATTACTCAATACCTTCCACTGTCTGATGTACACTACCTAGGAGAATTACACTGAACCAAACTCAGCCATCCATGTTGCATACTTTTCAAGATCTGAAGCAGAAACTGATTTGGAAATTTTCTTTAGAGACAGCTCAAAGTCGTCCATGGTTACAGGCATTTGTAACTCCTCTTTGGACAAGGCTTTGATTTCTTCTGGAGACAGGCCTTGAATTCGACGCCGCATTGCCATCATGGAAGCATCTCTAAAAATAGTTAAAGCAATAATGATAGACAAAAATATATTTTTAAAAGTCCTAGTTTCCAGTCAAATCGCCAGTGTCTTCCTTCTCCTCGCTACTGCTCTTTCCATTAGCTTGGATATTGACCTTCCCATGATTAATGCGCATGATCCAACTTTTAATTTTCTTTAACCTACGAGGCATAGCAATCCATCTCCCTGTGAACCATCTTTAACCCTCCTGTGACCTCCCTTAGAATATTTCCCACATTAAGGTGCAATCTCAATTGAAATTAAGTTCAAAGGACACAAGTTTGATTGTTGATGCTGGGATTTATCTTCTGATTGAAGCACATCACTATGTTTCTAAAGTTACCAGGCCACCCTCTATGCCAACATTTTATCTTAGTTTGGTTGAAAATTCTTGCCTGCAAACGTTTGTGATGTCTGCGCCAGAATAACCTTCCATCTTCTCAGCAATAACTGTAACATCAACGCCTAGAGCAACATCGACTCCTCGGAGATTTATTTTCAGCAGCTCTGCCCTCCCGCTTGCTGTTAGGAACAGAAACAAATTAAAAAGCAATTCCAGAATGTAACTGATGCAGAAAACAGGTCTGCATTGTTCGTCGATAAAGCTCAGGCATTGGCTTTAGATAGTTATTCACGCACCAATTACAAAATAATCACAAAGTGGACTGTTCCATCACTTAAAAGAAGGAATGGCTTCAAATATTAAGTAACTAAAAGTACACCGAGTATATAACTATTCACAAAGACATTCCACTTCAAGAGCAACACTAATAGCATTCAAGGAGCTGTACCTGTCGGCAAAGAAATGTAGACCCTTTTTTCCAGTCTCCTCCTCAAAGCTTCATCTATATCCCATGGGAAATTAGTGGCAGCCAATACCATAACCATTTTGGAGGGATCTTCATTATCTGAAGCACCCCCTACACCTGAAATAGGAAATAACTGTAAACATTTTGAACATGGGTGTCTCAGAATTTCTTTTTCAATATCTTGCTTATCTAAAGCAAATAAACTAAGCTAGTTGGTATCTCTGAAATAGTTTCGATATTTCTTTGGTGACAGCAATAACAGATATGCATGCATATTGAATCTGTTTTAATGTACATCCAGACTATCTCATCTATCATCTTTAGCTGCACTCTAAAATAGTTGTTTACTCATCAGTGTTAAGTTAATCAGTGAATCTACCGTTCTTGTGGAGAACGGGGACAAGAAAGAAGCAACTGCAACTCATTGGCTTATCACAGCATCATTAGAGTTCAATAAGATAAACACTAACACAAGCTCAATTTCCAGTAATGAATCGGATGCAAGTTCGTCCACTGCCTTTCTTCTCTCAACCACAGCATTTGGCAGACTTAACTGCTGCAATTCATGTTTATTTTAAGGCAAACACCAGCATAGAATAGGCCTCTAAAGCCAGGAATGGAGTACGATAGCAAGTACAAAACTTGCCTAACTTATGACATTAGATGTACAGCAATTTGTAACTGTTATCCCAATTCCAGGAGTTAATAAACATAATTTATGAAACAAGTAGCAATATAGTTGTGCCCAGAGGTCAGGAGAGTAGTAGAATTGCCATAATATGGAGGAGCAAAACTGAGCAAATAAACACAATATATATGGGTTTGACTTCTTTAGAAGGTGCAGTAATGAAACTAAAAGGCAACATTTAACACTATGTGCAATAAATTTACTAATGCCTTTTACAGACAGAGGGAACCTACCATCCATCTGAATAAGTAGCTCTGACTTCACTCTACGGCTGGCTTCATGCTCATCGGATGTGCCCCTACGACTACAAATTGAATCTATTTCATCTATAAAAATAGTTGTTGGAGCATAAAATCGGGCCTGAAGGAAGAGTACACAGAATGTCATACATATAAAAATCTTAAGTATTCACCTTAGCAAGTGTACAATCTCACCTAAAGGATATCACCTCTATTAATGCAGCACACCCTTGACACTACATTCAGAGTATCAACCTAATCCCCTCAAATTCAGATTGAGGTTTGAACACAAATATTGCAGAGGCATGAGTACTACCAACCCAGCCCAGCCAAAACAAAACGATCAAACTTCGATAAGATGGCACCACTTAGCTGAACGAGTGACCTTTTGACCATTAAGCTTATTTCAAGTTTTAAATGAATTAGACATTTATTCAGGCTGTCCAGAGTTCAGTTTTGTTTTCCAATTCCACACATTTCAGCTGTTTTGTGGCAAACAATTTCCTTTAGGAGAATAATTGGTCTAAGATATGAGATAGCGCACGGCAATGCTAGCCACTTACACGGGGCTTCCTAGCCAGTCGATAGTACAGCTTCCTTTGGACTGATTTCCTCAACCTGTCTTGAGTATAAAGGAAAGCTAGATTTGTAGCTACATGGAACTACCCAGTCACCAAATAAATAGGACAGTGTGCACTCAGAAGCTTGCAATCAAAATAATGATGAAAGAGGCAACATAACTATCTTGGGTACTAATCAGTTCTCTCCATTTATAATCACTAGATTGCAGATGAATACTTTCCTCACATTTTTCTGCTTGGGAATGGATGGAAAGAGTCTGGGTAGGGGATGGAAGCTGTTCATTTTCAAGTCAAATACTACTTGTTAGTAACTTAGTTACAATAATCAGTCAATGCAGACAGAAATTCTCTTCAATCTACTGGCAGTCTAGATGGTGGCCAATGAGGTGGGGGGTGACAAGGGGAAGGAAAGAAAATAAAATTTTGTTATTTACGTCTACGCCTCCTTTTCCTTAGCATCTAAACAATATATTTTCTAACATTCACTTCATAGTGAGGAATGCAATAGGCAAAGCTAAAAAGCAATTTTACTTACCATTTCAAATAACAAACGAACTAACTTCTCAGACTCTCCTCTGTACTTGGAAGTTAGTGTGGAAGAAGACACATTAAAGAAAGTTGTACCACACTCTGTAGCCACAGCCTTAGCTAGCATGGTTTTACCTGTGCCTGGTGGCCCAACCATTAACACACCCTGGAATATGTAAGGCAGAAAATCAACAGAATTTTTCTTTAAACTGTATTCAGAATTAAATCAAATAAAAACAAAATTTAAACAGTATCATTTTCTTTCCTAGTTCATTATACTTTTGAATGCAAAATGAGTGTGTTCACAATTACTTGTTTAATTTCCAGCTCTAAGTGATAATATATTCCCGATTATGTCTTCCTTGTACTTTATAAGTACAGCCTCTATACACAAACAAGGTGTGTTCATCACCTTTTGGGAACTGGAAGGCCTTGGCACACTATCCCTCAAGACAAATTGTACCAAGATGATCAATCCTCCATCAAGGCCATACTTTAACTTATTTGCCCAGAGGGGCCAATGCTGAGGTGCAAACTAACAGCAAGAACATTCCAATGCAAGAGTGAATTCAAAAAACTCCAGGCCAACTAAATCAGAAAAAGTTGCGAAGGATTGTACAGAAGGAAACTTGAATGTGAAAGACGAGTTTCTTTCACACAGTAGGGAAAAAATATACCCAAGATAAGGAATTAATATTTTTCTCCATTTGTCTAATCATCAAAGAATTGTATGCGTACGGTACTGCGGAGCACATCAATGCCAAAGCTCAAGTTGTTGAATCCAGTTGGTAAAAGCATATATACAGCTCCACACCACTGGGCAAAAGAAGCTTTTTTGAAAAATACACCAGTTGGTCCTAAAAGTGAAATTGTGCAAACTGTACACTTTTCAATCAGTTTTTCCTCAGTGTTTTCCACACTGTTCAGGAGTAACAAAAATAGAGAATCGGACACAACTTTCTCCTTCTGTTCACATTCTTATTGTTCCCTAAAAAATATCCTTTGTACTGGGCAGGTTACAAGCTCCCCTGAGCACTTCTATCTTGTCCATGGGCAGCTTCCCATAGAACCACAGAATCCCTCCAGTGCAGAAAGAGACCATTCAGCAAATCAGGTCTGCACGGACTCTCTGAAAGAGCATCCAGGCCCTCCCCTCTGCCCTATCCCCGTGGCTTTTTACCATGGCTAATCCACCTACACATCTTTGGACACTAAGGGGCAATTTAGTATAGCCAGTCCATCTAACCTGCACATCTTTGGACTATGGGAGGAAACTGGAGCACTCGGAGGAAACCCAGGCAGACACATGGAGAACATGTGAAGTCCACAGTCACTCAAGACCAGAATTGGACCTTGGTCCCTGGCACTGTGAGGCAGCCATGCTAACTACTGTGCTGTCCATGTTAACTGCCACTGGACTTCCATAAATTGGAGTGGCTTGTTAACTTTGATGCACAGTACATTCCAGATCGCTGTTTGCTGTGCACGTGCACACCTTAGAACAAACATGGTTCTCCTCCCACTAGTCCCATCTCCCTCTCCCCTCCTCACCCATCCCACTGAAGGCAAAAAATAATTATTTCATCCTTTCTAACCATCTGCTCATTTTCAAGTGAAATTCTACTTAAGTGTCTTTTGTAACTTTGCTACAATAATCAGTCAACTGAGGCAGATAGAGATTTCCTTCAATTCACTGGCAGTCTAGATGGTGGTCAATGGGGCCACTGAAGAATCCTGCAGCTTGGCCCAGTCCAGTTCCACTCTGTCAAAATATTTCAGTGAGGGGAATATAACACCCATTAGACTCCTCATTTCCATCTGCAAGGAATCCAATGCCTGAAACATAAGCCTGATGAACTTCGCATTGGCCTGAACATGCACATAGACTGGGAGTCCCATCACTAAATTAGTAATCACATTGTTGCATCCAAAAAACAGGGAGAACACACATTAAGTTTTATCCTCAGGACACGGGTCCCTATTTCATCTAGCTGACACTCCAGTACAGTGCTGAGGGAATGCTACACTGTTGGAGGTGCCATCCTGTTAGATCAGAAATGAAGTTCCTCCTGCTCTCTCAAAGGGACAAAAAGACCCGATAGCACAATTTCAAAGCAGAGCTATTCCTGCTATCCTTGCCACTATGTACCCCTCAATCAATACCACAGAAAATGATCATTTGGTCGTTATCACATTGCTGTCAATGGGTGTTTGCAGTGCCCCAACTTGGCTGCCACATTTCCCACAACAATGACAACACCTAAAAGTACTTAAATAAAAGCAAAATACTGCGGATGCTGGAAACCTGAAGTAAAAAGAGAAAATGCTGGATGAACTCAGCAGGTCTGGCAGCATCTGGGGCCCGTGTAATTCTTCTTCTAAACTCAGACTCGCTGAGCTTATCCAGCATTTTCCCTTTTAACTTCAGAAGTACTTAATTGGCTATAAAGTGCTTTGGGACATTCTGAGGTTGTAAAAGACACTTTACAATGCAAGTCTCTCTTTTGTTGAAGTGCCATCCAAGTTCCTCTAATGGTTGAATCCAGAACTGAGGGCTTAGTATTTTTCCCCACACAGAGGCTATAGTGGAACTTTCTCCCCCCAAGGGCCACGGATGCTGCACCAACTGAAATTTTGAAGACTAAGAATTTCATTAGGTAAGAATATCAAGTGATTTAGAACAAAGACGGGTAAATACAGTTGCATAAAGATCAGCCATGATCCATGGCTGAATGGATGACAAAACAGACTAGTGGGTTTGAATGGCCTATATCTTTTCCGAGGAATAATCTTTATTAGAACATATATCTAATAGCAGAATTGTAAAATTACATTACAACACAAAGCATTTGTAGGTTTAAAAAATGTTCAGAAAATGAAAACAAGTTTACATACATCATAAGAATATGGAACATATGAACCTTTCTACTCAAAACTACTGAATACCATGCTCGTTAACCTGTACAAATAAGCAATATTGATTTTAAAAGGATCATTTCAGTACTATTTATAGAAATTCTTGTTCCAGATGGGTACATCTGATCACTCAAAGAAAGCACAGAATTTGCTTCTTAAAAAAATTAAATCAAGAAGTTTAAAGCAGTAATGTTGGGTGGATTTAAACAAGAAGTAATGTTCTATGTCCAACATGTATTGGGCTCAAGTTGCAGTTTTTCAGAACTCTTCCTCTTTGCACAAATGGCAAATTGAACTTAGGTTGGTTGTCACAAGAGTAGAGGGAGGAAACTACACAATTATAAGGCAGTAACACAAACTCACATCTGTTTTAGTTTGGGTGGGTGGTTAACTTTAACGTGCAGTATTCTCCCCTTCTTACATAGCCATTAGTCTACATTTAACACACAATGAACCATGAAGTTAAAAAGCGTATAAACAATATGGAAAGACAGCTTAATGTAAATTGTTTTGTTTTTTGAGGATGGGTACAAGAACAGAGGGAATTGGGGAGTACATGTTGAAGGTGGCTGAATTAGGCAGTTAAGAAAGCAGATGGGATTCTTGGCTTCGAAAACAGAGGCACAATTTAATACAAAAACCAGGAAATCATGTTGAACCTTCACAAATCTCTGGTCAGGCCTCAGAAGGAATAGTGTGTATATTTCCGAGCACCACTAAAGTCAAGGCCCTGGAGAGGGTAGAGATATCTGAGATTGTTCTACTCTGAGCAGAGAAGGTTGGAGGGGTGACCTTTAATAGAGGCAAAGTTGTGAGGGGTTTTGATAAAGCAATAGGGAGAAACTATTTCTTCCGGCAATAGATTCTGGGTTCATAGATTTAAAATAACGAGCAAAATAACTGGGAGAAATGTCTTCAGACAAGATTAAGACCAGGAACACACTACTTGGAAAGGTGGTGGAAGCAGATTCCATTGGAACTTTAAAAGGGCAATTTAGCACTTTCCTGAAGACAACTAATGTGCCAAATTATGAGGAAAAAGTCGAAGTATAGGACTAAATCGGACAGCTCTTTCAAAGAGCTAGCAGGTCAAATGGCCTACGATTCTATAAAGATCTCAACAAAAAAACTAATTCCTACCTTCCAGGGTCGCCTTATTCCCTTGAAGAAGTCAGGCATCCACATGGGTAACACAACAGCTTCTCTCAAAAGTCTCTTAGCATCTTCTAAATCAGCTATATCATCCCTGAACAGAAAATGAAGATGTTAGGTTTTGGTCATGGGTGTAAAAGTATTTTTAAAACCCTAATATTAAAACAGTATACCAATGGACATTGGGATTCCTGGAAATAATATCTCTTTCCAGAACATCAACTAAGTCCTTATCGTAACCAGTTCCATCAAATCTTTTGCTATCTGCATCTCCCGCTGCTTCCTGGAGATTTCTTCTGCCCTGTAACCAAGTTGACAAGAAATTGTTAATATTCTATTATTATTCCTGTATATCAGCAGGTATATAAAAAACACCAAACAGATTTTCAAAGCTCATGGTAGAAGGCAAACATGGTCTCATTCTAGTCCTGCCCTTTGACACACAAGTGGTGAGCATGAAAACACAAAATGGAGTAACCCAGCCCTTGACCACTTAGAATGTCAGAATGTTAAAAGGCCATCATTTATCTTGCCTTTGGTTGAAGAATGAGAAAAAAAAATAACCATTTTTACCTGAAGAAGCAATGAAAATGTGAAATTGTAAACTGTTTAATATAGGACTTCTTAAAATGTTTGGTTCCCACTAATAAAGTAACCAAAGTCAATGGCCTGGATTTTTCCTGTGTGAACAACAGCAAACTTGTCAACATAAAGTTTTCACAACAACATTTTGGGCCCAACATTTCCAGACAAAAAGACCCTACTCCAAAGTCTCCTTATGAACAATTTTTAAAAATTCAAGCCACCGACGACACACATACTGGAACACATTTCAGCTTCCAAACTGACTGTGGAGATCTCACTTTTTAAACTGCCTCTAACACTATTCTGATATATAAAAATACGTATAAATTAATTACTTTTTAAAAAATGATTCATTTGACCTCACTGCATAATTCTATGATTTTTAAAAATTAATTCTTCTCATTGGAGTTTTCTTTCACAACATGGCTTTGTGAAAGGGAAATCATGGTTGACTAATTTATTAGAGCTCTATAAGGAAGTAACAAGTAACATGGATGAAGGAGAACCTGTAGATATGGTGCACTTGGCTTTCCAAAAGGCGTTTGATAAGGTGCCACACCAAAGGTTACTCCATAAAATAGGAGTTCATGGTATAGGGGGTAACATATCATGCTTGGGAACTGATTAGCTAACAGGAAGCAAAGAGTAGGGATAAATGGGTTATTTTCAGGCTGGCAATCTGTAACTTGTGAAGTACCACAGGGATCCATGTTGGAACCTCAACTATTTATTTGATGAAGGGATCATATGTATAGCTGCTAAATTTGCTAATAACACAAAGATAGGTAAGAAAGTAAATTGTGAGGGGGCAAAGAGTCTACAAAGGAATAAGACAGGTTAAGTGAGTGGGTACCAATTTAGCAAATGGAGTATAAAGTTGGAAAATGCAAACTTGTCTGTATTGGCAGGAAGAATAAAGAAGCAATATATTATTCAAATGGAGGGTGATTGCATAACTGTGCATTAGAGGGATCTGGATGTCCTGGCATATGAACCACAAAGTTAGTAAGCAGTTACAGCAACTGATTAGGAAAGCAAATGGAATGTAATGATTTATTTCAAAGGAAATGGAATATAGAAGTAGGAAAGTTTTGCTACAATTGTACATTGGTGAGTCCACATCTGGAGCACTGTACAGTTTTGGTCTCCATACTTAAAAAAGGATATGACTGCGTTAAGAGTTCAGGGAGTTTTCACACAACCGATTCCTAAGATAAAGGAGTTATCTTATGAGGAAAGGCTGAACCGATCAGGCCTGTAGACACTGGAGTTAGAAGAAAGTGAGGTGATCCAATTGAAACATTAGGTTCTGAGGGACTTGACGGTAGATGCTGGGAGGATATTTCCCCTTATGAGACAAGTAGGGGAAACGGTTTAAAACGAAAAAGTGTTTCCCATTTAGAATGAAGATGAGGGTTGCAGAGGGTTGTTAATCTGTGGAATCCTCTTCCCCAGAGGGCAGTGACGGCAGGATCACTAAATATTTTTAAGGTTAAATTGGATAGAGTTTTGATTGACAAAGGGGTCAAAGAGCATAGGGGATAGACAGGAGAGTGAAGCTGAAGCCACGATTAGATCAGCCATTAACCTATCAAATGGCAGAGCAGGCTCGAGGGACCGAGTTGCCAACTACTGCTTCTAATTCATAGATTTGTGCGCATTATTATTCTTTTGCTTCAGTGACTTTTAAACATTAACTCACACTGCAGCAATTGAGTTTGGACAGATTCTGTGGGTGTGCCATCTATTCACTGCACCCTCTATCCCAATCATGTTTTCCCTGATGGCCAGCATTAGTGAATGCTGCAGAGCCACACGAGGCCCAAGGGAAATTTCTGCCCTCGTTACCACACTCGGGAAATTCACACTTTACTTTGAGGTTAGGGGTGAATGACATCGCTTCACTGCTGATCATAAAATCCAGACCAAAGTCATTGGTGCACCTGAAATCCCAGTGCTGCTAAATAAGGCCATTTCTAAAGAGCAGTCATGTACTTTGACTGTCTGGTCTTATATGCCAAAGTGTTTCTTGAGCACCTTTTTAATTTGCAGGAAGATTTCTGCAACCATTATTTAAGGGCTTCACAATCTATGCTGTTGAAAAGCATAGTAAAATGAATATTCATTTACCACTGGTACTTCGAATAATTCATCCATCTGCTGAGTTAGCTGCAATTTTATTTTTCCCATCTTAAAAAACACTTCTGGAATTTCTTTCTCAGTTTAACCTAGCACCAATTGGTTCTTCTGGTGCTTTTCTACAATTACGCTATTTGTTTGCATAAAAACAGTAGGAATAGAAAGTTCAAAATAAAATTAAAGTGATTTTGTTTCATTGTCACACTAAAGCGGAAAATGTAAATGAACACGTTAGGCAACATGGAGGTTTTGTGCCTTCCTGCCTCTCAATTTGATTGGTGACTTCCCAAACTTGGTCAAAAGCCAAGACTCTCACGAGTTGTCAAGAATGTTTGACCACTTCAGAGATGTTCTGAGGACCTTCCTGACACGTTTCCGCTGCCCTCCTGTGAGTTCCTTGCTGTGACCGAGTTCTGGATCCGTTGCTCTGGGAGTTTGGTGTCAGACATACGAACTATACGTCATGCCCAGCGGAGCAGCTTGAGTGAATAGCGCTTTATTACTGGGCATGTTGGCTTGAGAGAAGATGCTACTGTTGGACTGCCTTCCTTACCACTGGATTTGCAGGATGAGTGCAGCTCGAACAAGCAGCCCGACATTGTCCAGGACAAAGCAACTTCCTTGATTGGCATCACACCCAGCAGCTTAAACATTCAACTATCACCAGCGCACCATGCCTGTTGTGTATATGTACAAGATTTATTGCAATTAACTCACCAAGTCTTCTTTTGACAGTACCTCCCAAACCCAATACTCTACCACCTAAAAGGACAAGGGGAGTCATTAAATGGCAACAGCACCACTTGCAAGTGCCCCTTCACTATACATGGAACTATATCTCCATTCCTTCATCACTGAGTCAAAATCCTAGAACTCCCTCTCTAACAGCACTGTGGGTGTACATACACCACATGGATAGCAGTGGCTCAAGGTGGCGGCTCACCACTAGCTTTTCAAGTGCAATCAGGGACAATAAATGTTCACCTTGTCAGCAGTGCACACATCCCAAGAACAAATAAGAAAAGCTAAGACCTAGTTGAGGAACAGGCTACTTCAACTATGATGAACATAATGCAAAGTTTGTGGTTTTTGAAGGAGCATATGATTTGACAGTTCTAATATCTCAACTTGTAGAAAATAACCAACAACCCTGCCTATAAGTGAAAAGAACAAGTTCCACAGTTGCAGCACCAAATGCATACCTTGTCATCTTTTCCTCTTGCTCTGGAATCACTGCTATGCTTGTTGCTAGATTTATCAACTCTACCAGCCTGCTGACCTCGACCCCCAAGTCCTCGTGCCTGGACAAGTGGCGATTCTTTTCGCGCAGGTTTAACCTCACGATTCGGCCGCTTCATCAGCGGAGCTCTGTGAAATTCAATGTAACACTGTGTTAGGTACAACATTCATGCCCTGATCGGGCAATGCCAAAATAATAAGCTAATTGATCAACACCAACTGAACCTTTCCAAGAAGTGTGACCAAAAAGTGAAAGTACTGATCGTACAAATGTATTCCAAAAAAAATCAGTTTAATGTTATTGCAATTAAATTTGACACAAGAAAATACTGCAAATTCATACTGCTTAATTATTCTTCATTTATTTTTAATTTAAAATTATACTTATAAGGCAGGTATTTTGTGTTTATCTTCACAGTAGAGGATATATTAAAAATTGTGGAAAACCAAACGTCTAATAAAAATGAGGAACACAAAGTAGTTATTAAGAAAAAGTACTGAAAATGTGATTAAAAGCTGATAAATATTGTCGCCCGGATACCAACAACTAAGTGTTTTAAAATAGGTGGCTGTAGAGATGACTAATGCAGAGTTAGAATTTTTCAGAATTCCCTAGAATCTAGAATGGCTGTTCTGGGCACCCCCACTGTTCAAAAAAGGAGAGAGAGAAAACAGAAATATTCAGGCATCATCTGTGGAGAGACAAACGGAATAAATGTTGCAAGCCAATGACCTTTCATCAGAACTGGGAAATGTTCAAAATGTATTAGGTTACAAGCAGGCAAAAGTGGGAGATGGGTGGGGAGGGGGAGGGGGGAAGCTGGGAAAAAAAACAAAAAGTGTCTGTGATAGGGAAGACAAAACAGATTAAATAACAAAAGGCCAAAGGAATTGGCAATGGGACGAGAAAAGCAGCAAAATAACATGTCTAATAAGAGGTGCGAATGGTAGAATATTACCCTCATCAGTCACAGGGAAATTGCCAGAATCCATTACTAAGAATATGAGAACATAAGTAAAAAAATAAAAAACAACAAAATTAGGCATGACGAACCCAGCTTTACGAGAGGGAAATCGTGTTTGACAATGGGGTGCGAGTATCTCTAGCAAGTGGGTATTTATTGTCCATCCCTAATTACCCTTGAGAAGATGGTGGTGAGCCATCTTCCTGAATGGCTGCATCCATGTGGTGTAGGTACACTTACAGGGAGTTCCAGGATTTTAATTCAGCACATGGAGGGACAACGATACTGCTCCAAGTCAGGATGGTGAGAGACTTGCAGTGGGCATTTGCAGGTGGTGATGTTCCCATATTTCTGCTATCATTGCCCTTCCAGAGGTCACAGGTTTGGGAGATGCTGTTGAAGTAGTCTTGGCAAGTTTCTACAGTACATCTTGCAAGTGTATTACTACCACTTTGCACCAGTGGTAAAGTTCATGTTTAAAGTGAATGCTGATGGGATGCTGATAACGTGGGCTGCTACGCCCTGAATGGTGTTGAACTTCTTGAGCATTGTTGGAGCTCCACTTATCCAGGCAAGAGGGATGCATTCAATCACATTTCTGATTTGTGTATTGTAGATGATGGACCAGTTTTGGGGAGTCATGAATTGAATTCCAAGTCTGACTTGATCTTTAGCCACAGTATTTATAAAGTGGGTGCAGTTAAGTTCCCAGTCAATAATAACCTCCAGAATCTCAGTGGGGGATTTGAGTGTAACTAGCAGGATGGTTGAGGGGGAACCAGAGCTTGTGGTATATTTACATTTTCAGATGCATAGCGGCATGGTGGCACAGTCGCTAGCACTGCTGCCTCACAGCTCCAGGCACCTGGGTTCGATTCCTGGCTTAGGTCACTGTCTGTGTGGAGTTTGCATGTTCTCCCCGTGTCTGCGTGGGTTTCCTCCGGGTGCTCCGATTTCCTCCCATGGTCCAAAGATGTGCGGGTTAGGTGCATTGGCCATGGTAAATTACCCCTTAGTGTCCCAGGATGCGTAGTTAGAGGGATTAACGGGGTAAATATGTGGGGTTACGGGGATAGGGCATAGGTAGGACTGTTGTCGGTACAAACTCAATGAGCCTAATGGCTTCCTTCTGGACTGTAGGGTTTCTATGATTCTAAGATGCCACAGAAGTGTGTGCTACACAAGATTGAGGATTGGATGATAGGCAGAAAAGCAAGAGTAGGAATGAAAATGTAATTTTCAGGATCGCAGGTGTATCTAATGGAATGCCGCAAAGATCAGTATTTGGACCTCAGCTGTGTACAATTGTTACCCAATGTCTTAGATCAGAGGAACAAGTGTAATATATCTGAGTTTGTTGATGATGCAAAGCTAGCAGAGAAAGTAAGCTGCGAAGATGATAAAGAAACTATGCAGGGATACAAACTAATTAAATAAATAGGCAAGTTGGCAGATGGCATATAATATGGAGAGGAGTAAAATCATTCACTTTGGAGAAGCAGTATTTTTTATTTTAAGTGAGAGATTAGGAAGTGTTGGTATGCAGAGGGATTTAGGGGCCCCTGGACATGTATCATAGAAAGTTAACATGCAGGCACAATAAGGTAAATACTATGTTGGCCTTTATTGCAAAGAGTTTTATGTATAAGAATGAAGAAATCTTACTGCAATTATAGAGGTTATGGTGGGGCCATGTCTGGAGCACTGCTGTCCAACGCTGGCATCTCCACATCATGGAGCACTGCTTACAGTTTTACTCAAGAAAAGATATACTTGCCCTAGACAGGGGGCAATGAAGGTTTACTAAATCTATTCCTGGGATGAGGAGACTGTCCCATGAGTAGAATGGGTTTATATTCTCTGGAGTTTAGAAGAATGAGAGATGGTCTCATTGAAACATATAAAATTCTTATAGGGTGGCACAGTGCAGTGGTTGGCACTGTTGCCTCACAGCGCCAGGGGCCTGGGTTCGATTCTGGCCTTGGGTGACTGTCTATGTGAAGTTTGCACGTTCTCCCCATGTCTGTGAGGGTTTCCTCTGGGTGCTCTGGTTTCCTCCCACAGTCCAAAGATGTGCAGGTTAGATAGATTAGCGATGCTAAATTGCCCCTTAGTGTCCAAAGATGTGCAGACTAGATGGATCAGCCACGGTAAATGCACAGGGTTGCGGAGATGGGGCAGGGGGCTGGACCTGGGTTAGGTGCTTTCAGAGAGTTGGTGCAAACTCGATGGACTCTCCCAGAGGGCACAGGATGCTCAGTTGATGAATATAATCAAGAACGAGATCAAAAATATTTTGGGTACTCGGGGAATCATGGCATATAGAGTGGGAAATGGAGTTGGCATAGTTAGGCCATGACCTTATTGGATGGCGGAACAGCCTCGATGGTTGGTATGGGCTATTATTTCTCCGGCTTCTTTTGTCATTTGCTCACCACTAAGCACAAATTATTTGCCCTCTTTTTAGGTCAAACCAAATAAACAAACTCAGATTAAGTCGGGACAAAGTAAAAGGGGCAGCTCCCCAAAAGGAGGGGGAACAGCCCGAACAGAAATCAAAGTACAAAGGAAACTTAAAAACATCAAATTAGAATGTGATTGTCAGGGTCAATAACGCACCCCAACCCCTGCGGTGCCCAATGGGCACGGAAAGCGTCAACCGCGCCCGTGGACACCGCATGCTCCCTCTCCAGGGACACCCGGCCGCGAACGTAGCCGCGGTAGAGGGTAAGACAGTCAGGATGGACGGCCCCCTCGATCGCCCGCTGCCTGGACCGGTAAATGGCGCGTTTCGCCAGGCCCAGGAGCAGGTTCACGAGGAGGTCGCCATCCCGACCCTTCCCTCTCCGTACCGGGTGCTTTAGCATATCTACATTGGATTTGTACTGCCATTGCCTTAAAGTTAATGCTTTGTATCATCATACATACAGTTAACACTGACGTTAGAAATAAATTTTAAGTACAGTTCACAAACAGAAAGAGAGAACTCGTATTCATAAAACTCAAGTTTTACAAAACTAACATTCAGTATTAATTTTACACACCGGTGTTCAACAGGAATAGGTGGTGGCCAAACAGTGGGATCTTTGGAAGATTCATCTTGCTGAGGTGCACAGTAATCAGTAGGAGGTTTCTCTACTCTGAAGCTTTCCAGGGTGTTAACGATACCTTTGACTTGCTCATACTCTTCGACCAAGTCTTGACGCACCTGGAAAACAAATCACAGCAACATTCTGTGCAGTATTTCTGTGACAGGATTCGAACAAGGCCTGCTTTAACTTCCTCAAACACTAGATTTTTCTAACTGCATTTGTAAATGATATAGACACATTCAAATGAAAGCACTTCTGCCCTTTATCTTAGGGATTCAGAAAATTAATATGGTCAGAGTGCACCTTTATTGTGGCTTTTCCTTTTATCCCAAATTGAATCGAGATGATAAAATAATGCAAATTATCCATTAAAATAAGTCTCAAAAGTCACATCCAAACGAGAAAAAGCAAGGCAGGACAAAAATAAAAGTTCATTTACTCTTGGGGCGGCACTGTGGCGCACTGCTGCCTCACAGCACCTGGGACCCAGGTTCAATTCCAGCACATTCTCCCCGTGTCTGCATGGGTTTCCTCCGGGTGCCCCGCTTCCCTCCCACAGTCCAAAGATTGTGCGGGTTAGGTGGATTGGTCATGCTAAATTGTCCCTTAGTGACAGGGGAATTAGCAGGGTAAATGCATGGGGTTAAGGGGATAGGGCCTGGGTGGGATTGTGATCGGTGCAGACTCAATGGGCTGAATGGCCTCCTTCTGCGTGCCGCCCTGGTTAAGTAAAGTTGACAAAAAAGGAGCAAATCATAGGGAGAGCTGTGGGGAGCAAACTTGGAGCTTGAAGGTACAAGGAGGCAGCCGGAGGTTGGTGACTCCTTACTGCCTTTAGAGCTGGTGTTCTGCTTGACAGGACCAAAGGTGAGAAACTGCACTTGGGACTTGGAGTTTGAATGTATGTAATGATCCAGGAGAAAATAATCTTAGATGGTGAGCTTGAAACCCTGCAGGTTAATTCAGGGTTGCAGCCATCTGGGTGAGAGCAATGTGTGGAAGAGAATTTCCAGGCAAGTTCTTCAAACATGGAGATTGGAAACCCTTGTGCGATGGGCAGAGTTTCAGCAAGAATAATTGGCTCATGGTGTGGCAAGCCTCCAGATGGGTTGAAATCCACGGAATCTGATTGGGATGTCCCATCACAGATCGCCTGTTCATTCACATGCATCCCTTACTTATCCTGAATATTCAAGTAGGAGATAGATACTGTAAATTGTGTTATTGTTCCAAATTGAGAGCTATAGTGAAAGCTTTATGAATATTTGTATCACCTTCTTGTGTTTGGATTGAGATCTTTCTCACCTTGTTGTATGAGGTAATATAGTTCATTTTTCTTGTTTATATATGTTTTATTATTTGTGTTAACAGTTCATCAACCTGTGAATTTGTTCAGTAACTGTCCTCCAAAGTTTCAAAAAAGTTAAGATCCATCAAGCTAGTTTTCATTCTGGGATGTAACAGGTCCAGTATTATCAGCTCAGATTGTAACATTACAACATCTCAAACAGTTGTAATAGAACACCCATATTGATCTTAATAGAAATAGTCCAAAGATGTGCGGGTTAGGTTAATTGGCCATGCTAAAATTGCCCCTTAGTGTCCTGAGAAGCGTAGGTTAGAGGGATTAGCGGGTAAAATATGTAGGGATATGGGGGTAGAGCCTGGGTGGGATTGTGGTCGGCGCAGACTCGATGGGCCGAATGGCCTCTCTGTGCTGTAGGGTTTCTATGATTTCTATGAAAGAGATAGATTGGATTATTTAATAGGGATCAAAAATCAAAATTCAAAAACTATCTGGGGAAAACATTTTCAAGTCATGATATGACTAGTAGATGCAACATAAATTTCTTAATATCTCCAAACACTCTCACTATAAAATTTCTTCATCATCTCACCGCCAGTAAACAGTAATGTCGTTGAGATAAAAGATAGCTCGAGCAAATGTGTATAAACAAGCATCTCGCTAAAGGACAGGGTGAGTGGGAAATTTGGTAGAGGAAATCATCGTACTTGCTGCCATTTCATCTTTAACGCTGGATCTCGGATTGACTGACTGTGCTTCTGAATCTGCTGGATCACTCCTTGGTAGTAAACCATTGAAGAATCATAGTTTCCAAGCAGGGCATATTCCCTCCCTTTTTTCACATTATCGTAAATCTCCGCCAAGCTCATGGTGCTCCACACTCCTGAAAGATTCAAACATTAGCATTAAGCGCGCTTTGAAATTCATGTTTCTGCATAAAATCAGAGAATTGCTAATCCCACGAAAGTTAAAATGGGTCTTGAATGCTTGACAGTTAAAATATGCATTTCTGAATAATTCTGGGGATTTTTAACATGGACAAATTTCAGAATATTTCACTCAATAACATGTTGATTGATTAAAGCTTTCTTAGAAACATAGATGTTTACAGCACAGGAGGAGGAAATTCAGTTCATTATTACAATGCCAGCTCTCTGGTTGCGCAATCCAAAATTAATCACATCATACCCTTCATTTCCAATAACCTGGTGCCTTCCTCCGCTTTAAATATTTATCCAATTTACTCAACAGATGCATTGCTTTCAGCCTCAACCACTTCCTGTGCAGCAACATTCTTTCCACGCTCCAACAATGTTCTTTCTTTATTTTAAGTCATACTGCACAGAAACAGGCCCATTTGACCTAACATGTCTATGCCAACCATCAAATATCAATCTATACTAATCCCATTTACCAGCACTTGGTCCATAGCTTACTATGCCTTGGCAATTTCCGTGCTCGTCCAGATGCTTCTGAAATGGAGTAACTGCCTCCATCACCCTCTCAGATAGTGCGATTCGTATTTCCACCCCCCTCCTCCCGGGTGCAAACATTTTTCCTCAGGTCCCATTTAAATCATTTACTCCTCATCTTAAACCTATGCCCTCTGGTCTTAGACACCTGTGCCATGGGGAAAGGATTCTTACAATCCACCCTATCACGGGCTGTCATGATTTTGTATCTCTCTGTCAGATCTGCCCTCAGCCTCCTCTGTTCCAGAGAAAACAAATCCAGCTTATCCAATCTCTCCTCATAGCTGATCATTTTGATCCCAGGCAACATCCTGGCAAATCTCCTCTGTACCCTTTCCAGTGCAATCATGTCCCTCTGATAGTGTGGCAACCAGAACTGCACACAATACTCCATCTGTGGCCTAACCAATATCTTATATTCAGTGCCCCAGCTAATAAAGACAAGCATTCTGTATGCTTTCTTCACCACCCTATGTACCTGTGCTGCCACCTTCAGGGATCTATGGACTTGTACACAAGATGCCTTTGCTCCTCAATACTCCCTAGGAGCCTACCGTTTATTGTGTATATCCTACCCTTATCAGACCTCACAAAATGCATCACCTCATACTTATCAGGATTAAATTCCACCTGCCAATGCTCTGCCCAATTTACCAGCTGATCAATACTAATCAGGGATGTTTAACTGGTTAGAATTGGAGGAACAGAGATATTCAAGGGTTATCAGTCTGGAGGAGATTACAGAGAAAGGGAGGGGCAAGGCCATGCAGGGATTTGAAAACAAGGATGACAAATTTAAAAACAAGCCCTGTGCAACAGCAAATGTAGATCAGCAGAGGGGAAAGAGTGAAAGGACTTGGTGTGAGTTAGGACACAGGGGCAGACTTTGGGGTGACAGCTGAAAGTGAGAGGCTGGCCTGGAGTACAATGTTATCTCTAGAATTACTATTCCAAAGACAAGCATATAACTGCCAATTTATCAACAGTAGAACAACTAGAAACTGCTTATATCAGGTATGCACCTGACACTCATCTAACTGATAAATTTAAGTATGCCCAAGAACAAAAGTTAAAAAAGAAAAAAAACATTTTCTATAACATGCTGCAGGACAAGTAAAATAAGCAAAGAAAAGACCTTTGTTAAGCTCGAGACATCATCATTGAGACATCACTTTGGACATCATTAGTACTGGAGTTTGAGAACTACTTTCTTTCATTTGCTCTTGAATTAAATTCATTCACGGACAAAGGAATTTACTGAATGCTCAACCAATTCTTCTTCCTTCGGGAAAAAGATACAAAAGTCTGAGGTCACGTACCAACCGACTCAAGAACAGCTTCTTCCCTGCTGCTGTCAGACTTTTGAATGGACCTACCTTGCATTAAGTTGATCTTTCTCTACATCCTAGCTATGACTGTAACACCACATTCTGCACCCTCTCCTTTCCTTCTCTATGAACGGTACGCTTTGTCTGTACAGCAGGCAAGAAACGATACTTTTCACTGTATACTAATACATGTGACAATAATAAATCAGATCAAAAATTCAGTATTTTCATACATATACACGAGTAGAAAATTGAAGATAAGAACTGTGGTTGCTGGGCCAGCCTTGCTGGGAAGTGTAGAGCTTTCTCCTGTGTACAGGAGCTGGGTTTGAGCTGTAATTCAGTGCAGCCTCTCTGAGCCTGTCTCCGGCCGCTCACTCCCTGAATGTATCTCGTCTCCCAGGACAACGGGCCAGAGCCTGCCGACAACCAACCCTCTCCCTCAAACCCCCTTCCACTGAGCGGAGCTTCAAATTCAGTGCATATTAGTCACCGGCTGTCACCCCCCTCCCTCTCCCCCTCAATCGGCCGGCGCATCCTGGAGTGGGAACTACAACCCATCTAGAGTCGTCCCCCACCCCGGGGCAACAGCCTCAGCCCATCGGCGACCACTAGGCCTCGCCGCTGTAGGCCAGTGAGCCGGCGGGGCACGCCCCGAGCAGCCCGCCTAGGGGTACAGGCACACCGAGCGGGCAGGCTCCACAGCCCAGGGGGCCAGCCCCAGCTCCGCCACCCAGGGATTTACCTTCAGTGCCGGTGCTCCCAGTCTCTGCGATGCTCTGACCGGGGCGGGGCCAAGGGGGCGGGGCCCAGGGGGGAGGGGCGGGGCCGCTGGGCGGTTACCAATGGGCAGCGCGCACAATGGAACTCTGACCTCCGTCACAAAGGCCAACTGACCAATCAGCGGGCGGGCTGGGAGAAGGCGCGGGCGGCTGTTTGGAAAAGAGATTCACCCACCGTGCATTGCGGCAGAGTGTCAGTTGGGGGCTGGAGGCCCAGAAACTGGGAGGGTGACAGACACGGAGGGTGATAGACACTGGGGGCTGGAGGTCCAGACATTGGGGGGGTGATAGACACTGGGGGCTGGAGGTCCAGACATTGGGGGGGTGATAGACACTGGGGGCTGGAGGCCCAGACACTGGGAGGGTGACAGACACTGGGAGGGATGGGGGGGCTGATAGACATTGTGGGGAGGGAGCGGTGGACACAGGGAAGTGGGGGGGGGGGGAGGCTGCTGGACACTGTGGGAAGGATGGGGTCTGATAGATGTTATGGGAGGGGCCCTGATAGACATTGTGGCGGGGCCCTGATAGACATTGTGGCGGGGCCCTGATAGACATTGTGGCGGGGCCCTGATAGACATTGTGGCGGGGAGCAGTAGACATGGGAGGGGGAGGCTGCTGGACACTGTGGGAGGGGTGGGAGCTGATAGATGCTATGGGAGGGTGAGGGACTGATAGACATTGTGGTCAAGAAACACTTCTGGAGTAGCATCATTTAGATCCAAAACATTCACTGTTTCTCTCTCCAAAGATGCTGCCAATCTAAACTTATCAAGTGTTTTCTGTTTTTATTTCAGATTTCCAGCATCAGCAGCCACTGTTCTCAGACCATTAGACATAGGAACAGAATTAGGCCACTCGGCCCATCGAGTCTGCTCCGCCATTCAATCATGGCTGATATTTTTCTCATCCCCATTCTCCTGCCTTTTCCTCATAACCACTGATCCCCTTACCAATCAAGAACCTATCTATCTCTGTCTTAAAGACACTCAATGACCTGGCCTCCACAGCCTTCTGCGGCAAAGAGTTCCACAGTTCCACAGACTTCATTCCTTTGCCATTTTCACACCATTCAAAGCAAAAGTACAACCAGAAGAATTCCCCATCTCCACCATTTGTAATTATGCTTTCTTATTGTGCAAAATCATTTTTAAAAATTATTATTTATTCATTCATGTCACAAGTAGGCTTACATTAACACTGCAATAAAGTTACTATGGAAATCCTCTAGCCGCCACACTTCGGCACCTGTGCGCTCTGAGGTGCCCATCCCTAATTGCCTTTGAACACATGGCGGTGACCCATCCACTATTGAGTGGCTTGCTCCGCCATTAAAGCACAATTAAGAGTCACCACGTTGGGATCGGTCTGAATCAGGTGTAAGCCAGACTGGATAAGGACGGAAGATTTTCACCCCTGAAGGCATCTGTGAACCAGATGGGTTTTTATGCCAATCCACTAGTTTCACGATCATTATTAATGAGACTTCTTCAAGATTTTATGAATTGAAAGTAAATTCCTCCAGCAGCCATGATGGAATCTGAATAGGTCTCCGGAGCATTAATCCAACCCCTGGATTCCTGGTCCAGTAACGTTACCACAATTCTACTGTTCCCCCAATTGATCTCAAACAGCTTCTCTTCATAGTCAATGCCCCTCGTCTTCCCATATTTCTTGTGTCCTCTTCCTGCTTCCCCTTTAAGATGAACCATACTTACATCCCCCACCTCCCGCCTAAAAAATGACCTGGGTAGTGTTTTTTGTGTTTGTGTGTCCATTGACTTATCCTTTATTATGTTGTTTATGCCAGTGAGCAGACTTGTGTGTTATCATTGATGTTGAAGGCGCAATAAAGGGCCTGTGTTGCAGGGAACTTGTTGAGATTGAATACTCCATTTTCATTCAGTGCAGCTGCCAATGAGATTATTTAGATGTTCACATAAGTAATTGTGTTCACTGCATAATTTTTCTCTTTGCCAGAAGGTGAGTTACAAGTCATCTGCTATAAGGGCTGGGAGCCGCTCAAACAAAATGTTGTTGGATTAGCGTGGCATTTGTGGCCATGTCAGCCTGCCAATCATTGTGAACCTTGGGACACCTCGGCTGACTTCCTCCAATGCCTGGGCACTGAGCTGCTCTGCAGCTCTCCTTTCATCCTCCTCTCCTTCCCATTCTCCAGTGAAAAGAAATTGCGTTCCAAGTCCTCCAGCTCCAGACCTTGGTACAGTGAGCAGCAGACAGCCACAATACCAAACATCCTGGCTGGCATGTACTGGAGAACGCCACCCAACTGGTTAAGGCAACAGAAGCGCATCTTCAAGATGGACGGGTGTCAAGGGTCACCGGTTTAGGGGATAACCCTTATTCCTCAGCAGCCACCTATGAAGTCCCTCAATCTTGGCCTGAAGATTTGGGACTCTTGAAGGATATATGCATCAGGCATCATGGCAGCTGCTCAGGAACCAAACACACACTTGCAAAATACACTTCCTATGGTCACAGACAGCTGGACATTCATTGAATGGAAGCCTTTTCTGTTCAGGAGTCTGGCTGTGTGGTCAGTTATTGACTTTATAGCTATGTGGGAGCAATTGATAACTTCTGGAATCCATTAATTGCAGAAATGTCCAGTGCCTTCTGTGCCTCCGCTGATCCATTTATCTCAAAATGGATGTGGAACCCGATCTCTGGAAGAGGGCATCTATGACCTATCTGATGGAATGATGACCTGCTGACTGTGAGATGCCACCCAAGCCTGCCACTGATCCTTGGAATGAGGCAGATCCATTACCTTTCAGCGCCACAGTGACCTTGACAGGTAGGGGACTGCCATGGGGCTGTGAGGCACCAGGTTATTGCTAACAAGAACACAAATGTCCAAATCCAACTATCCCGGTCCCCAATGGAACTGACGCTCTGTCATTTGCAGCAAGCTGACTCTTGGATACTACACCCAATGTTGTGGGTAGTCCGGTGCCCCACCATCGCTGCCAGACAGACTGGCAGGAGAGGGCCAGCTTAACGAAAAAGGTGGCAGATACACCTTCTGGAAAGGCAAACCTGAAGAAGAACATTGTCTCTACGGGGTCGGCTTTGCCATAAAAAAACAAATTGGTCAGACATCTCGACAAACCCCCCTGCACGGGCAGCGAATGCTTCATGACTCTCTGGCTCACCCTGCCCCATAAGCAGCATACCACAGCCATCAGTGCTGACAGCCCAAACCTAGATGCAATGGACAAGACAAAAGAGGCATTCTATTCCAGTCTCGACCGATCGCTGTCCTGCATCCTCAAAGAAGACAAGCTGATTCTCCTCAGTGACTTCAATGCTAGAGTTCAATGGGTGAGACACAAACCTTTGGAAAAACGTGTTAGGCAGGGAAGGTGTGGGGAAAACAAACACCTACAGAGTCCCCCTACTGACAAAATGTCTGGATCGTGATCTGGTAGTTACGAACACCCTGTTCCACCAGAGGGACAAGCAGAAGACTTCATGGCAACACCCCCACTCTAAGCATTGGCACCTAATAGACGATATCATCGTCCGAGCAAGGGACCACAAAGATGTCCGCATTGCCCACGCCACAACTGGAGCCGATGACTGACCACTCTGCTCTACCATCTCCATCATCCTGGCTCCAAACTGGCTGAGGCAGAAAAACCTCTACCACAGGAGACTCAATGACGTTGAACTCAATGACCCCAAGAAGGAAGAGCTACTCAGTCGGTGCTTCACAGCTAACCTGGCGACAACCACCAAGCCAGAGCAGCAGAGTGCCCACAGTATCTGGTCTACCTTAAAAGCCACCACAGCCATAGAAACATAGACATAGAAAATAGGACCAGGAAGAGGCCATTTGGCCCTTCGAGCCTGCTCCACCATTCATCACGATCATGGCTGATCGTCCAATGGCCTAATCCTGCTTTCTCCCCATAACCTTTGATCCCGTTTGCTCCAAGTGCTATATCCAGCCACCTCTTGAATACACCCAATGTTTTGGCATCAACTATTTCCTGTGATAATGAATGTAGTCAGCACCTGTGAGGAGATGCTTGGACTGTTGACCAGGAAACACTAAGACTGGTTCGTCGAGAACGATCAGGTGGTCCAGGATCTCCTTGACCGCAAACATGTGATGTTCCTGAACTGGCAGCTCCACCAAAACTCAAGCAAGAGGAAACAAGCCAAAAGGTAACTGAAGGCCGAGATGCAACAAAGAACCCACGACCTAAAGAACAGATGGTAGGCGGAAAAAGCACAGGAGACTCAGAAACTTACCGACAACCACAACTTGCGTGGTTTCTTCAGCAAAATTAGAACTATCTATGATCTGAGTATCCAGGGACCCACCCTACTGAGAGCCAAAAACAGAGGCACTCATCAAAGACAGATGTAAAGTCAATGCTCACTGGAGAGAACACTTCAAGGACCTCCTCAACCAAGATGCAGCCTTCAGCGCAAGTGTCCTCGACACCATCACACAACATGCTACCCACCACCACCTCAGTGCAACCCCAGATCACCGTGAGGTAAAAAACATCTGACAGCTGAAAAAAAGACAAAGCCTCCGGCGCAGATGGAATCCCTGCTGAAGTATCAAAATGCAGTGGAGAGGTACCCTTGACAAGAATCCACAATCTCACCACCCTTGTCTGGAAGGAAGAGAGCATGCCAGGAGATCACAGAGATGCCTTAATTGTAACCATCTTCAAGAAAGGAGACAGGTCCGACTGCAGAAATTACAGAGGGATTTCCCTACTCTCCGCCACAAAAAAGGTCATTGCGAGAATCCTCCTCAACTGCCTCCTCTCAGTGGCTGAAGAGCTCCTTCCTGAGCCTCAGTGCGGCTTCCGCCCATCAAGAGGCACAATGGACATGATCTTCCACGCACAACAAATCCAGGAAAAGTGCATCAATCTCTACACGGCCTTCTTTGATCTCGCAAATTGTGGAACATCCTCCTCAAATTCAGAGGAAAAAATCTAGAAAACAAAGGTTCTCTAACAGCCCGCTCCTTTCGTACAAAACTGCCCCCCACCCCCCTCCTCCAGCTGTCAATATCCACGGTGAGCACTTGGCCAATGTGAATCATTTCCCATATCTCAGCATGGGCAGACCGAACGTGAAATCTAACATCGACTTCAACCTGTCAGTGCAGTCTTTGGACACCTGAGGAACAGTGTTCAAAGACCGAGACCTCCAATCCCAACACCAAGCTCATGGTCCACAGAGCAGTTGTGGTCCCTGTCCCCCTGTATGCATCAAAAACATGGACAATGTACAGCAGACACCTCAAATCCCTGGAGAGATAGCTTCAATATTGCTGCTGCAAAATCCTGTATATCCACTGGCAGGATAGGCTTACCAACGTGAGGGTCCTATCCGAGGCCAATATCCCCAGCATCGAAGCACTGGCCACATTGTCCGCATGTCTGACACAAGACAGGATGGGGGACTGATGTATGAGGAGAGATTGACCAGGTTAGGATTGTTTTTGTTGGAGTTGAGACAAATGGGGGGATCTCATAGAGACTTATAAAATTCTAAGAGAAATAGACAGGGGAGATGCAGGGAGGATGTTCCCGATGGTGGGGGAGTCCAGAACCAGGGGTTCAGTCTGAGGATTCAGGGTAGACCGTTTAGGATGGAGATGAGGAGACATTTCTTCACCCAAAGAGTGGTGAGCCTGTGGAATTCCTTACCACAGGAAGTAGTTGATGCCAAAACATTGAATATATTCGAGAGCCAGCTAGATATAGCACTTGGGGTGAATGGAATCAAAAATTATGGGGAAAAAGCAAGATTAGGCTATTGAGTTGTGTGATCAGCTATGATCGCGATGAATGGTGGAGCAGGCTCGAAGGGCCAAATGACCTCCTCCTACTCCTATCTTCTATGCTTCTATGTTCCTAAGACTCCTGAAACAAGTGTTCTACTCCGAGATCCTCAATGGTGAGTGATCACTAGGAGGGCAGAGGAAAGGCTATAAGGACATCTATGAAAACAACCCCAAATAAATGCAACATCCCATTGATATGTGGGAATCACTTGCCCAAGAATGCACAAACTGGAGAAGAAGCATCCGTGAAGGTGCCAATCACCTCGAGCGTTATCGGGTGGAGCACACGGAGGCTTAGCGTAAACAGCGGAAGGAGAGTGCAGAATCCAGAGTGACCCACCCAACCATCTCATCAAACACCTCCTGCTAAACCTGTGGCCGAGCCTGTGGACTACTCAGCCACTGCAAAACCCACCTCCCCAGAATGGAAGCAAGTCATCCTCGACTCTGAGGAGGAGGAAGAAAGAGGAAGAGGAGAAGAGAGAGGATGGAGGAAGAAGAAGAGAGAGTAGGAGGAAGAGAGAAAGGAAGAAGGGAAAGAGGAAGGAGAGAAAGAGCCAGAAGAAGGAGAGGAAGAGGAGGAAGTACTAGAAAAGGAGGAAGAAGAGGAAGAGAAGGAAGAGGAAAGAAGAAAATGAGGGCAAGGAGGACGAAGAGGAAGAGAGCAGAAGGAAAGAGGGAGAAGAGAAAGGAAGAACAGGAAATGCAAGAAGAGGAAGAATGAAGATGAGGCAGGAGGAGAGGAGAAAGAGGAAGGAGAAGAAAAAGGATGGAGAGAAGAAGAGGAAATGGAATGAAGAGGAGGAGGGAGAGGAGGTGGAGGAAGAGAAATAGGTAGAAGAAGGAAGAGAAAAGAGGAAGAGGGGGAAGTGAAACAAGAAGAGGGGGAAGAGAAGGAAGAGGAAAGAAGAAGGGAGAGGAAAAAGAGAAAGACAAAGTTTATTATTTATTTAAAGTTTGTTTATTATTAGTGTCACAAGTAGGCTTACATTAACACTGCAATGAAGTTATTGTGAAAATCCACTAGTTGCCACATTCAGGTACACTGAGGGAGAATTTAGCATGGTCAATGCACCTAACTAGCATGTCTTTTGGACTGTGGGAGGAAACTGGAGCACCTGGAGGAAACCCACACAGACACGGGGAGAACGTGCAAACTACACACAGACAGTGACCTGAGGCTGGAATTGAACCCGAATCCCTGACGTTGAGAGTCCGCAGTGCTAACCACTGTGCCGCTTTCTCTGCCAGTTGTGCATTGTCAACAAACTTGGATATATTTCATTTGTTCCTCACATCTAAGACATTGGTAAAGATTGTACGCAGCTTAGTACGTTACGGCATTCCATTAGATCCTGAAAATGACACTTTTATTCCTACACTTGTTTTTCTGCCCATCATCCAATCCTCAGTCTTGCGTAATGCACACTCCTGTGGTAAGCCAGAAGATTGGAAAGTATTAGACACTAGCAAAGGGTAACTTAAAAAAAAAGAAATCGGAGCATGAGCAAAAATTGGCAAGACATAAAAGCAGACAGTAAATGCTTTTACAAGTATATAATAAGACGGAGGCTGAGGGGAGACCTGATAGAGGTCTACAAAATTATGAGAGGCATAGACAAGATGGATAATCAGAGGTTTTTTCCCAGGGTAGAAGTGTCAATTACTAGGGTGCACAACAGGTTCAAGGTGAGAGGGGGAAAGTTTAAGAGAGATGTGCGGGGGAAGTTTTTCACGTAGAGATTGGTGGGTGCCTGGAACACGCTGCCAGAGGAGGTGGTGGAAGAAGGCATATTAGCAACATTTAAGAGGTATTTGGATGGGTACATGAATGGGAAGGGATTAGAAGGATACGGACCGAGTAAGGGTAGAAGGTTTTTTTGTTTAGTTAGGGCATCATGATTGGCACAGGCTTGGCGGGCAGAAGGGCCTGTTCCTGTGCTGTACTTTGTTCATGTTGATGATGGTGTTGCTGATTGTCTTGGTCCTGAGCTGACATCCAAACTCAGGCAGTGTAAGCAGCATCTATGCTGACCTGAGAGATCAGAGCTGCAAAGAGCACTTCCAATCCCCAAAGCATAAGTGACACTTCCAAAGTGTGTAAAGTAATCTCTCAGCCCAGTTACTGTGAACAAGCTCTTTCCCACACTCAGGCCAGAGAGCAGTTATCAGTCCCGGTGCTTATTGGTTTTTCTCCTTGTCACGGCTTCAACCCCTTCAGTCGCCGTTGCATTCCCATCCTGTTTCCACTGCCAAGTTTCAGGAAGACTGGGAAATCCATGAATGCAAATTTAACATTGAAAACCCTCGTCGCTAGCTGTCCAATTGAACAACGTACAGATGTTAAGTGCAAGCACGGTGGCACAGTGGTTAGCACTGCTGCCTCACAGCGTCAGGGACCTGGGCTTGATTCCTGGCTTGGGTCACAGTGCAGAGTCTGCACGTTCTCCCCGTGTCTGCGTGGGTTTCCTCCGGGTGCTCCGGTTTCCCCCCACAATCCAAAAGACGTGCTAGGTTAGGTGCATTGGCCATGCTAAATTCTCCCTCAGTGTACCCGAATAGGCACGGAGTGTGGAGACTAGAGGAGTTTCACAGTAACTTCATTACAGTGTTAATGTAAGCCTACTTGTGACCCAATAAATAAACTTAAACCCCTATCTCCCGTGGCTGTAGCTTCCACACAGCCTAACGCACTTTAGTGAAATCATGAAGTTGGTCAGTAGATGGTGCTGTTTTACACATTCTGCTCGACACAAATCAATTCAGTTTGTAACTTCCTGTCCTGTGTTAGATACTGGATTTTGTCAAGATACCGACAAGAGTATAGCTCGAGACGATTCCAACCAGGACAAATGCCAATTTGGTTGATGTTTTCTGAAAGCATGGAGAGACTTGTTGAAATCTGACTGTAGTCGCAATAGGTTTCCTCTCTCTAAACACAGGCCCTGCTTCAGCAAATGATGCTAGTGTCACTTTGTTCATGTTGATGATGGTGTTGCTGATTTTCTTGGTCCTGAGCTGACATCCAATCTCAGGCAGTGTAAGCAGCATCTATGCTGACCTGAGAGATCAGAGCTGCAAAGAGCACTTCCAATCCCCAACAAAAGCACTCTCCAGAGCGTGTTTTTAAAAAAATCAGATGTCATAACTGGGCGTAATTATAGATAATTGTATTCATGACAAAGTTCTTGTAAATGTGTGCTTCAGCTCATTTTTGATCATTCACCTGACCATACAAGTCATCTACAGATTTCCCATGCTTGTTTCAAGAGTTAACATTTACATTATGTAAAGTTATTGCAACAAGGCTTGGTTTTCCTCTTGCAGACCACAGCTTTACCAGAAGGAAGTCAGTTTGTAAAGCCTGTTTGCTCGTTATACAAAGTACATGTTTGTCAGAAATCCAGATGTTAAAAAGCTTTGACCTCCTTCATCTCAGAAGCACTGAGTCATTGCTTGTTCTTGCCTGTGTTTGACTGACAGTTTTATCAGAATGTAAGAGGGGCAAATCTTTTAAAGGGAATGTTGAAATCTTGCTTGCTTTTTTGTAACTTCGCGAACATTTTAGAAGACTTGTATCTATTTTTGTATGGCTCTTGAGTTCTGTACCTCAGTGGATACTGAGTGTGAGCATGGAGGATGCAAGGGGTGTGGAGATGGCATGGGAGATATGAGGACGTGGAGCAGGGACGGGAAAAATGAGAAGTGTTGTAGGGGCATGGGAGATGTGAAGGGCATGAGAGTATATGTGGGGGGAAATTAAGAGGGTGAAGGCTAGAGGGTCTAACAACTGTGAATTGAACCGAACTTTGAACCGAACCAATGTCTCAGTAAATGGAGGCGAATCTGCTAACCTGCTGGCCTTGCCATCCGCTCACCTTGGGCCTGCCTTGGGATGATGGCGGCGTTGGACTGGGATAAGCACAATAAGAAGTCTCACAACACCAGGTTCAAGTCCAACAGGTTTATTTGGCAGCACAAGCTTTCGGAGTCTCGCTCCTTCATCAGGTGAGTGAGGACTTGTGTTCACAAACAGGGCATATACAGACACAAACTCAATTTACAAGATAATGGTTGGGAATGCGAGTCTTTACAGGTAATCAAGTCTTAAAGGTACAGACAATGTGAGTGGAGAGAGGGCCAAACACAGGTTAAAGAGATGTGTATTGTCTCCAGACAGTACAGTTAGTGAGATTTTGCAAGCCCAGGCAAGTCGTGGGGGTTACAGATAGTGTGACATGAACCCAATATCCCGGTTGAGGCCGTCCGCATGTGTGCGGAACTTGGCTATCAGTTTCTGCTCAGTGATTCTGCATTGTCATGTGTTGTGAAGTCCGCCTTGGAGAACGCTTACCCAAAGATCAGAGGCTGAATGCCCGTGACTGCTGAAGTGTTCTCTGACTGGAAGGGAACACTCCTGCCTAGTGATTGCCGAGCTGTGTTCATTCGTCCGTTGTTATTGCATCTGCATGATCTCCTCAATGTACCATGCCTCGGGACATCCTTTCCTGCAGCCTATCAGGTAGACAACATTGGCCGAGTCGCAAGAGTATGTACCGTGTACCTGGTGGATGGTATTCTCACGTGAGATGATGGCATTCGTGTCGATGATCCAGCACATCTTGCAGAGGTTGCTGTGACAGAGTTCTGTGGTGTCGTGGCTACTGTTCACCTGAAGGCTGGGTAGTTTTCTGCGGACAATGGTCTGTTTGAGTTTGTGTGGTTGTTTGAGGGCAAGAAGTGAAGGTGTGGGGATGGCCTTGGCGAGATGTTCGTCTTCATCGATGACATGTTGAAGGCTCTGGAGAAGATGTCTTAGCTTCTCTGCTCCGGGCAGCCTTCACAACACACGACAACGCAGAATCGCTGAGCAGAAACTGATAGCCAAGTTCTGCACACATGAGGACGGCCTCAATCGGGATCTTGGGTTCATGTCACACTATCTGTAACCCCCACGATTTGCCTGGGCTTACAAAATCTCACTAACTGTCCTGGCTTGAGACAATACACACCTCTTTAACCTGTGCTTGGCCCTCTCTCCACTCATATTGTCTGTACCTTTAAGACTTGATTACCTGTAAAGACTCGCATGCCAACCATTATCTTGTAAATTGAGTTTGTGTCTGTATATGCCCTGTTTGTGAACTCAAGTCCTCACTCACCTGATGAAGGAGCGAGACTCTGAAAGCTAGTGCTGCCAAATAAACCTGCCTTGAGAGGCAGTAGCCCTGGCTCCAGCATCACACAGGACACCCAGGGGCTAAAATACTGGGTGAATGTGCTGACATCAGGACCGTGATGTCAGTAAATGACCTGGCAGTGGTTCCCAAACTGAGGACAAAAATCTAGCCGAAAAGAGTCTGCAAAGGGATAAGGATGGGTTAAGTGAGTGGGAGAAATGATCAGGCAGAAAGCAATATGAGAAAATGTGAGGTTGTCCACTTTGATAGGAAGAATAGGAAATCAAAGTATTATTTAAATGGAAAGAGAATACAGAACATAGTGGTATAAAGGAACATGGGTGTCCTTGTACATGAAACACAAGAGGTTAGTGTGTAGGTACAACAAGTAACTGGGAGGGTAAATAGAATGTTGAACTTTATTGCAAAGGGATAGAGTATAAGAATCGGAAAATCTCGTAAACTGATTGGCCAGTGAATAGCCACTATAGGGAACTGTGTCAATAGCTGCATAATAGAAAAATATAAAAGTTTTAAATAATCCTTAAATAACTATGGGAGAACAGGAGAAGGAGCTGATTGGTGAGTGAGCATCTGCAATTCCAGCTGCAACTATTTGCAGCTAGTTTAAAAGTTAGATTAGGGTATGGCAAAGCAGCTCTCATAAGTGGAATGTACCTCCTGTGGTACATGGGAAGTTGGGGACACTTCACAAGGCCTAGATGAACACATCTGTAGGAGATGTCCCTGGCTGCAGAAATGTAAACTCTGGGTTTCAGAACTGAAGTGGCAGCTGGAATCGTTGTGGTGCATCTGAAATGCTGAGGACTACAGCATGCAAGCAGAAAGCGAATGGGTGACCACCAGAAAGTCTAGGAGGACCAGGCAGATCGTGTTGGGGTCTTCTGAGTCTATCTCGCTGATAAAACAATTTTTTTATTTTGGACTTTGGCGGGGGGGTGTGGGGGCGGCGGGGGGGGGGTGATAGTTCCTCTGAGGAGTGCAGTAAAGGCCAACTTTGGGTAGCACGGGTGGCTCAGCTGAACAGGTGGCTAGGAAGAAGAGTTAAGGATAAATGGTGCTGGGAGATGTGATAGTCAGCGGATTAGACAAGCCTTTCTGTGGCCTTACACATGACTCTAAGATGGAGTGTTGTCTCCCTGGTACCAGGGTCAAGGATGTCACAGAGAGGCTGCAGGACATTCTTAAGGGAGGGGGAACATGTGTGCTCTGCCCAATGGCTCACTGCTGAAACTTTAGCCTGAGCCACTTTCTTGGCAGTTTTTATCAGTGGTGCTTTGCCTTCCATTCTTCAGGGCAGAGTGAGGAGGCAGGTCACAAGTCTACCTCAACCGGAACTGGAATCAAACAAGCGCTGTTGGCCCTATTCTGAACCACATGCTAGCCATCTGGCCCCATGTTAGCTCAATTTTACATCTGGATTATACTAAAGGTAACCTGGAAATTCCAGGCCTGTTAGTCCTAAATTCTAACATTTCTGCAGAGGAATCTGTCAATGTTAATTCACAATGTTATAAAATAGATAACATAGAACAGCAGCTGAGGAAGGAAGATACTGGGATCAGAAAGCTGAAATATGTTTCATTTTAGTGTTAGGTGTCAGGGGAAACACATGATTTTACCTTGGAATGGTCTTTTGCAAAAAGGATTATTGCTCTTTATGTTGGAACCTCTTGGCTCCAATTGGAATTCATCCTCAGGAGTTTATTTAGGGAATTTCCCTGAAATGAAAGGGCAAGCTGTGAAATGTTTTTCCTCATGGACAGTCCCACCTTTACCAATTGTTTAACAGAAAAAACAAACTTCTACCTTTTTTGATCCAAGTAGAAGGTTGCCAGTAACAAGGAGCCAGGTGATCCCTTGAAACACTGACATTCTGCAACCAAAAAAAAGAAACTTTAACGAAACTTAGTTAATTAGGTTAAAGTGACATTCCCAGGTGTGGTGATACACTCTGGCAATCCTGATGCCCATCAGTTTCAGTAGACCTGAAGCAAACCGGCAGACACCATGTCGTCCCTCTCGACACCTATCTGCACCAGAGGAGATACAAACCTCCCCAGATGGCTTGAAAGATCATTCCTCGATAAATCCATGGAGTGTTTTAAAAGGATTCCACTGGGAGTAAGTTGCAGCTTCACCACTCTGGTGATAAACTAATGGAGCAGCTCACCTACCTGTGATGGAGCCTAGCTGTCCAATCCCCTCCCCTAGCTGATCCTCATTCCAGGATGTTCTACACTGTAGTGGAGTCATCATAGAAATCATAGAAACCCTACAGTACAGAAAGAGGCCATTCGGCCCATCGAGTCTGCACCGACCACAATCCCACCCAGGCCCTACCCCCGTATCCCTACATATTTTACCCGCTAATCCCTCTAATTTACGCATCCCAGGACACTAAGGGGCAATTTTAGCATGGCCAATCAACCTAACCCGCACATCTTTGGACACATCAGTCATTCCTGCAATTTGCTCCTCATCTTTAAATGGTCTTTATATTTTTAAAAAATAGTAATGGGTTGCATCTCATGGTATTTGATTGTGCAATCAGTCCTTTAAGCTCAAAGCCATTGTCTATTGTAACTGCAATGCCTGAATAGTGCCATTGGGTGGCGCTGTGCCCACACATGCTCAGTGAAAGGGCAGCCATCTTGGTAAAGGTGAGTGTTGCCCTTCCCGGTGAGCCAGACACAGTCTGGATCTCAGACTCATAGGGCCCTATTTTACTATTTTGATTCTAAGTGCTGGGCAGACTTGAAACTGGGAGTGTTTGAGATCTGACTTTTAGGCCTGTTTTCAGGCACCCCCATATGCACACTGCCTGAAAAAATATCAGCAATTCCGAATCGTGCTGCAGAAGCCTGTGGGCGGGGCTTAACATGGCCAAAATCCTGCAGCTCCGATCGACGCCTCTGATTGCGCATGCGCAGAAAAAGAATGATACAGTGCAGCTCCCCTGCCACATTGTTCCTGGGCCGGATAATGCCTCCACCTATTCCCCACAGACATTGTCCCACCCCCCCCAACATTACCGACCCCCTTATGCCCCCACCCCCTCCGCCACCCAGACTGATCACGACCCCCTCCCCCCTTCCCCCTCACTGATCTCAGGCAGAGTGGCAGCAGACCCCCCCCCCCCCCACTAATCTCAGGCAGGGTGGCAGTGGACCCACCCCCCCCTTCACACTGATCTCAGGCAGAGTGGCAGTGCACCCCCCTTTCCCCCACTGATCTCAAACAGAGAGCCATTGGATGCTCAGCACTTACCTCCTCACTAATTGGAGCGCCCAAGTCAGACTTTTGTGGAGATGTCTGTTTCGCGCTGATTCTGGATGGGCGAACGCGATGGTAAAGGGAGAGGTGCCGGTAAGGTTGGGTGTGCAGCCCATTAAGTCAATTTAAATGAATGCAGTTGCATTTAAATGACCATTGCGCCTGTTTTGGGCGTGGTCCTGATCGCAGCCATTTTCGGGCCTTGGTAAAGGGGGAACCGGCGTGGAGGGTGGGCGCGGATCCCGCTACTCACCTCACGCCCAACTTTACCAAGTTTTCACTCACCAAAACTGGCGCAACGCAATGATAAAATCAGGCCCATAAAGTCTGGATTGTGGACACAATCGGAATCTCAGGCCCACACAATCTGGATCTCAGACCCTCACAATCCGATCTGACCCACACAGTCCGGATCTCGGACACACATGATCCGGATTCCAGACCCACACAATCCAGATCTCATACACACAATCTGGATCTCTGACTCACACAATCCGGATCTCAGATTTTCACAATCCCCCCACCTCTCAGACTCAATCTAGCTTTCTGATTTGCTCCAGTCCTATTCTTTGTCAAGTAGCGTTCTTTTTGCCTAGGGCACCATTTATTCTTCTATTATACTGTCGTTTTCACCCAACAGTGTTGTGATAACCAGAAGGAAAAGAAAACAGTTTTTAAAATTTTCTTCTCTCTGTTTTCAATGTTCCGAGGCTTTGTATGGAATTCATTTTCACCAGAGATGACCTCACTTTTAAACATTTGATGTGACTGATGCCCGGGGTTTAATTGATGTTATGGAGCCTTTTCAATTCTTTACCTCATATCTTTAGCTACCTAATTTAGTTAAACTTTCAATTTATTTAATTCATTAACCTCCACCATTGTCAGATTTTAAGAATTGATTTATTTAGTGCTGTTTCTCTCCAGTCTGCAAGGCTGCTTTAAGTCCATTAAACATCTTCAGTTCTTTCATTTGCTCAATTCCATTTTTATTTTTACACTATCTGGTTTTCACCACAGCCTCCCCTCCCTTGGACTTGGTGGCAGAGGACGTTATGTCAGAATCTGCAGATAGAAGGTGTAGTGCACATTGAAGATCATAGTATTAGAGCAAGAGGCCATAGACAAGCTGGTGGAATGGGCAGGAGCATTGTAGATTAAATTCAACATGGGAAAAGTGCACTGTTGCGGTGGGGAGTGTGGGCAGATCAAACAGTGCAAGCTAATTAGTCCAATTTTGAAAGGGATGTAGGAAGAGAGAGGCTTTCTGATGTTTGTGCACAAATCTGGGAAGGTGGCAGGATGGGTTAATAAATCACATGGGATCCTGGGCTTCAGACATAGTAGCACTGAGTTCAAAAGGCAGGAAGTTGCACTAAGAGTATATATAACACACCAGTATGTCCCCACCTGGTGCATTGTGTTCAACTCTAGGCACCACATTTACTGAAGACTGGGAAGGCTTTTGAATCAGCGCAGAAGAGTTTTGCTTAAGAGTGGTTTGGGGAATATAGAAATACAGGTTTATGAGAACTGGGATTGTGCTCCTTACAGGCAATAAGGTTTAAGAGGAGATTTAATAGAGGTGTTTCAAATCATAAAGGGTTTAGAAAGAGAAAATGCTCCCGGTGACTGAAGGGTCGATAACCAAAGGGTTTAAGGTGATTGGCAAAAAGAGCTGGGGGTAACATGAGGAAATGGTTTTGTTTTATGTAACATGTGGTTAAGATTTGGAATGCACCATCTGATAAGGCACTGGATACAAATTCAGCATGGCTTCAGAAAGGAATTGGATAAATATTTGGAGAATAAATTACATGGAACAGGGAGAGGGAGTGGAACTAACTGGATTTTTCTTCAAAAAGCCAGCACAGGCTGGAATAGGTGAAAGTCCACCTTCCGTACTGTACTACATTATAATTCGACAATTTCCATCTCCCCTGACCTCTTCCCCCTACCATCCTCCATCTTTTTTGAGTTGTCAGTATTTACCCCAACCCACCCAGCAGAAACTGGCAGTTGGCCTGGGCAACATAGCTACCTTGAAGTGGCACAGATCCATCAACCACCATTCCTGGCCAATGCAAAACTGCTTCTTATGGGCAGCACGGTGGCACAGTGGTTAGCGTTGCTGCCTCTCAGTGCCAGGGACTCAGATTCAATTCCAGCCTCAGCTGACTGTGTGGAGTTTGCACCTTCTCCCTGTGTCTGCATGGGTTTCCTCCGTGTGCTCCAGTTTCCTTCCACACTACAAAAATGTGTGGGTTAGGTTGATTGGCCGTGATAAATTGATTCTTAGAGCAGGATTTCACAGCCCCATTTGAGCAAGACTGGAAATTCCCGCTCAAGGTCAACAGACGTTTCCATTCTCTGCCCCTCGCCTGCTCCGATTCCATGGTGAGTGGGGTGATGAATTCCAGCGTTAGTGTCAGGGGGATTGGCAGGGTAAATACATGGGGTTATGGGGATAGGGCCTGGGTGGGACTGTTGTCAGTGCAGGTTTGATAGGCTGAATGGCCTCCTTCTGAACTTTAGGAATTCTGTGATTCTTGTGTGTTATCATTTAAGTTAATAAATATTCTTTATTAATTGATCTCAAAAGAACTGGACTGTTCCTCCCTAATTAGCACACCTTTTTTCCCATTATATCAAATTTAAAACATATACCTCTAAGAACCAGTGTTCCAAGTTACCCTTCTGGGTTTTGGGACACCCTCACATTTAACATCAGCGGGAATCTTAACACTTGAAAGAAAGGCATTAAAATGAAAAGTGTTGGACTGTAATCGACTGTAATTATGTCAGGAAAGTGGGAGATGACAGATAGAGGCATTCAAACCTCCATGGGGGACAAAATAACCCCATCTCCTGTTGGTTTCTACTATCTTGAAAAGTTTCTGAGATGAAAGATCAAAAATGTGATTACTTGTTATGCAACAATGACTTCAACACATGCTAATTGAATTCCTTCTTGGAATATATAGACTGGAGGTTTAAAAATTGGTTTTGCCAAACCAGATGCAGAGAGAGAAATCATCTAGGAAAGAACTGTGGGGAAAAGCAGGAAGGGATTCCTCTCCCTCTCTCGCTCTCTCTGAACTTAATATTGTTTCCAGCCAAGTGCAATTACCTGAACTTTAATTCAACTCCAAAATTTTAAGTAAGACCAGTTAACTTCAAATGGCTGCAGTGTTCAATAATCTATGTCTAAAATACAAGCAAAGGACTTAATCATATAGTCTCCTATTTGGACTCTAACTTTTCTTACTTCTAAGATCTGTGTGTTTGTCTCATTGTATCTCATTACTTTTTCTCGGATTTAGTGACTCAAGAAAACCTGGTTTGATTGGCTCCCTATTAAAAAGTGAATGCATTTGGGTTGGAAAATACATTTTTTAAAAACTTTTTTTGTGATCATCTGAGGGAGCTTCATAAAGGGTTCACAGCACATCTCTTCACCCAGTCATAACAGGAGGAAATGGACCAATGGGATGTCAATGATGGCTGGGAGTTCACATTGTTAGGCCTATGTTACGCTGCATACGGGACTCTAACTCACCCACTGGGAATTTTAATCAGGGCTTTTATAGCAGCAATGTAATTATTGGCTGAAATGTTGAGATAGATTTTCTGACGATTTGCATGTTTGAAAGCTCAATAACTCTTATAGTGTTGCAATGGTTTTACAGTTGCTGTGTTACCTTATTGAATCAAAGCAGCAAATGCAGTGCACACTATATAGACCTGTCAATCACTCATTACAACAGACTTTTGATCTTGATTTTACCATAAAATGCATGCCTTATTGACTCCGGTCAATCCCAGGAGTTACTTATTAATTTCAGATGCATATCTTTTCATTACAAAGGAGCTGCAAGACCTCCCCTGAAGCTGGAATTAGTAACGACTTGCATTTTTTGTCTTATTTGTTACGCAACCACAAGATGTCTAAATATTGATTGTTCAACACATGTTATGAGAAATGGGACAGTTCCTGGGACATATCAGCACGAGGGAGAAGTGTCTTAACTTATCATCACAAGCCTCACTCTTTTACGGTTCCTAGCAGGCTAAACAAGGATAGGTTGTGCGTTGCTGAAATCCCAGAACGGTCCATATTGCTAAAAACAAACATGAAACAAACAGATTTTAAAAATTGCTGGCAATTGATGGAAATTTTAAAAGGTGCAGAATAAAAGATTCCTGAAGCAAAGTGGAGTCACTTGCAGCACTGCAGAGGCTGTGGTAAGTTTTCTCGATGGCACTATATATATTGGAAATTCAGGGGGAAATTTTCTGACCAGTGGTTGTAGTGATTTGTTCTGCACGAACTGATTATTTTCTGTTACTTGTGAAAGTTGAAGCCTCCTCCCTGCCCATCTCTGCCAGCCCAACACATTAAGAAGTTTAACAACACCAGGTTAAAGTCCAACAGGTTTATTTGGTAGCAAAAGCCACAAGCTTTCGGAGCGCTGCTCCTTCGTCAGGTGAGTGGGAATTCTGTTCACAAACAGGGCATATAAAGACACAAACTCAATTTACAGAATAATGGTTGGAATACGAATACTTACAAGCTAATCAAGTCTTAAAGGTACAAACAATGTGAGTGGAGAGAGCACCAAGACAGGTCAAAGAGATGTGTATTGTCTCCAGACAGGATAGCCAGTGAAATTCTGCAAGTCCAGGCAAGCTGTGGGGATTACAGATAGTGTGACATGAACCCAATATAGTTCATGTCACACTATCTGTAATCCCCACAGCTTGCCTGGACTTGCAAAATTTCACTGGCTGTCCTGTCTGGAGACAATACACATCTCTTTGACTTGTCTTAGTGCTCCCTCCACTCACATTATTTGTACCTTTAAGACTTGATTAGCTGTAAGTATTCGCATTCCAACCATTATTCTGTAAATTGAGTTTGTGTCTTTATATGCCCTGTTTGTGAACAGAATTCCCACTCACCTGACGAAGGAGCAGCGCTCCGAAAGCTTGTGGCTTTTGCTACCAAATAAACCTGTTGGACTTTAACCTGGTGTTGTTAAACTTCTTACTGTGTTTACCCCAGTCCAACGCCGGCATCTCCACATCAGCCCAACACATAACAGGCAGGGCGGGGTAAGAATCTGTGAAGGTCCTTCCAACTGACTTTCATTATCAACACATTATCCTCCACCATTTCTGCCAACTCCAACATGATGCTACCACCAAACACATCTTCCTTTCCCTTCCCCTTCCATCATTACAACGGGATTGTTCCCTCCATGACACCCTTCTCAACTCAGTTCATTTGAAACTTCATCGACCCAAAGCATTACCTCTGTTTCTCTCTCCACAGCGGCTCCTGACCTGCTGAGTATTTCCAGCATTTTCAGATTTTAACTTCAGAAACGCAGTGGTCCTGCTGAACAGCTGGAATGGAGAACGAGCGGCTGGACACAGACAAGGAGGAGGGAGTCTGCAAATGGCAGGGGAAGAGAGAGGACACAATCAGGGAGAGGGGGGTAGACGCTGTGATTATGAAGACGGAGGGGAGATAGGTCAGAATCAGGAAGGAGAGAGTGGCCACAAACGAGAAGGGCAAGAGAAGTCACGATTGGGAAGTGAGGAGAGAGGCCATTACCGGGGAAGAGAGGGATTGTTAAGGGAAGGGAAAGAGGCTGTTACCAGGAAGGGAGAGCAATCGTTACTGGGGAGGAGGGAGAGGCTGTGGAATCATATCTACCTGCCACTGGAAATGTCAGCAACATCATCTGATTTGTGGTCTATCGCATGTGAAATGAAGACCATGTCATAAAGACAAGTCTTAGGATGGTGTTTGGATAACCAAGACTATTCTCTGCAGCTTGGCCCATGACACCTCATACCATGCTGAAGTAGTATTACAGGTGCTTCAATAGCCATGGGATATCCTATTAAACCATTCTGCTAAGTTTTCAAGCTGCTGTGTGCTGTATGTGTAGTATTGGGATTGCAAGGGCTAATGTGGGATTGGTACCACTCACATTATGAGAAAAAGAATCACATGAGAATAATAGTGTAATAGTGCTTCTGGTATAAGGCAGTGTGAAGGGAGTACGTAGACAGAACTGTATCCTATATATGTATGTATGTATATAGTTAAATGTCATTAGTAAATAGTTATTTTTCTACCATACAGACCACTAACCTCTTCATGTGACAGGTGAAGTACCCCAAAATCTCTAAGAATGGAGAAGTAACAAATTTGACCTGAGAGAAGTGCCCCGAACTCGAAGACCTCGATTACACAGCCGGAAGTCACCTAAGAAGCTCCATTACAGGTGTGGAGGCTGAAAGGTTGAAGAAAGATCTACCGTGCAGTGTAAGAGGACTCCATCAGAGCATGTGGAGGTCTGTTGCAAGATCCAACCAAAAGCAGAGTAAAAAGACCTAGCCAGATCACCAAAGGGTGTGCAAATTCCAAAAAAGGCCTTAATAAGCTTTTAAATTCAGCAATAATCAGGCAACACTGGCAGGCAGATTGTTTTAATGAGTGCAGCTTTAAGAATGCTGCAGCCCAGATCCAGAGTCGCTGTCATAACACGCACGAATGACAAAAAACAATTTTAATGAGAAGTCAGGAAAGCAGCCAGCTTGTCAAAACAATTTGTTCAAAAGTTCAAAGCGGCTCTGTAACCACAATGGAAACCTGCCAAATCCTGACAAGCATGGGAAGAGAAAAGAGAACAATTACTGTGACACCTTTAAAAAAAAATTAAAGTTGTATTCCCCTGTGTTGACTTCCACCGTAAGGAGTCTCACAACACCAGCTTAAAATCCAACAGGTTTATTTGGTAGCAAAAGCCACTAGCTTTCTTGACTTCCACCCCTCAGTGGAGGTAAGTTCCTCCCTCAAAAGCTGCAGGATTGGCTGGCAGCTCTGGTAGTCCCGGCAGTGCTCAATAGTGGGACACTACCAGGACTGCAAGAGGACGCAGGAAGATGAGAAAACGGACAGCAGGGCCAGTCAGGTTTTTTTGGGCAGAGAGGGATTGGGTAGTCTAGGGAGGGGGTGGGGCTTCTGGTTTTGGAGGCAGAGTGGGAGGGAATGAAGGAGATAACATTTTGCACACAGAACATATCCCAGCTTCCATCCTCTTTTTTAAACACATGTTTTTTTTGAATATTTCAAACACACGTGTAGTTTGGAAATTGCCTGCCTACTCCTGCCCACACCAATCATATAATAGTGTGGGCAGTGTATTATCCAGGTCAATGAGCACACTTATTTAAATATGATGGGCACCACCCACTCACCTACCATGCTATGAGGCCAGCTTGGGGGTGGACAGCTGGGTGGTGGACTTGCCATCTGCCGTATTTTATGTGCCTCCACCGAAAACACGTCTGGCAAGGGGTAAAATCCAGCCCAAGACTGGAGAGATCTGATAAAGCTGGAGATTAAGGCAGTACCATGGTTCCTCGGGCAATATACACTGAATGAGACATTACCAACCTAGTCCCCAAATGTGCCACACTCCATTTCTAGAGTTCATAGAGTAGATTCTCAACTTACTGCAAAAATTGACTTGCAGACTGGCTGCACTGAAAGTCAGACACTGCACGGCCAAACCCAAACCTCAGTTTTTATGTTCAGACGCCAAGTTGAAAATCTATCCCTTATAAACAGAGAGCATTGATGTACTGAACAAACCTGTGGAAACAAACCTCCAAAAACTGATCACTGAAACCGTGCTTCAGGAGAGCTTCATCTTGCGTAGAAAAGTAAACTAATACAACATGTTGAAGCTATAACACAATGGATTCCACAAGGCCCTGACTCCAGCCAAATCAAAGAAGAAAGGAAGTGATTAACCCAGTAGTAATGCAAAGATTATTAAATGCAGATGGAAAACATATTGAATCACTGTGCATAGGAGCAGGTCTGTACTACAGGTTCGTTTTAAATTACTTTCATCATTCTAATTTGTTTTACTTCAAGAAAATAAAATAGTTTCTTTCTTTTTAACATTAAGGAGAAAAAATGAGCAGGAGAAGCCAATAGAATTGATTCAAGCCACAATGCTTTGAGACTATAGAAACTCACTTATCCCAGCAATCCAGCCATTTTATGTGCATTTTGCAGGTGACACTGGCCGAGTAATTTCCCGATATGGCAGGCAGAAAGAGCAGGTACTTTCAGCAAGTGGTGCATGGCTCGCCTTGTTGGTGCACTGGCAGCAGGACTGCATGCCAGGATCATTTAGCAGACAGAACCATTTATTCAAGTTAGAGCCTCATGTGATTTGTGGAACTTGTCGATTTTCTTACATCCCAACACTAGCTAAGTGCTGAACCTACATAGCACAATGTGGTGCTAACTGGCAGGTTGGCCTCTGCCTGCATATGGAATAGGTATGCTCCTCACTGTTAAAAGAACATGGCCCACTCCAGCCTCCGCTTACCCGCTCCGATTCCCGTAGCGGGTGTGACAGTAAAATTCCGGCCTTTCTGTGATTTCCCTGTCCTCACTGACAACTCTGAATTTTCATTTCTCTGGCTCAACTCTGTCCTTATCTCTGAAATACTTTGCTGTTCTCTTGTCTGTTTGCAGCTCGAGTTGTGTTTTCCTGTAGTATTGTACCAGTTTCTTTGTCTTTCTAGCTTATCCATACCAACCTATCTATCTTTTAATTTCCAAAACTTTTTCATGTTAGAACTTTGTATGTTTCCCAATTCATCTATTGCTTCTATCCTTTCACTTCATCTTATAATTAATTTCAGGGACGCGCTTCTTTAGCATTTAAAAAAACGTTCTCATTTTCCGCTGTCTGATTTTCTTTAGACATTTTCTCATTTTAATTTTTTCATAGGTGCATTCTTAAACTCGAGCTTGAGATTCTGTATAGATTCCTTTTTGTATGTATTCTTATGCCTGAAAATAACAATGGTCACGAGTTCCCAGTTGTTCCTTGACTAATACTTAACTGTTTGTGGATCCTTCTTATATAACGGCACGGTAGCACAGTGGTTAGCACTGCTGCTTCACAGCTCCAGGGACCTAGGCTTGATTCCTGGCTTGGGTCACTGTCTGTGTGGAGTTTGCACATTCTCCTCATGTCTGTGTGGGTTTCCTCTGGGTGCTCCAGTTTCCTCCCACAGTCCAAAGATGTGTGGGTTAGGTTGATTGGCTATGCTAAAAAAATTGCCCCTTAGTATCCTGGGATGCGTAGATTAGAGGAATTAGCGGGTAAAATATGTAGGGATATGGGGGTAGGGCCTGGGTGGGATTGTGGTCGGTGCAGACTCGATGGGCCGAATGGCCTCTTTCTGTACTGTAGGGATTCTATAACGTCAGATCCATTATCACACTCTCCCCTTCTGTTTTAGAAAGAAGCCCATATAATTTCAATAAGCTGTGGCTTGCACCCAGATGACAACAACTATTCCATCTTGTACTTATATAATGCCTTGAATATAATAAAATGTCCCAAGGTCCTTCACAGAAACATTGTAAAACAAAGTATAACACTGAGTTATATTAGGAGATGTTAGCCAGAATTTTACCGTCCCGCTCACCACAGGAGTCAGAGCTGGGGAGGAGACGGGCCATGGGAAGGTCCGTTGATCTCGGGCGGGATTTTACGGTTTCGGGACGAGCGAGGCAGCAAAATCCCGCCCATTAAGTTAATAAATACGTTGTTAATTCCTCAACAACAAATTGAATTTATAGAGCACCTCTAATTTAGCAAAAAGTCCCCCCCACAGGAACATTGCGAGAAAAGATTTGACATCAAGCCACACAGGAGATATTTGGACAAATGACCAAAATCTTGGACAAAGAAGTAGGTTTCAGGGAGCATTTGAAAGGACGGTTAAAAGTTTATTTATTAGTGTCACAAATAGGCTTACATTAACATTGCAATGAAGTTACAGTGAAAAAGAGAGATGGAGAAGTTTAGAGGCAAGGCACTTATAGAATCAAAGAATCCCTACAGTGCAGAAGGAGGTCCCTCAGCCCATCGAGTCTGTGCCAACCACAATCCCACCCAGACCCTATTCTGCAACCCCAGACACTTACCCTGCTAATCCCCTGACACTAGGGTCAATTTGGCAAGGCCAATCAACCTACCCTGTACATCTTTGGGCTGTGGGAGGAAACCAGAGCACCCGGAGGAAACCCATGCAGGCACGGGGAGAACGTGCAACCTCCATACAGACAGCGACCCAAGGCCGGAATTGAACCCAGGTCCCTGGCGCTGTGAGGCAGCAGTGCTAACCACTGTGCCACCGTGCCGCTCCAATGAAGGCTGTCAATGGTGGAGCAATGAAGTAGAAGAGGCGAGAACTGGAAGAATGCAAAGATCTTCAAGGCTTGTATGACTTGAAGAAGTTATAGGGATAGGGATTTAAAACCAGGATATGAATTTTCAAATTAACATGTCTGGATCAGGAAATAATAAATGTCTGTCAGAGAGTTCTGGAGTGATGGATGAATTTGATTTGGTGCAAGTTACAAGTCATGAATCAGATTTTCACTAAGTGTCAACTCAGGCAGGAAAAGCAATATGTAGCCCTCCAGTTCCACGGCCAGCTTTTCCAGCCATATTTGGTCAAATGAAATTCTGGATGTGGGTTCGACAACATCACGCTGACGGGGTGGACTGAACGAGCCCATCCCATTGACAACATCAGTTTTCAAGAGATTGGAAAAGGAAAACCTTTAAAAAAGGATTCTCCCTCCCCCACCTCCCCCCCCCCAACCACCCAAACAGACACACCGCTCTTTAGGCAAACCTCCCCACGCTCACAGCAACCCCCAAAGGGAACCCCCTTACCCCCACCACTGACACGGGGAAACCAGCTAATGGACACAGCAAACCTCTTCCCATGGACGTGGGAAATCCTCCCACCCCCACAGACCTGTCCAACAGAAGCCCCCTCTTCCCCGTAAGTTTCCGAGAACTGCCAAAGCTGGGAACGACGCTCTCCACCCAGGGGTCGTACTTACCTGGACACCCCCGGTAGGGACCGTTTGTCAGGTCCTTGTTTGTCAAAAACCATTGTAAACCCTGCTAACGGGACTCCATGTCGATGGTGCTAATGTGGGGGGACGACATAGCAAGGAAGTCCGCTAATAATATTTAAATGTATGGTAATCGATTCCCAACCTTTCATGGCAGGCACCCCATTACATCATTGGCAGGGGGTGCAGGGAACAGGAAACCCCAATGGCATAAAGCCCTTCTGGGGACTCCCATTGGATTCTCCATTCCCCACTGCTTTCCCACTCTCTTAAAATGGGGTGAAAAATCCCAGCCAGATTTTTAGATATGCTCAGGTATATGTAAGGTGTAAGATGTGAGACATGCCAGGAAAGCATTGGAATGGTTGAGAGGACACAAAGGTTTGGTCGAGGGTTGGCTTATGTGAAGAGACAGAATAGACTGGGACTATATTCATTGGAATTTAGAAGAATGAGGGAGGATCTTATGGAAACATATAAAATTATGAAGGGAATAGATAAGATAGAAGGAGAGAGGTTGTTTCCAGTGGATGAAACCAGAATTAGAGGGCATGGCCTCAAAATAAGGGGGAGCAGATTTAGGACTGAGTTGAGGAGGAACTTCTTCACCCAAAGGGTTGTGAATCTGTGGAATTTCCTGCCCAGTGGAAGCAGTTGAGGCTACCTCATTGAATGTTTTTGAGGCAAAGATAGATAGATCTTTGAACAGTAAAGGAATTATGGTGAGCGGGCAGGTAAGTGGAGCTGAGTCCACAAAAAGATCAGCCATGATCTTATTGAATGGCGGAGAAGGCTCGAGGGGCCAGATGGCCTGCTCCTGCTCCTAGTTCTTATGTTCTTATGAGGGTTCCAGTAACAGATGAACTGAGGCAGAGATAGAGTCAGTTAACACTGTGAAGGTGGAAATGGTTGTCTTGGTGTTGGAATCAATATATGTTTGGAAGCTCATCGATGTTTCAAGTACAACACCATCATCAATGTGAATTTATGATTGTATTGATTTTTAAGGATGTTTTTGAAAAGCACATGTTTGCCAAAAGAGAACTTTTACAAAGACTTTATTGAGAAAAGAGATGCATAGACACTTTGAAACTTTCTATATTGGTTCAAAATTTTATCTGACTGCTTATCTCAAGAAAGATCACAAAAAGCATTTTGAAATTCAATGTATTTTCCACAAGGTAAATGAAATCCTTCCACTTGTGATCTTGATTCAGAACAGAGATAATTAACTGATAAGAAATTGAATGAAAAGCTACAAAGGAACCCAGGTAGGAGAAAGGCTTTCTGAATGACCAATTGGAAGCATGATTCATCAGTTTGGGAGCAGCACTTTTGGATTTCATACTTGTAGCAAAAGCTGGAAGTTGCCTAAAGAGAGAGCCATCTTGAACATCACGTCAGCGACACCTTGAAACAGAAACCAATGGCCAGAATCAGCAATTCGACTGTTGCACTAAATCAGGCTACAAAGAGCCACCACCTGTAACACCATAAATGTGAAATGAGGAGCCTTCACTCACACCCAGGACCTGCTGTGCTTGTTGAGTCCACCTGAGGCAAACTCTAATTCTTCCATCACAGAAATATTCACAACTTAGGGATGGGTAGTAAATGCTGGCCTAACCAGTGAAGGCTGCATCCCATGAATGAAATTTTAAAAGAGCTGCAGTCAGGTCTAGAAGGACAGGGGGTGATTGTTTATAGAACATAGAACATAGAAAGCCACAGCACAAACAGGCCCTTCGGCCCACAAGTTGCGCCGATCACATCCCCACCTCTAGGCCTATCTATAGCCCTCAATCCCATTAAATCCCATGTACTCATCCAGAAGTCTCTTAAAAGACCCCAACGAGTTTGCCTCCACCACCACCGACGTCAGCCGATTCCACTCACCCACCACCCTCTGAGTGAAAAACTTACCCCTGACATCCCCCCTGTACCTACCCCCCAGCACCTTAAACCTGTGTCCTCTCGTAGCAACCATTTCAGCCCTTGGAAATAGCCTCTGAGAGTCCACCCTATCCAGACCCCTCAACATCTTGTAAACCTCTATCAGGTCACCTCTCATCCTTCGTCTCTCCAGGGAGAAGAGACCAAGCTCCCTCAACCTATCCTCATAAGGCATGCCCCCCAATCCAGGCAACATCCTTGTAAATCTCCTCTGCACCCTTTCAATGGCTTCAACATCTTTCCTGTAATGAGGTGACCAGAACTGCGCGCAGTACTCCAAGTGGGGTCTAACCAGGGTCCTATAAAGCTGCAGCATTATCTCCCGACTCCTAAACTCAATCCCTCGATTAATGAAGGCTAGTACGCCATACGCCTTCTTGACCGCATCCTCCACCTGCGAGGCCGATTTAAGAGTCCTATGGACCCGGACCCCAAGGTCCTTCTGATCCTCTACACTGCTAAGAATGGTACCCTTCATTTTATACTGCTGCTCCATCCCATTGGATCTGCCAAAATGGATCACTACACACTTATCCGGGTTGAAGTCCATCTGCCACTTCTCCGCCCAGTCTTGCATTCTATCTATGTCTCGCTGCAACTTCTGACATCCCTCCAAACTATCCACAACACCACCTACCTTGGTGTCGTCAGCAAACTTACCAACCCATCCCTCCACTTCCTCATCCAGGTCATTTATGAAAATGACAAACAGCAAGGGTCCCAGAACAGATCCCTGGGGCACTCCACTGGTCACTGACCTCCATGCAGAGAAAGACCCCTCCACAGCCACTCTCTGCCTTCTGCAGGCAAGCCAGTTCTGGATCCACAAGGCAACAGCCCCTTGGATCCCATGCCCTCTCACTTTCTCAAGAAGTCTTGCATGGGGGACCTTATCGAACGCTTTGCTGAAGTCCATATAGACCACATCCACCGCTCTTCCTTCGTCAATGTGCTTGGTCACATTTTCAAAGAACTCAACCAGGCTCGTAAGGCACGACCTGCCCCTGACAAAGCCGTGCTGACTACTTTTGATCATACTAAACTTCTCTAGATGATCATAAATCCTGTCTCTCAGGATCCTCTCCATCAACTTACCAACCACTGAGGTTAGACTCACCGGTCGGTAATTTCCCGGGCTGTCCCTGTTCCCTTTCTTGAATATAGGGACCACATCCGCAATCCTCCAATCCTCCGGAACCTCTCCCGTCTCCATCGACGATGCAAAGATCATCGCCAAAGGCTCCGCAATCTCCTCCCTCGCCTCCCACAGTAACCTGGGGTACATCCCATCCGGTCCCGGCGACTTACCAACCTTGATGCCATTCAATAGTTCCAACACATCCTCTTTCTTTATGTCCACATGCTCGATCCTTTCTGTCCTCCGCAATCCAGCAGTACAACCACCCAGATCCCTTTCCACCGTGAATACCGAGGTAAAGTATTCATTAAGCACCTCCGCCATTTCTAACGGTTCCGCACAAACTTTTCCCCCTTCACCTTTTAAGGTCACAGACGTTTCGGACATCGTTGCAACTTTGATAAGGACAGTTGTAGTATTGTGGAAAGGGTAGAAACCTAATTGGAGGAATTCAAATACAGAGTTGCAGAAAATCTGGACATGGAAACCAGCAACATATTCAAGGACATTGGAGCAAACAGGGAAGTTGGGGGAAGGGGGCGGTTGTTTGCAAAGGAAGGAGGAGTCAAGGGTAGGTATTTGAAGAGAGGGCCACTGATGGTAGATTTGAAGGGGATGGAGACATTGCATCATTAACTATATCACCCAATGTGGAGTCCAGGTAGGGAAGCTGGTAGCCAACAATTGGATAAGAATTGGATTGAGGGAGCATTAGGTGGGTCTCATGGAGAAGATACGCTTGAAGAGGGCATAATGGGAGATAGGAGGGCCAGGGCAAGGGTAACCGGAGTGGAAGGTTGACAGTGGTGGGCTAGGTGAAGGCCGCCAAATGGCAGAGATAGCTAAATAGATGGTCTCCATCCTGGTGATAAAAGATGGCCATGATCTCCTTGCAATTTTTGTTGGATGTGATGGTGGGGATGGCAGAGGAAATGGTTTATAAACCGGAGAAGAGAAGCCAGGAGTTATCTTTTCATTTCAGAATGATCTGGAAATAACGAGTAATTTAGAGAAAGGAGATATGGGCTCGGCATTAGCAAAAAAATGGAGTGGAAGAAAATCTTTATCTTGCTGGATAGGCAAGTTCACCTATCATATACACCTATAAAAATTACCTCCTCCAATAAAACCTGTAGCTCTCTCTATTGAAAAGGGCAGTTTTGGGAACTCTTAAAGCTGTACAATTCAAGATGCCAGTCTCTTTTTCTGTGGAGTTACAGTGACCAATAAGGACTCCCTACTCCCTTTAAGTCACTCATCTCCTTTAGGCCATTATTCCTTGCTTGTGCCAGCTACTTGCAATGTATTAACCTTGGAGCACTCCTGTTCGTGTTTGGTAGCTGAGGTGGACATCATGATGTTCAATGAAAATAAATGAAGAAACAAGTGTCATATTTGACTAAACAGGTGAAACTTTGTGATAACTTGCATTTTGTTTCCAAATTATCGCATTTTGCTTCATTTAAAAGTTAAAGTTGCTACTTCGGTCAGGAGACAAAAGACTGTGGTGGTTTCTAAAAGTGCCTTGGGATGTCCTGAGGTTGTGAAAGGGGCTTTATTAATACGAGGATTGCTTTCTGAGGCGCATTTTACAATCAAACCAGTCAATCTACAATGAAGTCAACTAACTTGCAATTTACTATAAGAAGGGCAAGGACTTATATCGACCCTGACACACTTGCCCAAAGCATCTAATTACCTGGTTGCAGAATTTCTCATTAAATAAAAAAATACCCCCTAAATCCCCCATCTTCTACTTAAGTTCTTATACTTAAGTTATAATGTGGTTAAGTTAGAAAAGGAGAACATTGTGCTTTTATTGTCTAAAGTTTCTTTCCACACCAGTATGCATTTCAGGGTTTGCCATGATCTGTGCGCTAAAATAGTCATCGGCTTTCAAACCTCGAGAGCAGCTTCGTGAGATCAAAACATCTGAAATCGATAACAGAAGACTTCCTGTCCAGCCAGTGAAAGTTTTGATCATGTACCCCAGAGCAATTAGCTATAGAGAACTTTCCCTTCTGGGTTCCTATGGATACAGTTGGATGACTGAATCTTAAGAATGTTAACCATGTGGAATTGAGTTTGGTGGGACTGTGTTATGTAACAATGCTGCCCTGAATTGTCACAAGTCTTCATCAACTTAAAAAAATCTGATCATGTCATGTAATTCTGACTTGAAGAGGTAATCCCCTTTTTGCTGGCAGTAAGATACCTGTTACCCATATTCCTGGGGCGTTTACACAACATACATGATTCTACTTTAATGCCAAAGGATAAAGAGATACTGTATTTGTATAATATTTTCAAAACCAGGTTGTGTTCTGCTGCACTACAATCCTAATGAAATATTACTACACTGGATATAGTCTTACATCCAGAAATCAATTCCTTATTTTTGTAATCAAGACTGAGCAAAGACTCTGGCAGCCGACTTACTTCACTTTGTACTTAAGGAAACAAAGCCATATGGTTCAGTTGCCCAGGGTATAATTAATAATAAATTTAAAGCAAATAATATGTTGGAAACATGAGCATAACTCCATCTACTTGACTTAACCAGAGAACAGACTTCTTGCAGAGTCTGAAAAGAAGCTTTGGAAATAATACCAGTTAAATAGCCGGTTTATGAATTTGTATCCAACATCTATTTCTGGTCTATTTATAACAAACTGGGCTATTATTTAGAGTAATAGAGTCATAGAGTTATGCAGCACGGAAACAGGCCCTTCAGCCTGTTTAGTTACAATTAGTTACGGAGAACTTTCCATGCCAACCAGTTTTCTTAAACTGAACTAGTCCCATTTGCCTGCATTTGGCCCTCTAAACCTTTCCTCTAGACACTCACCTAAGGAAAAGTGATATAAAAGCAGAGGCTGCCGGAAAGACTCTGCAGATCTGCAACATCTGTGCAGAGAGAAACAGAGTTGATATTTTGAGTCCGTGTGACTCTCCTTCAGAGTTCTCGAAATGTGAACTCGAAAAGGGCTGAATAACCTTCTTCACCTGAACCTAGCTATTTAAGTTAGATCAACAAATAACATCTTAAACACTAAGAGCTAACTGTATGTCCCATTGTATTTCACAAGTAACTTTTGGTAACTCAGTATGCTCTGTAGTTATGTCTCTATATTCTAGTAAGAGTACTAAGCCTAGTGAGAATAGATAGGGTGAAGTGAGAGGAGACTGGAGTGAAGCAAGAACACCAGCATAGATCTGTTGGGCCAATGGTATGTTACTTTGCTGTAAAATTCTATAGAACCATAGAACCATAGAAAATTACAGCTCAGAAACAGGCCTTTTGGCCCTTCTTGTCTGTGCCGAACCATTTTATGCCTAGTCCCATTGACCTGCACTTGGACCATATCCCTCCACACCCCTCTCATCCATGAACCCGTCCAAGTTTTTCTTAAATGTTAAAAGTGACCCCGCATTTACCACTTTATCTGGCAGCTCATTCCACACTCCCACCACTCTCTGCGTGAAGAAGCCCCCCCCTAATATTCCCTTTAAACTTTTCTCCTTTCACCCTTAACCCATGCCCTCTGGTTTTTTTCTCCCCTAGTCTCAGCGGAAAAAGCCTGCTTGCATTCACTCTATCTATACCCATCAAAATCTTATACACCTCTATCAAATCTCCCCTCAATCTTCTACGCTCCAGGGAATAAAGTCCCAACCTATTCAATCTCTCTCTGTAACTCAGCTTCTCAAGTCCCGGCAACATCCTTGTGAACCTTCTCTGCACTCTTTCAATCTTATTTATATCATTCCTGTAACTAGGTGACCAAAACTGTACACAATATGTGTATCTATATCATACATTAAGAAATATATTTAACATTTTTAAAAATGTAAATACATAAGTTCTTAGAAACAAAAAAAGATAAAAGACTTGCATTTATATTACGCCTTTCACAACCTTGGGTTGTCCCAGCTCACCTCACAGTCAATGGCCAGTTCACACCCTGCCACCACTGCCAGTGAGAATGGAGAATTTGGCACTTTGCCAAATCTCTGTTAACTGCAGTGGGACTGGGGAATCCCAGCTGCGGGTGAGGTCGGGGAATTTGGCTCAAAAACTAATAAAGCCTTTCTATAAATCTTGGGGCTTCAATACAGTGCGTGTGGCATTTTACAAGTTGAATTTACTTTGAGGAGATAATAGTTCCTACTTGGTGTACTGTCTTCGGTACATCGGTATCAGATTTTGGTTTTATGTAATCTATGACAGCTAAATGGTCAAAGTGCCATCTACTGTCAGCATTCAACAATGCAGGAAGAATGATGATTGAATTTCACAATGGTAAGCATTGCTGGTTAGTTTAAAGTTCATTTATTGGTGTCACAAGTCGGCACACATTAACACTGCAATGAAGTTACTGTGAAAATTCCCTCGTCGAAGAATTTGAGAAATATTTATGAATTTGTCAAAAGACATGCTGATAATTCAGTTCAGTTTTAATTTTAAGTTGGTTTCCATCTTTACGACTTAATCAAAATTATGCAATATTGAATTATATTGTACGCACCCCAATGTTTAATATGGTACGTTTGCTCATTTCCACAATATCCCTTTTCTATGATGGAACCAGATGGGCATCTTGCTTTCTGAGCTTTGATAACTTATATGTTAAACTCATCAAGCTTCCTGATTGACTGACATTTACCAGCAACTAATTAGAAAATGCAATCACTGTCTTTACTGTCTCTGAGCAGATCTTTTCAAAAGTTTATATGAACTGGCCATGTTGTTCCCAATTCCACTTTAGTCCTCCTCCTCCTTCAGGCACCATCCCCTAAGAGGGTCTTGGTGACCATGGATTTCCATTGGATTGGTCCATGATTAGACTTGGTGAAGTACTGCAGTGATTTGCCGTTGCCTTCTGCAGTAATGCTGAACAGAAAAGTCTCCCACTCTTGCTGCCTGCCATCAGGTACATTGGAAGAATCTACAGGCTGATAATCAATCTCTTTGACCACGTAATGAATGCAACTTCCTTAGTCACCAAATCCTAAAGTAGGACTTGAACCCGGAGCTTGTGGTCTAGTAGTAGAAATGCTCCTACCATGCTATAACATCCACTTTGGCATCTCCCAAAAATATATAATTATCATGTAATACTTGTAGGATTCAAGAATTTGCAAAGCTTTACGAAAACGGTTATTCTTCTGTTACAAGAGGAATAGCCTAAATTAGTGCTGGGAAAACAATTAGAAACTTGGAAAATATTAAAAGTGATTTTAACCCTGCTAGCCCGGGCTTTAGGCAATTAAAATTGTCCAGGTTATTTAACTCTCCTGCAGATTCTGTAAGCTGACAGTTCACGATTTGTGAAAATTGTGCATGCGGTAAGGCTGCCTCCCTGAAGCAGGCAGGGTCCTTCTTCACACAGGCATGTCGGGTCCCATTGGCATCACCTTGCACGTCTGTTGAGGATACCATTCATGATGTGATCCATTCTCAAGCCTCTTGCTATACTCTTCCCAGCTTGAGGCAAAGTTCTTGCATCTTTCAGAAAGTTGGGAGATTTAGCAGCTCTGATTTGTGAGTCATTTTTATGCTGTTTTTTGGTATTAAATCAGCCTAAAAGACAAAATATAGCAAATGTTTCGAGGTCGCACCAGGAATTGCACCACTTTGCAGATATTGTTTTGTGCTCATGATTCCAGCGTGAAAATTTATCATCTTCTATCTAAGTACAGTCCAGTGCACTGAGTTTATTTAGCCACAGAGAAAGGACAGACTTCCGGCCGCACTCTCCCCAAGATGGGAAAATCCCGCCCGAGGTCAACGGACCGTTGCATGATCCTGCCCCGCCCATTACGTTTCCTGTGGCTGGCGGGAAGGGAAAGTTCCACCCTCGAGGGTCTCTCACATACAGCGCGTAGCACCTAACTCAGATAGTGGTAAATCTATCAAGATCACATCAAAGCTAAAATGTAAAGTAGGCAATTAGATCAGTTGATGAAAAAATTGTATACGTGCAAAAGATATCCATAGAATGTTATTCAGGGCTTCAAATTAATAAATATATGTAAGTACAATGTTGCCAGGTAACAGGTCATCAAAAGTCCCATTTCAAAAACTTTAAGGAGAAATATAAAAGCATGCTGGGAAAGTAGGGTAATGGGTTTAGTTGCAGGCATTCTTTCTGCGCTATCCTACATGATCCTATACGTGGCTGAAAGAACCCATATCTAATAGGAAAGTTAGAGAAAAAAATCTGAGATTTTATATACGTTTCCATTTTCCAGTTGCTGTACAATATTTTGTTTTCTCTCATCAAGGGACTGCTGTTTTGATTAGATTTGATTTGATTTGATTTGTTGTTGTCACATGTATTAGTATACAGTGAAAAGTATTGTTTCCTGTGCGGCGCTATACAGACAAAGCATACCGTTCATAGAGAAGGAAATGAGAGAGAGTGCAGAATGTAGTGTTGCAATCATAGCTAGGGTGTAGAGAAAGATCAACTTAATGCAAGTCTTGTGCCACAGATATCCTCTAGTCTATTTTGTACAAGAGGCTATTCTGCATTTTTAAAGATTTCTTTATGGGATGTGGGTGTTGTTGGATAGGCCAGCATTTATTGCCCATACCTAATTGCCCTTGAAAGGTTGGTGGGAAGCTGCCTTCAGAAATTAGCCTGGACATTCACTGGCTTATTTAAGGCCCTGGGAAGGCATATCAACAAGTGCAGCGAGAGTGAAACTCATCTCCTGTAACCAATGCCATTCGAGGTCCAGCTGAAGGGTGGGTGGTAGTGGAAATTCTTGGCTAACAACAGCATCATTTATATATAATGCCATCAATGCAGTAAAATATCCCAAACTATTTCACTGGAAGGTGACCGGACTAAAGTTTGTATTGAATCAAAGGGGACATGGGAACAGATACCCAAAAGCTTGGTTATAGAGGTAGATTATAAGAAGCATCATAAAGGAGGAGAGTGTGAAAGGTGGTGAGGTATTGAAATTTAGGGTGAAAATTCCAGAGTTTAGGGTCTTGATGGCTGAAGACCATGGCTAGGATACCTGACGCTAAAATGCCACCCCTACTACGTTCCGTGGGAGTTCACCTCCGTTATCCTGATGGCAGTTGACATCCCACCCCATGCGGACATGAAGATCACGCTGGACGAAATATACACCACTACGGATAGCCTTGAGATGAAACATCCCGAGGCCTTGTTCATCGTGGCTGGGGACTTCAATCAGGCCAAGCTCAAGAGCGTACTACCAAGTTACCACCAACACATCTCCTGTTCCACCAGAGCATCCTAGACCACTGCTACACAAATATCAAACATGCCTACTGCTCTATCGCCCGCCCACACTTTGGCAAATCAGACCACAAGGCTGTGCTCCTGCTCCTGGCTTACAAGCAAAAACTGAAATTGCAGAATCCATCAAAGAAAGTCATGCAATGTTGGCCTGAGGAATCAGGCGATCGTCTACGGGGCTGCTTGGAGTCAGTGGACTGGTCAGTATTTAGAATCTCTGCAACCAGCCTGAATGAGTACGCCACTACAGTAACTGACTTCATTAGTAAGTGTGTAGAGGATTATGTGCCAAAGAAGCAAATCAGTGTGTTTCTCAACCAGAAACCATGGATGAACAGGGATATCCACTGCTTGCTGAAGCCCAGGTCTGAGGCGTTCAAGTCAGGCGACACTGACCTATACAAGAAAGCCAAATACGATCTAAGGAGATCCATCAAAGATGCCTAAAGACAGCACCAGACCAAGCTAGAGTCCCAGGCTAGCCACACAGACCCCCGCCACCTATGGCAAGGTCTGCAAGACATAACAGGCTACAAGATGAAGGCATGCAAAATCGTCGGCTCCAACGCACCTCTCCCTGATGAGCTTAATACATTCTACGCCCGTTTTGAGCAAGAGAGCATGCCCTCCACCCTGGAAGCCCCGGATGAACCTGTATCTGGGGTCCCCCTTGTAGACGTCAGAGCAGCTTTCTTGAAGCCCCCGGAAAGAGACTGGCCCGGATGGGGTCCCCGAACGTGCACTCAGATCCTGCGCGGATCAGTTGGCGGGAGTATTTGCAGCCATCTTCAACCTCTCTTTACAACAATCTGAGGTCTCTATCTGCTTCAAGAAGATGACCATCATCCCGGCACCTAAGAAAAGCCAAGCAGCGTGCCTTAATGACTATCATCCGGTGGCTCTGACATCCATCATTATGAAGTGCTTCGAAAGGTTAGTCATGTCACGAATCAATTCCTGCCTCCCGGACTATCTGGATCCACTACAGTTTGCCTACTGCCACACCAGGTCCACAGCAGATGCCTTCCCCTGGCCCTGCACTCAACCCTGGAACACCTAGACAACAAGGACATCTATGTCAGACTCCTATTTATTGATTATAGCCTGGGCCTCGGCACCTCCCTCTGCGACTGGATCCTGAACTTCCTAACTCACAGACCACAATCACTAAGGATAGGCAACAACACCTCCTCCACGATGATCCTCAACACCGGTGCCCCACAAGACTGTGTTCTCAGCCCCCTACTGTACTCCTTGTACACCTATGACTCTATGGCCAAATTCCCCTGCAATTCGATTTTCAAGTTTGCTGATGACATCACCATAGTGGGTTGGATCTCAAACAATGACGAGACAGAGTACAGGAATGAGATAGAGAATCTGGTGAACTGGTGTGGCAACAATAATCTCTCCCTCAATGTCAACAAAATGAAGGAGATTGTCATCGACTTCAGGAAGCGTAAAGGAGAACGTGCCCCTGTCTACATCAATGGGGACGAAGTAGAAAGGGTCGAGAGCTTCAAGTTTTTAGGTGTCCAGATCACCAACAACCTGTCCTGGTCCCCTCATGCCAACACTATAGTTAAGAAAGCCCACTGATGCCTCTACTTTCTCAGACAACTAAGGAAATTAGATATGTCAGCTACGACTCTCACCAGCTTTTACAGATCACCATAGAAAGCATTATTTCTGGTTGTATCACAGCTTGGTATGGCTCCTGCTCTGCCCAAGAGCGCAAGGAACTACAAAAAGTCTTGAATGTAGCCCAATCCATCACGCAAACCAGCCTCCTACCCATTGACTCTGTCTACACTTCCCGCTGCCTCGGCAAAGCAGCCAGCATAATTAAGGACCCCACGCACCCCGGACATTCTCTCTTGCACCTTCTTCCTTCAGGAAAAAGATACAAAAGTCTGAGGTCACGTACCAACCGACTCAAGAACAGCTTCTTCCCTGCTGCTGTCAGACTTTTGAATGGACTTACCTTGCATTAAGTTGATCTTTCTCTACACCCTAGCTATGTTCTCAGCAAAAATATATTCCAGCAAAAAACAAGGATTGTAAGAAAAGGGAGAACCAGCCGTGGATAACGAAGGAAATAAAGGAGAGTATTAAAATAAAAACAGCTGCGTACAGAGTGGCCAAAAATAGTGGAGAAACAAGTGATTGGGAAAAATTTAAGAAACAACAAAGAGAGACTAAGAAAGCGATAAAGAAAGGAAGGATAGACTATGAAGCTAGGCTAGCAATTAATATAAAAAATGATAGTAAAAGTTTTTATAAATATATAAAAAGGAATAGAGTGGCTAGAGTGAATGTTGGACCCTTGGAGGACGAGAGGGGGGAGTTAATAGTGGGAAATGAGGATATGGCTGAGTCTTTAAATAAGTTTTTTGTGTCGGTCTTCACGGTGGAGGACACAAATAGTTTGCCAAATATTAACGATAGAGGGTTGGCAGCAGGAGAAATACTTAATACGATTAATGTTACCAGAGAGGCAGTGCTGGGTAGACTAATGGGACTGAAGGTGGACAAGTCCCCGGGTCCGGATGGAATGCATCCCAGGGTATTGAAAGAAATGTCAGAGGTAATAGTGGATGCGTTAGTGATTATTTATCAAAACTCGTTGCATTCTGGGGTAGTGCCGGTTGATTGGAAAACGGCTAATGTTACGCCGCTGTTTAAAAAAGGAAGGAGACAAAAGGCGGGTAACTATAGGCCGGTCAGCTTAACGTCTGTAGTAGGGAAAATGCTGGAATCCATTATTAAAGAGGAGATAGCAGGGCATCTGGATAGAAATGGTTCGATCAATCAGATGCAGCATGGATTCATGAGGGGAAAGTCGTGCTTGACAAACATGTTGGATTTTTATGAAGATGTGACTAAGGCGGTTGATGGAGGAGAACCGGTGGATGCGGTGTTTTTGGATTTCCAAAAGGCGTTTGATAAGGTGCCCCATAAAAGGCTGCTGAAGAAGATTAGGGCACACGGAGTTGGGGGTAGTGTGTTAAAGTGGATTGGGGACTGGCTATCCGACAGGAAGCAAAGAGTCGGAATAAATGGGTGTTTTTCCGGTTGGAGGAAGGTAACTAGTGGCGTGCCGCAGGGATCGGTACTCGGGCCGCAACTGTTTACCATTTATATAGATGATCTGGAGGAGGGGACGGAGTGTAGGGTAACGAAGTTTGCAGACGACACAAAGATAAGTGGAAAAGTGAATCGTGTGGAGGACGGAGAAGATCTGCAGAGAGATTTGGACAGGCTGAGTGAGTGGGCGAGGATATGGCAAATGGAGTATAACGTTGATAAATGCGAGGTTATACACTTTGGAGGAAATAATAACAAATGGGATTACTATCTCAATGGAAACAAATTAAAACATGCTACCGTGCAAAGGGACCTGGGGGTCCTTGTGCATGAGACGCAAAAGCCCAGTCTGCAGGTACAACAGGTGATCAAGAAGGCAGATGGGATGTTGGCCTATATTGCGAAGGGGATAGAATATAAAAGCAGGGATGTCTTGATGCACCTGTACAGGGCATTGGTGAGGCCGCAGCTGGAATACTGTGTGCAGTATTGGTCCCCTTATATGAGGAAGGATATATTGGCATTGGAGGGAGTGCAGAGAAGGTTCACCAGGTTGATACCGGAGATGAGGGGTTTGGATTATGAGGAGAGGCTGAGGAGATTGGGTTTGTACTCGTTGGAGTTTAGAAGGATGAGGGGGGATCTTATGGAGACTTATAAGATAATGCGGGGGCTGGATAGGGTGGAGGCGGAGAGATTCTTTCCACTTAGTAAGGAAGTTAAAACTAGAGGACACAGCCTCAAAATAAAGGGGGGTCGGTTTAAGACAGAGTTGAGGAGGAACTTCTTCTCCCAGAGGGTGGTGAATCTCTGGAATTCTCTGCCCGCTGAGGTGGTGGAGGCTACCTCGCTGAATATGTTTAAAGCGCGGATGGATGGATTCCTGATCGGTAAGGGAATTAAGGGTTATGGGGATCAGGCGGGTAAGTGGTACTGATCCACGTCAGATCAGCCATGATCTTATTGAATGGCGGGGCAGGCTCGAGGGGCTAGATGGCCTACTCCTGCTCCTATTTCTTATGTTCTTATGTTCTTATGACACTACATTCTACATTTCCTTCTCTATGAACGGTATGCTTTGTCTGTATAGCATGCAAGAAACAATACTTTTCACTGTATGTTAATACATGTGACAATAATAAATCCAATCAAATCAAAGACATTGACACCAATAGTGGGCTGAAGGAAGTAGGAGATGTATAAGAGGCTGGAGTTGGATGAAAGCAAGGTTCTTGGAGGGTTGTAGGGCTGAAGATTACAGAAATAGTGAGGGGCAGGACCATGGAGGGATTTGAACATTAGGATAAGAATTCTAGATTTCAGACATCGGTGAATGGGAACTAATGTAGGTCAGTAAACACAGTGACAATGGGTAAATGGGACTTAGTGAGAATTGTGATATGAGCAACAGAGTTTTGCTTGGAGTTTATGAAGCGTGGAGTTGAGAGGTCAGGAAGGCGAACATTGGAATAGCAGCAGGCAGACTGAGGTAGGAGCAGAGTTGAGCAATATTACAGAGGGGTGAATAGAGGTCATTGTAATGGAGGGGATATAAACTCACTTTCAACCCTTCTGTCCCTAAAACCTACCTACTCATCTCCAACCTGTTCATCTTCCTTCTTGCCTCCCAGTTTGGTGACCAACCTTCCATTAGCGCACCACCTGAATCCCCCCAATTAAATCTCTGCCCCCTCCCACAGCTCTTAAACAGGTCTACAGAAAGTCACAGTAACAGGACCTCAGTGACATGACTATCTCAGCCACACCACATTCCCTCCATGTTCAAAGTTAGCCCATATGTGCAAGCAGTACCTTTCATTACATTTGTGTGCTTTCCCTGTTGATACTCAATGGCTCAATATATGCACTTCACACCATCTGCATTTCAGAAGACAGCACAAAATTGTTGAGATAGATTTTTGAGATGGGGCAGAGCAACAAATTGCCAAACTCTAACTATGTAAGTAGAGGAAACATTGATTACACTGGTGAGGTCCAGCACTGCCGGAATTAATGGTGATTGTTGCAAAGCCATGATGTATATCAAAACTGATTTTATGTCTTTACTGGTTGTAAACCACAGATTGACCTTTAAATTTAGAATTTTAAAAAGACGCAGGCAACATTCCAATAACTTGAAACTGCAGCTTCAAAGATGGCTGAACATTTGCATCACTCTACATGGCATGTTCCAAAGCCATTCAGTGGAGCCAACCTGTCTGAGAAGAATAGGAATGAACCACATCCCTTTACCCATTTACAGGACACATAGACTCAACTGGGTGGGGACCAAGCATTAGGCATAATCACTTCAGCCAAAGGACCCTGACTGAGAGAGGAATTCACCCAGCCATACTCTAACCATCTTGAGACCATGCATTTTGAATCCACTACCCAAGAACATATTTGGGTCACTGGTCAGTTAATGAGAGAAAATTACATGGCAAGTCAGCTAACTTTCTCCTGTGTTTTAAGAAACTCATTTCTCCCGGGCACAGACAAGAGCAGAAAATTGCCAAGTGGCAAGATCCCTGTGTGTGCTTCTCTCTTCCTGTCTCTCTCTCTCTCTCTCACCAACCAACTTGCAAGGTCGAGCCTTGTCTGTTTGACTATTCAAATGCCACAAGCAGAGAGTTGTAAAGAAAACAACCCAGCTGCTGTCTCTAGAAGATGCCAACATCTTGAGAGAGTCTTGACCCCGAATCCTGAGGGACCACTGATCCCAGCCTGGATCCACCCAAGAGATCAACCTGCAGGATCCATGTATTGGACTTTAAAATATCATTTAATCTGTCCTCTAACTTTGTAACCTATTCTGTGTGTGTGAACCCGAGTGTACATCTGCATGCAAGTTGGAGCATTTTTATTCTTTTTACTTCGTGAAGTCCAATAAATACCGATCTTTTTTCTTTTCCAAAAGAAAACCGATCTAGAACAGTACAGCACAGAAAAGGCCCTTCGGCCCACGATGTTGTGCCGAGCTTTATCTGAAACCAAGATCAAGCTATCCCACTCCCTATCATCCTGGTGTGCACCATCCAATAACCGCTTAAATGTTCCTAAAGTGTCTGACTCCACTGTCACTGCAGGCAGTCCATTCCACACCCCAACCACTCTCTGCGTAAAGAACCTACCTCTGATATCCTTCCTGTATCTCCCTCCACGAACCCTATAGTTATGCCCCCTTGTAATAGCTCCATCCACCCGAGGAAATAGTCTTCGAACGTTCACTCTATCTATCCCCTTCATCATTTTATAAACCTCTATTAAGTCTCCCCTCAGCCTCCTCCGCTCCAGAGAGAACAGCCCTAGCTCCCTCAACCTTTCCTCATAAGACCTACCCTCCAAACCAGGCAGTATCCTGGTAAATCTCCTCTGCACTCTTTCCAGCGCTTCCACATCCTTCTTATAGTGAGGTGACCAGAACTGCACACAATATTCCAAATGTGGTCTCACCAAGGTCCTGTACAGTTGCAGCATAACCCCACGGCTCTTAAACTCCAACCCCCTGTTAATAAAAGCTAACACACTATAGGCCTTCTTCACAGCTCTATCCACTTGAGTGGCAACCTTTAGAGATCTGTGGATATGAACCCCAAGATCTCTCTGTTCCTCCACAGTCTTCAGAACCCTACCTTTGACCCTGTAATCCACATTTAAATTAGTCCTACCAAAATGAATCACCTCACATTTATCAGGGTTAAACTCCATTTGCCATTTTTCAGCCCAGCTTTGCATCCTATCTATGTCTCTTTGCAGCCTACAACAGCCCTCCACCTCATCCACTACTCCACCAATCTTGGTGTCATCAGCAAATTTACTGATCCACCCTTCAGCCCCCTCCTCTAAGTCATTAATAAAAATCACAAAGAGCAGAGGACCAAGCACTGATCCCTGTGGCACTCCGCTAGCAACCTGCCTCCAATCCGAAAAATTTCCATCCACCACCACCCTCTGTCTTCGATCAGACAGCCAGTTACCTATCCAATCGGCCAACTTTCCCTCTATCCCACACCTCCTCACTTTCATCATAAGCCGACCATGGGGGACCTTATCAAAGGAATGTAAACACTCATTGGATTGACAAGCATATCCTATTTTTAAAAAGCAGTAAAGTGAGGAGTGGGAGAAGAGGGTGTTCATCCAGCAGGAAGCACTATTCAGTTTTCGGCAATAAAATGAAACAAAACTTATTCCAACAGATAAATCAAAGAAACAGGTTTAATAAAGAAACTTCATTACTCCAACACTTGAGTCCTCACCCTGGGCCATACCAAGCCCCCCCACAATTCCCAACAGATTCTTATGTATACTGAGTCAGCTGATCATCACAGCATTTTGTCATTGGTTACATAGTTTACTATGTCAGCTGACCCTTACAGATTGTTACCATTGGTCACACTCAGCAGATCCAATGTTATCATTGGTTACATTCTAACAGAGGGGAGCCATTCCACCTCTCCTTGCCAAACTATAACATGATTCAAATGGGAAAGCTCTTGCTGCTGTAAGTTTGCAAACATCTACTCCTCCATTTGCACAATTAACAGCAGGGGAAGATTTTCCCCAACTAAAAAGAGATGGAGGTAACTTTAACCTAAGTTGTTGGCATGAAACTGGTGGATTTGGATTGACCATCAGTTTTACATTTTGCCTGTTTGTTTTCCATTGAATTTCTTACTCTAGATGCGAGAACATGTTATCTAGATTGACCCTTTGGTACAGCACTGGGTTAATGCTGCTTTCTTACTGATGCTATCTTCCAGTTAAGGTTATAAACTCAGGGTCTGTTTGCATTACAGCAAATATAAAAGGTTCCATTTCAATATTTAAAGATGAGCAATGAAGTGGCCTGGCCAACATCTATTCCACAGTCATTAATCCCCTTGCTGTGTCGAAGCTTGCTGTGTGCTGTGTTTGCTGATGATTGCACAATGTTCAGCACCATTCGCGACTCCTCAGATACTGAAGTAGTCCATGTTCAAATGCAACAAGATTGGACAATATCCAGGCTTGGGCTGACAAGTGGCAAGTAACATTCGCTCCACACAAATGCAAGGCAATGGCCATCACCAATAAGAGAGACACGAACCACTGCCCCTTGAAATTCAATGGTGTAACCATCACTGAATCCCCCCACTGTCAACATCCTTGGGGTTACTTGACCAGAAACTCAACTGGACTCACCACATAAACACAGTGGCTACAAGAGCAGGTCAGAGGCTAGGAATACAGTGGCAAGTAACTCGTCTCCTGACTCCCCAAAGCCTGTCCGGCATCTACAAGGCAGAAGTCAGGAATGTGATGGGATACTCCCCACTTGTCTGGATGGGTGCAGCTCCAACAACACTCGAGAAGCTTGACACCATCCAGGACAAAGCAGCCCACTTGATTGGCACCACATCTACAAACATTCAATCCCTCCACCTCTGACGCTCAGTAGCAGCAGTGTGTACTATCAACAAGGTGCACTGCAGCAGTTCACCAAAGATCCTTAGACAGCACCTTCCAAACCCATAACCACTTCCATCTAGAAGCACAAGGGCAGCAGATAAATGGGAACACCACCATCAGCAAGTTCCCCTCCAAGTCACTCACCAGCCTGACTTTGAAATATATCGCCGTTCCTTCGCAATCGCTGGGTCAAAATCCTGGAATTCCCTCCCTAACAGCATTGTGGGTCAACCCACAGAACATGGACTGCAGTGATTCAAGAAGGCAGCTCATCACCACCTTCTCCAGGGCAACTAGGGATGGGCAATAAATGCTGGCCAGCCAGCGACGCCCGTGTCCCACGAATGAATAAAAAAAAATTGTCTGACACTTTGCCTACAAAACAGCAGCCACTGTTTCAAAAGCACCCCATGAGCTGTAAAGAACTTGGGATGTCCTCAAAATGTGAAAGGCAAAATGCAAAAGCAAATTCTTTAATCCTTATTTAGACATCTAGAACTAATACAAGACTATTCACCCAAGGGGCGGCATGGTGGCACAATGGTGTGGCACTGCTGCCTCACAGCTTCAGGGACCCAGGTTTAATTCCAACCTCAGGTGACTGTCTGTGTGGAGTTTACACATTCTCCCCGTATCTGCGCGGGTTTCCTTCGGGTGCTCCAGTTTCCTCCCACAGTCCAAAGGTGTGCAGGTTACGAGGATTGGCTATTCTAAATTGCCCCACACCAAGATGTGTAGGTTAGATGGATTAGCCATGGTAAATGCGTGGGGTTAGGGGGATAGGTCCTGGTAAGACACTCTGTCAGAGAGTCGATACAGATTCAATGGGCTGAATGGCCTCCTTCTGCACTGTAGAGATACTGGGCCCGATTTTACCATTTTCATTCTAAGTGCTGAATCTGGGCACAATTCAGATCCGACTTGGAAATCTGCTTTCAGGCGCACCCATACGCACTTAGCCTGAAAACAAAATCGCAGGTCTGAATTGCGCTGTGAGCGGGGCTTAGCGCATCCGAAACGATTGGAGCTTTGAACTGCGCATGCGCAGTGCGAAAAAAAATTTGAAAAACGTGCCGCTGTCACATCGCTCCCGGGTCGCAAAAAGCGGATAAAGTGGCCCGGGAATGAAAAGCGGGAGCGACAGCCCCCACAGACATCACTCCACCCCCACAACATAACTGTCCCCCTTATCCACCCACCCCCCGCTACCCAGACTGATCACAGCCCCCTGCCCCCCTACCCCCTCACCGATCACCCGCAGAGTGGCAGCAGTCCCCCCCGCCCCCCCGTCTCCTCCCCACCAGAGAAGGCGGCACGGTAGCACAGTGGTTAGCACTGCTGCTTCACAGCTCCAGGGTCCGGGGTTCGATTCCCGGCTCGGGTCACTGTTTGTGTGGAGTTTGCACATTCTCCTCGTGTCTGCGTGGGTTTCCTCCGGGTGCTCCGGTTTCCTCCCACAGTCCAAAGATGTGCGGGTTAGGTTGATTGGCCAGGTTAAAAAAATTGCCCCTTAGAGTCCCGGGATGCGTAGGTTAGAGGGATTAGCGGGTAAATATATGGGGGTAGGGCCTGGGTGGGATTGTGGTCGGTGCAGACTCGATGGGCCGAATGGCCTCCTTCTGCACTGTAAGGTTTCTATTTTTAAAAAAATGATCGGGCCTCCCTCCTCCCCCCCCAACAACCAGAGAGTGATCTGTCCTCCTCCCCTCCCCCCAAACAGACAACAATCTGGCCTCCCTCTGCCCTCCTCCCCCCCCGCCCCCCCACCCCAAACAGACAACAATCTGGCCTCCCTCTGCCCTCCCCCCCCCACCCCTCCCTGCCAACCAGATAACGATCTGGCCTCCCCCCCTCCCCCCTCACCAGAGAACAATCTGTCCTCCCTCCCTACCCCGACCAGAGAATGATCTGGCCCACCTCCACCATCACCGCCCCCCCCGCCACCCCCCCTGCCTCCACCACGGATCTGAGTCAGAGAGCCATTGGAAGCTCTGAACGCACTCTTCAGAAGCTGGAGCGCCCGAAACAGACCTTTGCCGAGCATGTCTGTTTCATGCCAAATCTGGATGCATGAACGCGCTGGTAAAGGGGGAAATGCTGATAAAGTTGGGCAGGCAGCTCATTAATTCAATTTAAATGCATGCAAATGCAATTAAATCACCGTTGCGCCCATTTTGGGTGCGATTTGGATCACAGCCATTTTCGGGCCTTGGTAAAGTGGGCATCTGCGCGGACGTGGGCGCAGATCGCATTAATGGCCTCATGCCCTACTTTACCACGTTTTCGCGCCCGAAAACGGGAGCGACGCAATGGTAAAATCGGGCCCACTATGATTCTAATCAAAGACTGGTTTGCCTATTTAACTCGCATGGCCTGTTTTAAAACCATAACGTAACTTGCGGTTACTTCAGCAACCGATCGTACTTTGCTGCAAATGAACAGCAAATCTCTTAACTTTCAAATACATTATTTGGGCACAGAAATAGCAGATGGAGTTTAATCTGGACAAATGTGAGGTGATGCATTTTGGAGCACCAAATTTAGGGTATGAATTATACTGTATATGGCAGAACCCTTAGGAACATTAACATATAAAGGGATCTGATGTGCAAGTCCACAATTCCCTAAAAGTGGCAACACAGGTGGCCATGGTGATTAAGAAGACATCTGGCATGCTTGCCTTCATCGGCTGGGACACTGAGTACAAGAGTTGGGAAATCATGTTGCAGCTGTATAAAACATTGGTTAGGCCGCATTTGGAGGACTGCATGCAATTCTGGTTGCTACACTATCAGAAGGACGTGGGAGCTTTGGAGAGAGTGCAAAGAAAGTTCACCAGGATCTTGCCTGGACTTGAGGGTGTTGGTTATGAGGAGAGGTTGAATAAACTAAGATTGTTCTCACTGGAAAGATGGAGGCTGAGGGGAGACCTGATAGAGGCCTACAAAATTATGAGAGGCATAGACAGAATGGAAAGTCAGAGGCTTTTTTCCAGGGTGGATGTATCAATTACAAGGGGGCACAGGTTCAAGGTGAGAGGGGAAAAGTTTAAGGGAGATGTGCAGGGGAAGTTTTTCACTCAGAAAGTGGTGGGTGCCTGGAAAGTGCTGCTAGGGGATGTGGTGGAAGCAGGCACATTAGCAACATTTAAGAGGCATCTGGATGGGTAGATGAATAGGGAGGGAATAGAGGGATACGGACCGAGTAAGGTCAGAAGGTTTTTTTTTCAGTTAGGGCATCATGATCGGCACAGACTTGGAGGGCTGAAGGGCCTGTTCCTGTGCTGCACTTATCTTTGTTCTTGACGGTTTGGTGTGTTTTGAAGCTGGCTGGCATGACTGACATCAATCATCCTCAGAAAACCCAAAGCCCTGGCCAAATGATGGCACCAGTAGTGAGCCAGAAATTTGAATGGTGAACAAATGGACTATGCCAAGGCTCTTTAGCTGAGCCATCCCATTAGCATTCCACCTCCCGGTTCTCCAGTCAATCAGGGAGGTGATTGAATGATGTGCTGAATGATGTGCTGGGTCTGTCACAGGAAGGATTCTCAATTAAAGGATCAGTGACTTGGGTTACAATGGACCAGGCGCATGGATATTTGAAGCTGCGGCACCGCAGGAATGGAGAAGTAACCTGGGAAGGCTGTTCTCTGGGCAGCTCACTCTTGCCTGGAGATCCTGCTGTGGGATCTGGGGATCTACACCACGGTGAGCTCCCCCAAATATGGGAGGAAGTAAACAACTCCTCCAAATAAGCAGGGATGGGTGGCACTGGCTGAGGAAGTCGGCATCATAGGTGCCTCCTCCAACCTGGAGACGGGACCTCAAAAAGGCCAGGTAAAGTGAGTGACATGATCCCTTCAGGTTCCAAGACCCATTCTCTGATTTTTACAGCTTTCTCCTGGATAGCACTCCTCAGGTCATGCAACTGCACCCATTCCTCTCTCTCTGGGAACCTCACATCTCCATCTGAGCAGGCCACACTCACCCTCAACCTATTGCCCTCGCATTGCCCATGCCCCACTGTCACCATCCACAAATACTGTCCTTCTCTCCTCTTTGCACAAAACCTCTCTGCTTTCCCTTTTTGCAGGAGGAGGAGGAGGGGCAGTGACCCAGGAGGTAACATTGGTGTGATTCTTCAGTGACAGCCACTTTGATGGCCACTGGCAATGGATTCTCACCTGCACCACTGGGAAGGCAGTCTTGCTTCAGGAGGCTGTGGATGTCAGTAATGACCTACCATGAGAGGCTGAGCTTCCTGAGGCACTGGTGCTCAGAGATCCTATCGTTGGAGATCCTGTCTTCTTCTTCTTAGTGTCATGAGCCCAGCTGATGTTACCAGCGAGGGTGTCCCAAGCTGGGATGCCTGTTGATGGTGGTGTGTAATTCTGTTTACAGGAATGGTGTGAGGAGCCACATGCGAGACCCAGTGAGAACAGTGACCAGCCCAGTCATAGTATTAACACTTATTAAAGACTATTTATTGCAATAAAGAAAAGACACATATACACGAACAGGACTATAATGATCTAAGATAGTTACATAAGAACTACTAAACACACCCACATTGTTTAGCTAGAGATTACCCTTTTCATCGATCTGAACTCTTTCAGGACTTAGAAATCATAGAAACATAGAAACCCTCCAGTACAGAAAGAGGCCATTCGGCCCATCAAGTCTGCACCGACCACAATCCCACCCAGGCCCTACTCCCATATCCCTACATATTTACCCGCTAATCCCTCTAATCTACGCATCCCAGGACACTAAGGGGCAATTTTAGCATGGCCAATCAACCTCACCCGCACATCTTTGGACTGTGGGAGGAAACTGGAGCACCCGGAGGAAACCCACGCAGACACGAGGAGAATGTGCAAACTCCACACAGACAGTGACCCAAGCCGGGAATCGAACCCAGGTCCCTGGCACTGTGAAGCAGCAGTGCTAACCACTGTGCTACCGTGCTGCCCTTCCCTCATCCCAAACAACATCTAATCCAATAGATCTATAAGTAAAGATTGGCTTATAGTTACTACACTGTATACTATTGAGTAGTTATTCTGGGGAACATCTCTTCTTGGTTCAGCAAAGATTTTGTTTTAACTGTCCCGACAAAGGTTTCTGCACTCTTACTGCTGGTCTGCTAACCAGTACCAGCTTACAGGCCACTGGGTGGAATCTGCCCCTCAGGCTGCGAGCTGTATATTGCCTCCCTGATTCCATGAAAACATTGCCGATTACTCTACTATTTCCCTTTGATGGTTTTTCAGTGTATTTACTGTCTATCCCCTCAGCCTCTGTAGTTCTAAAAGATTAACATATTTATGCCTTCCCTGGATGGTGCAATTGTCTAACCAAAGTGTTTCCTGTCAGCAGAACAATGTATTCTTCTGGTCTGTCTACAACGAATCTCGTTACTGAGACTCACATCCTGTGGAATACCTTTTGAAATGCTGGTGGCTTTTAACTGCTCACACATTCCTGACATTAGGCAGTCGCTCGGAGTTGAGAATGATTTGCTTCCACACTAAAACTGAGTTCTCAGCTGGCTGAGGAGTCCAAGGTGTGACCTACAGTCTCTGCCACAGGTGGGGCAGACGGCGGGCTGGGGGAAAAGGGTGGGTGGCTGCCCGGGTTGCCACGTTTTCCTTTCATTGTCGACACTTGGCTACAGCTTGCTCTCAGCGATGAAACTCGAAGAATTCAGCTCTTTCTCGGATGCTGTTCCCCCACTTCAGGCAGTCTTGGGCCAGGGATTCCCAATGTGTCGGTGGAGATGTTGCACTTTTTCAAGGAGGTTTTGAGGGGCTCACTTGCTGTGTCGAAACTCCGAATACAGCACGTGTTCAGGAGTCTTGTATCAGCTATCTGTATGGGGGAGGGTGCGGGGGGGGGGGGGGGGGGGATCTCGCCTCCTTCCAGCTGGATCTCTATATCCATCCTATCTGCCCTGTGGAGTGGCATGTATCTGAGGAAAGATCAGCTGCTGTTGCTGCTGCCACTGGTGTTGGGAGTTGTTTCTCCTCTTGTCCCTCACAAGAAATACACGATGGAGCTGCCTAAGTTGTGTCCAAGCCATGGCGAATGGTGGCAGCAAGGAAAAACAAGATGAGTTAAGTGATGGACATGTCACGTGAACTTCCAAGAAGTTGGTAATCAGCTGTCAAGTAGCAAGAGAACTCTCAGAGAACAAATGTTTTGAATGCCTGGCCATGGATAGAGCTCCTCGGGAACTGAAGAACACTAATCAACACCTTCCCAGCTAATGAGTCTCACTGAAGAAGCATTTCCTTCTGTGCACTTACCACAGTGACCCTGGCCAGTTGGTGACAGCTCAGGAAACAACAAACTTGCCTGTTGAAGCACAGGAAACAACAATCTAAAGACCTATTTGAATTATCAAATGCCTGACTCAACAACTCCAAGTGGGTCCCCTATTTTCTTTTAATCCCACCCCAGTGAAACCTGGAAATGAGCACGATGCTCTCAGGATCTCCATCGGACATCACTTTTGAGGAGTTTAATCCCTGCAAGGAGCAAAACCTACCTCAACCTGCCCGAGAAATTTCCACCAAAAATAGCCACATTGGAGCTAGGAAGAGTTAAATTGGTGAAGGCAGCACACCACCATCTCCTCAACAACAATTAGGGTTGGGCAATAAATTGATAATGGGACCCAAATCCCATTAACAAATAAAAAATGTTGTTTTAATTGTTTAAGTTCAAACTGCACTCCTCTTCATTTGGGATATAGATTCTTAGTTAGATTTTTGAGGTCTCTATCCAAATAGTAACCCTCCTGTTAGAATGATTTGTAATTCTTGCCATGCTCCTAACTCCAGTTTACTCTGAGGGTAGTTTTATATATTGTAAACCAATGCATCTCTGTGCAATGTGTCACGTGATTACATAGCGACATCCTCAGAGGCATTTGGCAGATTTTCCCTCTCTTCCATTTAAGTTTAAGTTTATTTATTATTGTGACAAGTAGGTAACATTAAGTAGGTAACATTAACACTGCAATGAAGTTACTGTGAAAATCCCCACTCCGGTGCCTGTTTGGGTACACTGAGGGAGAATTTAGCATGGCCAATGCACCTAACCAGCACGTCTTTCGCACTGTGGGAGGAAACCAGAGCACCCGGAGGAAACCCACGCAGACACGGGGGGAATGTGCAGACTCCACACAGACAGTGACCCAAGCCAGGAATCGAACCCAGATACCTGGCGCTGTGAGGCAGCAGTGCTAACCACTGTGCCACCATGCCACTCCTTGGACTGTAAGCAAGCAACACCCATCTAATAAAGCTCCATTAACTGGTTAAATAACCTATTGTGTGGAAACCTTTCAATTTCTATGTCTTTCGTTGTTGAAGTGATCTGACGACTTTAGTACGCAACAATAAAAGATACAATTGGCAATGAGGATGCTTTTCCTGTAAAAATAGGCAGAAGAAATTCAGACCTGGGCCTCAACGTTTGGGAGTCCACTCCACCATTGATTGAAGTTTGGTATATCTGACCATTGGAAATGGGCTTTTATCCTTTGCTAAGGGTGTATATTAATTTTAAAATTGAAAAAGCTATTCCTTAATTTTTTTTTTCGACAATAACCTCAGGAGTGCTCGGAGGGCCAGAGACGGGAAAAGAGAAAAAAAATTCAGCCAGTGATGTGATTGGCCATGCTAAATTGATCCTAGTGTCAGGGGGATTAGCAGGGTAAGTACTGAGGTTTTGGGGATAGGACCTGGGTGGGATTGTGGTCGGTGCAGGCTCGATGGGCTGAATGGCCTCCTTCTGCACTGCGGGGATTCTATGAATCAATGATTCAGTGCACCGACAGTATTACTAATTGATTAAAACACTTGATTGGCTCAAAATCTCCTAGAAAATGAGCAAAGTGGGAAAGTAAGGCTGTGTAAAGACAACTTTACTTACCAGAGCTTGGATGTGTTTTCCAGCTGCACACCTTCACAAGGGGAGGCTGCAGTATCAGGTCCTCAAACTCAGCGAGACAGGGAGAGCTGCTTTCGGACAGACACTGCTCAAAAAAGGAAAACAGATAAGGTGATTGTAATGAAATATAATCAGGATTAAGGATGGAATCTCAGAGTTTGGCGTTTTCAAAATAAAGGAAGGAAAAACAATTCTTAAAGTCACAGTCAAAACAATAATATTTTTAAAGAAACAACAGAAGCACCACAAATTAAGTTGGAAGAAAAAAGAAATTAGAGGGCAGGAAAAGTTTAAGAAAGTACTATAACTTGTAATTGTGATGTCGGAAAAAGGTGGCACTATTGAACCATTCAGTGAGAATGTGGAATCATGGAGTATCTATGAAGAGAGATTACAATATTGTTTTTTGTTTGTTTATTTATTATTGTCACAAGTAGTCTTACATTAACCCTGCAATGAAGTTACTGTGAAAATCCTCTAGTCGCCACACTCTGGCGCCTGTTCGGGTCCACCGAGGGAGAATTTAGCATGGCCAATGCACCTAACCTGCACGTCTTTGGACTGTGGGAGGAAACCGGAGCACCGGGAGGAAACCCACGCGTTCACGGGAAGAACGTGCAGACTCCGCCCAGACAGTGACCCAAGACAGGAATCAAACCCAGGTCCCTGGCGCTGTGAGGCAGCAGTGCTAACCACTGTGCCACCGGCCTTGCTGCAAATGGGATACCGGGTACAGGGTAATAACTTTCCTGAGTGTAATAGGATGGAAAGCCTTCACCCTATTACAAATTCTTGTCTACACTACTAAACCTGATACAAAAACTAATGAGGAATTGGCTAGGATCCTTGAAGAACATTTCTCACCCAAACCTTTAATCATACCGGAGAGATTCAGATTTCATTGAAGGAACTAAGAAGAGGGTGAAAATATTGCACAATTTGTAGTTGTACTACAGAAAGTAGCAGAATTGTGTGTTTGGCTGAACCCTTGAAGAAACTCTACGGGACAGACTTGTTTATGGAATGAAACAATTAAAGGACGATCACTCACCGAAAGCTCTTTACCACTAAAACTTCCAGATGTTATTGAGATTGCAGTGTCCATGGAATTGGCCAGTAAAGAAACTTCCCAAATCGGAGCTGGCGCCAAAATACACAAGATGAATACTCAGCAAAGAAAATCTCTCAACATGCAAGCATGCCATAGATGTACTCAGGTGGGGCAATTTCCACAGGAATGTTGGTATTGAGAAAACAAATGTACTTGTGACAAGAAATAACACACAATAACGCATAACCAATGCGTGTTAGACCAGACAGATTCCTTAAATCTCAAAAAGTAAATGCCAAGAGCGCACCCAAATCTACACAAAATGTCTATGAAATAACCAAAGACAATAAAGATTACTAGGAAGGCACGATATTTATGAAGATCGAAGAACTAATACTCGACATTATTGATGCAAGGCGATACACAAAGATCCTGGGTCTATCCGAAACTGAATGGAAATGAAAGTAGAATGGGAATGGGAATGAATGGAAGTAGATACGGGAACCGCTGTATCTCTTATTTCTGAATATTTATATCAGCAATATTGGACTCAATTGGAAAGGGAAGCTCTGAGTATAGTTTTGGAATCAAGAGATTTCATTTTACCTTGTTAACAGACCACAGGCCTTTAACAATGATCTTTGGTCCATACAAAGGAATACTGTCTCTTAACCATAAAACCATAGAATCCCCCCATCGCAGAAAGAGGCCATCTGGCCCATCGAGTATGCACCGACTTTCCAAAAGAGCATCCCACCCAGGCCCTCCTTTCCACCTTATCCGCATAACCCCACTCATTTACCACAGCCAATCCACTTAACCTGCACATCTTTAGACACTAAGGGGCAATTTAGCATGGCCTGTCCACCAAATCTGCACATCTTTGGACTGTGGGAGGAAACCGGAGCACCCGGAGGAAACCCACACAGACATGGGAGAGCTTGTAAACTCCGCACAGACAGTCACCCAAGGCTGGAATTGAACCCGGGTCCCTGGTGCCGTGAGCCAGCAGTGCTAACCACTGTGCCACCGTGCCGCATTATTATGAGATTAAATACAGAAGATCTGAACAACATGTGAACACTAATGCTCTATCACGTTTTCCAATTTGGGACAAAGCCGAACCATAGGAAAACTATGTGAGTATCTTTACTTTTCCCAGGTTGATAATGTACTGATTACAGCATCACAAATACAAAGGCACACTAAGTCAGATCCGGTGTTGGGGAATGTCATGAGCATGATTTTGAAAGTAATACCATTGAATAAAGAGAAGAGGAATCCGGAATTCAAGCCATATCGGACATGGGAAATTGAGTTAACAGTACAATATGGTTATGGGGATCAGAGTAATCATACCTCCATGCTTGCAGAGTCGTATACTTGATCATCTTCATGAAGGACATCTAGGATTGGCACAAATGAAAGAACTCATAAGGGGTTATTTCTGGTGGCCGGGACAAGACTCAGATTGAAAAGAAGAGTAGGACAATGTCAATCTCGTGCTAGGATACAAAATACTCCACCTCTTCAACCACTTCGCCCTTGGGATTGGCCGAGACAACTGTGGCAAAGAGTTGAGATTGACGTTGCAGGACCAATTGAGGGATGTATGTTTCTCACCCCAGTGGACGGACATTCCAAATGGCCCGAAGTCATGATGATCAAGTTAACGACTACTGAGAAGATCATTGAGCGACTTGACGAAGCAGTTGCATGATTTGTGAGTTACCAGCACAGACATAATGGGTTGAATGGCCTCCTTAAATTTTCTCTGATTCAATGACTCCAGCGCAGCCAGTGTGGTGGAAACAGTTGAGATTTTTACTGTTGCTGATGCTACAATGGCCCTGAGATGAACGAAGAGGAAAGAAGCCAGTCTGGGAAATTGGCAACTGGGTCAGGAGAAACAGACATTTGACTAGCGCTCTTCCACGTTGTTAATGCTCATGGCATGTGGTAAGAATGGAGGCCACCTCAAGAGAATTAAAGTAGCTGCAGAAGTTTAGAATGGTTTCTGTGAGGAAGTGACTGTGTTCAACAGGTTAAAATTGGATTCCTTTGCCTGTATTCTTACACCAGCTTCATCCGAAGATTGTTTTTCTTTTTCAAACCATCGGCTGTCTCTGTCACTGCTGGAGCCTTGTCATTCCGAAAGGATGCCAAGCTGAATAGAAAGTTAGGAAAAGGGAGATCATGCCAGGATTGGGACCCGGAGAAGGAAGTGAAGGCTGTAGGGCGGATGGGGGTGGAGAGGGAGGGGGGCTGGTTGGGGATCAGAGTCAGAAGCTGGTGGGATGGGGAAAGATTGGAAGGTGGAGGCGGGGGTAAAATAGAAGCTGCTGAGGGTGGGGCGGGGGGGGGGTGAAGGGATGCAGCAAATTGGAGGCCTGAATGAAAAGCAATTCAGAGGCCACAAGGAGCTTGGAAAATTCAGGAGCTCAGAGACTGGGGGATCAGGGGGCAGTAGCAAAGAGTTGAGTGAGTAGTCATAGAAATCATAGAAACCCTGCAGTACAGAAAGAGGCCATTCGGCCCATCGAGTCTGCACCGACCACAATCCCACCTAGGCCCTACCCCCACATCCCTACATATTTACCCACTAATCCCTCCAATCCACGCATCTCAGGACACTAAGGGCAATTTTTAGTATGGCCAATCAACCTAACCCGCACATCTTTGGACTGTGGGAGGAAACCAGAGCACCCGGAGGAAACCCACGCAGACACGAGGAGAATGTGCAAACTCCACACAGACAGTGACCCAAGCCGGGAATCGAACCCAGGTCCCTGGAGCTGTGAAGCAGCAGTGCTAACCACTGTGCTACCGTGCCGCCCCAGTAGCAGTAGTGGCCCATCCACCTCTGCTGCTCCTAGCTCTACAAGCAACTCATTGTATTTCAAATAGTCAGGTTGGAGGTAGCAGGCGGTCTCAGGGTCTGGTGCTCCTGATCCATGGGCACTTGACTACAATCTTGCAATCAGGGTGGGTTCAAACAGTCATTAGTATATTTAGTATTATACCATCTAAGTTCGCCAACTGAGTATCATTAACACTGACACTGGGTGGCACGGTTAGCACTGCTGCCTCGCAGTACCAGGGACCTGGGTTCAATTCCCGGCTTGGGTCACTGTCTGTGTGGAGTTTGCACGTTCTCCCCATGTCTGCGTGGGTTTCCTCCGGGTGTTCTGGTTTCCTCCCACAGTCCAAAGATGTGTGGGTTAGATGCATTGGCCATGATAAATTGTCCCTTAGTGCCCAGGATGCGTAGGTTAGAGGGAATAGCAGGGTAAATATGTGGGGTTACAGGGATAGAGCCTGGGTAGAATTGTGGTTGATGCAGACTCGATGGGTCGAATGGCCTCTTCTTGCACTGTAGGGATTCTATGATTAATAATCAATAACGTTTAAGAAGCCTATCTAATTGAAGTGTATCTGCCACTAAATTAGATAGCATCTTCCAAAACCACCAACCCATTAAACCATTTATCTCCACACTATATCTCAATATTGCACACACCAGTCACTCCACTTACAAAAGAGCCGACTGTTGTTATAACTATCGCAAATAATCTGAAGGTATCTGAATAGTGCCTATTTCAAAATGCTTCAACACTTATCATTTGTGGTAAAAGAGGTGGCCACTTCAGTGAGGGTAACAGCAACTGGGGGAGGTTGCTGTGGCTTCTATGAGGAAATGACTGCATGAGTTGGAACTGGATGAAAAATAATGCATTGGAAGATCAACATGGGTTCCTTTGCCTGTATTCTCACATCAGTATCATTGGCAGATTTTATCACCAGCTCTCTCTGTCACTGCTGTACTCTGTTCATTTTGAAATGATGCCAAGAGCTTTGATGAATAGAAAATTAGGAAAATACTTAGCGCTGTTATTCAGAGCAGCTTGTGGTCAGACAATGAATAACCTGCATTATATAGCACTTTTGATGACCTCAGGACATCCCATAGAGCTTTACAGCCAATGAAGTATATTTGGAGGGTAGTCGCTGTTGTATTGCAAGAAACACAACAACCAATCTGCATGCAGCAAAGCCCTTCAAACATCAATATAATACTGGCCTGAAAATCTATTTTGTGGTGATGTTGTTTGAGGGAAAAATATTGGCCCGGGCACCAGGCAGCATTCTCTGCTCTTTTTCAATGAAATGCCATGGGATTATGTCCACATGATACAGAAGATGGGGTCTCAGGTTAAGTTCTCATCTGATGTATTGCACCTCTGACAGTGCAGCACACCTTGATGTACACTGAGGAGTGAGCTTTTGTGCTTAGGTTTCTAGAGTGAGACTTGATGCCACAACTTTCTGAAATAGACTATCTGACTCAGGGGCAAGGGTACCACTGACGCACAGTTAACATTAGGAGTGGAATTTTCCCATCCCACCTGCCAAGGGAATTGTAGTGGGCGGGTGGGGGGGGGGGGGGGGGGCGGGGTGTGACCATGCAAAATCCGTTGACGTCAGGCAGAATATTTTCCGGCCTTGGGGCGAGTCCTGCCCTAGGTATTTTTTTATTGATGACACAACAAGAAAATGAGACCCGATGAAATATAACACTTCCCACACGCACACTACTTCTTCCAACACCAAATCATAGAAATCATCATAGAAACCCTACAGTGCAGAAGGAGGCCATTCGGCCCATCGAGTCTGCACCGACCACAGTCCCACCCAGGTCCTACCCCCACATATTTACCCGCTAATCCCTCTAACCTACGCATCTCAGGACTCTAAGGGGCAATTTTTAACCTGGCCAATCAACCTAACCCGCACATCTTTGGACTGTGGGAAGAAACCGGAGCACCCGGAGGAAACCCGCGCAAACACGAGGAGAATGTGCAAACTCCACACAGACAGTGACCCGAGCCGGGAATCGAACCCGGGACCCTGGAGCTGTGAAGCAACAGTGCTAACCACTGTGCTACCGTGCCGCCCTCAAAACAATTCTTTAAAAACTTGGCACATGGGTGACACTGAAGCACGTCCTTGGGTCTAGCCAGATAGTGTAGAACCGGAATCACTGGACATCCCTGTTAATGAACCAGTTGGATTCAGCAACTTTCAGAGCAACTTCTGGTGCTAGCCCTCAATTCTCCGAGTGGGATTTAACAACACAAGCTCTGGGTTGCTAATCCCTGGGCTACTGCACCTTGGAAATAGAAGCAACACTTACGCAAGCACATATGAACCATATTGTATATGCAGCATTACCTATTAGTGATTTAGTTGTGATTTTAGTGACCATACCAACAATTGCAAACACTACAAATTGGCACTGAGCTTTGTAAATCATGAATTTTGTGTAAATTGTATCAGTATAAGGAGGATAAACAAAACTGCAAAATCTCCACGCTAAGGCAATACGATATGATCCTCTGATACAAGTTTAAGAAATCCATTGCCCAACCACCATGTTGAAGGAGTAACTGCCTATGTTCATATCACTTCTGCAGCCATATAGGTGACTGGCTGAACTGACATTGGGCAAAATAAAATAGACTTGAGGGATATAATGGGAGATAAATGAGGAGGGGTGCATTGTTACACTTGGAAGACCTTGGAGCATTGTATCAGATAGAAGAGCCATTCACTAGATGAGAATTTCAGATAAGCAAAATATATTTATAGATATGTAATGTATACACGGTGAGTGAACGCCCGTGCCACCATTGTGCTCTCAGTACTTCTTCATTTTCCTTACCCTACTGCTACATTGAGTTGCCACACCCCGGCATCCGCAGCAGAGGTGGAGGCAGGCTGCTGACTGCTTCGCAGTGTGGCCTGTGATGACCATGACAGACATCCTCTGGAGGTCCGATGCCTGGTGAGCCCTGGCTTGCTTTGGGTCTGCTGCTGTGGGGCAGGTGCACCCTCCTCAGCCTGAGCTGTGGGAGTTGCTGGGGTCACCAGCATAGGGGATTTGGAGTGGCTGGAGAGTCCTGGGTGGATCGCCCCAGGGTGCCCAGCTGATGCGCCTTCTCCCTGTGGGTGTCCAAGTGCTTGTCCCTAAACCTTAGCATTCCTGTCAAGAGAGCTAGAATACAAGAGCAGGGATGTACTTCTGAGGCTGTATAAGGTGCTGGCCAGACCCCATTTGGAGTATTGTGAGCAGTTTTTGGCCCTGTATCTAAGGAAGGATGTGCTGGCCTTGGAAAGGGTCCAGAGGAGGTTCACAAGAATGATCCCTGAAATGAAGGGCTTGTCGTATGAGGAATGGTTGAGGACTCTGGGTCTGTACTCATTGGAGTTTAGAAGGATGAGGGGGGATCTTATTGAAACTTACAGGATACTGCAAAGCCTGGATAGAGTGGACGTGGAGAGGATGTTTCTACTAGTAAGAAAAACTAGAACCAGAGGGCACAACCTCAGGCTGAAGGGACGATCCTTTAAAACAGAGATGAGGAGGAATTTCTTCAGCCAGAGAGTGGTGAATCAGTGGAACTCTTTGCCGCAGAAGGCTGTGGAGGCCAGGTCATTGAGTGTCTTTAAGACAGAGATAGATAGGTTCTTGATTCATAAGGGGATCAGGGGTTATGGAGAAAAGGCAGGAGAATGGGATGAGAAAAATATCAGCCATGATTGAATGGCGGAGCAGACTCGATGGGCCGAGTGGCCTAATTCTGCTCCGATGTCTTATGGTCTAATCTTTGAGGAAAAGGAGGGAAATCGAGGTGCACCTTCCCCCCTCACCTGGACAATGATGGATCCCATTCACAGCTAGAACAATGCTGTGCAGGTCCAAGTACATGTCCAGCTCAAACTGCTGCAGCAGAGTCCCCAAGCGGTCACCATCCTCCCAATGGTGATCTCAATGTGCTCGCATGTTGGTGCCACAACATCAGACAGGATGTGTGTGGAATCCTCTGACAACCCTGTCTGCTGCTGCGCTGCCTGTCTTTGGAGCACAAACATTTCTCAAAGGGCCAATTCCAGAGGCTCATCATTAGACTCAGACTCAGCAGGAGTCCGGCCTCCAGCTGTCCTCTCAGTGTCAGTGACCTTACCTATTCCTGCCTCCTCCTGCTGTGGGCATCTTTCTGTGCTGTGCTCATTGGATGTTAATTCCAAACCTGCTCTAAAACTGGGGATCATGATGTGGAGATGCCGGCGTTGGACTGGGGTAAACACAGTAAGAAGTTTAACAACACCAGGTTAAAGTCCAACAGGTTTATTTGGTAGCAAAAGCCACACAAGCCTTCGGAGCTCCAAGCCCCTTCTTCAGATGAGTGGGAATTCTGTTCACAAACAGGGCATATAAAGACACAGACTCAATTTACATGAATAATGGTTGGAATGCAAATACTTACAGCGAATCAAGTCTTTAAGATACAAACAACGTGTCTTGGCTGTCTTGTCTCGAGACAATACACATCTTTTTAGCCTGTCTTGATGCTCTCTCCACTCACATTGTTTGTATCTTAAAGACTTGATAAGCTGTAAGTCCTCTGGGATGTAGATTATCATGCCGTGGGGATTTATCGGTTTTCAGTCCCATTAATTTCTTCAACACTATTTTTCTAGTAATACTAATTTCCTTCAATTCTTTTTTTTAAAGTTTATTTATTGGTCACAAGTAAGCTTACATTCACACTGCAATGAAGTTACTGTGAAAATCCCCTAAAGAATCTAGGGGATTGTGAGAATCCAATTGCTGTGAGAATCCCCAATTCCTCCTTCTTATTGGACCCTTGATTCCTTAGTATTTCTGAGAATTTCGTCTTCTTCTGTGAAGACAGAATTAAGGTCGTTCTTGGGAGCTGTGACAGCCGGACCTGCGAGGGACACGCTGTACAGAGGAGAGGATAAAGAGAGAGCCAGGTTCTGGGCCTTCACTTACCTTACCGAGAGTGGAGACAGTCGGACCTGCGAGGGACACGCTGTACTGGGGCAGTGGAGACAGCTGGACCTGCGAGGGACACACTGTACTGGGGCAGTGGAGACAGCTGGACCTGCGAGGGACACGCTGTACTGGGGCAGTGGAGACAGCTGGACCTGCGAGGGACACGCTGTACTGGGGCAGTGGAGACAGTCGGACCTGCGAGGGACACACTGTACTGGGGCAGTGGAGACAGCTGGACCTGCGAGGGACACACTGTACTGGGGCAGTGGAGACATCTGGACCTGCGAGGGACACACTGTACTGGGGCAGTGGGCTGAGTTTGAAAAACAATCAGGAGTGATGCCACAGAAAAATGGTAATTTCATTGTCTGGTAAATAACTGCTAATTTGAATTACTTTTTCTAAGTTGCCTTCAGATTAAAGGTAATAAGGAAAATATTTAACCAATCAAGAAGCTAAAAACCATTTGAAAATTTACAAAAAACAAATTAAATACTAATTAAATAAAATAGGGTTGGAGGGCCAGGCGATGTGTTGTAGCTGCATGATGTGGGAGCTGGTGGACCCCATTGAGATTCCGAGTGACCACATCTGTAGTAAGTGTTGTTTGCTCAAGGAACTGCGGCTCAGAGCTGATGAGCTGGAGTCTGAGCTCCAGACACGGCAATACATCGGGAGAGGGAGAATTATCTGGACGCTGTGTTTCAGGAGGGAATCACACCCTTTAGATTAACTATCTTGAATTCGGCCAGTGGTCAGACACAGGATGGTGTGATTGTGATTGAGGCAGGTAGAGAGATCAGGAGGTAGGGTTGCAGAAACCTAAGCCCTTGTCCCTGTCCAACAGGCTTGAGATTCTTGCTCCCTGTGTGGACGGGAATGAGGACTGTAGCGGGGATGAGCAAACTGACCACACCATCACATAGGGAGCTATTCAAGTGGGAGAGAGAAATGTAGTCGTAATCGAGGAGAGTATAATTAGGAGCATAGATTCTGTTCTCCGTGACAAGAATCGAGAATCCAATAGGTTGTGTTGCCTGCCTGGTGCCAGGGTTTGGGATATCTCATCTGGGCTGCAGAAAAATCATAGAATCATAGAATTCCCACAGTGTAGAAGGAGGCCAGTCGGCCCATCGTGTCTGCACGACAGAGCATCTTACCTTGGCCCACCCGCTGCCCTATCCCCATAGCCCCACACATTTATCCCACTAATCCCACTAACCTACACATTTTGAACACTATGGGGCAATTTAGCAGAGTCAATCCATCTAACTTTCACACCTTTGAACTGTGGGAAGAAACCGGAACACTCGGAGGAAATGCAGGCAGACAAAGAGAATATGCAAACTCCACAATTACAGTCATCCAAGGCTGGAATCGAACCCAGGTCCCTGATGCTCTGAGCCAGCAGTGCTAACTACTGTAGAACCATGCCACCCTTGGAATGGGAGGGTAAAGATACAACTGTCGTGGTCCACATATGTACCCACAACATAGGTAGAACAAGGATAGAGGTTCTGCTTACGGAACATGAGCAGCTAGGGGCTAAATTGAAAAGCAGAACCAAAAAGGTAATAATCTCTAGATTACTACCTGAGCCACAAGCTGATTTGCACAGGGTCAATAAGATTAAGGAGGTAAATGTGTAGCTCAAAGGTTAGTGTGGGAGAAATGGGTTTGAATCCATGGGACATTGGCACCAGTACAAGGGAAGGAAGGAGCTGTTTTGCTGGGATGGTCTTCACCTGAATTATGCTGGGACCAGAATCCTGGAGAATCTAGGGATGTAGAAAGGGCTTGGGGGGGATTCAGTTGCACGGAAAACTAGAAAATCCAAATTAAAGGAGAAGGTAGAAGTGCAAGTTAGTGATGAGGTGGATTGTTACCAGAAAATAAAAGGAAAGGACAAAACTTGTGAACATCATTTTGCAACAAGAAGTTGGGGAAGAATAGAGAAATTTGATAATAGAACAAAGCATTCAGAACAAAAGTAGTGAGTTAACAGAGTTAATAGAGACAAAGGGGTATGATTTGGTGGTGATTACTGAGACATGGTTGCAGGGAAACCAGGTGGGGGAATTGAATATCCAAGGGTACTCAGTATTCAGAAGGATAGATGGAAAGAAAAAGGAAGTGGTGTAGCTTTGTTAGTGAAGGAAGGAATCATTGTTGTAGTGAGAAATGATATAGGCACTGGAGATCAAGATGTGGAATCAGTCTGAGTAGAAATAAGAAATGGCACAGGAAAGAAGTCTCTGGTGGGAGTAATCTAAAGGTCCCCAAACAGTAGTTCCACAGCTGGGCACAATATAAACCAGGAAATACTGGGGACTTGTAAGAAAAGTACAACAATTATCATTGGTGATTTTATTATGCACGTTGACTGGATTAATCAAATTGGTAAGGGTAGCCACGAGGGAGAGTTCATTGAATGTATTAGAGATTGCTTGTAGGAGCAATATGTTGTGAAACCAACCAGGGTTGGTTAAAGGACTGGTCCAGGAGGGAGGGCTTCATTTTCCTAGATCAATGGGAAGTTTTCAGGAGAGGATGGCACCTGTACAAGAAGGACGGGTCACAACTAAGTTGGAAGGGCACGAATATCCTGGCTGGGAGTTTTGCTAGTGCAGTTCGGGGGTGTTTAAACTAGTATGGCAGGGGGGTGGGGATCAAAATATTAGGTCTACAAGTGTAGAGGCTGGGGACGAGCTTGGGGCTGGGACAAGGCTGGCAAAGAAGAAGAGCACTCTGGGGGAGGATGACCTCACTGGGCCTGGAGGTCTGGAGTGCTTATACTTCAATGCAAGGAGCGTAGCGGGTAAGACAGACGAACTTAGGGCCTTAATGCTCACGAGGAATTTGGATGTGGTTGCGGTGACAGAGACTTGGTTAAAAGAGGGACAGGACTGGCAGCTGAATATTCCGGGGTACAAGTGTTTTAGGCGAGACAGAGGAGGGGCCAAAAGAGGTGGGGGAGTAGCAGTATTAGTTGGAGAGCATATTACAGCGGTGCAGAGGGAGGACAATTCAGAGGGGTCGTGTAACGAGTCACTCTGGGTGGAGCTTAGAAACAGGAAGGGCGCAGTCACTATGTTGGGGGTGTACTACAGGCCCCCCAACAGCCCAAGGGAAGTGGAAGAACGGATATGTCAGGAGATACTGGATAGGTGCAGGAAAAATAGGGTTGTTGTAGTGGGAGACTTAAATTTCCCTGGTATAGACTGGAAATCGCTGAGAGCAGGGACTGTGAATGGGGAGGAATTTGTAAAATGCGTACAGGAGGGTTCTTTGGAACAATATGTAGATAGCCCGACTAGAGAGGGGGCTATACTGGACCTCGTACTGGGGAATGAGCCCGGTCAGGTCTTCAAAGTTTCGGTAGGGGAACATGTGGCAAATAGTGACCACAGTTCTGTTAGCTTTAGGATAGTGATGGAAAAGGATGAGTGGTGTCCCAAGGGTAAGGTATTGGATTGGGGGAAGGCTAACTTTAGTGGGATTAGGCAGAAATTGGCAGCTCTTGATTGGGAGAGGCTGTTTGAGGGTAAATCCACATCTGGCATGTGGGAGTCTTTTAAGGAACAGTTGTTAGGGCTACAGGACAGGCATGTGCCTGTAAAAAAGGATAGGAAGGGTAGGATTCGAGAACCGTGGATAACCAGGGAAATTGAGGGACTGGTCAAAAAGAAAAGAGAGGCGTATGTTAGGTCCAGGCAGCTAAAAACGGAGGGAGCTCTGGAGGAGTACAAAGAAAGTAGGAAAGAACTCAAACGGGGAATTAGAAGTGCAAAAAGGGGTCACAAAATGTTCTTGGCAGACAGGATTAAGGAGAATCCCAAGGCATTTTATTCATACGTTAGGAACAAAAGGGTTGTCAGGGAAAAAATCGGACCTCTCAGGGACAAAAGTGGGGAATTATGCTTGGAGCCCAAAGAAGTAGGGGAGATCCTAAATGAATACTTTGCGTCGGTATTCACAAAGGAGAGGGATGTGTTGACTGGGAGTGTCTCGGAGGGGAGTGTTGAACCGTTGGAGAAAATCTCCATTACAAAGGAGGAAGTGTTAGGTTTGTTAGAGAATATAAAGACTGACAAATCCCCAGGGCCTGATGGAATCTATCCAAGGCTGCTCAGGGAGACGAGAGATGAAATCGCTGGGCCTCTGACGCAAATCTTTGTCTCGTCACTGGACGCAGGTGAGGTCCCAGAGGATTGGAGGATAGCTAATGTGGTCCCGTTATTTAAGAAGGGTAGGAAGGATAACCCGGGTAATTATAGGCCGGTGAGCTTGACGTCCGTGGTGGGGAAGTTGTTGGAGAAGATTCTTAGAGATAGGATGTATGCGCATTTAGAAAGGAATAAACTCATTAACGATAGTCAGCATGGTTTTGTGAGAGGGAGGTCATGCCTCACTAACCTGGTGGAGTTTTTTGAAGAAGTGACCAGAATGGTTGACGAGGGAAGGGCCGTGGATGTCGTCTATATGGACTTTAGTAAAGCGTTTGACAAAGTCCCTCATTGTAGGCTGGTGAAAAAGGTTGGATCTCATGGGATAAAGGGGGAGGTGGCTAGATGGGTGGAGAACTGGCTTGGTCACAGAAGACAGAGGGTGGTAGTGGAAGGGTTTTTTTCCGGCTGGAGGCCTGTGACTAGTGGTGTTCCGCAGGGCTCTGTATTGGGACCTCTGCTGTTTGTGATTTATATAAATGATCTGGAAGAAGGTGTAACTGGGGTGATCAGTAAGTTTGCGGACGACACAAAATTGGCAGGACTTGCAGATAGTGAGGAGCATTGTCAGAAGCTACAGAAGGATACAGATAGGCTGGAAATTTGGGCAAAGAAATGGCAGATGGAGTTCAATCCTGATAAATGCGAAGTGATGCATTTTGGTAGAAATAATGTAGGGAGGAGCTATACGATAAATGGCAGAACCATAAAGGGTGTAGATACGCAGAGGGACCTGGGTGTGCAAGTCCACAGATCCTTGAAGGTGACGTCACAGTTGGAGAAGGTGGTGAAGAAGGCATATGGCATGCTTGCCTTTATAGGACGGGGCATAGAGTATAAAAGTTGGGGTCTGATGTTGCAGATGTATAGAACGTTGGTTCGGCCGCATTTGGAATACTGCGTCCAGTTCTGGTCGCCACACTACCAGAAGGACGTGGAGGCTTTGGAGAGAGTACAGAGGAGGTTTACCAGGATGTTGCCTGGTATGGAGGGGCTTAGTTATGAGGAGAGATTGGGTAAACTGGGGTTGTTCTCCCTGGAAAGACGGAGGATGAGGGGAGACTTAATAGAGGTGTATAAAATTATGAAAGGCATAGATAGGGTGAACGGTGGGAAGCTTTTACCCAGGTCGGTGGTGACGTTCACGAGGGGTCATAGGTTCAAGGTGAAGGGGGGGAGGTTTAACACAGATATCAGAAGGACATATTTTACACAGAGGGTGGTGGGGGCCTGGAATGCGCTGCCAGGCAAGGTGGTGGAGGCAGACACACTGGGAACGTTTAAGACTTTTCTAGACAGCCATATGAACGGAGTGGGAATGGAGGGATACAAAAGAATGGTCTAGTTTGGACCAGGGAGCGGCGCGGGCTTGGAGGGCCGAAGGGCCTGTTCCTGTGCTGTATTGTTCTTTGTTCTTTGTTGGAGCAGGCTATTCTGGATTTGGTATTGTGTAATGAGCAGGGATTAATTAATAATCTCATAGTTAAAGATCCTCTAGGGAAGAATGATCATAGTATGAAAGAATTCAAAATTCAGTTTGAGGGTGAGAAACTAGAGTCCCACACTCGCATTTTGGAGTTAAACAAATGTAATTACACAGGCATGAGGACAGATCTGCCCCAAGTGGACCGGGCTGGAAGGCCAAAAAGTAGAACAGTTGATGAGCAGTGGCAGTTGTTTAAGGCGATATTCAATTCCTCCCAATAAAATATATTCCAGAGAGGAAGAAAGACTGTAAGAGGGGAAAAAATATCCATGGCTAAGTAAGGAAGTTAAAGACAACAGAAACCGGAGGGGCACCAATATCCTGGCAGGTAGATTTGTTGGAACCACTTGGAAGGATTTAAATTAGTATGGCAGGGGTGGGAACCAGAGCAGTAGGTCAGCAAGTAAAATAACTGAGGGAGAGCTACAGACTAAGGGCAGTAAGATTAAGAGGAAGAGCAGGCAGGAGTAGTTGGTGAACACAGTGGGATTGGTGGTCTGAAGTGCATTTGTTCCAATGTGAGGAGTATAACAGGTAAGACAGATGAATATAGAGCTTGGATTAGTACTTGGAACTATGATGTTGTTGCTACTACAGAGACTTGGTTGAAACAGGGACAGGATTGGCAGCTAAACATGCCAGGATTTAGATGCTTCAGGCAGGATAGAGGGGAATGTAAAAGGTCTAAAAGGCTTGGGACAGATGAAGCCCTTGAAGTCTATAAAGAAAGTAGGAAGGAACTTAAGGAAGGAGTTAGGAGGGCTAAAAGGGGTTATGAAAAGTCCTTGGCAAAAAGGATTAAGGAAAATCCTAAGGCATTTTATACGTATGTAAAGAGCAAGAGGGTAGCCAGGGAAAGGGTTGGTCCGCTCAAAGATAGTGGAGGGAATCTGTGCATGGAACGAGAGGAAATGGGTGAGATACTAAATGAATACTTTGCCTCAGTATTCACCAAAGAGAAGGACTTGGTGGATGAGGAGCCTAGGGCAGGGTGTGTAGATATTTTGGATCACATCAACATCAAAAAGGAGGAGGTATTAGGCGTCTTAAAAAGTATTAAAGTAGATAAGTCCCCAGGGCCTGATGGGATTTACCCTTGAATGCTGAGGGAGACAAGGGCAGAAATTGCTGGGGCCTTGACCGAAATCTTTGTATCCTCATTGGCTCCAGGTGAAGTTCCAGAGGACTGGAGGATAGCCAATGTTGTTCCATTGTTTAAGAAGGGCAGCAGAGATAATCCAGGAAATTATAGGCCGGTAAGCCTTACGTCGTGGTAGGGAAATTATTGGAAAAGATTCTTAGGGACATGATTTACTCACATTTGGAAGCAAATGGACTTAATAGTGATAGATAGCATGGTTTTGTGAAGGGGAGGTCGTGCCTCACTAACTTGATTGAGTTTTTCGAGGAAGTGACGAAGATGATAGATGAGGGAAAGGCAGAGGATGTTGTATACATGGACTTCAGTAAAGCCTTTGACAAGGTGCCTCATGGTAGACTGGTACAAAAGGTGAAGTCACACGGGATCAGAGGAGAGCTGGCAAGATGGATACATAACTCCACTTCTCCAGCTTCCACCCTAAACACGTTAAAGAAGCCATCCCCTATGGACAAGCCCTCCATATACACAGGATCTGCTCGGATGAGGAGGATCACAACAGACACCTCCAGACGCTGAAAGATGCCCTCATAAGAACAGGATATGGTGCTCGACTCATCAATCGACAGTTCTGACGCGCCACAGCGAAAAACCGCACCGACCTCCTCAGAAGGCAAACACGGGACACAGTGGACAGAGTACCCTTCGTCGTCCAGTACTTCCCCGGAGCAGAGAAGCTACAGCATCTCCTCCGGAGCCTTCAACATGTCATTGATGAAGACGAACATCTCGCCAAGGCCATCCCCACACCCCCACTTCTTGCCTTCAAACAACCGCACAACCTCAAACAGACCATTGTCCGCAGCAAACTACCCAGCCTTCAGGAGTACAACATCACAGCAACCTCTGCAAGACGTGCCGGATCATCGACACAGATGCCATCATCTCACGTGAGAACACCATCCACCAGGTACACGGTACATACTCTTGCAACTCGGCCAACGTTGTCTACCTGATACGCTGCAGGAAAGGATGTCCCGAGGCATGGTACATTGGGGAAATCATGCAGACGCTACGACAACGGATGAATGAACACCGCTCGACAATCACCAGGCAAGACTGTTCTCCTCCTGTGGGGAAGCACTTCAGCGGTCACGGGCATTCGGCCTCTGATCTTCGCGTAAGCGTTCTCCAAGGCGGCCTTCATGACACACGACAGCGCAGAGTCGCTGAGCAGAAACTGATAGCCAAGTTCTGCACACATGAGGACGGCCTCAACCGGGATCTTGGGTTCATGTCACACTATCTGTAACCCCCACAGCTTGCCTGGACTTGCAGAATCTCACAGGCTGTCCTGTCTGGAGCCAATACACATCTCTTTAACCTGTGCTTAATGCTCTCTCCACTCACATTATTTGTACCTTTAAGACTTGATTATCTGTAAAGACTGCATTCCAATCATTATTCTGTAAATTGAGTTTGTGTCTCTGTATGCCCTGTTTGTGAGCAGATCTCCACTCCACCTGACGAAGGGGCAGCGCTCCGAAAGCTAGTGGCATTTGCTACCAAATAAACCTGTTGGACTTTAACCTGGTGTTGTTAAACTTCTTACTTGGCTATAGAAGACAGAGGGTAGCAATAGAGGGGTGCTTTTCTGAATGGAAGGTTGTGAGTAGCGGTGTTCCGCAGGGATCAGTTCTGGGACCTTTGTTGTTCGTAGTATATATAAATGATTTGAAAGAAGATGTAGCTTGTCTGTACGTTCGCAGATGACACAAAAATTTGTGGAGTTGCGGATAGTGAAGAGGATTGTCAGAGGATACAGCAAAATATAGACCGGTTGGAGACTTGGGCAGGGAAATGGCAGATGGAGTTTAATCAGGACAAATGTGAGGTAATGCATTTTGGAAGGTCCAGTGCATGTAGGAATTATACAGTAAATGATAGAACCCTTAGGAGTATTGACAGGCAGAGAGATCTGGGCGTGCAGGTCCACCGATCACTGAAAGTGGCATCGCAGGTGGATGAGGTAGTCAAGAAAGCGTACGGTATGCTTGCCTTCATCGGTCGGGGCATTGAGTGTAAAAATTGGCAGGTCATGCTGCAGCTGTACAGAACCATAGTTAGGCCTCATTTGGAATATTGTGTACAAATCTGGTCGCCACACTACCAGAAAATGTGGATGCTCTGGAGAGGGTACAGAAGAGGTTTACCAGAATGTTGCCTGGTCTGGGGGGGTATTAGCTATGAGGAGAGGTTGGATAAACTCGGTTTGTTCTCACTGGAACGACGGAGGTTAAGGGGGTCCTGATAGATGTTTACAAGATTATGAGAGGCATGGACAGAGTGGATAGTCAGATGCTCTTTCCTAGGGTAGAAAAGTCAAGTACTCGGGAACATAGGTTTTAAGGTGCATGAGGAAAAGTTTAGAGGAGATAAGCGAGGCAAGTTTTTACACAGAAGGTGGTGAATGTCTGGAACATGTGCATAAGTGTGAGGTTATCCATTTTAGTGGGAAAAATGAAAAGGCAACTTATTATCTAAATGGAGAGAGACTTTGGGGTGCTTTGGTGCAGAGGGACTTGTGTGTCCTTATGCATAGGCCACAGAAAACTGGTATACAGGTACAGCAGGTAAAAAGGAAAGCAAATGGAATTTTGGCTTTTATAGTATAGTATAAAATTAAGAAAGTGTTGTTGCAACTATACAAGACATTGGTGAGACCACACTTGGAGTACTGTGGAGTTTCAGTCCCCTTATTTAAGGAAGGATGTAGCGGCATTAGAGGCAGTTCAGAGGAGGTTCATTAGATTGATTCCAGAGATGAGGGGTTGGTCTTATGAAGAGAGATTGAGCAGTTTCGGCCTATACTCTCTGGAGTTTGGAAGAATGAGAGGAGATCTATTTGAGGTATATAAGATGATAAAAAGTATTGACAAAGTAGATGGAGAATGGATGCTTCCTCTTGTGGGGCAATCTAGAACAAGAGATTATAGTTTCAGAATAAGGGGTAGCAGATTTAAAACAGAGATGAGGAGAAACTACTTCTCTCAAAGGATCACGAATCATTCGAATTCACTACCCCAGAGCTTGGTGGATGCTTGGACATTTGAGTAAATTTAAAGAGATACACATTTTTAATTAGTAATGGGTCAAAGAGTTATGGAGAACAGACTGGAAAGTGGAGTTGAGGCTGAGATGAGATCAGCATCAATCATCATCATGAGTGTGATTGTTGCATTATTAGAAATAAGTGTTTAGGTGGACAGCAACTTGCAAGATTAGCTGTGGGCAGCATTGTCCATCCCCACACATGTTCCTCTGAGTGTTCAACAGGACGGGGGCAGCATGGTGGCACAGTGGTTAGTACTGCTGCCTCACAGCACTAGGGACCCAGGTTTAATTCCCAGCTTGGGTCACTGTCTGTGCGGAGTTTGCACGTTCTCCCCGTGTCTGCGTGGGTTTCCTCCGGGTGCGCCGGTTTCCTCCCACATTCCGAAAGACATGCTGGTTAGGTGCATTGACCTGAACAGGCGCCGGAGTGTGGTGACTAGGGGAATTTCACAGTAACTTAATTGCAGTGTTAATATAAGCTTTCCTTGTGACTAATAAACTTTAACTTTATGGGTGCAGTTCCAAAGTTAAGGGAACAGCAATTGTAAGTAATGAATGAACTTGAGGGAAGCACAGTACTGATGCTTGCAAGTTACTGGTGGCACAATAAATTTAAAAGAATACTCAGATGCACTGAGTTTTTAGCTGGACCATTTTTGCCATTCAGGCAGGTTCAGGTCAGATTTTGGAGTTGAGTGTTTGAAGAGGTGCAGGTCCACCTGCCTGTAGCATATCCTTTCTATTTCCCCTCTTCTAGTGCAATATTAACTTAACTCTTTGGTTTGAAGATAAAGCATTCAAACAATGTCAGTCTCTCTGCCCCTACAAGATATCTTTTTAGGTTTCTAATGGGCCCCACAGAGAGGTGGGCAGGAGCGACCATCCAGGGAGGAGCAGACTTCTGGGGTGGTCACAGGGGTCAATCAAGAAAGGGGGATTGTGAGGGAGGTAACCCTCCACCTGAAGCCTAAGCAGGGTAAACCTGTCAAGCTTCCAATCTCGTCTCCTCCTGGTGCCCTCAAAATTGATATGGAAATGCCAGCGTTGGATTGGGGTGGGCACAGTCTCACAATCCGAAAGCTCGTGATTCCAAATAAACCTGTTGGACTTTAACCTGGTGTTGAGACTTCTGACTGTCCTCAAAATTGAGGCAGGGTAGGAGCCCTTTCTTCCGAGGCCATTAATTGGCCACTTAAGGGCCTCAATTGGGTTGAGGGCAGCTAAGCTGATCTAGACCTCATCTGCCCATGGTAAAAATACAAAAGGATTGGACTGGGCTGGACTGCCACTTGGGTAATTTTATATGCCTTCGCTTGCAAATCTGCCAGCAGATGCTAAATTCTTCCCTAAAGTTTCATACTCGCAGAACGCTTTCTAAAGAATAAAACTAACTTATCTCTGCCACTGAAGATAGGTGATAGTATTTTCACCCACGTCTTTAAATATATTCCAAATACTAAGGGACGGATTTCAACAAAACGTGGTACAGATAGGATATGGCCCAAGGCAGAACTGGTTAATTTTTGGCAAAGATACAAACCCAGATTCTGGAATTTTCTAAAGGATCAATTAACATTGCGTGAAAGGGCAAATTAATTTATGAGCAGAGTTTTCAAAACAGATTATTGGATGTAGATTGGCCTAAAGTATCCTCATTGAAATTGAAGTTCTTTTAAAAAGATTTTCAAGCTTTGTAATTACAAAGCATCAAGGCGGGGGAATAAAAATCAAGACTGACCTTGACATAGCCTGGTGGAGGCACACACTCTACTTCACTCGTTACCTTACTACTTGCCTTGGGAGTCTGTAAAATTGTATCAAGTAACTCATTTTGAAGTGCTAAATGTTAAAATTCAGAGAACTCCGTTCAATTTGGCTATCTGACAGCAGCATAAACAGTAGTTGTTACAATGTTGAGCCATTAGTGTCATGAACTGCGTGCGTTTTGAACAGTTAGCATCAACAGCACTTTCTAAATCTGAAATCACTACCACCTAGCTAATCATGGGCCGATGTATGGGAACACCACTACCCGCCAGACCCCTCCAAATAATACACCATCCTGACTTGGAACTATAATCACTTTTCTTTTACTGTCATTTGATCCAAATCCTGGAACCCACCCCCCACCCCTCCCTAACAGCACTGTAGTTGTACCTACACCACATGGACTGCAGGCAGTTCACCACCTTCTCCAGGGAAATTAGGAATGATTAATAAATGCTGGCTGAGCCAGTGACACCACATCCCATGAACAAATGGGATTTAGCATTTGTTGAAACAATTGCCCATGTGAAAAAACCTCAGTTCTTAGTTTATCACTTCACATGTAGCAAGTCAAAAAAAATAGGTGAAAACAAATCAAGCTGGCTTTTGGTGACCATTTACCCAACTAACAAGTCAAACTAGAAATCACAGCAGTGCAAAGAGCTCTGGCAAGTCCTTAAGCCAGTCACCCAAGAGTGGGGAATATAGGGATTTTATTGCAGAATAAAACACAACTGGAGAGCATTAATAAAAAGTTTTATTTCAAGCATTTCAAAAGGTCAACAAAAACAAAAAGCTGCAATTTTTAGGCAATTACAGTGTGGCAATCTCAATTCTAGCACAATGTCTTATACACCAAGAACCTTACAACAACTCAAAAGCAAATTAACTTTCCCCTCCCTCAAAGCTAGTTGGCAATGTGTGCCAACATGAAATCGCTCTCACCAAGCCAATTTATTGTCACCCCCTCACCGTACCGGCCAAGGTTAAGTGTCAAACAAAACACCACTAAGAACCATTGGGCCATCCAAATACACTGTCATAGTGTGTTAACTATACAAAACAAAAATAAACTGTACAGTTTAAAATCAAATTCTCATATACATAGCCTTATATATTTTAAAAAGAAGCAGAGTGTGTACAGGGCAGGGGTAAATGCTCAATAGCTGAGAAATGTTGCTGGAAGAAAGGTAAAATTCAATCATCTTCTTCCTCCTCCTCTTCCTCCTCCTCATCATCCTCTTCATCATCATCCTCCTCTTCCTCCACCACTTTCTTCTTTTCCACTTTGGCAGCTGAAGCCTTCTTAGTGGAGTCAGGCTTTGTTTTTGCACGATATGCTGCAAGATCCTAAAAGTCAAGAATAAATGTTTCTTTAACCCAGATAAATAATCACTTTTTCCATTAACTACATTAGCCAGAATCAATGTAGTTCAATATTTGTTGAAAATGTAATAGCACCCTCTACCTCAAAAGACCTGACATAGTATCACTGTTGTAATGGCAAGTTTAATCATTGACTTGTGCCAAGTTGTAAAGTGACCTCAGGAATTCTTGGTTTTCACTCCAAATATCCATCCAAGCAATATCACTCATCTGTAACCACTATCCCCCCCTCTTCCTCAGTCTGCCTATTCAAGGCCAGATGGGTGGCATACTATGCAGCTCAAACTATGTCAATCAGCCTCATTTCTTGGGAGGGGGACTATAAACAAAGGTAGCATCATTCAGTCAAACATTACCATTTCATATCTTTCCTTCAGCTTTGCTGCCCTCTTTTCGTATGGAACCTTATCATTTGCAGCCGTTGCATTCCAAAGCAGTCCCAGCTTCCTGGCTGTATCCCCAATTGATGACCCAGGATTTTCCTCTTTAATTTTGGGGCGCCAGTCAGAGCAGAACACAAAGAATGCAGATCTGAAATTAATCGGAGTTAAATAATTATTTCAAAATAAGGCAAAAATCAGATGTTACAAGTAAACATACAAAACATTAAATTTACTTTCTTCCACCCAAAGGGGCAGTACCCAACTTCAATGCAGTTGTGGGGGATGTTGTTGCCATAGCATTTGTCCAAAGGAGTTAGTGCACTGGAGTTCAGGCTAGATGCTTATATGAACAAACTTAATGAATACATAAGTATTCAAATATTGTTTCCAGCACTGCTAATCCAATGCACCCTCTTTGACCAACTTTTCTGGTCAAGTTTCTGGCATTTTATCTTCATTACCAATTTAGAACATATTTTGTGAAAACTTACGGAGGTCTTTTCGGTGCATTTGGGTCCTTCTTTCTCTTCATCTTCTTGGCACCTTGTGGTGGCTCATAATTCTTCATTTCTTTCTCCCAACGGACCTTGTCTTCTTTTGCCTTATCTTCAAATTTTAGTTTCTCTTTACTTGTCATGGACTGCAAAAGAATTCAACTAAAATAACTTTGTAAAAAAAAGACTGCTCAAACATTTCACTAGAGGATTTCCGTGAAACTGACCAAAGGCAAATCTGTAGTTACAATTTTGCCGACAAATAAAATGTCAAGCTTTAATATATAACCATTCTTGCCACCACACCCTGACATTTTGTGCAACTCAATCACAACCGCCATCACCTGAGTCTGAACCTGATTCAGTAATGTTCCAGTATACTTATTTCCATGTGTTATTCTAATAAACCAGAAATGAATGAAAAGATGGCACAGATCACGTTTATTTACTGTTAAGTAATAATCCTCTCTCCGAGGACCACGAGTCTATGAAACCCTCTTCCCAGAGGGCAGTGGAAGCAGGGATACTGAGTATTTTTAAGGGCGAGTTAGATATTGATTGACAAGAGAGTCAAAGGGTATTGCAGGGAGGTCACAATCAAATCAGCCATAGTCTTGTTGAATGGTGGAGCAGGCTCAAGGGACTGAATGGCCTACTGCTATTCCTAGTTCATATGTAAATTAGAGAGTTCTAGTCAAACAACTTCTCTGGAACAGGACAATATTTGTCACTAAAGTGTAAAGAAAACATTCAGACACTGGAGGCTGTGCAATTAAAAACTGCAAGGCTGTTTGCTGTCAAGAGTTATTAAGAGAAACTACAAAAACTTGGACAATTCACCTTAGAAAGAATGCATTGGAGGTGATTTTACTATTCCAGAATATCTTTTACCATAGTAAATGTTAATCCAGGATATTATTTGAAAATTAAATAGGAGAAAAGTGACAATTTCAGACCAAGACAAATTCACAACCAGTACTGAATACTAAAGTATTTCTAGTCAAGGAACTCAATATTTTGAAATAAATGGATGCTGTAGCAAAGGTGAAGAAAATACACTGTAGAATCTCTACATGTACGATGAAAGAAAATGGGAAATAGGGCCTCCATCAATATTATCTTGGTAAAGAACTTATTGCAGATATTCGATAAATCAGATGACAATTAAACCTGGCAATTAAATGTGCAATCCAGGTTCCATGGAAATACAAACTGCCCACCTTCCATCTTTCTGCACACTTCTTTGAGAATTCGGAAAAGTTGACACTTGCATCAGGATGCTTCTTCTTGTGCTCCTCACGGCAAGTTTGGACAAAGAAGGCATAGGAGGACATTTTGCCTCGGGGTTTTTTAGGATCACCTCTTACCATTTTGGCCTTTTTCTGAAAAAAAACATGAGAATGAATTCCATTCTGTACAATCCTTAATATTCCACACGTACTCCAGTAGTTCATGAAATCGAGGCATGATGTTCTGCTTGGGGAGTGGGGGGAACTTTATTCATAATGCAGTGTATGCATTTCCTCAAGTCACTTTTAAAAAAACACAAGTTTTCGGGGTACAAGTAGCAGTAGTGTATTGTTGGTGTGTCATCTGCATCACCCATCGGCACCTTAAACTACCTGCCTCAAGGTCTGTATCTCTGAACGAGAATTATTCAGAACACAATTTTCATCTTAAAAATACTTAAATCAGCGAATTTAGTGAGTGGGAATGCTGTTTCCCCCCGCCCCCCCATTCCCAGGAAAAACAACCGCGCCCCACATATTTTAATAGGGGACTACAAGGGGGTCCAAATTCAATGGAACCAGTTGTATGTTATTGTTGCAAATCTGCCCTCAGCATTAATCCCATCCCTAGCGGAACTTTAAAACCAAAGCAAAACAACCCCCTCCAAAACAAAAAAAAAATCAGTCTAAACAATATTTCCGCGATTTAACAGCCCCGCCTAACATTTCACGGCTAAAAGTTTTTTTTCCCCCAAAAAAATAAAACACTTCGTGTTAAGTTTTCTTCATCACTCCGCGCCTTTTACTTTGTCACATTGCACTGTCGGAGGCGGATAATTAAAAAAAAATAATTGTTCACCAAAAAAAAAAATCAGAAAAAAATCCAATTAAAAAATATATATTTTATTTCACCACCGTTTGTTTTTTTTAAAAAAAAGAAAAAAAAGTTAATCGGTCCCCGAAATCGTTCATTCCGTTTAAAATGGTGCGGCTTGGAAGCAATGGCTGAGAACAAAAAAAAAAGAGGTCAAACAACAACGACAATATTTCTTCTTCCATGTTGAAAAAGGCTTCTTCATGAGAGAAAGTCCCCTTCAAATGTCACCCGGCACCGTCTTGGGGCGGTTGGGCGGGTGCAGATGCGGGTTTTGCGGGTGTTTTTCTGGCCGCTGCTCTTTGCGCTGAGGGGTATGTAGTTATAGTGTGGGCTTTGTATATCTAGTTTAGTGTTAGAGCCGCGAATGGCCGCTCGCCTCTAACACACACACACACTACATGGCTCCATCTTGATAGCAGCGTCTGTCTGTGAGAGATAGGGAGGAGGGGGGGGGGAGAAGAGAAAAGCAGCCCCGCTCGCCCTGCCAGCTCACATCCCCGGACAAAAAAAGCTAACGCCCGGATAGCCGGGAGCCCGGGCTACCCGATCCCGCTCCCAAATCCCGCCGCCCTGCCAGCCCAGCGCCGCCACACACGCCTGCGAAAAGTTGAAGCCAACTCGCTGCTCGACGCGCTCGCTGTTTAATAATGGCTTTCCCTCAGCCGCCGTCAGCCATGTTAAACAGCGCTGCTGAGGTAAGGAGGAGGAGGGGGGGGGATTTTTCTTCAACTTTTTCAGCCCAACAACGCGCCCAACAAAACAAGAGAGTAAGACATGCCCGTGTAGAAGCTGCTGGATTTTGGGGCCCCCCTCGGTGGGTGGGTTGGATGAGAGCGAGCCGCTGTATGTACTGTGCTGCCCCGCTCCGCTCTGTACCGCTCCGTGCCGCTCTCTCTCTCTCTCTCTCAGCCTCGCGCTGTAATGGCTGTGCCTGCCTGCGCACCGCCGCACACACTGCCGCTCCGCTATTGGCCGCCGCCGACACAGCCCGCCCCGCCATTGGCTGCCGCCCTCCCATTGTTCTGACTAGAGCCGCCCTCCCATTGGCCGCCGCGGGGAGAACGACGGCCCAGGGCCAAACAGCGCGCAAATACAAACCCAAACAGAGCCACTCACTCAGCTGTATACACTCAGTTATATATACACTCACACAGCTATATACACAGCTATATATACACTCAGCTATATACACACTCACACAGCTATATACACAGCTATATATCCACTCACACAGCTATACACACACAGCTATATACACTCACACAGCTTTATACACAGCTATATATACACTCAGCTATATACACACTCACACAGCTATATACACAGCTATATATCCACTCACACAGCTATACACACACAGCTATATACACTCACACAGCTATATACACAGCTATATATACACTCAGCTATATATACACTTACACAGCTATATATCCACTCACACAGCTATACACACACAGCTATATACACTCACACAGCTATATACACAGCTATATATACACTCAGACAGCTATATACACAGCTATACATACACTCAAACAGCTATATGCACAGCTATACATACACTCAAACAGCTATATACACACAGCTATATATCCACTCACACAGCTATACACACACAGCTATATACACTCACACAGCTATATACACTCAGCTATACACTCACAGCTATATACACTCAGCTATATATACACTCACACAGCTATACACACACAGCCATATACACACACAGCTATATACACTCAGCTATACACACTCAGCTATGTACAGACACAGCTATATACACTCAGCTTTACACACACTCAGCAATATACACTCAGTTATACACACCAAATTTATTTGCTACCAAATAAACCTGTTGGACTTTAACCTGGTGTTGTTAGACTTCTTACTGTGTTTACCCCAGTCCAACACCAGCATCTCCACATCATACACACACACACACACAACTATATACACACACACACAGCTATACACACTCACGCATCTGTATACACTCAGCTATATACACACACAGCTATATACACACACACACACAGCTATATACACTCAGCTATACACACTCAGCTATGTACAGACACAGCTATATACACTCAGCTATACACACTCAGCTATACACGCACTCAGCTATATACACTCAGCTATACACACACACACAGCTGTATACACGCAGCTATACACACACAGCTATACACTCAGCTATACACACACACAGCTATACGCACTCAGCTATATACACAGCTGTACACACACACAGCTATACACACACACAGCTGTACACACACAGCTATATACATCCAGCTATACACAGACACTCTGCTATACACACACACACAGCTATATACATCCAGCTATACACACACACAGCTATATACACCCAGCTATACACACACACAGCTATATACATCCAGCTACACACACACACAGCTATATACATCCAGCTACACACACACAGCTATATACATCCAGCTATACACACACAGCTATATACATCCAGCTGTACACACACACACACAGCTATATACATCCAGCTATACACACACACAGCTATATACATCCAGCTATACACACACACAGCTATATACATCCAGCTGTACACACACCCACACACAGCTATATACATCCAGCTGTACACACACAGCTATATACATCCAGCTATACACACACACAACTATATACATCCAGCTATACACACAGCTATATACATCCAGCTGTACATACACACACACACAGCTATATACATCCAGCTATACACACACATCTACATACATCCAGCTATACACACACACATAGACACTCAGCTATACACACACAGACACAGCTATATACACCCAGCAATATGCACACAGCTATACACACACAGCGATATACATCCAGCTATACACACACAGCTATATACATCCAGCTATACACAGACACTCAGCTATACACACACACACATCTATATACATCCAGCTATACACACACAGCTATATACACCCAGCTATACACACACACAGCTATATACATCCAGCTATACACAGACACTCAGCTATACACACACACACATCTATATACATCCAGCTATACACACACACATAGACACTCAGCTATACACACACAGACACAGCTATATACACCCAGCTATATGCACACAGCTATACACACACAGCGATATACATCCAGCTATACACACACAGCTATATACATCCAGCTATACACAGACACTCAGCTATACACACACACACATCTATATACATCCAGCTATACACACACAGCTATATACACCCAGCTATACACACACACAGCTATATACATCCAGCTATACACAGACACTCAGCTATACACACACACACATCTATATACATCCAGCTATACACACACACATAGACACTCAGCTATACACACACAGACACAGCTATATACACCCAGCTATATGCACACAGCTATACACACACAGCGATATACATCCAGCTATACACACACGGCTATATACACCCAGCTATACGCACACAGCTATACACACACAGCGATATACATCCAGCTATACACACACGGCTATATACATCCAGCTATACACACACAGCTATATACACTCAGCTATACACACACAGCTATATACATCCAGCTACACACACACACAGCTATATACACCCAGCTATACACACACACAGCTATATACATCCAGCTATGCACACACTAGTAGGCGTGGTCTATAGGCCCCCAAATAATAATGATGAGGTGGGGAGGGCTATAAACAAGCAAACAATGGATGCGTGCAAAAACGGAACGGCAATAATCATGGGGGACTTCAACCTGCATATTGATTGGCTGACTCAAGTTGGAAGGGGTGGGATGGAGGAAGAGTTCTTAGAATGCTGTCGAGATAGTTACCTTGAACAGTATGTTAAGTGGGAGACTTTAATTTCCCAAACATAGATTGGAATATCCCTAGGGTAAGGGGATTGGATGGGGAGGAGTTCGTTAGGTGTGTTCAGGAGGGTTTCCTAACACAGCATGTTGTCAAGCCTACAAGAGGAGAGGCTGTACTTGATCTGATACTGACCAATGAGCCTGGACAGGTGTCAGATCTCTCAGTGGGAGAGCATCTTGAGGATAGCGATCATAACTCTATCTCCTTTATGCTTGCATTGGAAAAAGAGAGGATCAGGCAAGCTAGGAAAGCGTTTATGTGGAGTAAGGGGAAATATGAAGACATAAGGCAGCAAATTAGAGGAGTAATTTGGAAGGAGGTATTCTCGGGGAAATCTACTGAAGAGAGGTGGCAGTTTTTCAAGGAATGTCTGTCTAGGGTTCTACAAGACAATGTTCCGAGCAGACAGGGAGGAGTTGGTAGGTTAAAGAACCGTGGTGCACGAAAGCTGTGCGGGACCTAGTCGAGAAGAAAAGGAAAGCGTACAAAAGGTTCAGAGAGCTTGGCGAAGATAGGGATCTAAATGAGTATACGGCTTGTAGGAAGGGACTAAAGAAGGAAATTAGGAGAGCCAGAAGGGGTCACGAGAAGGCCTTGGCAAGTAGAATTAAGGAAAACCCTAAGGCATTCTATAAATATGTGAAGAGTAAAAGGATGAGACGTGAAGGAATAGGGCCTATAAAAGGTGAAGGCGGGAAAATCAGTATGGAACCAGTAGAAATGGCAGAGGTGCTTAATGAGTATTTTGCCTCGCTTTTCACAGAGGTCGGTCACCAGTGGTGTGCCCCAAGGAGCTGTTCTGGGACCCTTGCTGTTTGTCATTTTCATAAATGACCTGGATGAGGAAGTGGAGGGATGGGTTGGTAAGTTTGCCGATGACACGAAGGTTGGTGGGGTTGTGGATAGTCTGGAGGGATGTCAGAAGTTACAGAGGGACATAGATAGGATGCAAGACTGGGCGGAGAAGTGGCAGATGGACTTCAACCCAGATAAATGTGTAGTGGTCCATTTTGGCAGGTCAAATGGGATGAAGGAGTACAATCTAAAGGGAAAGACTCTTAGTACGGTAGAGGATCAGAAGGACCTTGGGGTCCGGGTCCACAGGACTCTAAAATCGGCCCCGCAGGTGGAGGAGGTGGTTAAGAAGGCGTATGGTGTGCTGGCCTTTATCAATCGAGGGATTGAGTTTCGGAGTCCGGGGATAATGATGCAGCTATATAAGACCCTCGTCAGACCCCACTTGGAGTACTGTGCTCTGTTCTGGTCGCCTCATTACAGGAAGGATGTGGAAAAGATTGAAAGAATGCAGAGGAGATTTACAAGGATGTTGCCTGGATTGAGTGGCATGCCTTATGAGGATAGGCTGAGGGAGCTCGGTCTTTTCTCCTTGGAGAGACGTAGGTTGAGAGGAGACCTAATAGAGGTATATAAGATGTTGAGAGGCATAGATCGGGTGGACTCTCAGAGGCTTTTTCCCAGGGTGGAAATGGCTGCTACGAGAGGACACAGGTTTAAGGTGCTGGGGGGTAGGTACAGGGGGAATGTTAGGGGGAAGTTTTTCACACAGAGGGTGGTGGGCGAGTGGAATCGGCTACCGTCAGTGGTGGTGGAGGTGAACTCAATAGGGTCTTTTAAGAGACTCCTGGATGAGTACATAGGACTTAATAGGATGGAGGGTTATAGGTAGGCCTAAAAGGTAGGGATATGTTCGGCGCAACTTGTGGGGCCGAAGGGCCTGTTTTGTGCTGTAGTTTTCTATGTTTCTATGTTACAGAACCGACGAGGGAACGAGTTATCTTAGATCTGGTAATGTGTAACGAGGTAGGTAGAATTAAGGATGTTCTTGTGAAGGACCCTCTTGGGTCAAGTGATCACAATATGGTCGAATTTCTGATACAAATGGAAGAGGAGAAAGTAGGGTCCCATACCACTGTCCTCTGTTTGAACAGAGGGAAGTACGATAGGATGAGGGCTGAATTGGCTAAGGTGGACTGGGAGAGCAGACTCGTAGGTAAGACAGCTGAGGAACAGTGGAGGATTTTTAAGGAGATCCTTTTCAGTACTCAGCAACAATATATTCCGGTGATAAAGAAGGGCTGTAAGAAAAGGGATAACCAGCCGTGGATAACGAAGGAAATTAAGGAGAGTATTAAATTAAAGACCAATGCGTACAGAGTGGCCAAAAATAGTGGAGAATCGGAAGATTGGGAAAACTTTAAGAAACAACAAAGAATGACTAAGAAAGCGATAAAGAAAGGAAAGATAGGTTATGAAGCTAGGCTAGCTCTAAATATAAAAAATGATAGTAAAAGCTTTTACAAATATATAAAAAGGAATAGAGTGCCAAGAGCAAATGTTGGACCCTTGGAGGACGAGAGGGGGGATTTAGTAGTGGGAAATGAGGAAATGGCTGAAACTTTAAATACGTTTTTTGTGTCGGTCTTCACGGTGGAAGACACAAATAGTTTACCGAATATTAATGATAGAGGGTTGGTAGGAGGAGAGGTACTCAATACAATTAATGTTACCAGGGAGGCAGTGCTTGGTAGACTAACGGGACTGAAGATGGACAAGTCCCCGGGCCCGGATGGAATGCATCCCAGGGTACTGAAAGAAATGTCAGAGGTAATAGCGGATGCGTTAGTGGTTATTTATCAAAATTCGTTGGATTCTGGGGTAGTGCCGGCGGATTGGAAAATGCCTAATGTTACGCCGTTGTTTAAAAAAGGAAATAGACAAAAGGCGGGTAACTACAAGCCGGTTAGCTTAATGTCTGTAGTTGGGAAAATGCTGGAATCAATCATTAAAGAGGAAATAGCAGGCCATCTGGATAAGAATGGTTCGATTAAGCAGACGCAGCATGGATTCATGAGGGGAAAGTCATGCTTGACGAAGTTGTTGGATTTTTATCAAGATGTGACTAGTGCGGCTGACGGAGGGGAACCGGTGGATGCGGTGTTTTTGGATTTCCAAAAGGCGTTTGATAAGGTGCCTCACAAAAGGTTGCTGAAGAAGATTGGGTCACACGGAGTTGGGGGTAGGGTTTTAGCGTGGATTGGGGATTGGCTATCCGACAGGAAGCAGAGAGTCGGAATAAATGGGTGCTTTTCTGGTTGGCAGATGGTAACTAGTGGCGTGCCGCAGGGATCGGTACTGGGGCCTCAACTATTTACCATTTATATAGACGATCTGGAGGAGGGGACTGAGTGTAGGGTAACAAAGTTTGCAGACGACACAAAGATAAGTGGAAAAGTGAATCGTGTGGAGGGCGTAGAAGGTCTGCAGAGAGATTTAGACAGGCTGAGTGAGTGGGCGAGGATCTGACAGATGGAGTATAACGTTAACAAATGCGAGGTTATTCACTTTGGAAGAAATAATAGCAAATTGGATTATTATCTAAATGGAAAGAAATTACAACATGCTGCTGTGCAGAGGGACCTGGGGGTCCTTGTGCATGAGACACAAAAACCCAGTCTGCAGGTGCAACAGGTGATCAAGAAGGCAAATGGGATGTTGGCCTATATCGCAAGGGGGATAGAATATAAAAGCAGAGATGTCTTGCTGCCTCTGTACAGGGCATTGGTGAGGCCGCAGCTGGAATACTGTGTGCAGTATTGGTCCCCTTATTTGCGGAAGGATATATTGGCCTTGGAGGGAGTGCAGAGAAAGTTCATCAGGTTGATACCAGAGATGAGGGGTGTTGATTATGAGGAGAGACTGAGCAGATTGGGTTTGTATTCTTTGCAATTTAGAAGGCTGAGGGGGGATCTTATAGAGACCTATAAGATAATGAAGGGGCTGGATAGGGTAGAGATGGAGAGATTCTTTCCACTTAGAAAGGAAACTAGAACTAGAGGGCACAGCCTCAAAATAAAGGGGGGGGCAGTTTAGGACAGAGTTGAGGAGGAACTTCTTCTCTCAGAGGGTGGTGAATCTCTGGAATTCTCTGCCCACTGAAGTGGTGGAGGCTACCTCGTTGAATATGTTTAAATCACGGATAGATGGATTCCTGATCGGTAAGGGAATTAGGGGTTATAGGGATCAGGCGGGTAGGTGGAACTGATCCACTTCAGATCAGCCATGATCTTATTGAATGGCGGGGCAGGCTCGAGGGGCTAGATGGCCTACTCCTGCTCCTATTTCTAATGTTCTTCTTATGTTCTTATGTTCACACATAGACACTCAGCTATACACACAGACACGGCTGTATACATCCAGCTATACACATACACACAGACACTCAGCTATACACACACACACACAGCTATATACACCCAGCTATATACACACAGCTATATACACTCAGCTATATACACTCAGCTATATACACTCGGCTATACACACACACAGCTATACACACTCAGCTATACATACACACAGCTATACACACTCAGCTATACACACACACAGCTATACACACACACAGCTATATACATCCAGCTATACACACACACACAGCTATATACATCCAGCTATACATGCACACACACACACACACATAAGAACATAAGAAATAGGAGCAGGAGTAGGCCAACTGGCCCTTCGAGCCTGCCCCGTCATTCAACAAGATCATGGCTGATCTGAAGCGAATCAGTTCCACTTACCCGCCTGCTCCCCATATCCCCTAATTCCCTTATCGATCAGAAAACTATCTACCCGTGATTTAAACATATTCAACGAGGAAGCCTCCACCACTTCAATGGGCAGAGAATTCCAGAGATTCACTACCCTCTGAGAGAAGAAGTTCCCCCTCAACTCTGTTCTGAACCGGCCCCCCCTTATTTTGAGGCTGTGCCCTCTAGTTCTGGTTTCCCTTCTAAGTGGAAAGAATCTCTCCACCTCTACCCTATCCAGCCCCTTCATTATCTTATATGTCTTTATAAGATCACCCCTCATCCTTCTAAACTCCAACGAGTACAGACCCAATCTGTTTAATCTCTCCTCATAAGCTACACCCCTCATCTCCGGTATCAACCTGGTGAACCTTCTCTGCACTCCCTCCAAGGCCAATATATCCTTTCGCAAATAAGGGGACCAAAACTGCACACTGTACTCCAGTTGCGGCCTCACCAGTGCCTTGTACAGTTGCAGCAAGACCTCCCTGCTTTTATATTCTATCCCCCTCGCGATAAAGGCCAACATTCCATTCGCCTTCTTGATCATCTGTTGCACCTGCAGACTGAGTTTTTGCGATTCGTGCACAAGGACCCCCAGGTCCCTCTGCACAGTCGCACGATGTAATTTTTCTCCATTTAACTAATATTCCAATTTACTATTATTTCTTCCAAAGTGGATAACCTCACATTTGCTAACGTTATATTCCATCTGCCAGATCCTCGCCCACTCGCTCAGCCTATCCAAATCTCTCTGCAGACTTTCCGCGTCCTCCACGCAATTCGCTTTCCCACTCACCTTCGTGTCATCAGCAAACTTGAATACCCTAGATTCAGTCCCCTCCTCCAGATCATCTATGTAAATGGTAAACAATTGAGGCCCCAGCACCGATCCCTGCGGCACGCCACTGGTCACCAACTGCCAACCAGAAAAGCACCCATTTATCCCAACTCTCTGCTTCCTGTTAGATAGTCAATCCCCAATCCACGCCAACACCTTACCCCTAACTCCGTGTACCCCAATCTTCTGCAGCAACCTTTTGTGAGGCACCTTATCGAACGCCTTCTGGAAATCTAAAAACACCACATCCACCGGTTCCGCTCTGTCAACCGCACTAGTGACATCTTCATAAAAGTCCAGTAGATTTGTCAAACACGACTTTCCCTTCATGAATCCATGCTGCGTCTGCTTGATCGAACCATTCTTATTCAGGTGCTCTGTTATTTCCTCTTTAATAATGGACTCTAGCATCTTCCCAACTACGGACATTAAGCTAACCGGCCTGTAGTTACCCGCCTTTTGTCTACTTCCTTTTTTAAACAGCGGCATAACAGTAGCTGTTTTCCAGTCAGCCGGCACTACCCCAGAGTCCAGCGAATTTTGATAAATTACTACTAACGCATCTGCTATTACCTCAGCCATTTCTTTCAGTACCCTGGGATGCATTCCATCCGGGCCCGGGGACTTGTCTACCTTCAGTCCTATTAGTCTACCAAGCACCACCTCCTTAGTAACAGTAATTGTATTAAGGACCTCCCCTCCCACCAACTCTCGATCTCTAATATTCGGCAAACTATTTGTGTCTTCCACCGTGAAGACCGACACAAAGAACTTATTTAAAGTCTCAGCCATTTCCTCATTTTCCACTATTAAATCCCCCCTCTCATCTTCCAAGGGTCCAACATTCACTCTAGCCACTCTATTCCTTTTTATATACTTGTAAAAACTTTTCACTATCATTTTTTATATTTTGAGCTAGTTTAGTTTCATAATCTATCTTTCCTTTCTTAATCGCTTTCTTAGTCGTTCTTTGTTTTTCTTTAAAGCTTTCCCAATCCACTAATTCTCCACTATTTTTGGCCACTCTGTACGCATCTGATTTTATTTTAATACTCTCCTTTATTTCCTTCGTTATGGAATTGCGGATAGCGAAGAGCATTGTCGGGCAATACAGCAGGATATAGATAGGCTGGAAAATTGGGCGGAGAGGTGGCAGATGGAGTTTAATCCGGATAAATGCGAAGTGATGCATTTTGGAAGAAATAATGTAGGGAGGAGTTATACAATGAATGGCAGAGTCATCAAGAGTATAGAAACACAGAGGGACCTAGATGTGCAAGTCCACAAATCCTTGAAGGTGGCAACACAGGTGGAGAAGGTGGTGAAGAAGGCATATGGTATGCTTGCCTTTATAGGACGGGGTATAGAGTATAAAAGCTGGAGTCTGATGATGCAGCTGTATAGAACGCTGGTTAGGCCACATTTGGAGTACTGCGTCCAGTTCTGGTCGCCGCACTACCAGAAGGACGTGGAGGCGTTAGAGAGAGTGCAGAGAAGGTTTACCAGGATGTTGCCTGGTATGGAGGGTCTTAGCTATGAGGAGAGATTGGGTAGACTGGGGTTGTTCTCCTTGGAAAGACGGAGAATGAGGGGAGATCTAATAGAGGTATACAAGATTATGAAGGATATAGATAGGGTGAACAGTGGGAAGCTTTTTCCCAGGTCGGAGGTGACGATCACGAGGGGTCACGGGCTCAAGCTGAGAGGGGCGAAGTATAACTCAGACATCAGAGGGACGTTTTTTACACAGAGGGTGGTGGGGGCCTGGAATGCGCTGCCAAGTAGGGTGGTGGAGGCAGGCACGCTGACATCGTTTAAGACTTACCTGGATAGTCACATGAGCAGCCTGGGAATGGAGGGATACAAACGATTGGTCTAGTTGGACCAAGGAGCGGCACAGGCTTGGAGGGCCGAAGGGCCTGTTTCCTGTGCTGTACTGTTCTTTGTTCTTTGTTCTTTGTTATCCACGTCCGGTTATCCTTTTTCTTACAGTCCTTCTTTATCACCGGAATATATTTTCGCTGAGTACTTTAAAAAATCTCCTTAAAAATCCTCCACTGTTCCTCAGCTGTCCTACCTACGAGTCTGCTCGCCCAGTCTACATTAGCCAATTCCACCCTCATCCTATCGCACTCCCCTCTGTTCAAGCAGAGGACACTGGTTTGGGACCCTACTTTCTCACCCTCCATCTGTATCAGAAATTCCACCATATTATGATCACTCATCCCAAGAGGATCCTTCACAAGAAGATCCTTAATCCTACCTGTCTCATTGCACAGAACCAGATCCAAGATAGCTCGCTCTCTCGTAGGTTCTGTAACATACTGTTCAATGAAACAATCCCGACAGCATTCCAAGAACTCTTCCTCAAGCCCTCCACGTCCAATTTGAGTCGACCAATCAATATGTAGGTTAAAATCCCCCATGATTATTGCCATTCCACTTTTGCACGCATCCATTATTTGCTTGTTTATAGCCCTCCCCACCTCTAAGTTATTATTTGGGGGCCTATAGACCACGCCTACCAGTGTCTTTCTCCCCCTACTATTCCTTATCTCCACCCACAACGATTCCACATTTTGCTCCTTAGAGCCTATGTCGTCTCTCACTACCGTCCTGATATTATCCTTTATTAACAAAGCTACCCCACCTCCTTTTTCTACCTGTCTATCCTTCCTAAATGCCTGATAACCCTGTATATTCAGTTCCCTGTCCCGGTCACCCTGCAACCACGTTTCTGTGATGGACACTAGATCATATTCATTTGTATGGATTTGTGCCATCAACTCATTTACTTTGTTTCAAATGCTTCGTGCATTCAGGCAAAGTGTCTTTATGCCAGCCTTTATCTGGACCCGGTTTGTTGAAGCGCTACTAACATCTCCCAAGCCCTCTCCTCCTTTAGCTAGTTGTTTATTCACTATACTCCTGGCATTAGAGTAGACACCTCTCAATCCTATGGTCTGACCTCTCCCCTTCTCTGTTCCCAGTCCACCTGCCCTCTTGCACTGCCTATAACCCTTCTCTGTTTGCGAGCTACCTTCCTCACTCTCAGTCACGTCGCTTTGATCCCCTCCCCCCAACCCATCTAGTTTAAACTCTCCCCAGTACACACAGCTATACACACAGGCACCTAGCTACTGCACACACACACAGCTATATACATCCAGCTATACACATGCACAGCTATATACACATACAGCTATATACACGCACAGCTATATACACGCACAGCTATACACACACACAGCTATATACACCCACAGCTATATGCACACACACACACACAGGCACCCAGCTACACAGGCACCCAGCTACACAAGCACTCAGCTATACCCACACACACTCACAGCTATACACTCAGCTACTACACACACACAGCTATACACACACACAGCTATACACTCAGCTACTACACACACACACAGCTATACACACACACAGTCACAGGCACTCAGCTCCTGGAGAACACAGACACTCAACTACTACACACACAGGCACCCAGTTACACAGGCAGGCACTCAGCCACTGCACCCAGGCAGGCACTCAGCTACTGGAGAACACACACACAGGCACTCAGCTACTGGAGAACACACACACAGGGAGGCACTCAGCTATTGGAGAACACAGACAAACACTCAGCTATCGGAGAACACACACAGGCACTCAGCTACTGGAGAATACAGGCTGGTGCTCAGCTCCTGGAGAACATAGTCTCAATGAGCAGCCTGGCTATATTCATGTGTAAGCTGCACTCTGCTGGCCTTATTATAACTGCTGGACACTACCTGATACTTGGCATGCCACAGTGGCCTGATAACATCCTAGTATGGTTGACAACATTACTTTAATTGAACTTTTGCTGTTGTCTGTGACAGAATTTGATTTGATTTATTATTGTTACATGTATTGGTATACAGTGAAAAGTATTGTTTCTTACGTGCTATAGAGACAAAACATACTGTTCAGACAGAAGGAAAGGAGAGGATGCAGAATTAGTGTTACAGATCAACTTAATATAAGGTAGGTCCGTTCAAAGGTCTGAAGGCAGCGGGAAGTGTAGATGGAGTCAATGGATGGGAAGCTGGTTTGCGTGATGGTCTGGGCTTCGTTCACAACCCTTTAAATTACACATAAGTGTACCATATGATGCCATAATAAAAATGACCGCTCCATAATCCTGTATATAAAATAACATGTTACAGCAATTGTCCTCAGTTAATTTAATGATTAGATGCAGTTTTTCGTAGATATGAAATCATTTTTAATTATAAATACTCCCGAACGTACGAATTATATATACTTGTGACAATTCCCCGCTATGTATTCTGTAGGGAAATGTCAACGCGTACTAACACTTAACTTATTCATTTTCATTTTATTGGTCAGTGCAGCGTTTGGATCAACAGCTAAAATGGCATAATCACATGTTCAATTAATAGTTAGCAAAGACTTGAGTGTAAAGCGAGCATTAATGCGATTACTTTCCTGTTTCGCTTTGTGTTCACGCGTATCTTCATTTTCGATGTGAAGTGGACATTATATTGTAGGGTTTATTAGTAACGTTCAAATAGGCGCATCGTTGGTTTGCACAGGTACAGCAGCAGCCGCGAAGCTGAGAGTGCATCAAGCGTGTTTCAATTTGTGTTACAGTTTATTCAAAAAATGAATCATAGAAGAGAAAAGGGGACGGGAAATTCAACAAAGAACGTTTGCATGCTGACAGATCAGCAAAAGTAATTTTCATTCGCATTTCAATACAATCGTATTAACCACCTGAATATGGGTTTAGCGCACATATGTTTTTGTTTCTACACGCAAACAACTTGCTATGTAAATAAGACAGCCAGAACTTGGATGCACATAACATCTTTCATGTTCTAGAGGCACCCAAATAATTCAGTCAGTGAAGTGCTTTTTAAAGTGTAGCGTTCAAGTTCTGAAGTGAAGCTTGAATCCACGACTTGTGATTCAGACCACTGAAACGCGAACGAACAATTTTTAATATCCCATTTGATGTTTATTTTATTTAAAAATTCTTATTTTTCTTTATGTTGATTCTCATTTATTTGTGTTTCTATAATGCAACTGGGACTCCAAGCCACCTAAATTGCTGCAGCATGGGTTCCGAGCGTCAGGAAAGAGACACCACTTCTTGGGGTTGTTAAAGGTAAAAGCCCCAAAGTGAATAAATATTTAGTACTCGGGGATGCAGTATTCAATCGTTCAATTGTCCTTATTGTGTGTCTGTTGACTTTCCTCTGTTGTGTGTGCTGTTAGTCAAGCCTGGGTGTTGGTGCAGAGAAACAGATACAAAACTGAAAGAGAGAAGAAGCCTTAAGCATGAGAGCAGGCATTTTAAAAGCATTGTCGGTTCGGGGGATTAGCGGGATAAATACATGGGGTTACGGGGTTAGGGCCTGGGGTAAAATGCTCTGTCGGAGAGTTGGTGCAGACTCAATGGGGCGAATTTTACCGTCCCACCCACCACGGGAATCGGAGCGGGCGAGGGACGGACCGTGGAAAGGTCTGTTGACCTCTGGCAGGGTTTTCTGGTTTTGGAGCGAACGAGGCTGGAAAATCCTGCCTAAAGGGTCAAATGGTCCCTTCCTGCACTGTAGGGATTCCGTGTTGAGACATAGAACTAACTGGTGATCATCTCCGCAAATCTCCAAGGCATAAGACACAATCTTTGAGGACAAAGATTAATGTCCTCATTATAGAATAGTTTAAATTTACCGCTGCTGGCCTTTACCTTTCTTCATAGAGTCATAGGCCTTTACAACACAAAAAGAGGCCCTTCAGCCCATCATGTATGTGCTAGACATCAAATACTTATCTATTCTAATCCCATTTTCCAGCATTTGGTCCAAGGCCTTGTATGCTATGGCATTTCAAGCGTTCATCTAAATGCTTCTTTAATGTTGTGAGGATTCCCACATTTACAGTGAGCTCAAGAGTCCCACCATCCTCTGGTGAAAATATTTTCCTCAAATCACCTCAACATCACCTCCCCTGTACCTTAAATCTATGTCCCTTGGTTATTGACTCCGATGGGGAAACGTTCCTTCCTATCTACCCTATCTATGTCCTTCAGAACTTTGCACCTGTGCAGAGACACTCACCTCGGTGGGAAATGTTTGTGGACAGTTTCTGGGCCACTCTCTGGTGAGTACCACACTTCTGCAATTACACATCGAGTGGAGGCTGAAACATCAAGGGAATGGCCCAATAGAGTTCTGATGGCTCCCAGAACACCTCTGGCCCAAGACAGATGTCGGGCCTTTGGAAACATTCACCCCAGCAATGGTGGAAATGGAAAATCAGTGCCAGGCTTTACTGGAAGGGGTGTCAGCAACCTTCCAGCAAACGCAGGCACAACTGGAGAAATCGGGAGCTTCATCTCTCAGGAGATGGTGCAGGCCTTGTGTAGAACCCAGGCCAACACTGCAAGGGTAGCATCTGCAGTGGAAAGCCAGGGCCAAGATATCCGTATCATGACTGACGATTCCCAAGGCGTGGCCCACTCAGTAATGTCCATGGCTGAGGCTCTAGCCACCAGGGTCCAGTCACACACGGACATGTCACTGGCATTGAGGGACCTTGCTGATGCATATTAGAGCTTGGCCCTGTCAAACTGGACCACGTCTGAGGGCATCGAAAGCACAACCCAATCACAGAGGGACATGTGCCAGTCCCTGAGGGCCAAGGCTGAGGGCATCAGAACCATGATGCAGACAACGGCAGGACTGGCAGTGCCAGATGATGGTGAGGCTTATGGAGCTCATTCCAGCTGCCTCTCCTTCCCAAGGAGTGACCCGGAGGCAAACAAGCACCCCGAGGGAGGAGGAAGTGCTGAGCCCAGCCTGGGACCTTCAGCCATGGCATTTCAGGCTGTCACCAACCCTTTTAAATCCCTCCTTTCTGACAGTGTTGAATCTCCTGGGCAGTGGGCTGAACGGGGCAGAAAATCGTCACCTGTGACAACCAAAGATCAGCTGGGGCCCTCTAGGTCCAGGCCCTCCAGAGGATGCCCGCCAAAGGCATCACAGGGCAGAGGGCATGGCCATCTGTAGGCCACCTTCACCTGTGCAATCTGGGAACACATAGAAGGAGTGGGAGGGAATAAAAGAAGAGGAAGATAGAGGACTATTAGATAGGCATGGGTGAAGTTTCACAGCTGTAGTTAGCGCAGAAGGTAACACCACCTGCACTGTAACTAATAAACACATGTCACCTCCATACCGATTGGCCCATCAATGTTATGTCTTTCCTTTATGGGGGGTGTATTGGGGAGGTGGGGGGAGGGGGGGGGGTGTGTCGATTGATTAGACCTCTGATTTTCCCACAGGCTCTCCACCCTCATTCTGAAGTGAGGGTCTCTGACAGCAATGGTTTTAGACTCCTCCCTATGACAGCATCACCAGACCATTACCCTGAAGATCTCACCCTCGAGCCGCCCAACCCCAATCCCTTATTGTTCTGTGGAATCGAGTGAACACCTCACTGCACCAATGATGAACCGGGAGGTCATCAGAAAGGATGGAGTCAGACTTCAGATTTTCAGAACCACCACAGCTTTCCTCACAGACGCTGGTCACCACCCTCCAGCCTTGAGAAGAGACCCGTTAACACTGCCAACCCAGGCCCTCGGAGCAATGTTGTAGGACTGGGGGTGGTGGTGGGGTGGGGGGGGAGTAGAACAGAAGGGACTGGCAAGGATTGGGGAAGAGGGGGTAGGAAGGAGATCAGTATAATGGGAATGGCGGAATAAGGGACTGGGCAAGGCAGGGTTGAGGATCAGGGGGGTGGTGAGGATCGATCTGTCGGAAATATATCTGGAGGCAATGAGGCCTTCCCTGGTCCTATGTTTCTGTCGGATCCTGGCCTCTGCCTGTTCAGCTTCTTCGGCCTCCTCCGCCTCTCTGTGCTGCCCCTCCTCTTCTGACGAGGCCACTTGTTCCTCCTCTTCCTCCTCCACCATGTCACCCCGCTGCTGAGCCAGGTTGTGGAGGAGACAGCATGCGACCACTATCCATGCCACCCTCTTAGGGCTGTATAGTAACACCCCATCAGAGTGGTCCAAACGGCGGAACCGCATCTTGAGGAGACCTCGGCACAATTGGATGATGCTCCTAGTGACAGAGTGGGCCTCATTGTAATGGGTTTCCCCCTCAGTCTGGGGCCTCCGCACTGGTGTCACCTCCCCCAACCACCAGTATGGACAACCTGAGCCCAGGCACTTTGCAAGACACTCCTATACACCCTGACATAACTTTACTGATGACTTACCTCCTTGCTCCTCCTTGGTGCTCATTCCAACAGGTCCCCGCTTTTGAGGACCATACCGAATACCGGCCAGCAGGGGTGGGAGCATCGCGGGAGGCCATTGCATCATGACATGCTAATTAGCAATTTAAATATTGATCAGGTTCCTGCCCATTCTGGGCAGGGACCTGATTGGGGATGGCATGGCAGGTGGGGGCATCAATCCATTTTTCAGCCAATGCCTGATTCTCTGGGCCAACGTAATTCCCACTGGGAACTAGCAGGCCAGGGAACCACCCCATACCTTCCTCCACATCTATTGCACTGTGTAAACCAAAAGACCTTATTTTAAACCAAACCATCCTAAACAACAAACAGATGTATATCGAGCTACTTAGAATTCAGCGTGTGTGTTTTCTCAAGTGTAGAGTTAATCTTTGAGAAATAACAGTGCTGAGATCAATGAGTTTGAGGTTGTGGTTTTGCATGATCAGCTTGATGAGGCAAATGATCAACATTGTGGTCACTTGTCAAAGAAGGAAATCTCATCATCACTGACCTCAAAATACACAGGTCTGCTCGCATTGCCACTGAGCAACCACTTCAGTCACTTTGGTCCTGATTGAGATTATGCAAATCATGGTTGCAGCTTGGCTATTTGATGCAATCCCAGTCTCCAACTTCAAACTCACGGTTCCCTTGCACAAGTTTGCTTGTTGAAATATGCTTTGGCTTTACTTGTCACTCAACCCGTTGCCCCACAAGGCCCGAACTGACCTGCCCCCAAGTCCAGCTTGATCTGACCTGACCTGACCCATCCCCAAGTCCAAACCCAACCCGACCAAACCCTGTACCCAAGGCCAAGCTGAACCAGACTGGAATACTCCCTCCAAGGCCTGGCCAGATCAGAGAATGTTTCATTAATAGAATGGATCTCCACCCAAGGCGCTATCCGAGCCCAGCTCCTGAGACCTGACCAAAACAAAACTGCATCCCCACAAGGCCTGTCCCGACCTGACTGTATACCCTCCCACAGTTAACAGCCTGCCCTCTCAATGCTGGACATGATCTCCCCACAGCGCCTGACTCTATCTGACTCCTTCCTCGCGAAAGGCTCTGCCTGATTCAACCCCCGGCCACACACACACACACACACACGTCAAACCCCATCTGATCCAACCCCCCTAGCCTCAACCCAATTTAACACCACCCCCCAAGCCCCCAAAATTCTACCCACTTATTTTATACACTGAAATGTCGGCAGGCAGACTGACAATTTTGAGACAGTGGAGAGGTTGAAAGAAGTGGTATTGAGACAGAGCTGGGGGTTGTCATGTGTGTGCTTATACCATGGGCACCAGTTGAGCCAAAGTGGTAGTCATGGTGCCAACAAACCAAGCACGAAGGACCCAAATTTCATAGCTCCTAGCAAGTGTGTCCTTAAGGATACCTCCACATATGTCCAGGTACCTGGAACACATCTTTGGTGTAAATGGCTTGATCAGTGACACATCTGCTTGTTATATGATTGTCACTGTATCCCTCCCAGGCCTCACTGGTTGGATTCCACAGGGTGGCACCAGCCACATACTAAGTGGGCATTTCTTGTCTCTGAGCAGCCAGCCAGTTTGTTTCTTGCAAGGTGTAAACAGAAAGACAGCAGTTTGAGCCACTCTTAAATGTAACTCTTTAATCCCCTCTGACAATCTATCTCGGGGATTTTCACAGTAACCTCATTGCAGTGTTAATGTAAGCCTACTTGTGACAGTAATAAACAAACTTTAAACTTTGAAAAGAATGTGGGGACAGAGTGGTGGTTAATATACAGGCTTGTATCTCATGGATCTGGAACAGTGGTTCCCAATCTTTTATATGTCTGGGCACACCTCTATACTATAAAAAAAACTGAGGCACACCTACTATTTTCTCTGAACTGCAAAATACCTTTTGGAGGCAATTTTCAGCCTGCGTTCAGCATCAGAGAGGGTAATGGCGACATGGCGGAAAATGCAGAGAGAATTGGGAAATGCAGAGAGAATCGGGAAATGCAGGTTTCCATCCTTTACTGTGCACATGTGGATGCCAAAAATCTGATTTTCACCATAATAATAATAAGCCCTAATAGCTTCAGTCCCAGCTGTCGCAAAACCTGAGCTATTGACTTAAAAAAATGTAAAAGATACAATATAAATGTAAACTGTATAAAGGCAACATTGATTTCCTTAAAAACACAGCTCGCAAATAAATTATCTCGTTCATAAAAGATTTAATAGTTTGAAATGGTCATCAACATTTTGATTTGACTTGATTTATTATTACTGTCACATGTATTAGTATACAGTGAAAAGTATTGTTTCTTGCACACTATACAGACAAAGCATACCGTTCATAGAGAAGGAAAGGAGAGAGTGCAGAATGTCGTGTTACAGTCATAGGTAGGGTGCAGAGAAAGATCAACTTCAAGCAAGGTAGGCCCATTTAAAAGTCTGATGGCAGCAGGGAGTTCTTGAGTCGGGTTGGCATGTGACCTCAGACTTTTTTATCTTTTTTCCGACGGAAGAAGGTGGAAGAGAGAATCCCCGGGGTGCGTGGGGTCCTTGATTATGCTGGCTGCTTTGCCGAGGCAGTGGGAAGTGTAGACAGAGTCAATGGATGGAAGGCTGGTTTGCGTGATGGATCGGGCAACAACATGAATGTTGACTGTTTCTCTCCAAAGATGCTGCCTGATTTTCTGAGTTTTTCCAGCATTTTTTCTTCGAATATCAGATTTCCAGCATCTGCAATATTTTGCTTTTGTATTAATATTTTGAATACTCAGATAGAAAAATGAAGTATGAGATAAAGGCGATAACATAATTAAAAAAGAAAGAGGAGAAAGTTGCAGTGCAAAGAGGTTTCCTGTTGAATGCCCCCTCACTGCTGGGAAACCTATGGCAGGGGTATGCCATCGACGAGACTGGAAGATCCCGTAGGCATGAACGGCCAGAAAATTCCGGCCATGGAGTCCATCACTGAAAGAACTTTCAGCAGCGATGTTCATGACAACGGTACTAATATTTTCACACACGTCTTGTCATGGGCAAACTCGTTCTCCCCATCCCACAACCCTGCCATTGGCAGTCATAAATTTAGCAAATGCTCCCAGTCCAGTTTCTATCCATTTTTTCATGATTTTATCTACAATCACCCTTTTGTCCTTACCATGTATCACTATAGAAAATCTGAATCTGGTTTTCATGTCTATAAAATGTAAATGAAAATATTTCTGATCATGTCCCACACCTACATCTCACTAATCTCTTCGATGAACTTTGTGTCCTCGTCATCAACTACACCCAGAGTCATAGAGTCAAAGAACAAAGAAAATTATAGCACAGGAACAGGCCCCTTGGCCCTCCAAGCCTGCACCGACCATGCTGCCCGACTCAACCAAAACCCCCTACGCTTCCGGGGACCGTATCCCTCTATTCCCATCTCATTCATGTACTTGTCAAGACGCCCCTTAAAAGTCACAACCGTATCCGCTTCCACTTCCTCCCCCGGCAACGAGTTCCAGACACCCACCACTCTCTCGTGTAAAAGATCTGCCTCGTACATCTCTTTTAAAACTTGCCCCTCGCACCTTAAACCTATGCCCCCTAGTAATTGACTCTTCCACCCTGGGAAAAAGCTTCTGACTATCCACTCTGTCCATGCCTCTCATAATCTTGTAGACTTCTATCAGGTCTCCCCGCAACCTCCGTCGCTCCAGTGAGAACAAACCAAGTTTCTCCAACCTCTCCTCATAGCTAATGCCCTCCATACCAGGGCATTAAACTCAATACCCCGGCCGTTGAAGGCAAGCAAGCCTTATGCCTTCTTGACTACCTTCTCCACCTGCATTGCCACTTTCAGTGACCTGTGTACCTGTACACCCAGATCCCTTTGCCTATCAATACTCATAAGGGTTCTGCCATTTACTGTATATTTCCTATCTGTATTAGACCTTCCAAAATGCATTACCTCACATTTGTCCGGATTAAACACCATCTGCCATCTCTCCGCCCAAGTCTCCAACTGATCTATATCCTGCTGTATCCTCTGATGGTCCTCATCGCTATCCGCAAATCCACCAACCTTTGTGTTGTCCGCAAACTTACTAATCAATCCAGTTACATTTTCCTCCAAATCATTTATATATATTACAAACAGCAAAGGTCCCAGCACTGATCCCTGAGCCCTCCATTCAGAAACGCACCCTTCCACTGCTACCCTCTGTCTTCTTTGACCGAGCCAGTTTTGTATCCACCTTGCCAGCTCACCTCTGATCCCATGCAACTTCACCTTCTGCACCAGTCTGCCATGAGGGACCTTGTCAAAGGCCTTACTAAAGTCCATGTAGACAACATCCTCTGCCCTACCCTCATCAATCACCTTCGTCACTTCCTTGAAAAACTCGATCAAGTTGGTGAGACACGACCTCCCCTTCACAAAACCATGTTGCCTCTCACTAATTCGTCCACTTATTTCCAAGTGGGAATAAATCCTGTCTCGAAGAATCCTCTCCAATAATTTCCCTACCACTGATGTAAGGCTCACCGGCCTGTAATTACCTGGATTATTCTTGATACCCTTCTTAAACAAAGGAACAACTTTGGCTATTCTCCAATCCTCTGGGACCTCCCCTGTAGCCAGTGAGGATACAAAGATTTCTCTCAAGGCCCCAGCAATTTCCTCTCTTGCCTCTCTCAGTATTCTGGGGTATATCCCATCAGGCCCTGGAGACTTGTCTACCTTGATGTTTCTCAAGAACCCCAATACCTCCTTTTTGATCTCAAACTATCTACACATCCTTTCCCAGACTCATCATCCACCAAGTCCTTCTCTTTGGTGAATACTGACGCAAAGTACTCATTTAATACCTCGCCCATTTCCTCTGGCTCCACACATAGATTTCCTCCCTTGCCCTTGAGTGGGCCAACCCTCTCCCTGGCTACCCTCTTGCTCTTTATATATGTGTAAAAAGCCTTGGGATTTTCCTTAATCCTGCTGGCCAATGCTTTTTCGTGACCCCTTTTAGCTCTTCTTACTCCTTGCTTCAGTTTCTTTCTACTTTCCTTGTATTCCACACTTGCTTCATGTGTTCCCAGCCTCCTAGCTTTGACAAATGCTTCCTTTTTCACTTTGACTAGGCTCACAATATCTCTCGTTATCCAAAGTTCCCAAAACTTGCCATACTTGTCCTTCATCCTTACAGGAATGTGCCGATCCTGAATCCCTATCAACTTACACTTGAAAGCCTCCCACATGCTAGATGTTGATTTGCCCTCAAACATCTGTCCCCAATCTACATTCTTCAGTTCCTGCCTAATATTGTTTAATTAGCCTTCCCCCAATTTAGCACCTTATCTTGAGGATTACACTTATCTTTATCCATCAGTACCTTAAAGCTTACCGAATTGTGGTCACTGTTCCCAAACTGCTCCCCTACTGAAACATTGACCACCTGGCCAGACTCATTCCCCAATACCAGGTCCAGTATGGCCCCTTCCCGAGTTGGACTATCTACATACTGTTTCAGGAACCCCTCCTGGATGCTCCTTACAAACTCTGCCCCATCCACGCCCCTAGCACTAAGTGAGTCCCAGTCAATATAGGGGAAATTAAAATCTCCCACCACAACAACCCTGTTACTTTTACATCTTGCCAAAATCTGCCTACATATCTGTTCCTCAATCTCCCGCTGGCAGTTGAGTGGCCTATAGTAAATCCCCAACATTGTGACTACACCTTTCCTATTCCTGAGCTCTACCCATATTGCCTCGCTGTATGAGCCCTCCGAGGTGTCCTCCCGCAGTACAGCTGCGATATTCTCCTTAACCAGTAGTGCAACTTCCCCACCCCTTTTACATCCCCCTCTTTCACGCCTGAAACATCTATATCCTGGAATGTTAAGCTGCCAATCCTGTCCTTCCCTTAACCAAGTCTTTGTAATGGCAACAACATCATAGTTCCTCGTACTAATCCAATCTCTAAGTTCATCTGCCCTACCTGTTACACTTCTCGCATTGAAACAAATGCACTTCAGTCCACCAGACCCTCTCTGATTTGCAATCCCACCCTGCCTGCTGTTTCTCTGAGTCTTACTGGCCCTACTCTCTCGTTCCGCTTCAGCTAATTCACCTTTGCTTTGGGTCCCACCTCCCTGCCAAACTAGTTTAAATCCTCCCGTGTGACACTAGCAAACCTCCCGGCCAGAATATTTGTGCCCCTCCAGTTTAGATGCAACCCGTCCTTCTTGTACAGGTTCCATCTGCCCCGGAAGAGACCCCAATGGTCCAGATATCTGAAACCTTCCCTCCTACACCAGCTGTTTAGCCACGTGTTGAGCTGCACTATCTGCCTATTCCTAGCCTCACTAGCATGTGGCACAGGGAGTAATCCTGAGATTACAACCCTCGAGGTCCTGCTTTTTAACTTTCTACCTAACTCCCTAAACTGCTGCTGCAGGACCTCATCACTCTTCCTGCCTATGTCATTAGTACCAATATGTACCACGACCTCTGGCTGTTCACCCTCTCCCTTCAGGATGCTTTCTGTCTGTTCAGAGATATCCTGGTCCCTGGCACCAGGGAGGCAACATACCATCCTGGAGTCTCTGTCACGTTCACAGAAACGCCTATCTGTACCCCTAACTATAGAGTCCCCTATAACTATTGCTCTAGTCCTCTTTGTCCCTCCCTGCTTAACAACAGAGCCAGCCGTGGTACCACAGCTTTGGCTGCTGCTGCTGGTATCCCCTGATAGCCCATCTCCCCCAACGGTATCCAAAATGGTATACTTGTTAGAGAGAGGGATGACCACAGGGGATTCCTGCACTGACTGCCTGCCCCTTCTGGCGGTCACCCATCTATCTGCCTGCACTTTCGGTGTGACCACGTCTCTAAAGCTCCTATCTATGACACTTTCCGCCTCCTTCATGCTCCTAAGTGCATCCATCTGCTGCTCTAACCTATCCATACGTTCTGTAAGGAGCTGCAATTGGGTGCACTTCCTGCAGATATAGTTGTCCGAGACGCTGGAATCGTCACAGATCTCCCACATCTCACAAGTGCAACACTTAACCCCACTGACCGACATTTCGAGCACCAATTAAATTATTTGAAAAAATTTATAAAACTCTTACCTTCACTTTTGCCTTCTCACAGTGGCCTTTTTTTTTGGATAGAGGAGGAGGGAGGGAGGGAAACACTAATGTAGAGTTTCAGGTTTACCACTCCTTGACACCAGATCTTCTGCTTCCCACTTCTTGGTAAATGTTGCTGGTCCGACTTCTCCCAGAATGCACCAGTGAAGTCCCTCAGCCGCTTCTACCGGATAGAGTCATAGAGGTTTACAGCATAGAAACAGGCCCTTCGGCCCAACTTGTCCATCCCGCCCTTTTTTTTAAAGCCCGAAGCCCCAATTGTCCGCATTTGGCCCATATCCCTTTATACCCATCGTACCCATGTAACTGTCTAAATGCTTTTTAAAAGACAAAATTGTACCCGCCTCTACTACTACCTCTGGCAGCTTGTTCCAGACACTCACCACCCTCTGTGTGAACAAAACAGGCCCTCTGGACACTTTTGTATCTCTCCCCTCTCACCTTAAACCTATGCCCTCTAGTTTAAGATTCCCCTACCTTTGGGAAAATATATTGACTATCTCGCTGATCAATGCCCCTCATGATTTTATAGACCTCTATAAGATCACCCTCGGCCTTCTACGCTCCAGAGAAAAAAGTCCCAGTCTATCCAGCCTCTCCTTATAACTCAAACCATCAAGTCCCGGTAGCATCCTAGTAAATCTTTTCTGCACTCTTTCCTAATATCCTTCCTATAATAGGGTGACCCCTGTGTCCTTTAGTAGGATTTTTAATTTGTGACAAAAAAATGAAGAAATTGTCTGTGTAACTTTAAAACAATTTACTTTTTTCCTCTCATATTTTATCACCTGATCCTATTAACACTCCATGAACAATCTGATGAGAAACGTTAGGTTTTGTAGTGGGGATGCAGTAATACCCGAATCGGGTAACTCCAGATCTACTGACTTTCTATAAACCATTTGTCTTTTTCTGAGCACCAAACAGTAGTTAAGACTAGGAGCCCATCAATATGTGACACTTCAGTGCAATCCAGCAATTTAAATCTGAGCATTGAATAATAACATGTCAAAGAGACATGGCTGAAATTCTAAAATATGTAAATCAAACTTTAATCATTTTGCTTATTTAAAAATACATTTTGTTGAACAAGTCACCTAGAATCATAGAATCCTACAGTACAGAAGGAGACCATTCGGCCCATCGAGTCTGCACGGACCACAATCCCACCCAGCCCCTATCCCCATAACCCCATGCATTTACCGTGGCGGGTTCCCCCTAACACTAAGGGGCAATTTAGCACGGTCAATCCACCTAAGTTACACATCTTTGGACTGTGGGAGGAAACCGGAGCACCTGGAGGAAACCCATGCAGACATGGGGAGAATGTGCAAACTCCACATAGACAGTGACCCATGCCGGGAATCGAACCTGAGTCCCTGATGCTGTGAGGCAGCAGTGCTAACCACTGTGCCACGGTGCTGCCCCTGATATCTGGAATTGGAAAGTAACCACTAAGGTATTATATGGATTGCACCGGAGGCATACCTTGCCATGTTGCTTGGGGAATCTCACGCCTGAGATTGTCAAGGTCAATTTCAAAGGTAACTATCACAAGGGAGTGGACATCATTGGCATCTTTATAAGTTTATTCCACTAGCAGAGTCCAAGGCCACAGCTAGAGTACTGTGTAGTTCTAGTTGCCACATTGTAGGAAGGATGTGATTGCACTGGAGGGGGTGCAGAGGAGATTCACCAGGATGCTGGCTGGGATGAAACATTTAAGTTATGAAGAGAGATTGGATAGGCTTGGGTTGTTTTTGTTGGAGAAGAGAAGACTAAGGGACAACCTGATTGAAGTGTACAAGATTGCGGGAGGCATGGACAGAGTGGAAAAGGAGCAACTGTTCCCCTGAGTTGAAGGGTCAATCACAAGGGGACATAGGTTCAAGGTGAGGGGCAGAAGGTTTAGGGGGATGTGAGGGAAAAACCTTTTTACCTAGAGGGTGATGACAATCTGGAATATGCTGCCTGGAGGGTGGTAGAGGCGAGTTGCCTCACAACCTTTAAAATGTATCAGATGAGCACTTGGCACGACATAACATTCAAAGCTATGGACCAAGTGCTGGTAAATGGAAAAATGGGTCTCACACATGTCGGTGCAGACTCGATGGGCTGAAGGGTCTCTTCTGTACTGTGTGATTCTATGATTCTCAGGGTCTACCAAGACAACAGCTACCTGGAATAGGGTCATCAATATGGATAATGATCCTTTCAGAAGCTAATGAGTGTGTCATTATAAACCCCCCACAAAACAAAAGCCAGATCCAGACACCAGATGATAAACATCCCTTCATGCAATCATTTTGGGGAGGAGGTTACATGACTCGAGTGACCATTTTGAAATCTTCATATATAGTTGAGAACTCAGAAGCTGGGGATTTAACCCCACCCTGCAAACATCTGACAGCAGGACTCCAGCTGCCTGCAACAAGGCCTCCCTCCTTGATGCCTGTTTATCGAGAAGCCGCAAGTCACAAACTGTCAAGCAGACCAAGTTTATGTACATCATCTCATCTCAGTGCATCACCATCAACTTCAAAGGAATGCTGCACCTCTGCCTTCAGCCAGGAACCCACCGGAACTGGATCTTCTTGAAAGACCCCCCTTGCTGGATTTTGACTTTCTGGACTCGAGCAAACATGTGAATTGATATCCATTTCTGTTTGTTTTTAACTTTTAAGTTATTCACAGAAGTAGAATCCCACTCCCTGATCCCCTTACTGTATACTTGTCTGTGTGTGAAATTGCGATCCTCACCACCACACCCCCCAGTTTGAATGTTTGAACAAGCTATTCTTTTGATTTAATCCTGAGAGCCTATTCTTAAAACCAAAAGCACTTCTGTTTTCACAGACTCAATGAGAGAATAAAGGAATTCAATTTTGCCACTCCCATAACAATAAGGAACCTCCAGATTTAAATTCTTGTGCAGAAATTTGAGCCCATTCTCGCTGTCAGCGTAAACAGCAATCCAGTCCAAAACCTAACAGTGGTTAGCACTGCTGCCTCACAGCGCCAGTGACCCGAGTTTGATTCCCGGCTTGGGTCACTGTCTGTGTGGAGTTTGCACGTTCTCCCTGTGTCTGCGTGGGTTTCCTCCGGGTGCTCCGGTTTCCTCCCACAGTCCGAAAGGTGTGCTGGTTAGGTGAATTGGCCATGTTTAAATTGCCCCCGAGTGTACCCGAACAGGCGCTGGAATGTGGCGACTCGGGGATTTTCACAGTAACTTAATTGCAGTGTTAATGTAAGCCTATTTGTGTGGTAAACGACTGTTAGCTTATTACCTGTATATGTGACATGCCTGGACACATCCCTGCCGGCCCTACCTGAGACTTCTCCCCCCCTGGTCCAGGTATAAAGGCGACTGCTCCCAACCCCCTTGCCTCAGTCTGGACCAGTTCATCGGCATGGGTGTGCTCCAAGTCTTTTGCTAATAAAAGCTTATTTGTTCTTGCATACAAACTAGACTTTGCTTGATTGATGGTGCACCAACTTGTGACTAATAAATAAATAAACTTTAAAGTTTAAAATCTGACGAGAGTCGGGTAAGGAGATTCTCGATGCTGAGATCTTATTCCCGATTTTCCACGTCCCTCGCCCATGAAGTAAAGAGATTCCCACCCAGAAAGGTCGAGAACCTCATTTTAATAAATTATAATATCATTAGCAAGCCATCTTGCCATCACTTCCACCCTCATTGAATATTTAAACCATGTCAGCGTGACTTCACGCTGGCACAGTTTACAACAGCTCAAAAAAACGTGACTCTGGCAACCTCAGTTTGGATATCGGCGGTCACTGCCAACCAGGGGGTGTGTGTGTGTGTGTGTCTGCTGCTCACATGCCTTTGATATTGTCAATATTGTGGTGCACCTGGTCTGCAAGGGGTCTGGCACTTTGGTGGGGAGGGCTTTAGTATGAACTCTGCACATCTGGGATCTCCCATGCTGGGGTTTAGGTGATGATTCCTCGGAGGGGTTCCCTTTCTGGGTTGGCAGCTGGAAGTGGCTGGAAACAGGAACATGCACATGGGGCAACAGTGAAGTCCCAAGGCAGGGTTTGGTGGCACTCCAGATCAGGTGGGCAATGTGGGGGACTATGAAATGTGGAGGTGATTAGCTTCACGAGGGCATTAGGACCCTGTCACATCGGGGATGATGAAGCCAGTCACATTTATCCCCCACCCTAAGCTGCAAGGGGCAGCTGTAGGGCAGGAACAGTGTGGATGGGCCCTGCCAATGGTCTGGGAGTCTCGGGTATCAGGGATATTGTGGGTGGCTGGGTATACAAGATGGAAGGCTTGTATGATCCACAATCCATGAGAGCTGAGGGACTGCAGGATAAAGTGAATGATCTAGCTGAGTGTAATCTGGAGGCTTGAAATAAATCAGGTCCTCGCCTGTCACAGGAAGATTTTATCAAATTCAAATTGAAATTTGACTATCTACCATCGTGGGGTTCAAGCCTGAAACCTCTGGGCATTGCTCTAGATTTGTGCTTTACCATTTCAGTGACCGATATCACAGCAGGTTTATTTTATAAGATTTAAATTTAACCATTGACTGTGGTGGGATTTGAAACTGGAACTCCAGAGCATTGTCCTAGGTTGTGGATTGCTCTGTTTTGGTGCAAAATCAAAAAAACCAAGTCAGCTAAATGAAACAAACTGAGGAGCAAATTATAGGGGCAGTCCCTTAAAGGAACATTTCCTTAAACAAAAACAAATCACAAATAAAATTTAGAACATCAAACCAAAACATAATTAAGAGGGTCAATAATGCACCACTGTCCTGACAGTGCCCATCGAGCATGGAAGGCCTTGACGGTGCCCATGGACACTGCGTGTTCCCTCTCCGGCTGCAAATATAGCCGCGGCAGAGGAGCACCCCCTTGGTTGCCCACTGTCCGAACTTGTTAATGGCACGGTGGCACAGTGGTTAGCACTGCTGCCTCACAGCGCCAGGGACGCAGGTTCAATTCCGGCCTCGGGTCACAGTCTGTGTGGAGTCTGCACTCCACGTGTCCACATGGGTCCCCTCTGGGTGCTCCGGTTTCCTCCCACAGTCTGAGCATGTGAGGGTTAGGTTGATTGGCCATGTTAAATTGCCCGTTAATGTCAGGGGAATTAACAGAGTAAATGTGTGGGGTTACGTGAATAGGGATTGCGGTTGGAACAGACTTGATGGGCCAAATGGTCTCCTTCTGCACTGTAGGGATTCTATGATAATGGTGAGTTTGACCAGGCCCAGGAACAGTGTAAAGTTTATTTATTAGTCACAAGTAAGGCTTACATTAACACTGCAATTAAGTGACTGTGAAATTCCCTTAGTAGCCACATCCCGGCGCCTGTTCGGGTCAATGCACCTAACCAGCACGTCTTTCAGACTGTGGGAGGAAACCAGAGCACTTGGAGGAAACCCATGCAGTCACGGGGAGAATGTGCAAACTCCACGCAGACAGTGACCCAAGCCGGGAATCGAACCCAGGTTCCTGGTGCTGTGAAGCGGCAGTGTTAACCACTGTGCTACTGTGCCGCCCACCAGGTTCACGAGGAAGTCCTCCTCCTTTCTTGCCTCTCTCCGCACTGAGTGTTTGTCTATCTGGAGAATGGGGCTGAAGTGCAAACAAAACTATAACAACAGGCTTTTTAAATAACTGAAAAGGGGGTAGAGTCCAAAACAACCTACATGAGCATGGTGCACAGACTCCAGAAAGCTGCAAAAAGGGCAGGCTTCTTGGGAGTCCATGAACCAATGAAACCTACAGCTTTATGGGACCGCTGTGTGCAGCACCCTCCACCCCAGGGCTGTGATGTTAAAGGGAAGGACTCTTCTGTAGAGGGACCGCCACTGGGGACCTCCGCCACCGGATGGCAACAGGGTGCACTGAGGCTTGACTGGGTGAAGGCAAGGAAGTGAAGGGTGTGCAGCAGCAGCCCATACAGGAGATCCCTCTGTTCTGTGCGCAAGGGCACGGAGAGCATTTCTTGAGGCAGCTTGGGCTCCGGCTCCTGAGCAGGGGTTTGGAGCTTGGGGACAGTGAAATTCCATCCAAGCAGGTGTGCGCTCAGACGAGAGTTCACGATACAGCTGCGCCATCCCAAGACCACGAGTGCCATTGAGTCCGAGCACGCCATTTTGAGGTCATGGATGGCATTGGCCATGACTTGGACATCCACCGCCGTGTGATGCGCCAACTTGTGAGGTGTCATACTGCCACTCCTCTGCCACTCAGTGCGTCCCTGATCCTGCTTACCCTGCTCACCCTCTGCTAGCCACCTGAAATGGTATCGGTGGAGGTGCGGATTCCTGAATAGAGCTCCCTGATGGCGGCCGCTACTCCAGACGGGGAGCACCGCAGCACGAGGTGACCATGTTCCAGACTTTGAGTAGGTCCTGGTAAAAGATGGGCAATGCCTGCAAGGGGTTACAAAGGCCGTGCACCTGATGAAAAATATACGTTGCCAGGACACACCATCAAGGAGGGAGCTCAAGGTAGAGGTATCGCTGCTGAGTCTGAAGACGGAAGGTGGTCCCCCGGGTGTGGAGGCACACCAGTGCCCGACCACCCTCCCAAAGTGGAAGACTCAGAACCTTAGCAGTGACCCAGGGCAGTCTTTTGTCCCAGAACTGTACAAGCGTTCTCTGGATTTTTGCAACAAACTCAGGGGGACGGGTCAAAGTAACCAGCCAGTACAACAACACAGCAGCAATCAGCTGGTTTAAGACCAGAACTTGACCCGTGTAAGACAATAATGAACCAAATGGGCTTTTATAACAATCATTGTTGTTGTTTCATGGTCACCATTTACTGAGACTAGCTTTTCAATTCCAGTTTAATGAGTTGAATTTAAATTCCACCAGCTACTGTGGTGGGATTTGAACCTTTGCCCCTGGATCATTAGCCTGGCCCTCCGGATTACTAGTCCAGTGATATTACCACGACATTGCCCCCTTCATTTTTTCAGCTCACCCCTGCCTACCACAGGATGATTTTTTTTATTGAAATCATCTACCGTGGTGGGATTTGAGCCAGGGGCCCCAGGGCATTGCTCTTGGGTTTCTGTGGTTTACCAGTTCAGTGGCCTATACCACAAGGCCACAGGAGGAACCCACTTCCCTAATAACAACCCTGACCCTTCCTTGATAAGTCAATTATGCCCATTACTATTGTAATGAATTTCTGCCAATGATTGGCACCCACTAGTTAACCCTTTGGGAGCTGAGCCCTGTTTGTTTAATGTTTTAAGTTTCAGTTGTGACTTGTCTTTGTTTTGGGCAGTGTCCCTTTAACGGGCTTCCCCTTTTACTTGATCCCTCTGTTTATTTGATTAAGTTTAATCAGTTCAACTCAAAAAAGTTGTGAGCTGAGCCCCCAAGCATTGAACTCCATGCTCAGCTCTCAATAAGAGAGAGGTGATACAGGTTTAACCTCCATTGCAAGGGGCAAAGTGAACAGCTCAGCAGGCAGCCCTGGAACCATAAGTTTTGTGGTAGTGTTTCAGCAACCCCCCCCCCCCCCCCCCCCCCCCACAACCTACCGTCAATGTACACATATACGTCCTCACCTTGGGTGTGTTCTTCATGTCACTAAGGCTATCCAAGGTAGATACCCATCTGTCACATGCCAGGAGAGGCTTGAGTGGGGATATGGCCATTATGTGTGAGAGTAAGGGAGTTAAGCTCTTTGGAAAGGCACTCCCAAAAGGTGGATGCCCCATATCTCGATAGAGTAATGGTTCCTCCCTTCCAGTTCCTCGGGTGTTAGGTTTATGGAGCCAGTGGAGCTGGTCGTACCTCTGCTTGCTGTGGACCAGGAGAGAGGATGTCAGCGTGCGGAGGGGGTGGCAGGGCCTGCCGAGTTACTGGGGCAGGACCACACATTGAAGTGGCTCGGAAGTGACACCACCGGACACAGGTCTACCGGGCGGCACGGTAGCACAGTGGTTAGCACTGCTGCTTCACAGCTCCAGGGTCCCGGGTTCGATTCCCGGCTCGGGTCACTGTCTGTGTGGAGTTTGCACATTCTCCTCGTGTCTGCGTGGGTTTCCTCCGGGTGCTCCAGTTTCCTCCCACAGTCCAAAGATGTGCGGGTTAGGTTGATTGGCCAGGTTAAAAAAATTGCCCCTTAGAGTCCTGGGATGCATAGGTTAGAGGGATTAGCGGGTAAAATATGTGGGGGTAGGGCCTGGGTGGGATTGTGGTCGGTGCAGACTCGATGGGCCGAATGGCCTCCTTCTGCACTGTAGGGTTTCTATGGTTTCTATAGTTTCTATGGAGGAGAACAACATACCTCCAGATGACAGAGAACCAGTGCTGCTGATGATTGCATCTCTGCCAAGGGACAGTGGACCACCTGTGCTAGGTCATACAGGAGTTGGTGCCACATGGGCTGGGAGGTTACCCATTATCTATGGCCCTGAAATTCACAGCCGCAACTTTTATGCTAATGACTCATTTCAGGACTGCATGGGGAGACCTCTGCGGCACCTCCCAGTCCGTTGCACATAGGTGTCTCAAAGAAGTGACCAAAATGCTGTTTGCGAGGGTGCATAACAACATAAACTTTGACTGTGATCAGGCTAGCCAGGATGCCAGCGCCAAGGGCTTCTCCCAGAGGCTGGCCTGCTCCAAGTGCATGGCTCTGTGATCCCTATGGTGACATAGGGCAGTCTTCATCAACCGCAAGGATTCCACTCGTTCAATGTATAGATCGTCTGGGACAATGCCAAGTGCAATATGCAGGGGTGCCCGGTTCCCAGGGAGCATCCACTATAGCTACATCCTTGGCCATTCTCAGATGCTAGCAAAGCAGTGGCTGGAGGGATGGCTCCTCGGGGACAAAGGATACCCCCTTAGGACGTGGCCACATACACCCACTGAGACTCATTACAATGAGGCTCATGCTGGACACGGGTGCTGGTGGAGCAGACGATTGGCCTGCTGAAGATGCCGCTTTTGTGCCTGAACCAGTCAGGGGTGCCCTCCAGTGCAATGCCAGAGGATTTCACGCATTGTGGTGGTGTGCTGCGCCCTCCATAACCTGGCGCTGCAACGGAGTGAGGAGCTGGATGATGAGGAGATGGACGACCGCCACATCTCCTCAGATGAGGAGGAAGTCAAGGAGGGTGGCGAGGGGCAAACCCTGGAGGAGGTGGAGGAAGGACCTTAGGCAATGGCCAGGACCTGAATGGATCAGGATGCGCTGTTAGCCTCTCGCTTTGGCGATGACCAGGACTAGGGTGGACAGATATGTCCCCCCATGCGTTATGCGAACTTATTACTTGTGTGCTGCCAGCAGGAGGTCCCCTTGCTGATCACTCCTTTCATGGGCAGGGTATGGAAGCCCAATAACCAGACGCTGCAGAGGATGATGATGACTTGTGGTTAGGATAGAGCAATGCTCCTCATATCTCCTGCGATTGTCTGACTCTTGCGTACACTGCAGAAGCAGACTTACAATGAAGCGCATCATGCTTAGCCACAGGGCCGCATCCAATTGGGGGAATCCTCATGCTGGCTTTTGGGGCACCAATCATAGAAAGAATTCTTTCTGGTTATATCACAGTTTGGTATGGGCTCCTGCTCTGCCCAAGACCACAAGGAAGTACAAAAGGTCGTGAATGTAGCCCAATCCATCACGCAAACTAGCCTCCCATTCATTGATTCTGTCTACACTTCCCGCTGCCTCGGCAAAGCAGCCAGCATAATTAAAGACCCCACGCACCCCGGACATTCTCTCTTCCACCTTCTTCCGCCAGGAAAAAGATACAAAAGTCTGAGATCACGTACCAGCCAACTCAAGAACAGCTTCTTCCCTGCTGCTGTCAGACTTTTGAATGGACCTACCTTGCATTAAGTTGATCTTTCTCGACACCCTAGCTATGACAGTAGCACTACATTCTGCACTCTCTCATTTCCTTCTCTATGAATGGTATGCTTTGTCTGTATAGCGCGCAAGAAACAATACTTTTCACTGTATACAAATACATGTGACAATAATAAATCAAATCAAATCAAAATCAAAACCTGAGAGTTTTGTATTTGCTGATTGGCTCATTTATACTTCTTGTAATGAATGCAGAGCAACACTGGGCTCTGATTGGTGGAGGCCAGTCAGGCAGCAGGCGAGGCAGCCAGGGAGTGAGGCAGCACGTTTCCCGAGGTTGTTGTCGAGCAGAGGTGAGGTGTGAGGACTGAAGAGGTGCCGGCTGTCGTCAAGGGGAACAGTGGGTGACTCGACCAGGACAACATGGCTGAAGAGGGCTGGGCAACGAGCTGAAGCGATGGGGAGGCTAGATAGCCAGGCAGGCAGCCAGTGAGTCAGCAGAACAGCGAGGTCGTTGAGTGAGCAGGGGCAACTTGAACCCCAACCAGGGCTGAGGAGGGCTGGGCAACCAAGAGCAAGGCCATACCATAGCCAGTGAGCCAGAACAACAGCGAGGTCATCGGCTGAGCAGGGGCAACCTGAACTCCAGGCTGAGAGGGCAAAAAAAGCCGGCTCTCTTAGAAAATTCATCTGTAACAATCAAGAAAAATCAGTCAATATGAAGTGACAAATCAAAATGGTGTCCCTGGCAATGATGATGCACCCCAGCCCCTGTGATGCCCACCGGTAATGGCAAGTCTTTCTTTTGATTTGATTTATTATTGTTACATGTATTAACACACAGTGAAAAGTATTGTCTCTTGCGCACTATACAGACAAAGCATACCGTTCATAGAGAAGGAAATGAGAGAGTGCAGAATGTAGTGTTACAGTCATAGCTAGGGTGTGGAGAAAGATCAACTTAATGCGAGATACGTCCATTCAAAAGTCTGACAGCAGCAGGGAAGAAGCTCTCTTTGAATCGGTTGGTATGTGACCTCAGACTTTTGTATCTTTTTCCCGACAGAAGAAGGTGGAAGAGAGAATGTCCGGGGTGCGTGGGGTCCTTGATTATGCTGGCTGCCTTTCTGAGGCAGCGGAAAGTGTAGACAGAGTCAATGGATGGGAGGCTGGTTTGAGTGATGGATTGGGCTTCATTCACGGCCCTTTATAGTTTCTTGCAGTCTTGGGCAGAGCAGGAGCCATACCAAGCTGTGATACAACCAGAAAGAATGCTTTCTATGGTGCATATGGTTCTTTATTCATTTTATTAAAAGAGTATATATAATCAGTAAATTAAACAAATGAGGGGTGGGGGGGGGTCGACATCCCCTGGTGGGGCACTGTAACTAAAACAAAACATCAGAAAGAAACTTAACTAATTAAACCAAAATCTTTTTACTGAGGTGATGATCCACTCCAGCCCCTCATGATGCACAGTGGTAGCAGAAATCTTTCTTTATACTCTTTTTAATTAAACAAATAATCAGTAAATTAAACAAAAATGAGAGGGGGTGAAATAGTGGGGCACTGTAAACTAAAACAAAACCTCAAAGGAAACTTAACTAAACTGGATGGAGGATGACTAAATTAAATGGATAGCTTCACAGTTCTCCACATGATATCCCATCTGCCATGTTCTTGCCCACTCACTTAACCTGTTTAAATCCTTTTGCAGTCTCCTTATGTCCTCCTCACAGCTCTTGTTACTATCTCCATGGGAAGAGGATAAACCAAAATAATCAATTTTATAAAATGACTGTCAGATTAAGGAATTTACTGAACAGGATTTCACTCTTTGTAACTTTTAACACGAGTCAGAATCAAAGTAAACAAAACATGAAGTGAAAGGCAATTTCACTCAATGAATTTTACTCTAAATAGTGGATTTAACAAGGGTACACCCCACAGAACCACGGGCCCCCATGTCATCCAAAGTTCTTTGATTTAGCCTCTGGTATGTAGGATCTCTCATTTTCCCACTCCATCAATTTGACCTTAGAGTAGTGTTCACTCGCAGCCACATTCCATCCAAAGTACCCAGACATGATTATAGAATCATAGAATGTACGGCATGGAGACAGGCCCTTCAGCTCAAACTGGTCCATGCTGACCAAAATGCCCATCTAAGCTAACCCCATTTGCCTGCATTTGGCCCCTATCCCTCTAAACCTTTCCTATCCATTTATCTGTCCAAATGCCTTTTAAATGTTGTCAATGTCCCTGCCTCAACCACTTCCTCCGGCAGCTCATTCCACATACGTGCCACCCTCTGTGTAAAATAGTTGCTCCTCAGGTTCCCATTAATTCTTTCCCTTCTTAAACCTATGCCCTCCAGTTCGCAATTCCCCAATCCTGGGAAAAAGACTGAGTGCATTCACCCTATCCATGCCTCTCATGATTTTGGGTTATCCATGCCTCTCATGATATAGAGATTATACACCTCTATAAGATCACCCCTTAGTCTCCTAAACTCCAAAGAAAAAAGTCCTAGCCTGTCCAATTCCCCCCCTCTAACTCAGTCCCTTGAGTCCTGGCAACATCCTAGTAAATCTCTTCTGCACTCTCTCCAATTTAATAACATCTTTCCTGTAGCAAGGTGACCTAAACTGAACACAATACTCCAGGTGCAGCTGTACCAACATCCTATACAACTGCAACATGACTTCCCAACTTCTAAACTCAATGCCCTGACTGATGAAGGCCAGCATGCCAAAAACCTTCTTCACTGCCCTATCTACCTGTAATTCCACCTTTAGAGAACCGTGCACCTGAACTCCAAGGTCCCTCTGTTCCACAATACTCCCTAAGGTCCTACCATTCACAGTGAATGTCCTACCTTGATTTGACTTTCCAAAATGCAACACCTCTCACTCATCTGTATTGAACTCCATTTGCCATTTCTCAGCCCACTTCCCCAGCTGATCAAGATTCTGCTGCAATTTTTGATAACCTTCCTCACTGTCTACAATACCACCAATATTTTAGTGTCATCTGCAAACTTACTGATCATGCCTTGTACATTCTCATTCAAATCAGCAACAAGGAGCAGAATGCTGAATCCTCTGTCACTCAGGTCATGTCACTCTTTTCAACCAGCCAACCGGCAATACCCAGTTCATGATCAATCCTCTAAGACAAATTCTCAGTTCCTTTTTTTTATTTTTTTAATATACTTTTCCAATTCAATCAAATCAAATCCAATTCAAAGTCTCAACAAGTTGAGACATTTCAGGTCCAGGCTGACAAGACAGGGCAGTGACCAAACCACCCTGTCCTGGGCCTGATCTACATGAGCCAAGCTGATTGGAGAAGGGGGAGGTTCCTCCTCCAAGACTTGGGCTCATTTGCATCTTAGCCAAAAGGCCGAGATGCCGCTTTAAAAAATTGCTTCATATGAAACATATGAAGCTTCAATGTAACCTAATGACCTCAACCAAGTGCAGCCGATCCATACTACACTTGATCTTAGCCAAAAGGTCATGCCTGAACTATTCATACCGCTCTTAGGATTCAGTCCCTTTTAGCTCGCTTGTACATTGCTTCTCCAAAGGCTTCTGGAATTCTATTTTTCTTCTTACTGCCAATTGAAAATTGACCTGTCCATAGAGAGCTTTACTAGCTTCTTCTCCCAGGAATTCTGTGTCCCTCTTTGTTTCTTCTTTGTGTCTGTATCAGTGTGCTGACCACCTTTATCCTCCAGCTCTGGCAGCTCTCCTTCGTTTTCTGGCCACAGTCCTTCTTCTCGTAACTTCCTTCCATTGACCTTTGCTTCTGGGTCAAAGGTTATGAGGTCACTTAGACCAATATGTTTCTTATGATCCAAGAAAATTATAATTGATCCCTTTACAATGATGCAAACTTTTAAAAGTCCTTTTCAAACATTTTTTTTACAACAATTAGAGATTTGCCAAACATTTTAAAATAATTACCATGCGCCTATTAATAGTTTCTTGCATTTTCCTGACAACTGATGTCAGGTTAATCTCTCTTCTTGCTTTCTTAAATAACAGAGTAATATTTGCTACCTTCCAATCCAGGGGAACCATTCTAGAATCAAAGAGTCTGGAATCTCTGGAAGATCAAAAGCAATCATAGAATTATAGGATCCCTACAGTGCAGAAGGAGGCTATTCGGCCCATTGAATCTGCACCGACCACAATCCCACCCAGGCCCTACTCCCCTCATATTTACCCTGCTTGTCCTCCTGACACTAAGGCTATCAGGTGCAGGGTATATGTTTCCCCAGTCTTATTTCTTTACTCATAAAAATATATTTACCTTCCTTATTCTCATGAGACTGTTGGTTCTTCACTATTCCTGGAATATTTTTTGTGTAGGGTCGCTGCCATTTCTTATCCTCCATTATTACTTCACCTGTCTCTGCCTGTAAGGAGCAGATGTTCACCTTTGCTGATCTCTTTGTGTCTTTCTCTTGCTATTTTATTCTCACATCACCATTACTTTCTCTTTATTAACTTCTGATCATCCTTTGCCGAATTCTAAAATCCTCCCAGTATTCTTTTTGACAACCTTATAAGATTTGGTTGTGGGAGAGCACTTTGGAGATAGTGACCACAATTTGGTGTCTTTTGTTATTGCAATGGAGAGGGATAGGGCCGTACGGCAGGGCAAGGTTTACAATTGGGGGAGAGGTAATTATGATGTGATTAGGCAAGAATTAGGGGGCATAAGTTGGGAACAGAAACTGTCAGAGAAAGGAACTGATGAAAAGTGGAACTTTTTCAAGGAACAAATACTGGATGTCCTTGATAGGTATGTCCCTGTCAGGCAGGGAGGAAATGGCCGAGTGAGGGAACCATGGTTCACGAAAGAAGTGGAATGTCTTGTGAAAAGGAAGAGGGAAGCTTATGTAGGGATGAGGAAACAAGGTTCAGATGGCTCGATTGAGGGTTACAAGTTAGCAAGGAATGAGCTGAAAAAGGGGCTTAGGAGAGCTAGGAGGGGACACGAGAAGTCCTTGGCGGGTCGGATCAAGGAAAACCCCAAGGCTTTTTACTCTTATGTGAGGAATAAAAGAATGACCAGGGTGAGGTTAGGGCCGGTCAAGGACAGTAGTGGGAACTTGTGTATGGAGTCAGTAGAGATAGGCGAGGTGATGAATGAATACTTTTCTTCAGTGTTCACCAAGGAGAGGGGCCATGTTTTTGAGGAAGAGAAGGTGTTACAGGCTAATAGGCTGGAGGAAATAGATGTTCGGAGGGAGGATGTCCTGGCAGTTTTGAATAAACTGAAGGTCGATACGTCCCCTGGGCCTGATGAAATGTATCCTAGGATTCTTTGGGAGGCAAGGGATGAGATTGCAGAGCCTTTGGCTTTGATCTTTGGGTCCTTGCTGTCCACGGGGATGGTGCCAGAGGACTGGAGAATGGCGAATGTTGTTCCTCTGTTTAAGAAAGGGAATAGAAATGACCCTGGTAATTATAGACTGGTTAGTCTTACTTCGGTGGTTGGTAAATTGATGGAAAAGGTCCTTAGAGATGGGATTTACGACCATTTAGAAAGATGCGGATTAATCCGGGATAGTCAGCACGGATTCGTGAAGGGCAAGTCGTGCCTCACAAATTTGATAGAATTTTTTGAGGAGGCAACTAAGTGTGTTGATGAAGGTAGGGCAGTTGATGTCATATACATGGATTTTAGTAAGGCGTTTGATAAGGTCCCCCATGGTCGGCTTATGATGAAAGTGAGGAGGTGTGGGATAGAGGGAAAGTTGGCCGATTGGATAGGTAACTGGCTGTCTGATCGAAGACAAAGGGTGGTGGTCGATGGAAAATTTTCAGATTGGAGGCAGGTTGCTAGCGGAGTGCCGCAGGGATCAGTGCTTGGTCCTCTGCTCTTTGTGATTTTTATTAATGACTTAGAGGAGGGGGCTGAAGGGTGGATCAGTAAATTTGTTGATGACACCAAGATTGGTGGAGTAGTGGATGAGGTGGAGGGCTGTTGTAGGCTGCAAAGAGACAGAGATAGGATGCAAAGCTGGGCTGAAAAATGGCAAATGGAGTTTAACCCTGATAAATGTGAGGTGATTCATTTTGGTAGGACTAATTTAAATGTGGATTAGAGGGTCAAAGGTAGGGTTCTGAAGACTGTGGAGGAACAGAGAGATCTTGGGGTCCATATCCACAGATCTCTAAAGGTTGCCACTCAAGTGGATAGAGCTGTGAAGAAGGCCTATAGTGTGTTAGCTTTTATTAACAGGGGGTTGGAGTTTAAGAGCCGTGGGGTAATGCTGCAACTGTACAGGACCTTGGTGAGACCACATTTGGAATATTGTGTGCAGTTCTGGTCACCTCACTATAAGAAGGATGTGGAAGCGCTGGAAAGAGTGCAGAGGAGATTTACCAGGATGCTGCCCGGTTTGGAGGGTAGGTCTTATGAGGAAAGGTTGCGGGAGCTAGGGCTGTTCCCTCTGGAGCGGAGGAGGCTGAGGGGAGACTTAATAGAGGTTTATAAAATGATGAAGGGGATAGATAGAGTGAACGTTCGAAGACTATTTCCTCGGGTGGATGGAGCTATTACAAGGGGGCATAACTATAGGGTTCGTGGTGGGAGATACAGGAAGGATATCAGAGGTAGGTTCTTTACGCAGAGAGTGGTTGGGGTGTGGAATGGACTGCCTGCAGTGATAGTGGAGTCAGACACTTTAGGAACATTTAAGCGGTTATTGGATAGGCACATGGAGCACACCAGGATGATAGGGAGTGGGATAGCTTGATCTTGGTTTCAGATAAAGCTCGGCACAACATCGTGGGCCGAAGGGCCTGTTCTGTGCTGTACTGTTCTATGTTCTATGCTCTATGTTCTAAGCCTCTTCCTTTAATTTAATACTAGTTTTAATTTATTTTGTCAACCATCATTTGGCCACTTTTCTTTGGCGGTTTTAGTCCATGAGGGATTCATGCATCATTTCTTTAATTGTTGCTTTTCTGTCATCATATCTTCGATGACGTTTTTCAATCCACCATAGACAATTCACCCCAATATCTATGTAGTGTGCTTTGTTCAGATTTAAGACTTTTGTTTTTGAGTTAACAAAATCACTTGTAAACTTAATACAAAATTCTATCATGTTATAATCACTCTTTCTCAGAGGTTCTTTTACTGCAAGGTTATTCATTACACTTTTCTTATTTAACAATACTAAATCTAAAATTATTTGCTCTTGACATTGGTTTCTTGACATATTGATCTAGAAATTCTGAAGTCAAGTATCCTGCCATACTTTCTCCAACCTTGACTCCTCTGCAACTATAATGCTGTAATGATTATCAGGTCAAACTATTAATGTCTATCTGTACTGCATACATTTCTCAAATGAATACTGGTTATGATGCAATCATCTATTGAAGCAATATAGCATCAACACGAATCAAATAAAAAAATGAGAGAAATTTTCACCCCTCAGACCAAGCGCAGTATAGGGCACAGTGTAAATTAGTCATTCTGTTACCAATCTCATCACACATAAACACTCACTTAGTCTTGGTTGTGTCTCACTTTAGCATTGTCGATTCATTTAATAACGAAAACAGGCACAATGTTGGGCTCAATTCACTTTTGGAGAAATGTGATAGATCGCTATGACCATCACTGGTGCATTCCACATGGCAACACCTCATTCAGTATTCTGTAATTTGATTTCTGTGTCTGTTTGCACTGTTTGAGAACAGATATCCACTCCATCTGACGAAGGAGCTGTGCTCCGAAAGCTTATGGTATTTGCTACCAAATAAACCTGTTGGACTTTAACCTGGTGTTGTGAGATTTCTTACTGTGCACACCTCTACCAATCAGAGTCCACTTGCCGACCAATCAATGCCCCCTTCTCATGCAGCATGCATTTGTTGGATTCCATTACATTTGTATACCTCGGGCAGAGATACAACAAAGAGCAAATTTGGGATATCAACAACATAGTTCAACTTACAGGAAAATTAATTACAGGTAAGGTATATTTCGAATTTCTCCAGGTGTGTATTAAACCCAAGATTGTGCCAGTTTTCATTACAAAATGTATTGATAATGCTCAATTGAGACCTTCCCACGAGCGAGCGAGTATTTGTGTGCGATGAGATTGAAGATGTTGCAATAGGATGACGAATTTACACCATGCTCTACACTGTGCTTGATCTAAGGTGCACAAATTTCTCTTATTTTTCGATGCCACTATATTGCTTCAATAGATGACTGCACCATAAACAGTTATATCGACACTATTAATTCATTAATAGTTCCTTTGCAAATTGCAGACAAAATATATACCCTGCTCCTGACTCCAGAAATGTGTTCTAGGAAGAATAAATAGGGTAAGTCTTTTTGCTGAAATTGCTTTTCCCCTCTCTCCTCCTTTTGAGAGCATTGTCTTCTTATTTGTTGCTTCTGCACCATCTCCCTCTTTTGCTACAGCTCAAGGAGTACTGCCACTGTGGCACTCATGATTGAGAGCAAGTGCTGTGCCCAGAACACGAGTGGCACCTTTCCTACATGTCGCACCACTCCTTGCATACATCATGCATGCAACTGTAACCAATTCCTCAAAACACCCAACACTTCCACAAACGTAAATGGAGCCCATAGAAATTACTTTAGCAACTACCCTGCAAGGTGCTATGTTTGTTTAAGAAAGGACATTAATTAGAATAGCGAGATAAAAAATGGCAGCTCTGGCATCAAATTAATGTTAAATGTTGACTGATATTATGATCTGATTACACTGCATACGTCCAACTTAGGCTCAAATGTCTGTACTCAACACCCTAACCAAACGCTAATGTGAGCCCCACTGGAAGTGAGTACAAGTGAAGCAGATATCTGCTTGGTACTAAAGTGGTACCTGTAGCACGATAACTACTGGCTCTATAGAGCGGAATTGAGTGGCCATTATAATGGAGCAGAAAAGGAGTAACACTTTTGGCACCTCTTTGGTAATGCAACTTGTTTTTTTAAACATATACGTCATGCCACTGGGTGTTGCAGCTAAACGTTTGGAATCTTGGCCACTCAGTATGAAGCATTTAGCACCAATTCCTGACAAGCAAATGTTTTTGAGTCATTTAATTCCATTTTTGTAAAACAGATTGTTCTTCATGAATATGCTTTGATGTTAAATGTTAAACAGAAGGTGCTGCTCCTTTACCAATAGTTTATTTTCTGAAATGTAGATGGTAATGGTTTCTCTTGTGGGGAGCTGAAACTTTAATAACCGAAGTTAATTCTAATTCAAAGTAACAAAGGGCACATCATCTGAAGAGCGTCATGTCTAAACTTTTAATTAGAGGTCTACGTTTTATTTCATGTCAATACATTTAATTACATTTGCTGCAGAAAATAAACATTCCGGAATGTTCCATTGAAGTTTCTTGCTTTTTATGACAGTAATGTCAGACATGATCTTTTCTCGGCCTTTTGGCTAAGATCAGGTGTGGTCTGGTGATGCTGCACTTGGTAGTGGCCATTGGGCTGCATTTAAGCTTCATATGCTTCATATGAAGCAATTTTTAAAAGCGGTATCTCGGCCTTTTGGCTAAGATGCAAATGAGATCAAGCCTGGGGGGGCGGAGACGTCTGCCTACTCCAATCAGCTTGGCTCATGTAGATCAGGCCCAAGGCAGGGTAGAGGGTTGCATGCCCTGTCTTGTCAGCTTGGATCGGAAATGTCTCAACTTGTTGAGACTCTGAATTGGATTTGATTTGGTTGAATTGGAAAAGTACAAAAACAGTGGAATGGGCTCGAGTCCTGATGCGCGACAATCGAGCACGAGACACAAGGCTTCAGTAATTGAAGGCTTTTATTGTCTAACAATGGAACTATTTAAACACGAGTACACCATTCCAGACTGGAGGGGTCCCGCCTGAGCAGAGGGTCTTATACCTCTCCCAGGAGGCGGGGCCCGACTGGGATGTGCCACAACAGCATCCACCACAGGTATATTAATCCCACAGTGTAAACACCCTAGCCCAACAACAACATTATAACAACCCCACAGTGTGAACACCCTAGCCCAACAGCAACATTAGAATAACCCCACAGTGGTAACCAACGATGGTTCACCACATTCACCCCTCCTTTGAAAACAAAGGCCGGCGGGGTGCGAAAACAGACTACATATATACAAAAAAAATCTACAAGTCCAGACGGTCTGGAGGACCGCACCGTCGTTGTGACCTCCTCAATACCGATTGTGACACCGGAGCAGGTGCTTGCGGTGGCGTTCTCTCCAAAACAGCGTCCGGCTGTCCCCTCGAGGACTCACGGGCCGGTTGACCCAGGTGAAGCGGTGGTGCAGGGGATCCCGGTACCTTCTGCGGTGGCGCCGATCTCCGAGTCTCAGGCAAGCTGTACATGGGAGTATAACTGTTATGCACTGGTCCCGGTGCTGACCGCGCCACGTCCGGGGGAGAAATAAGCGATAGGGGATTCGTGACTGGGGGTATGGGAGCGACAGGAGTTGCTACGTCCCCTGCGGGCGCCAGGTCTCGGATCGAGACTGTGTCCTCTCGCCCGTCAGGATATGCCACATAGGCATACTGAGGGTTGGCGTGGAGGAGGTGGACCGGTTCGACCAAGGGGTCGGACTTGCGGGCCCTTACATGTCGCCGCAGAAGGACGGGTCCTGGGTACGTCAACCAGGCTGGTAAAGATATCCCCGAGGTCGACTTCCAAGGGAATGAGAACATCCTCTCGTGGGGAGTAGCATTGGTTGCCGTACACAGGAGGGAGCGAATGGAGTGAAGCGCATTTGGGAGGACCTCTTGCCAATGGGAGACTGGAAGGCCTTTGGACTTCAGCGCCAATAGGACAGCCTTCCAGACTGTAGCATTCTCTCTCTCCACCTGTCCGTTGCCCCTAGGGTTGTAACTCGTGGTTCTACTAGAGGCAATCCCGTATGAGAGCAGGAATTGCCTCAAGTCGTTACTCATGAACGACGAGCCCCTGTCGCTATGTATATAGCAGGGGTACCCGAACAGGGTAAAAAGATCACGGAATGCCTTGATCACCGTGGCAGTCGACGTGTCCGCACAGGGGACAACAAACGGGAACCGGGAGTACTCATCTATGATGTTAAGAAAGTACACGTTCCGGTCTGTTGAGGGAAGGGGGCCCTTAAAATCCACACTCAGCCTCTCGAAGGGGCGAGTGGCCTTGACCAATTGTGCCCGGTCAGGTCGGTAAAAGTGCGGTTTGCACTCCGCGCAAATCCGACAGCTTCTTGTTACTGACCTGACATCCTCCACCGAGTAGGGCAGGTTGCGGGCTTTGATGAAGTGGTAGAGCCGAGTGACCCCAGGATGGCACAGGTCATTATGGAGGGCGTTCAAGCGGTCCTCCTGCATAGTACCGCATGTTCCGCGCGAGAGGGCATCCGAGGGCTCATTGAGTTTCCCTGGACGATACATAATATCGTAATTATAGGTGGAGAGCTCAATTCTCCACCGCAAGATCTTGTCATTCTTGATCTTGCCCCTCTGCGTATTATTGAACATAAATGCCACGGATCGCTGGTCCGTAATCAGGGTGAACCGCTTCCCCGCCAGGTAATGGCGCCAGTGTCTGACGGCCTCCACAATGGCCTGGGCCTCCTTCTCCACCGCTGAATGCCGAATTTCGGGACCTTGAAGGGTGCGGGAAAAAAACGCGACGGGCCTGCCTGCCTGGTTTAGTGTGGCGGCCAGGGCGAAATCAGATGCATCACTTTCCACCTGAAAAGGGATGGATTCATCCACCGCGTGCATCGTGGCTTTCGCAATGTCGCTTTTCAATGCCTTGAAGGCCAATTGGGCCTCTGGCGTGAGTGGAAAAGTCATGGACTTGATAAGCGGACGGGCTTTGTCCGCGTAGTTGGGGACCCACTGCGCATAATAGGAGAAGAAGCCGAGGCATCTCCTCAGTGCTTTTGCGCTAGCGGGCAAGGGAAGTTCAGTAAGGGGGCGCATACGGTCTGGATCAGGGCCAATGACCCCGTTTTCCACCACGTATCCCAGGATGGCTAACCTGCGCGTACGGAATACACACTTCTCCCTGTTGTAGGTCAGATTCAGGCGAGATGCAGTGCGCAAAAAGTTCTGGAGGTTTGTGTCATGGTCCTGCTGGTCATGGCCGCAGATGGTGACATTATCCAGGTACGGGAAGGTAGCCCGCAACCCGTTCTGGTCCACCATTCGGTCCATAGCACGCTGGAAGACCGAGACCCCATTGGTGACACCAAATGGAACCCTAAGAAACTGATACAGACGACCATCCGCCTCAAAAGCCGTGTATTGTCGGTCCTCTGGGCGGACGGGGAGTTGGTGGTAGGCGGACTTAAGGTCTATGGTGGAGAACACCCGGTACTGCGCAATCTGATTGACCATATCAGATATGCGCGGGAGAGGATACGCATCCAACTGCGTATATCGATTAATGGTCTGACTGTAGTCGATGACCATCCGGGGTTTGTTCCCGCTCTTAACCACCACGACCTGTGCTCTCCACGGACTAACGCTGGACTGTATGATCCCTTCTTTGAGGAGCCGCTGAACCTCAGATCTGATGAAGATCCGGTCTTCAGCACTGTAACGCCTACTTTTAGTAGCGATGGGCTTGCAGCCTGGTACCAGATTCTTAAATAAAGAGGGTGTGGTGATCTTTAGTGTGGAAAGATTGCATGCGGGGCGCTTTGGACGATTTGGAGGCTGCGGCTGATTCCCTACTGTCAGCGAAGGGAATGGCCCACCGTACTGTAGGATCACACTCTTCATGTGGACCATAAAGTTTAGTCCGAGGAGAATTGGCGCGCAAAGATGCGGCAACACAAGGAGCCTGTATCGCTCGTAAATTGTGCCCTGCACTTCCAGAGTTACCACACAACGTCCTTGGATCGGTACAGACTGGGACCGTGATGCCATAGAAATTGTCTGTTTGGCAGGTAGAACCCGGAGTCCACACCTCTTTGCAGTGTCAGGGTGAATAAAACTCTCAGTGCTCCCGCTGTCAAACAGACAATACACAGTACGACCGTTTACCTTAATGTTCATCATTGAACAGTCAAGCCTGTGGTGCTTAGCCTGGTCCAGGGTGATCGACGCCACCGTTGGCCCTTGGACGTCACTGCAGGCAGCCGAGGTTGATGCTGAGGACCCCTGCTGGTCGCTCCTGGTTGTCGTCGACCAAGATGGCCGTCCCCATGAATCGCACATGGTTGAGGGCGCCAAGCGTAGCGACTCCTGGTGGTCATCCTCCTCCTCCGCCAGCCACAATGGCGTCGTCCTGGGCTCGCACGTGGACGGACCTCGTGGGTACTGCGACGCCGATGGAGATGATCTCCGTTCTGGAGGGTCACAGGCTGCACTGCCGTTCTTGGGCTTCGATCTGCAGACTTTCGCGTAGTGCCCCTTTTTACCGCATTGATTGCAGACCACCGTTTTAGCTGGACACTGTTGCCGTGGATGCTTGGCTCCTCCGCAAAAATAGCACCGCGGGCCGCCTGGGGCTGCCGCCGTCGTCGGGTCGATATGGGAGCGCGAGCCCGTGGGGCGAGGAGGGATTTGTTCCTGCCACGTTGTCTCCACGTGGTCCTCCGGATACAGGGCCAAGCTTTTCGACGCCGCCTCCAGCATTTCAGCCATCTCCATAGCTTGGGTCAGGTTGAGATTCCCCTTCTCCAACAGCTTGAGCCGGATGTACGAAGACCCTACCCCTGCCACAAACGCATCTTGGGCGAGGTCGTACATGTACTGCTCAGCCGACACAGCTTTGCAGTCGCAGCCCCTGGCAAGCTGCAAGAGCTCATTGGCGTAGTCCTCCATGGTTTCGCCCGACTGCCGACGTCGTGTAGCGAGGAGGTAACGAGCGTGGATCTCGTTGGGAGGTCTCGTGTATCGCTTTTTCAAAAGCTCGAGGGCCCTCGGGTAAGTGGTGGCCGCACGAATCGCGAGGTAGACAGTGTCGCTTACCCTCGCATGGAGGACCTGGAGTCTGTCGTTATCCGTAGTGACTGCTGCAGAGGCTGCCAGGTAGTCCTCGAAACACTTCAGCCAGTGGTCGAAGGTGTTAGAGGCGCCGACCGCACGTGGATCCAGCGTCAGACGCTCTGGCTTTAGCATTTGTTCCATACTCTCCTTTCTGTCGAGAGTTTCGTGTTAGACAATAAAATTGATGCGCGACAATCGAGCACGAGACACAAGGCTTCAGTAATTGAAGGCTTTTATTGTCTAACAATGGAACTATTTAAACACGAGTACACCATTCCAGACTGGAGGGGTCCCGCCTGAGCAGAGGGTCTTATACCTCTCCCAGGAGGCGGGGCCCGACTGGGATGTGCCACAACAGCATCCACCACAGGTATATTAATCCCACAGTGTAAACACCCTAGCCCAACAACAACATTATAACAACCCCACAGTGTGAACACCCTAGCCCAACAGCAACATTAGAATAACCCCACAGTGGTAACCAACGATGGTTCACCACAAGTCCCAAATGGCCTACTCCTGCTCTTATATTTTGGGCAGTAAAATCCAGGCTCCCCAGCATCAGGTTGGGTGGGAGGGACTACACCAAAGATGCGCTGGGGAATCCCTCCCCGAACTTTCCTGGTAAGCATTTGTGGGGCAACAGCCCAGAAGAGCTAACTTTCCCTGGGCAATTGCGCTGTACTGGAACCAATCTGAAAATGCGATTTAAATCGATAACTTCAGATGGTTCTGCCAGGGTTACACAATTGCTTTGTTTTCTTTCTCTTTGCATTTGGAATTGAAAATGTAACTGGATGTAACTGTCATCAATTTACCACCGCCAGATTTCCATCTGAGAAACTAGAAATGAAACCCTGATTGTTGCATTCTTCCAGTTGTTATAAACATACCAATCATATACCAAAGATTGGTTAAACAATCATGTGGGTTATTTAACTGAAGATAAGACTGTCTACAGACAACGTTCGTTGGCAGGTTATGTAGACATGTCTGTCCTGTAGGACTGTTGCTGTATTCTGTCTGCAGAATCATGGGATGATACATCGCAATCTGTCTCATGGTGGATAGTGATGGACAGCAGTTTAAAATATGCACCTTTAAAGGTGCATTTACATCATATCACACCACTGATTGTTATTGAATGACACACGGTAGAAAGTATACCAATGAACGTTGAATGAGAACAGCATTTAGTTTGGCTGTGCTACCTTTCATGATCAAATAGACTGCCGACACTCATTGGCATGTTCACGCATATTTAGGCACTTGGGAGAGGTACTGGAGGGTACTTAGCTCCCATCAAACTGTACCTTGAAAAGGAATGGCTTTTTCAAGAGAGAAAGGGAGCAACTGGAAGAAACATAGTGAACAGATAATAAGGAAGACAAATGGAATTTTGGTATTTATTGCTAAAGGAATAGAGTATAAAAGTAAGAAAGTGTTGCTGCGACTGTACAAGGCATTGCTGAGACCGCGCCTGTTTTGGCCCCTTACTTGAGGAGGTATGTAGTTGCATTGGAGGCAGTTCAGAGGAGGTTCACTCGATTGATTCCAGAGATGAGGTCTTATGGAAAGAGATTGAGAAGTTTAGGTCTTTACTCTCTAGAGTTTAGAAGAGTGAGGGGAAATCTAATCGAGGTATATAAGAGCTAAATTGGATTGACAGGGTAGACATAGAGAGGATGTTTCCTCTTGTGAGACAACCTAGAATGAGAGGTCATAGTTTTAGGATAAGGAGTAGTAGATTTAACGCTGAGATGAGGGGAAATTACTCCTCTCAAAGGGTAATGAATCTCTAGAATTCACCATTTCAGAGTGTGGTCTTTGCCGGGACATTAAGTAAATTTAGGAGGAGATAGACAGATTTTTAATTCGTAATGGGTTGAAGGGTTATGGAGAACAGGCAGGAAAGTGGAGTTGAGGTCGAGACAAGATCAATGTTGATTTTATTAAATAGCAAGCTTGAGGGGCAGATTTGCCTACTGCTGCATCTAGTTCTTATTTTCTTATGTAAAATGCAACCCATTACTAATTAAAAATCTGTCTATCTCCTCCTTAAATTTACTCAATGTCCCGGCAAAGACCACACAGAGATTCACAACCCTTTGAGAGAAGTAATTTCCCCTCATCTCTGTTCTAAACCTGCCGCCCCTTATCTTAAAACTATGACCTCTCATTCTAGATGCAGGAAAATATAGGAAATCCAGCAGTCAATTTGTGTACGGCAAAATCTCCAAAACACCAGTGAGATAATGTCCAGATCTCTGTGATGCTGCGTGAGGGATAAATATAGCTAAGACACTGCGGAGAACTCACCTCCTCTTTGCGGAAATAACACCAGTCACAACAAGAGGGGCAGACAAGGCCGTATTTCACATTTCATCCACAAGACAACTCTTGTGACATTACAACACCCCGTCAATACCATGCTGGAGTGACAGTCTAGATTTTGTGCTCAACTCACTGGAGCGGGACTTGAACCCACAATCTTTCAACTTAAGAAATGACTGTGCTACTATTGAACCTTGACATCAATGTCAGTGCTGTCATCTCTATTAGAAGGCTATGTTTCAAGCCCCACTCCAGTTATTTGAACACATTGTCAATGATGTTTAATGCGGTATTGGGAAAATGTTACTATAGTTACTATAGTTTTGAAAGTGTTGTTTGCCTGATTAGATGTTGATTTCTCCTTGCCTGATAAGACTTTTGTTACAGATCACACTTTCCTACTTGTCTTTTCCCTATATCTGTTTTTTTTTGTATACATAGGACTGTGGATTCCTCAAGAAATATCCTGACATCCTGTGTGAACAGAGAGATTAAAATTTTTTGTGTGAGGTGTTTACCCGGGGAAATATAGCCACTGAATTTTGGAAGGATTAAAAGTTGTTGTGATCAGCATTTAGATCAGAGCTATTGTTTTCATTCAGGCCACTAACATCAATGTCAATGCTGTCATCTCTATTAGAAGGCTATGTTTCAAGCCCTACTCCAGTTATTTGAACACATTGTCAATGATGTTTAATGCGGTATTGGGAAAATGTTACTATAGTTACTATAGTTTTGAAAGTGTTGTTTGCCTGATTAGATGTTGATCCAATTCTCAGCCTGGCTACCCAATTAGGCAGATGGAAAAGATCCCTGGAAATATTCAAAAGAGAGCACTGGTGTTCTCCCAATATCCTGGCCAACAATAACTGGTTTGAGTTCTCAGTTAAACACAAAAGAAAGACAGCTGCTGTAAACATCAAAAATCTATTACAAAGTGTAAAGATTTGCCCTTCTTCATTCTCTTCAGCTGTGTTTGTGTTTAGCTTTCTTACCATTCTTGCCAACTGTACTTGCAACATATCAATTAATATATAGCATGCACTACTTTGGTTTCAACGTACTTCAGAGAAAAGGATCCTTGTTTTTCATCTTTTATGAAGAAAAAAACCCCGAAATTACCTTAACGAATGCCAAGAATGTCTCCGCTGCAGGATTTCATCCGTAGATATTTTAAGATAGAGGACAGCAAAGTGGCCAAGCCTTTTAATAATAGCTTGCTTTTATAGGGCCTTTAATGTTGTAAAAAAATCCGAAGGTACTTTTGGACAACCAGCAATGGCACTCTGTGAATGGTTAGTCTCCAGTGCCAACTAATTCTGTGAATTGTAATTACAAGTACTTACTGGGAGTTGTAAGTGCAACCTAGTGCATCTGCCAGCTGGCCTATCATGCTTATCCTGGGTCATCTGTTGCACAGGGTAAGGAGATCAGGGGACCTATTGGTGGATCTCAATCTGTGCCTAGAGATATTTGCTGTGGACAGACCCTTGATATAAAAGCATAAGATCAGGAAAGAAAGGGTCTGCTTTCTCCCAAAATATACTTTATTAATAACATTTTGAACAGTACATTACAGTAGAATCATAGAATGGTTATAGCACAAAAGAAGGATGTTCAGCCCATCATATCCTTGCTGGCTCTCTGGAAGAGCAACTCACTTACTGCCACGACCTCACCTTTTCCCTGTAGATCTGCATTTTCTTTTTCTCCAGCAGGTAATTATCCAATTCTCTTCTGAAGGCATTGATTGAATCTGTCTCCACCACATTCTCAGGCAGTGCATTTCAGATTCTAATCACTCGCTGTGAGAAGATTTTCCTCATGTCACAGTTGCTTCTTTTACAAATCATCTTAAATTGGTGCCCTCTGCTTCACAACCCTTCTGCCAAAGGGAACTGTTTTTCCCTATCAACTCTGTCCAGACCCCTCTTGACCTTGAAAATTGTATCAAATCTCTTCTTAATCTTCCCTTCTCCATAGGGAACAGCTTCAGCTTTTCCAATCTATCCACAGAGAGCTATAAGTGGGAACAAACTCGGAAGCACAAAAGTAATTGTGAGTGATGTGGATGTAGGCAACGCTGTTCCAGTTAAACAACATCTATATAGACTCAATCCACTAAAGTTGGCACAGGTTCAAAAGGAGATTGAAAACATGCTTAAGAATGATATCATTGAAGTGAGTTGCAGCAATTGGAACTCACCTATCTTGATGGTACCAAAACCAGATGGCACACAACGAGTATGTGGGGACTATAGAAAAGTCTATGCGGTTACAAAGTCAGATCAGTATCCTTTTCCTTAATTGGAAGACTGTATTGAATAGGTGGGACAAGTAAATTTCATTCCTATACTTGACTTACTTAAGATTTACTGGCATGTTCTTTTATCAGAAAGGGCGAAGGAAGTTTGGGCTTTTGTAACACCAAATGGTCTTTATCAGTTTAAAGTCATGCCATTTGGAATAAAGAATGCGCCAGCAACATTCCAAAGACTAACCAACAAAGTCCTTTCTGGACTAAATAATTATGTAGTGTACATAGATTATCTGGTGGTTTTTCAGTCAGATGTGGAAGGAACATTTAAAGGAATTGTTCGTTTAACTACAGGAGGCAGGCTTGATGGTAAACTTGGCTAAAAGTGAATTCACAAAGCCCAAGTTACATTGTTAGGCCATACATTAGACATGGACACACGGCCCCCACAAAATGTGAAAACGAAAAGTTATTAGGGAGTTCCCAATACCGTCAACGAGAAGAGAAGTGCTGAGATTCCTGGGCATGTGTGGTTTCTACAGGAAATTCATCCCAAATTTTAGCAGTGTGGTTACTCCACTGACTGAACTGCTGAAAAAGCACAGGAAATTTCAGTGGACGTCTGAATGTCATTAGGCGTTTGACAATCTGATAAGTTTTAGCGGCACCGAATTATGCAGAGCAATTCAAGGTGGCCATTGATGCAAGCGATGTGGGTGTTGTTGCTGTACTGTTACAAGAAGACAATGAAAGGGTAGAATGACGTATTGGATATTTTTCTCACTCTGTCTCCATAAAATCTCTCTGAAAGCTTCAAGACTGTTAACATAATTTATCGCAAGTATGCCAGGGTTTGCTAACTATATTTATTTAAAAGTGGGGTTGATCTATGCATGAATGAAGCTTATTTGGAACTGGAACAGTCATAAGCTAGAAAGAAAAGTTGCTTTCTTTCTTTTTTTGACAAATGAATATTTAGTTATATTTAAACCATGTTATTAAATAAATCTTGTTTTATTATAAAAGTTCCATACTTTGTCAGCGGGATTACCCCTGGAGTAGAACATCCTTTCCTCATATTTATACCAAAATAGAAAAATTATTGCTGTTTAGTCTGGTTTCATAATACGTCTGGGGGGGTTCTGCTCCAGGACCCTAACACACTGCATGAGGAGAGTCCAAATCTCTGTCAGCTAAGTTAACTGATCTCCCAGGTTCCCAAAGGATGAGAAGAAGATTTCAATGTCATTTTGTTCTAATTTGGATACTAATTGGGAATACATGAATAAATCAAAGCTTGTCTCTCAGCTCAGATTATTTGAATTACCAACGGCTTCTCCAGAAGGTAAAAACAGACGGGATTCTCAAGCCTCATGAGACAGGAATCATGGTGCCCCACATAATAGGGTGTCAGCCAAAAAGCAGGATTTCCGACGGGAGTCAAGACAACCGGGATTCACCCAATCTGCACTGCCAGCCCGATCGGGTTCCTGTCCCCAGAAGGATGACCCAATAGTTATGCAAAACCGCTATTTATTATACAATTAGCAGGTTTGATGCTCCATTCACCAGCCCCCTGCCATGTACCCGGCCCCCCAGCGGTAACGGCACCGCACAGGCTTTGGTGTTAGACCATAAGACATAGCAGCAGAATTAGGCCGTATTTTACATTTCATCCACAAGACAACTCTTGTGACATTACAACACCCCGTCAATACCATGCTGGAGTGACAGTCTAGATTTTGTGCTCAACTCACTGGAGCGGGACTTGAACCCACAATCTTTCAACTTAAGAAATGACTGTGCTACTATTGAACCTTGAAATCCACAAAGCTCTCCTTGCCTGATAAGACTTTTGTTACAGATCACACTTTCCTACTTGTCTTTTCCCTATATCTGTTTTTTTTTTGTATACATAGGACTGTGGATTCCTCAAGAAATATCCTGACATCCTGTGTGAACAGAGAGATTAAAATTTTTTGTGTGAGGTGTTTACCCGGGGAAATATAGCCACTGAATTTTGGAAGGATTAAAAGTTGTTGTGATCAGCATTTAGATCAGAGCTATCGTTTTCATTCAGGCCACTAACATCAATGTCAGTGCTGTCATCTCTATTAGAAGGCTATGTTTCAAGCTTTTTCAATGAGATTTTGTTTCTCATTCCCATTCACCTGCCTTCTCCCCATAACCCCTCATCCCCTTATTAAGCAAGAACCTATCCATCTCTGTCTTAAAGACATTCAATGATCTGGCCTCCACAGCCTTCTGCAGCAAAGAGTTCCACAGATTCATCAGTCTCTGGCTGAAGAAATTCCTCCTCATCACTGTTATAAAGGATCGTCCCTTTAGCCTGAGGTTGTGCCCTCTGGTTCTAGTTTTTCCTACTAGTGGAAACATCCTCTCCACGTCCACTCTATCCAGACCTCGCAGTATCCTGTAAGTTTCAATAAGATCCCCCCTCATCCTTCTAAACTTGCTAATTACAAGCGGGGACATGGCATGCTGGATCCCGAGGGTCCAGGGGAGCACCAACAACACCTCAGAAAAGAGAGGCATCCTCTCCCCCCCACCACTCAAATCAATGTTTTCTAGTGTTAATATACACAAAGCAAGCTGCTGTCATCATTTTTTAAAAAAGAAACAATTTCAGCTTTCCATTTTTGAATCCCATCAATTCTTTTAACGTCAGATTTAGATAGTTTTAGTCTAATTAGTTCAGATGCAGCCTCCAATTCTGTTATGGACATGGATGGGAGAGGACTGAAACCCTTGTCCCCATTCCTTCACTGTACATAATCAGTGTTATTGTTTGGGAAGCGTGACACTACTGTGCCTTTAAAAATGTATTTTTGATAATCTTCTCTGCAGTTATAAGCAGCTTTGCTTTTTTTTCATTGTGGCACCAGTTGCTTGATTAGATGTCTTTTTATTGCTGCTTAAATGGTTTAAATTGGGGTTTTTGTTTATTTTTAATCTGGGTCTAATGCACTCTGTGGGACTCTGACCCTTTTTGAAGCATTGTGGGAAGAATGATTGGCAGGTCAGGTGGGATAGTTTTTTTTCTCCCTCAAGAGCTCTTTCACTTTCAGTTTTGGCAGCTGGCTGGTTAGAAGCTGTGTGGAACCCAGACTGACAAGTATGTTTCTGTGTCTCTCCCTGGTATTAGAATTTCTGCTGAAAAGTTGTCTGCAGTTTTTCTTGCCTCCCTGGAGTGAAAACTTTGCTGTCGGCGATTTGTTGGCTAAAAGCTAGAAGCATTATCTCGACCTCAAGGTGCCTCTACCTCAAGGTGATGCTCACAGCATCATGTGAGCACTCTTATTTTCTGTGCTAAACCTGGGACAGATGCATGTTTGTAAGGAGGTTTGTTTAGTCGGAACAGTGCATTTAGTTGTTAAGGTTTATATAATATCATGTTTTTTTTTTCTTTATTTATAATTGGTAAAAGTTATTGGTAATTTTCTTTCTATATGTTAACTGTATTCTTAAATAAACTTTGTTTGATAAAAGCTCCGTAATGGGTCATTTGTATCATATCTGGAGTGAAACATCTTACCCAGGCTGAAATTCAAAGTGCAAAACTTATGGTCTAGGCTGACTTCATAAAATACCTTGGAGTTTCTTACCTGGATTATAACAAAAGGAAGATTTTGATTTGATTTATTATTGTCACATGTATTAGCATACAGTGAAAAGTATTGTTTCTTGCGCACTATACGGACAAAGCATACCGTCCATAGAGAAGGAAATGAGAGAGTGCAGAATGTAGCGTTACAGTCATAGCTAGGGTGTAGAAAAAGATCAACTTAATGCAAGGTAGATCCATTCAAAAGTCTGACAGCAGCAGGGAAGAAGCTGTTCTTGAGTCGGTTGGTATGTGGTCTCAGACTTTTGTATCTTTTTCCTGACAGAAGAAGGTGGAAGAGAGAATGTCCGGGGTGCGTGGGGTCCTTAATTATGCTGGCTGCTTTGCCGAAGAGCAGGAAGTGTAGACAGAGTCAATGGATGGGAGGCTGGTTTGCGTGATGGATTGGTCTACATTCACGACCTTTTGTAGTTTCTTGTGGTCTTGGACAGAGCAGGAGCCATACCAAGCTGTGATTCAACCAGAAAGAATGCTTTCTATGGTGCATCTGTAAAAGCTGGTGAGAGTCGTAGCTGACATGCCAAATTTCCTTAGTCTTCTGAGAAAGTAGAGGCGTTGGTGGGCTTTCTTAACTATAGTGTCAACATGGGGGTACCAGGACAGGTTGTTGGTAATCTGGACACCTAAAAATTTGAAGTTCTCAATCCTTTCTACTTCGTCGCCATTGATGTAGACAGGGACATGTTCTCCTCTACGCTTCCTGAAGTCGAGGAGATCTCCTTCGTTTTGTTGACATTGAGGGAGAGATTATTGTTGCCGCACCAGTTCACCAGATTCTCTATCTCATTCCTGTACTCTGTCTCGTCATTGTTTGAGATCCGACCCACTACGGTGGTGTTATTAGCTGACTTGAAAATTGAATTGGAGGGGAATTTGTCCACACAACCATAGGTGTGTAAGGGGTATAGTAGGGGGCTGAGAACACAGCTTTGTGGGGCACCAGTGTTGAGGATGATCGTGGAGGAGGTGTTGTTGCCTATCCTTACTGATTGTGGTCTGTGAGTTAGGAAGTTCAGGATCCTAACTAATTTTGTTTGTCAACCCTGGAGTGTATGGTCATTTTTTAAATAATCAGCAGCAAGCTTTCGTAGGTTACATTTAAGAGGACTATTTATTCATTCATTCACTCCAAAAGTCGAAATACCACATCACTGACTTCAAGAGGACGCTGCGCATTTACAAGTTGTAAACAAAAGAACTGTTCATAATTCATGTGTTTGGCTCATCTTTCCAGGCCCGTTGAAGAAGGTAGTTCACGCCAAAAGGGTGGCTTCAATACTTGCAGTCATGTATCAACATTGTTGCACGATTCCTTTGAAGAGATAGCTTTTCAGCAAATCACGCAATTGTTTACTTGTGGATTTATTACCAGGAGGTCAAGTTTGTATTCTGGCAGACTTTTGAAAAGCAATGGCTAGGAGACTTTAAAGGTGTAGCAGTATCCAGGTTTTTAAATGCATAGATTTTGCTGCTAATGCTGTTTCTGCAGTTGGTGTTCTGTGAGGCCTGACTAGTTTATCTCTGGTTCCTGAGATAATAGATTTGTCACCTTGCTGTGGTGAAAGAACAATGACTTGACGCTGGTGGATCTGGGTGTGAATGCTTGGAAAATAAACTGGAAGCCAATCATGCGGTGGGTGGATGGGCTTCTTTTGTCTCAATCAGTAACTACACAGTGCTCCCTCTGCAAGGTTGCTGAAAACATCATGCAGCTTGGTGTCTTTTACCACTCCATCAGAAGTCTGGAATTTGCTATTGTCTCTGCAGGATCTCCCGCCGCATTAATGACACAGTAATGTCACTGCCCAAGACAGGACACCACCAGCGGCAGGGGAGCTGTGTGGGGAAGGGTCTCCTCAGGTGCCCATATTTCTGAATAAAGGTCCTTGATCTGTAAAGACAGTTATGTTTCTCACTACATATTTGCTACCAAGCCTGCTGAGTATTTCCAACACTGTTTTTATGTCAGATTTCCAGCAGCTGCAATTGTTTGCTTTTGCCCATATTTCAATGAGGTGCATGCCTTGCTGATTAAAAATGGAGGTATTCGCTGACTCACTTGAAAGCTTCTCTGACCAGTGGACACCAGAATGTATTTGACTATTTTAAAGTTTATTTATTAGTCATAAGTCGACTTACATTAACATTGCAATGAAGTTACTGTGAAAGTCCCCTAATCGCCACACTCTGGTGTCTGTTTGGGTACACTGAGGGAGAATTTAGCATGGGCAATGCACCTAACCAGCATGTCTTTGGGATGTGGGAAGAAACCGGAGCACCTGGAGGATACTCATGCAGACATGGGGAGAATGTGCAAACTGTACAAACAGTGACCCAAGCTGGGAATTGAACCCAGGTCTCTGGCACTAAGAGGCAGCAGTGCTAACCACTGCCAGTGTGGTAAATCTCGCAAAACTATGAAATATATATTGTACTAAGCACTGGATTAAAGCAAATTACTGCGGATTCTGGAATCTGAAACCAAAAGGGAAAATGCTGGAAAATCTCAGCAAGTCTGGCAGCATCTGTAAGGAGAGAAAAGAGCTGACGCTTCAAGTTCAGATGACCCTTTGTCAAAGCTTTGTCTAAGGGTCATCTGGACTCGAAACATCAACTCTTTTCTCTCCTCACAGATGCTGCCAGACCTGCTGAGATTTTCCAGCATTTTCTCTTTTGATTGTACAATTGGACAGGGCCGGTCTGCTGCTCGCACTGAAAGTTTAAGGGAGATGTGTGGGGGAAAATTTTTCACACAGAGAGTAGTGGGTGCCTGGAACATGCTGCCAGAGGTGGAGGTGGAAGCAGGCACATTAGCAACATTTAAGAGGCCTCTGGGTGGGTGCATGAATAGTGAGGGAATAGACGGATATGGACCGAGTAAGGGCAAAGGTCTTTTTCGAGTTTAGTTAGGGCATCATGATCAGCAGAGTCTTGGAGGGCCAAAGGGCCTCTTCCTGTGCTGTACTTTTCTTTGTTCTTTGAACTTGCCTAGGCCTGAAAAAGGAGAGCATCCCAGATGAAAGTGAGAGTTTGATAGCTCTGAGGAATCTTCTCTGACTCTAGGTTTTGCACACAGGCGCTGAGACACAGGTCTCACTGACTGGCTGTCTGTTCTTTGTCGTGAACTTTGTGACTGGGCTGTGAGATCCGATAACTAAACAGCCCTCCGGAACCTGAGATCCTGGCCGGGGTTTGCAGCCGGACCGGAAGTGGATGGGGACAGCCGGAAGTGGGAGCTGAAACGTTGGTTGGACGTTTGGCGGAGCGGCAGCGGTGGGTGAGGGCAGAGTCCGTGTGAGGGACGGCGGCACCGGCAGCGCGGGACCGGAAGGTGAAGGTGCGAGAAAAGCGGCAGCGCCGCACGTTAGGGCCGCTCGCTCGTGTCAACCCTCCGCGCGTGTGGTGTGTGTGCCGGGGAAACCCAGCCCCGAGTCTGGCCTTAGGGAGAGGGGCGGAGGCGGCTAGAGTGGGTGCAAGAGGGAGGGAGAGGCTGCCTCAGGTCAGACACGCAGCTCACACCCTAACCCTAACCTTTGGGGCACAAGCCGCGAGGTGGCGGGTCCCTGAGCTCGGGCCTGATGCCAGGCCGCCCGTCCTTTTGGGGCATTCATTCGCCTCACGTTGACGCAGATCTCTCCTCATCCCTGCTTTGAGTGCCCGGGATTATTCCTTTGGTTCTGGGTTCTGCGCAGTGGCATCTCCAACCAGAATCACAGCATGGTTACAGCACAGAAGGAGGTCCCTGGGCTGCTTGTGTTTGTGTGCCAGCCCTCTTGCCATAGCAACTCACCTGGTGCTACATTTTTGCCCTTTTCCTTAGCCCTGCATTTTTTTTTAACTCTTCAGATAATTGACCTCTTTTGAATGCCTTGATTGAATCTGTCTCGTCCATACTCCAAGGCAGAATATTCCAGATCCTAACCACCAGCTGTTTATCCAGTCTACTCTGTCCAGAACCTCATGATTTTAAACACCTCTATCAAACATCTTTGTAACATTCTCTTCAAGGAGAACAGCCTCAGCTTTTCCAATGTATACACAATTGAAGCTCCTCGCCTCTGGAACCATTCATGTGACTCTTTTCTGAGCCATCTCTAATGCCATTTCATCATTCCTAAAGTGTGGTGCCCGGAACTGGGCACGATACTCTAATTGAGACAGAATCTGTGTTTTATGCAGGTTTATCATACCTTTCTTTTGAATTGTCCCCTCCTTTTATATTGCTTCTCCTTGTTTTTTCTACTAAAATGAATCACTTCAGATATCTGCACTAAATTTCAATTGAAAATTGTCTGCCCATTCCACCTGCCTATCTGTCATCTTGAGATCTATCACTCTTCTCAGTTCATACTAGTTCCAAGTTTTGTGTCCTCAGCATATTTTGAATTTGTGCCCTGTGCACCCAAGTATTTTTCAGGAAGAACGGGGGTCTTAACACTGACCCTTGGGGTAATGCCTTCGAACTTGCAGTCTGAAAAATAACAGGAGATTGCTACTCTAGCCAACTGCCATTCACTACCATTCCTCTTCCCCTTCAAATTCTTTCCTTGTCACTGCCTTTTTAAAAACCATACTAATATACTCTGCATACCTGCTTTGCGCTGAAGCTTATGATCCATTCATTTATGGCTATAAATACTAAGAGGCCCTCTGCACACTTCCCTCCTTGTGTATCTTACCCATGTCATCCTGACATGTGAATACCAGTCAGATTCAAGGAGCATCACAACACAGCTAAGTGCTGAATTTCTCATGAAACTTTTCGTTATGCTTCTGTAGGTAGCAAAAGGTATAGGAGGATGAGTTCCTCCGTCTTTTCCATTTTTATATCCACTAATCCAATCTGATATTGGTGAACTTAATGCAGACATGATTAAATGAGGCATTCTCAGATCCTAAGGCTGGGAATTACTCACAATTCAAAAAGGCCTTAACTATGTGTTTTTTAAATATCTGGGTTTCCCGTTTATATATTTCTCTTTCATGCAAACATATTTTTTTCCTTAATGAATCTATAACATTATAACCCCCCCCATGCTGTGCTGTACAAGTGTTGTCACTTGACTGGGGAGCCCAATGTGGATGTCCAAGTTGAACAGTTAATTTGTTTTACTCACATTAATTGACTCATGGAATGGGTGCCCTGAAGTAAAGAAACTCTTCGCTATTTTTAAAGAACACCAATTTTATTTAAAAATGTTTTCATTGTTAGGCCTGAACAGTGCATGTATCCCTGTTTGGGAGTGCTCAGCCTACTGGAATTTTGTTATTTTGTTGACCTTCCTGCTGTAACACATTCTGTGATGAAAAATGATCACAGACTGTTGAAATAGGTAGACATTTTGATAGCTTCTCTCAATGCACGTAATTTTGATACAGATGTTTCTATTCTTTAGAACTGCAGAAGAGGTAAGCGAGGGGGTTAATCATAACACACAGATTTAGGAGCAAGTATTGTCAACTAGTCTATAATCAACCAGTTTCATTTTCCAAGAATTAGGCAAGGATCAGGGAAATGGTTGATTAAAGCTGACCAGTGGTTTGGTATCTACCTTTTTTATTCAGGAGTCTCTGACTCTTTGTTTTATATATTACATTTGGAATCCTGCTACGAGAGCACTTTTCCTGTACACTATTACCCGTGTCTCCCAAATCTGAGATTTCAAACTATGCTTCGTACTGATGGAAAAACGTTCACTGAGGCAAGAGGAGTAAATTGGTTTGAAAATAATATATCTTTTATACAAAATGGCTCAACGGGAACTGTCTTTTTGGTCCATCTGAAAAAATATTTTGCTAATATTAATAAAGTGATCTTAAAATACTGACTGTGGATGCACAGTATCAAGAATAGGCCAGTTGGAGATGACAGCAAAACATTTGGGGAGCAAAAGTGAACAGGTAGAGGTTGATGAAAGGTAAGTCTTGTGTAATTATTTTACATTGCATTGTATGGGCTTTTCTGTATGGTATTAAAAATTTTGTTTTCCCAAAAAGTACCCGTTATGGTTTAAAAAGCAGAAAAGGTTAGGTTGATTAGTGGTTGCTTGATCCAGTGGGAGCGCTTGTTATTCTGACTGCAATTGGATGGAATTAGGATACAGATGACAGATTATTGCATTTCTTAAACAAGGTGAGTGAAATTTAAAGCTCAATTTTGGTAATAGCAATTACAGTTGTAAGAGAGTCTTAATGAGGTGTGCCTGCAATTGTTGCTAATAACCTATTACGAGCATTTTTTTCAGCCTTTCATTCGAACCAAAAGCTTTTACTTTTTATTAGAAATGCAGACATGTACTGACTTTGTTCATTATTTTTGATGGCACCCTGTTTAAAATATTAGGCTTTGTAAGTGCGCTGACTTGATTTTTAAAAGTAGCTCTGGAACTGCATCCTCGGCACAGTGTTGTCTGCCAAACTTGAGGCGAAATAGTTCAATATTTAGAAGGGATTTTTAAATGTTACAAGCTATTGATTGTCTTCAAAATATGGTCCAAAATTTATTTTGCGTTCAAATTTTAAGCAAGGATTGATGTGAAGATGTCATGTAAGTCAGTAGAAAGCGTAGAAACTTGCAGCTCAGAAGGAACTATTTGATCCATTGTGCCTATGTTGGCACTTTGAAAGAGCCAGCATAGGCATAATGCTTAGTTCCACAGTCCCCTTTTTGTCTGTAACCCTGTCAGTTCCTCATCCTCCAGTAGCTGTTCAACTCACTTTTGCTTTTGGAGTCAGCTTCCACCACCTTTCCAGACAGAACATTCTAGATCCTGACAACCACAGTGAATATAATTCTCCTCGCCAACCTCCTTTCATAACGGAAGTTCCTCATTTCTGGTAAGCTTCCTCTGCAACCTTCCTAAAGTCTTTGCATCATTCCTGAAATTGATGCTCATTCACTAATCAGCCAGCCTAATCAATTATTTTATAAAGTTCTCACATGGTCTCTATTTTATGTTCAGTTCCCTGATTTATAAAAGTACATTTACTTTGCATTTGACTTGAAGTACACTGCGTCATTTCTATTGAACACAAATATTTATTGCCAATGTCCTTAGTTTTATTATTCAGTTCCAATAAAGCAAAGAAGACTAATTTTTCTCTTTCTCTCTCCTCTTTGTCCCATTTTACTTGCATTTTCTACTTTAATTTACTTTTGACATCCAAGATGTTAACCTACGGGATACAATTAATTCACTCACTTGTGACCTCAGACAGCAGGTATTGTCAGATTATCTGATTACAGGGTAATCCTGTTCTCATTTTTGTCCAGGCATTCACTTGTTAGTGGCATTCATTGTATAACAATCCCGACTGGCTTTAGTTCTTTCTACCACCACCTATCTTAGCAACACTTAAGCCAATTGACTCATCAGGTTTGTGTAGCCTATACCATCTGAGTCTTTAGTGTGAAGCAGTAGTTCTAAATAAATTTTGGAAGTGAGTTGTGTTGTAGCTGTTTGAAGAGAATTGTGGTTAAAATACTTTTCTGTTCCCTTGCACCCACTTTTATAAATTGTGGAGATCTTACATACGTTTGAAACTTGAATGAATATATTCAAAGTTCACCAATTAGATTCTGAAAGCCAAGAATTTAATTGTCACGACCTAGATGGGCCACCAGACCCAAACTTTTTGAGGAAAAGTTTATAACTTTTTATCAATTTTAATGCCATTTTGATGCTCCCATCTGTGCTGAAATACATAGTTTTGCGAGTATTTATTTGAAAATGTTTACTGATGAAATACATTCATCAAGATGACAGTCTGCCTCTTGGGTGCAGTGTTTCTTTAAGGTGATCGTTGCACATGTTTAGTTTTTCAATTGAAACATCTAGGTTGTGAACATTATGATGTCACTCCTGGAAGGAAAATTATTTTTGGATAATGTATGCTAAAGCAAATAAAGTTGCCAGTGTTTAGGTTGGGTAATGTTATCGAGTGAACAAGAACTTGGATACATCTCATTAAGATGGCAGTGGGATTAATCTCAATTTAACATTCTGGTGAGCTGATAGTTGCTAACTGATTTTGATCTGGAACTGTTGTTTAAAATATTGTAATGTAAATGTCATTTTAAATCTGTGCTTGATTGTATATTTTTAGTATGATACTAATTGTGAGTGCTTGTATTTTATAAGTTTTAAGCTTACTGATTACTTGCAATTAGGTTTTATACATTCTCTAATGATATCTTCAACTTTTATTTTAACAGCATATTCTGAGAAGTTTCCAGATGGTGTGCTTCAAATCACCAGTGAGATGGTAAAGGTTAGCCTTTGGCTCAGCATGGCGGATAAACAGAAGACCAAGACTGGTTTGCCACTGAGTGGTCCAGACACTGATATAAATGTGTCTTCCATCCACACGGTGGGGTATTTGGGAAAAGTCAGTAAAACTGTTTATTCCTCTCTAAACTGCGCAAAGTTCTAAATTTTATTACATTTTCAAATTATTTTGAATCTATTGTCTTTCCTGGAAAAGGTGAAGAAATGTGGAACATTCTAAACTCATTCAAAGTGACACGGAAATCTTGCACAAAGTGCTATGGCGAAAGATTTGTCTGAAGTGAAAACATGGTTACCATGGTAATCCTCTAACTGCTGAGTAGTTGTTGAAAGGTGCATCTGAGGGCACTGTGTCTCACTTTCAAATGAAAACTAGAATATAAAAGTAAACTTAGCATAAACAACACTGTTTGTCATATTTAAAACTGTCTTGGAGTGTGTACTTCACCTTCGGTATACTGAAGATGAAAATACTATATAAAATGTATTTATGTTTCTATCTGCTCATGAATGGTATAAAACACTTGATTAAAAATAAACCCTGAATTGTAGACATGACAGGTAACTTTTCTTGCTCCGTTCTATTTTTCCCCTCTGCACAGTTAATTGAAACCCCCACGCCCGGTCTACAGGAATACTGTCCTAACTGTGCTACAAAAGGAGAAAGGAAAGCTTTACGTAGATATTCTATTAGCTTGGAGGAATCCATTCTTCTTTGTGAAAATCCACAGGTAATGGAAATTTTAGATCAGAACTTGTTGATTTTCCCAAAACCTCACTGGAATTTTTTCAGTATCATAAAGCTGTAGAAAGCAGCAAGTCATATGAGTCAATTTGCTAAATTTAGAAGTTATTCAACTATTGCAGGCTAATACAGCAAGTCCTCGTTTAAAGTTGTAGTTGCGTTCCTGAAAATCGTGACTTTCATTGAAATGTTTTAAAGCGAATCATGTTTTCCTCATTAAAACCAATGAGATCTATTACCAAGAGATATCTGATCACAAACCCACTTGAAGAGAACTTGCCTCTTGCAAATTGAAACTGTTCTTCCTGCCTTTCGCTGCTCATCCCCAAAGTCCTCCCTCACAGCAAGGGTTCAGGACAGGGAAGCAGCGAATGGGATGTTCGGCAAGAGCAAGGATTGGTGAAAGGGTGAGTCAGGCAGTGGCAGAGACTGCAGGTCAGAGGGCTGGCAAGCTAAGGGCGAGTTGAGGAGCACCAGAGGCTGCATGAGAAGGTTTACAGGGGGAGGGTGAATCCAGGATTAGCAGAGACCGCTCCAAAATGGTGCTGATCAAGTCAGACTTAGACCAGCATAAAACAATGTTGAAATGAATCTTGTGGCACTAAAGAAGATTACAGGCCCCATTAAGTTACCAGCATTGAACTAGTAATTCATTACACAGACACTTGCAATGGAGTTCATAGGTCTTCTATGTGGTTGCTGTGGCATTGATCTGCCGTTTAGAAAAAAAGTTATGTTTTCCAGTTAGGCAATTGTAACACGTTTGTGGCAAGATTTTTAAGGATTAAATTAGAGACACAAAGACAGTGTTTGCATTCGTCATGAATTATTTTTCTGATTTTTAACTAAATATTTTCTTTAAATCCTTTTAGTGTGTCTTTCCTTTGGGCTGTAAACCATTGAGTGAGATCCTCATTTCACCCAACTTACCTACCTTACCTCGACTACCAGCTGTGAAGAGCACATGTGAATCAGGTTCACTCGTCCCACTACGTAAACGGAATGTGAAACGACAGAAAACTTCTAATTGTGATAATAAAGACAGTTTGAATGGTTCCAGCGATGTGTCCAAGGATGCTGTATTTCAGCCATTAGGAAATAACTTAAATAAAATTGACAATCTTGTCCCTTGTTCAGAAAATGGAAGCAATCAGTCAGTTAATTCAAGTGAAGAAAATGGCATGGTTGTCCCAGACAAGCCCGTTTTTGCGGTACCTAGTCAATTATGTGGCAAGAGAAAGGAGCCACCAACCGAATTTGATCCGACTAGATTGGAAGTTCCAAATGAAGGGTTGCAGATTGAACAGTTATTTCTGCAGTGGAAGAACGTGTCTGCTCTCTGCTGGCTAGACTGCATATTGACAACTTTGGTTCACTTGAAAGTGATAAGAGAAGTCGTACCTAATCTAGGAACAGAAGTGGAATCTCCTGTTAAGAAGTTATGCGCACAATATGATCTGGCATGCACACTAGTATCTAACTGTCAAATCCATAGCAAAGGTAGGAGTTGATACCTGGTGTTCCATATTACAATATAGTACGTAAGCATCTGGTTTTAAATATGCAAGTCAATATCTTATATTGCTGTTTACTTGTCACTACTTGCTTTGAAATTCTGTCCAAGAAAACTCCTGTCACTATCTGCACCCCATGCCAACAAAACCTAATTCTCTAATCATTTTTCGGGGAGCAGAGAAGAGTTACATTTAAACTAAAAGTTTGAACTCTTTATCATAATTATGTGCAACAATAGAATTGATTTTTGTTTTGATTAATACCGTGTTTTAAGGATTCTGCCTTGGGTGTCATTCTTTTTGAGAAAGTGGTGAAACAAGTCTTGTCTTGAGTCAGAATGTTATGGGTAAAAGCCCTTATGGGGGCATCAGTACAAAATCTAGGTTGATAGTTCAGATTAAGGGCAGAAGCATTTCAACTCAGAAATGATCTGTTTGATTGTAGGGTAGGGCTAGATTGAGAGTTTTTAAATTTAAAATAAATCTTGGGTTAAGCATGAGAGAAGGCAACCAAATAGCTAGAGTGTAAACATGAAGCTTGATTCTTGCAGGAATTTGGTGCTACTGACAGTTTGCAGAATGCTGTTTTTAAGTTAGAATGGTGGCTTGTAAGGAACCCTTGTAATTATATACAGTATGTTTGTTTTATGCAAGACATTCCGGACATTTTTTGTATCCTGAGCTGCTAAAAGTCGAACTAGAAATAGATGGTTTCTGTGCTCCAGAATGAGTAATTCTAGTTATTGCATTCTTTAGAGTGTGGTCGGGTTCCTCCAGTTAGTGCCCTAGGCCCAACCATCTTCAGCTGTTTCATCAATGACCTTGACTCTATCATAAGGACAGAAGTGGGGATGCTCGCTGATTGTACAATGATCAACATCGTTTGTGATTCCTCAGATACTGAAGCAGTCCTTGTCCATATGCAGCATCACTTGGTCACATTCAGGCTTGGGCTGATAAGTGGCAAGTTACATTTATGTCACAGAAGTGCCAGGCAATGACCATTCCAACAAGAGAGCATCTAACCATTGTTCCTTGCCATTCAGTGGCATTGCTATCACTGAATCCCCCACAATCAACATCCTTGGGGTTGCCATTGACCAGAAACTGAACTAGACCATCCATAAAAATACTGTAGCTACAAGAGCAGGTCAGGCTGGGAATTCTGCAGAGAGCACCTCTCCTGATTCCCCGAAACCTGTCCACTCTACAGGGAACAAGTCTGGACTGTGATGAAACTTGCCTGGTGAGTGCAACTCCAACAAAACCAAAAAAGCCAACACAATCCAGGACACAACAGTCCACTTGATTCGACTCCCTCCATCACCTTCAGTGGTAAGTGTGTACCATCTACAAGATACGCTGCAACAACTCATCGAAGAGCCGTAGACAGCACCTTCCAAACCCACAGCCGCTGCCATCCAGAAGGAGAAGGACTGAAGACACGTGGGAACGCCACCACCTGCAATTTCTCTCTCCAATTCACATAGCATCCTGACTTGGAAATATATTGTCGTTTCTTCATTGTCGCTAGGTCAACATCCCAGAACACACTCTTAACAGCCCTGTGGGTGTACCTACACCACATGGACTGCAGCATTTCAAGAAGGCAGCTCACCATCGCCTCTCAAGGGCAATTACAGATGGGCAATAAATGCTGGCCAGCGAAGTCCATATCCCATTAATGAAGGGAAAAAAACCAATTTGTGGTAATTTAAGATTTAGGGGTGGTGTTTTTTCTTAAAATGGTTTTGTATCTTGTAACAGCAGAGGGAGGGGTGGATCATAGAGTTAAACTATCCAGTAGATGAGAGAGTTGGATAAGTAAAGTGGTTAATGATTCTGGAGGGTAGGCAGGAGCAAAACTAGGATGTTGTGGAGCAGGGGAATTCCCAGGGAGATGAAAAGCAGTTGGCCTACAGAAATCGGATAATGGTAGACTGAGAAAGTATATAGTCAAATGAATAGTACTTTTTGACTTAAGTATGTAGTTTCCCTGTTGTCAGTTGAAGGTGTAAAAATAAAATGAGTGGAAGGGAAAGCAGTCAAAAGTCATATTCCCAGTTGGAATTGGTGGTTAATTTAGTTACCTTTTAAATCTTTCTAAAAGAATTTGCGATGCTAGATTGAAAAGACATTGCCTCAAAGATCTTCACATTTTTCCACATTATCTTCCATCTGCCATGTCTTTTCCACTTATTTAGCCTCTCTAAATTCTCTTGAGGCCTCTGCATCCTCCTCACAACTCTCATTCCCACCAAGTTTTGTGTCACCAGTCAGCTTGACAATATTACATTTGTTCCCCGCATCCAAGTCATTGATGAAGATTGAATAGCTAGGGCCCAAGCAGTGATCCTTGCTGTACATTTATTCTTATTCTCTGTATTCTGCCAGTATATTTTCCCCCAATTCAACCAACTCTCATTTTGCTTAGACCTTATGTAGACCTTATCGAAGTAAAACTTAACATATGTGTAATTCAGGCTACCCATTTCCTGTCACCTGTTTTATATTATATCAAAGTCACATTCTATCTCTTAACATTCCAGGGCCATCCTCCTACTACTTTCATATGCCATTAAACTCCCCATACCTTTGAGATTCAGGGAACACTGCTCCCAAACTTGGGACATGCATCTCATTCCCTGAGCCACAGACTTCCATTTTTAAATACCCAGACCCTGCCGGCTACTTTACCCAATGTTTGCGCATTTCCTATTCTTCCAAACTACATTCTATGACCAGCCCAGGATACCCAGGAAAACAGAAGCCCTCTCCCAGTGCCATCACATGCCAGTAACTCAATCTCCCACAAAACTTCCACATTTTTGTGACCCCCATCTTGTACTACAATGTAGCACTCCCACAAACAGCATTCACACATCACCATTCTCCACAGCTAATGTTCCAGCAAACACACCCTCTTTCATACTGAAAATGTAATGCTTGACCACACTACTTATAGGATCTAGCAAGAAGTTAAATTCAATTGTTTAATTTACCCCAACAACAGCCTCCCATCCTCTCCAATGCGGCTTGTTCACGGTATCTACCAATTCCCAGCCAGTTCCGTGATAATTTTCATAAGAACATAAGAAATAGGAGCAGGAGTAGGCCTTCTAGCCCCTCGAGCCTGCCCCGCCATTCAATAAGATCATGGCTGATCTGAAGTGGATCAATTCCACTTACCCGCCTGATCCCCATAACCCCTAATTCCCCTACAGATCAGGAATTCATCTATCCATGATTTAAACATATTCAACGAGGTAGCCTCCACCACCTCAGTGGGCAGAGAATTCCAGAGATTCACCACCCTCTGAGAGAAGAAGTTCCTCCTCAACTCTGTCCTAAACTGACCCCCCTTTATTTTGAAGCTGTGCCCTCTAGTTCTAGTTTCCTTTCTAAGTGGAAAGAATCTCTCCACCTCTACCCTATCCAGCCCCTTCATTATCTTATAGGACTCTATAAGATCCCCCCTCAGCCTTCTAAATTCCAACGAATACAAACCCAATCTGCTCAGTCTCTCCTCATAATCAACACCCCTCATCTCTGGTATCAACCTGGTGAACCTTCTCTGCACTCCCTCCAAGGCCAATATATCCTTCCGCAAATAAGGGGACCAATACTGCACACAGTATTCCAGCTGCGGCCTCACCAATGCCCTGTACAGAGGAAGCAAGACATCTCTGCTTTTATATTCTATCCCCCTTGCGATATAGGCCAACATCCCATTTGCCTTCTTGATCACCTGTTGCACCTGCAGACTGGGTTTTTGCGTCTCATGCACAAGGACTCCCAGGTCCCTCTGCACAGCAGCATGTTGTAATTTCTTTCCATTTAGATAATCCAATTTGCTATTATTTCTTCCAAAGTGAATAACCTCGCATTTGTTAACGTTATACTCCATCTGCCAGATCCTCGCCCACTCACTCAGCCTGTCCAAATCTCTCTGCAGACCTTCTACGCCCTCCACACGATTCACTTTTCCACTTATCTTTGTGTCGTCTGCAAACTTTGTTACCCTACACTCAGTCCCCTCCTCCAGATCGTCTATATAAATGGTAAATAGTTGAGGCCCCAGTACCGATCCCTGCGGCACGCCACTAGTTGCCATCCGCCAACCAGAAAAGCACCCATTTATTCCGACTCTCTGCTTCCTGTCGGATAGCCACTTTCGCCCACTTCTGTTGCATATTTCCCTAATGTACCTAATACTGCAAACATTTCCCTGTTATACTTGCTGGGAGCTATAAGGTAAGAGATAAGAGGTAATTAAATAGCTAAAAGCATATATAATCGAGGGCTTTTACTCCATAGAATACTAGAATGTTATAGAACATAGAACAGTACAGCACAGAACAGGCCCTTCGGCCCACGATGTTGTGCCGAGCTTTATCTGAAACCAAGATCAAGCTATCCCACTCCCTATCATCCTGGTAAATTATAGAATCTGAAAACACTAATGCAAGTCCTTCCAAGAACTACAAATCTCCGAACCTGACTTAATTAGTTGCAGAAAATAGATGGAATTGATAATGCAGGAACAACTTGCCATCATATCGTCATTTTAATGACAGTAAAATGTTCCAAGGTGCTTCATAGCAGTGTTATCAAACCAATTTGACACCAGGCCACGTGAGAAATTAAAGGAGATGGCCAAAAGATTGATCCAATTGGTAGGTTTGTAAGAAAGTGCCTTAAAGCAGGAAAGATGGCAAAAAGATTTACTGACGGAATTTGAGAGCTTTGGGCCTTGGCAGTTGATAGCTGCCAATGGTGGAGCAATTAAAATCAAAAACAGAAAATGCTGGAAAATCTCAGCAGGTCTGACAACATCTGTGGGGCGAGAATAGGGGCAACGTTTCATTTTCTGTTTTTGATTTTAACTGCCAAGGCCCAAAGCTCTCAAATTCCGTCAGTAAATCTTTTTGCCACCTTTCCTGCTTTAAGGCACTTTCTTAAAAACCTACCAATTGGATCAATCTTTTGGCCATCTCCTTTAATTTCTCACGTGGCTTGGTGTCAAATTGGTTTGATAACACTGCTATGAAGCACCTTGGAACATTTTACTGTCATTAAAATGACGATATGATGGCAAGTTGTTCCTGCATTATTAATTCCATCAATTTTCTGCAACTAATTAAGTCAGGTTCGGAGATTTGTAGTTCTTGTAGATCCTTTGTCAGAACTGATGTGTGAGAAGTCAAATTAGAACGAACTAGATATCTGGGGGCAGTAGCGAGAGTGATTTGTATGATTTCTGGAGTTATAGAGATGGGGAGGGCAAGGCCAAAAAAAGACTTAAAAATGAGGGTAAGAATTTTAAAATTGAGTTGCTGCTCTGGAGGAAATGAATGTAGCTTAGCAAGCACAGAGCTTATAGGTGAAGAGGACTTGGTTTGAGTTACAACATGGACAGCAGTTTTGCATGAGTTTAAGTTTGTGGGATGTTGGCTAGAAGTGTGAGAGTAATAAAGGCATGAATGAGGGTTTCAACAGCAAATAATACATTATGTGCTGCATTACAAAACACCCATATTTTTGTAAAGCAGCATATCCTCAAATTCACCATGAGCAAATCTGTGCATGTTTATTAGAGTTAAAAAAAACCCAGCCTATGCTATGTAATCGTGTTAATGTTGATGCCTCTCTGACAGGCCGCACCATTTTGCTTTAAATTGAATTTAACTTCAGTTTATTGTCACCAATATAGAAGTAAACATTCCACTAATTTTAGATTTTTTGCCAGCAGTTTTGGAGACTTCTTTCTTTCTGGTGATTTACTGAACTATTCTTGCGTTTGTAGATAATGGCTTGTGGACGATTCCCCATAAAGCACTTGCTGAGATCGAATTAGCACTGAACAATGTCCGAGAGAGCCTCTTCCAGCTTCTTCAGCCAAAACTGAAATGTGAATTGGGTAATTCTTGCACATACACTATTAAATATCTTGCTTATTACAAAAGTGTATTATTTTGTTTAATCTACAGGTAAGGATACTAATTATTGTAATAGCCAAAAAGCTTGCAAATACTGAGCAGGTATGGCAACATATGTGGGGAGAGAAGCAAGAATTAATGTTTCAGCTCAATGACCTTTCATCAGAAATGGTAGAAGTTGAAATGTAATAAGTTTTAAGCAAGTGGGAGGTGAGTGGGTGGGAAAAACAAAGGAAAGGACTCTGATAGGATGGAGACCATAAGAGGTTAAATGATAAAAGGTTTCATAGTGCAAGGCCAAAACGATGTATTGGGACAATAACGGAACAGAAAGATGTGAATTGAAGAGATGTGAATGGCAGGATACTGGCTAACTGCCACCAGAAAACAAAGTAAAGGAAATTAGAAACAAAAGAAAAATCCAAACCAGCAAAGAAACACAAAAATGGGGAAGAAAGGTTACAGTTTAAAATTCAAACTGTGTTGAGACAGGCTAGAGAATGTCTAGTCAAAGGATTGTGTTGTTATTTGAGCTTCATCAGAAGACTGCAGCTGGCCAAGGACTGAAAAGTCAGTGGGACAAAGGCATAGAGTTAAAATGACAGCTGAGTGAGAGCTCAGGGAAGTGTGAGGGTGGATCATGTGAAGATGAGAGAGGGGTAGAAATTGGAAGTAAAACCAATAATTTTTTCCAGGTCCAGAAGAGAGTATGAAGTGGAATGGATACAGTCATCAATGTACAGAAAGAGTTGAGGGAGTAGACCTCAGGACTGGAAGGAGGAGTTTTCCACATGAGCCACAGAAACACAGACTTAACTGGGGGTCCTGTGGGTACTCATGGCTGCACCTTTATTTGCAGCAAGTGAGACAAGTTAAAGGAGAAATTGAGAGACCAGTTCAACCAAGCAGAGGGGATTAGTGGTGGATGAAAATTGTTCAGACCTCTGCTCCGGAAGAAATGAAGAGCACTTAGACCCTTCTGTTGGGGGATGGGGTTTAGAGGAATTGGACATCCGTTGTGAAGAGGTGGTGATTAGGGCCAGGGAACTGGAAATTCTTGATATTTTGTAGGGCATCAGAAGAATCATGAATGTAGGTAGGAAGAGACTAGACAGAGAGAAGGTGGGAGTCAAAACAGGAAGAAATGAGTTCCATGGGCAGGAACAGGCTGGTTCGATGGATGTATCAAGTCAGTCCTGTTTGTGGATTTAAGGAAGGAGGTAGAAGTGCGCTATGGGGAGTTGTGGGACTGGAAGCTGTGGAGGGAAGATTTCCAGAGGTGATTAAGTCAGTGGCAATCTAAAAGCAATGACTTAATGTTTGATCGTGGGGTCATGGTCCGGTGGGGGCGGGGGGGGGTGTCTGAGAGTTGGTGCTCAGCCTCCGAGGTAGAGGTCAGTCTGCCAGACAAACATTGGCACCTTGTCAGCAGTTTTGATCACAAGGTCCTAAGAGAATAGTGTGCACCAAGTTCAGAGGGAGACTGTTTGGAGCGGATGAGAAAGAAATTGAGATGGTCAATGTTGCACTGACGGTTGGCAATGAAAAGATCAAAAGTAGGAAGGAGGACAGAGTGGGGTCCAGGTAGAGATAGAATATTGGAGGTGGGTGAAAGTATTCGTGAATGGGAGGAGGATCTCTGCCCAAAGAAGTGAGCACAGAGATGGAGGTGATCGGAAGAAGGTGTGCCTTCAAGAATATCTGTTCATGCAATTGCAGATTGTTTTGAAATTTTCATCCAATCATCTTGCTCTAGTTATATTAGTTTAAACATTTTTCAACAAATCCTTTCTCCTCCAGTTCTCTCGCCAAATTTTTCTTGAGTATTGCTGAACTAGAAAAATAATTTGCACTGGTAAATCACTAATCACATCCTAAAGTCCTGTCCATGCTTAGCAGCTACCTATATCAGACATAAAAATGCCAAGAGGACTAATACAAATGCAACATTATCTCACATATTAAATATGACGGTTATTTTGGAAAATAATTACTTAACCTGTGTTTTTTTTTTGAATGAAGAAAACTACCAAAGCCAGATTGTTTCGGTTGTTAAAATCACCTTTTTATGAGATTCTGAATACACATGCTGATCATGTCCTATCATATTCATGTACTGGTTGCTTACTCTTTAGTTTTAGCAACCACCCCATATAGTGGACATATCATGTTGACACTATTACATTGTGCTAGTAGTGGTGGGGACTGTTAAAAATTGTGCAATTGCTGTTGTGTCAATCTGGTCTCAATCCGTGCACATCTATAACTGGATGTTAGAATATCTGCATGGGCAATCTGCACTGATTAGGTGAACGTTATTTTTCTCTCCTATTGATGAACTATAGCCTGAAACCCTCATTCCATTGCCGCCCTCCCCCCATAAAGTTGGCTTGTCAGTGGAGTTTAAATGTGTATTGGACATAGCTTGTTTTTGTCTTTATCATAGTGTATTAACACTTTTTAAAATTCTCTTGCAGGAGAGCACAATAGCCCAGTCTTTGCTTTTCCACTTCTCCTACAGCAGGATCCATATGTTGAGGAGCTGTTTAGGCAGTCGTATATTTGGAGCTTTGAATGTACAAAGTGCGGCTATAAATATGAGGAGAGGCAAGTGTATTTTTTAATTAAAGCATATTACCAGCAATTGTCATTGTTCTGACAAATTATTACAATATAGATACCAGAATAACTCATTGCCAGCACACACACTCCTGTTCTGAGCATTCATTTTCAGTTTTCCCATGTCTTTATTGAAAACATTTATAAATAGATATTGGAAATACAAAAGCATTTTTAGTCTGCGTTCATAATATCACAACATTATGGTTGTGATACCATAACATTTCAATTCAGTTTTATCGTTTATCAATGGCAAAACCATGAAGGAATAAAATTAGGTGTTAATGCAGTTGGATGCACTCTGTTTTTTAAAAAATCTTCTATAAATCTAATCAATTACATGAGTAAAGCTAGCAGGTCCAAGAGCAATGAGATCTCTCACTGAAGATTTCCCCAAAGTCAGCCCTAATAAATTTATTGGACAATAATTCATAAATTATGTCTGCTAACTCAAAATATTTAAATCTATCCATTTGGTTTCCTCCCCTGGACTTAAAGCGAGATGCAACATTTTGAAGAATCCATTTAGAACATGTCTCAAGTGTGCACTGATTCACTGGCTGTTTCATTGTACAAAAGTCCCTTGCGTATGGCAAATTGATCATTCTTATCCTGCAAAACAACTTTTCAATTTGCAGGTAGACCATTGCAGCATCTTGAGCATCTTTGTTCTCTTTGCGTTGCTTTTGTGAGTTTTGTTTACTGTTAACAAAATTCAATTTGCTGTTATTTTTGGTCATTCCACAGTTTTTTTTGCAAGAAACTAAAAATCTAAATCCTTATCATTGACATTGTTTTTTGACCAGATGGGGAAAAAGCAGATATACAGGATAAGATGTGCAAGACGTGCCAGGACTGTCACACCCCTTCCAGCTTGTGCACCACTGCTCATCAATTCAGTTAGCACATTCTGAACTTGAACATGAATCAACTGTCAAGCATTGGAAATTTGTTTGGAATATGGAAGATGGGAATAGGGATAAAGGAAATTGATTCTGATTGGAAGGATGTGATGAATTCCCTGGAATCTGTACTGGGGTTGCAGCTTTTGACTATATATTTCAATATCTTTGATAAAGGATAGAAAGCTGTAAATCCAAGTTTGCAGCTGATGTTGTGCAGATGGGAGCAGAAACTTGAGGGATATAAACAAATTAAATCAATGGACAAAACTGGCAGGTGGAGTTCAACATGGAGAAATGAGTTAATCCGCTTCAGAGGCAAGAAAGTAGTCAGAATATTTTATTGATATGGGTGACTAGTACTTTTGGAACAGCAGGTTCAAAAAGACTACTGGGATTTTATCTTGAAAAATCTGAAATATTAAGAGGAGGAAGTGATGCATCAGTTGTTCAGAGCCACTGATCAAACCCCATCTGGAGTACTTAGTAGAATTTCACACAACATGTTTGCTTCCCCCTTCAAAACATTGCCTGAATTAAAAGAAATTGAATTTAATGTACAAGGGATTTAGCATTACAATGATGTCCCAATAGATGGACAATTTGTTTTGCTATAAAATTATCTTTTAATTGTATAGTGTACACTCCCTTTTGGACTTGATGTAGAAGTAAATATAGAGTTGCCTTTTTTAATTGAAATGAAAACTTTACGTTTGGTGTTTATGGAAGATTTTCTTTTTATAGGTGTACGAAAACCTTGGCTACATGTACAAAAATAATTTCAGATTGGCACCCACTAAATGCCATTCATAAATCGCCCTGCAATAAATGTCAAGATAAAGATCAAAGAAGGAAAATGCTTTTAGATCGGTAGGTATGCTGTTCATGAATATTTCTGGTTATATTGAATTGTGATTTTTGGAACAACTAAAATCAACTTCTGTTTCTCCTAGTGTATCATCACTATATATGCTGCATTTTGTCGAAGGTTTGCCACATACAGACTTGGACATTTACAGATTTGACTTTCAAGGCAACTCGTACAGAATCTGCACCGTTGTTCAGTATTTACAAGCTCGGAAGCACTTTGTGACGTGGATTCAGAATTCTGATGGTATGTGTTTCTTTTTCAGACTGGAAGTTTAGAAGTGTATATGAATACGAAAATAAGGAAGTCATGCTAACTTTGACAAATCTCTGATAAAGCCCCAGCTGGGGTATTGTGCACAACTTTGAGCACCACACTTTTTAGGAAGAATGTTGAAGCCTTCAAGAAGTTAGAGGATATTTATCAGGATGCGTGCGGATGTTGTGAGGAAAGATTGGAGAAGCTGGGATTGTGTTCCTTGGAGCAGGGCAAGTTAAAGATCTAATTGAGGGTTCTGATGATGCCTTAACTAATTCTTCTGATAAGTGGATCAATAACAAATTAAAAATTATTGGGAAAAATAACTAAAGGGCAAATGAGAATGGTTTCTTTTTGAGATGATAAATACAGCACCTGAGAAGATGTTGGAATCAAATTCCGTAGGAAATGTTTGAAAAATAATTGGACATGTACTTGAAGTGGGCTAATTTGCAGGACTTTGAGGTTAGTGATAAGGTTTGAAACTAATTTCAGAAAGCTGATACAGGCATGAAAGGCTCACAGCTGTCCTTCTATACAGAAGAATGTGTATAACAATTATAGTGAAGTAAATTAGGAATTGTGTGCATTCATTTTCATTGGTACAAATCTCTGGATTTAATTAAATTACACTTCAGATGTATTGACCTATGCTTATCTTTTTCCAGCCTGATTTTTCTGTTTTTAAAAATGGCATTCAATTTAAAAATTATTTACAATGATAACCAAGCGACCTTGGAACGGAAGACAGAAAACAAGCTGGTTATCTATTCTACTTGGATTATCTTTCAGAGATAACTTCACAATCGTGAAAACTTAGTTTCATTCTGAAATTGTGTACATTGCTGAAACAGGCCGACTTAAAGATTACTGGGTTGATTTCTGAGATTAAAGGGTTGTCTTGAGGAAAGGTTGAGTGGATTGGGCCCATATTCACAGGAGTTTAAAAAAGTGAAAGGTGATCTTCTTGAAACAAAGCATCTGAAAGGACTTGACAGGGTGGATGCTGAGAGGGACGTTGCCTCTTGTGGCAGGATCTAGAATTAGGGGACTCTAGTTTCAAAATAAGAGTCTCCCATTGGGCGGCACGGTAGCACAGTGGTTAGCACTGCTGCTTCACAGCGCCAGGGACCTGGGTTCGATTCCCGGCTTGGGTCACTGTCTGTGTGGAGTTTGCACATTCTCCTCGTGTCTGCATGGGTTTCGTCCGGGTGCTCCGGTTTCCTCCCACAGTCCAAAGATGTGCGGGTTAGGTTGATTGGCCATGCTAAAATTGCCCCTTAGTGTCCTGGGATGTATAGGTTAGAGGGATTAGTGGGCAAATATGTAGGGATATGGGGGTAGGGCCTGGGTGGGATTGTGGTCGGTGCAGACTCGATGGGCCGAATGGCCTCTTTCTGTACTGTAGGGTTTCTATGATTCCACGACTGAGAAGAAGAGGAATTTCTTCTGAGTTGTTAGTGCAACGAACAAACAAAAAAATTACAGCACAGGAACAAGCCCTTCGGCCTTCCAAGCCTGTGCCGATCATGATGCCTTAACTAAAGAATGAGACAGTGGTTAGCCCTGCTGCCTCTCAACACCAGGGACCTGGATTCCATTCCTGGCTTGGGTACTGTCTGTGAGGAGTCTGCATGTTCACCCCGTGTCTGCTTGGGTTTCAAACGGGTGCTCCGCTTTCCTCCCACAGTTCGAAAGATGTGTTTGGTGCATTGACTATGCTAAATTCTCCCTCCGTGTACCCGAACAGGCGCCAGAGTGTGGCGACTAGGGAATTTTCACAGTAATTTCATTGAAGTGTTAATGTAAGCCTACTTGTAACACAAATTTTAAAAAAACCTTTTGCTCTTACTCAATCCATATCCCTCTATTCCCTTCCCACTCAATCCATATCCCTCTATTCCCTTCCCACTTCCCTCTTAAATGTTGCTAATGTGTCTGTTTCCACCACCACCTCTGGCAGTGCATTCCAGGCACCCACCTCTCTCTGCATGAAAAACCTTCCCTGCCCATCTCCCTCAAACTTTCTCCCCCTCACCTTGAACTTGTGCCCCCTTGTAACTAACACTTCCACCCTGGGAAAAAGCCTCTGACTATCCACCCAGTGTATGCCCCATATAATTTTGTAGACCTCTATCTGGTCTCCCCTCAGCCTCTGTCTTTCCAGTGAAAACAATCCGAGTTTATTCAACCTCTCCTCATAGCCAACACCCTTGAGACTAAGCAACATCCTGGTGAACCTTCTTTGTACTCTCTCCAAAGCTTCCACATCCTTCTGATAATGTGGTGATCAGGACTGCACGCAATTCTCCAAATGCAGCCTAACCGAGGTTTTATCTGGCTTCAACATGATTTCCCAATCTTGTACTCAATGCACCAGCTGATGAAGGCAAACATGCCATTTGCCTTCTTGATCACCTTGGCCACCAGTTTTGCCACTTTTAGGGACTGTGGACCTGCACACCCAAATCCCTTTATATGTTAATGTTCCTAAGGGTTCTGCCATTATACAATATAATTCGCACCTAAATTTGATCCTTCAAAATGCATCGCCTTGTATTTGTCCGAATTAAACTCCATCTGTCATTTCTGTGTCTTGAGTCTTCAATCTATCTATATCCTGTTGTATCCTCTGACAATCCCCGGCACTATCAGCATTCCACCAACCTTTCTGTCATCTGCAAACTTACTAATTAGACCACCCACATTTTCCTCCAGATCATTTATATATGCTACACACAAGAGGTCCCAGCACTGATCCCTGTAGAACACCACTAACTACAGATCTCTATTCTGAAAAACACCCTTCCACCGCTACTCTCTGTCTTCTATGATCAAGCCAGTTCTGTACCCATCTAGCAAACCCACCCCAAATCCCATGTGGTATTAGTTTTTGTACTAGTCTGCCATGTGGGACCTTATCAAACGCCTTACTGAAGTCCATATAAATTACATCCACTGCCCTTCCCTCATCAATTACCTTTGTACTCTCTCCAAAAAACTCAATCAAGTTGGTGAGACATGACCATCCCCGTACAAAACCATGCTGCCTGTCACTAACTAGTCCATTTTCCTCCAAATGTGCATATATCCTGTCCCTCCGTATCTTCTCCAAAAACTTTTCCACCCCTGATGTCCGGCTCAGCGGCCTAGTCTTTAGATTTCTCTCCCATAGACAGCAATGGAAGTTGGATCATTGAATAGATTCAAGGCAGAATTAGACATATTTTTGATCCCGTAAGACAGTCAAGAGTTCTGGGAAACTGGTAGAAAAGTGGAGATAAGGTTACAATTCAATCAGCTATGATCCTATTGAATGGTGGAGCAGGCTCGATAGGCTGAATGACCTACTCCTCTTATAACTTATGAAGTAGGATTTTGGAGCATTGAATCCATTTTGTTAATCCAAATTGATTCCGCTGTCCAGGTACTTCTCAGACCCGTATCTTCCACTGGTTCCAATGTTTGCCCTTTTTCTTTCCCCAAAAACTGAAATAATCTCTGCCTCAACCTGTCCAGTGGCTAACATTCCATTGTCCAACAACCTTGCATAAAGAAATATCTCTCATATTTCACATCTCTTGGTAGTAATTTTAAATTGGTGCTTCCTCATCACTAAATTGCCCACTGGACGATATAGTCTTTTGCCATTTGTAAAACTTCTGTTATATCTCTGCTTGGCCACTTTTGCTCCAGTGGAAATAATGCTAGTATATCAATCACCTTTATTTCTATAGGGTCCCACCCTTGGCATCTAGTGAATCTGTGCTGTGTGTACACACTGGCTTTAATTTTCTTTCTATAATGGGGTGCACAACAGAACGCAGTAGCAAATAGTTTACTGAATTTAATATTGGTTCTTTAAACTTTGAGGTTTCACAAGTAGGAGCACAGAGTACAAGAATAAAAATCGAATTTAAAGCTTTTTATTGATAGCAAGTTTGTCGTTCAATTTTTGTAGAAAGAATATGGGTTGACGTTCATATTATATAACATTAACCATGTGTTATGAAAAATCCTGTTGTTTAATACCCATGCTGCAAGCATGTAGCTTCAGAACAGAGTTTTAGGAGCACATATGCCAGATAACCTTGCTGTCTGTCTTGCTTTTGCCTGATCTGTCTGGTACTAGGATTACTGACACTGCCATTACTACTTAATGTGCTGTGCTCTCTTTAACTTCTGTGCTGTCCTCAAACTTCTCTTCTGTCTCCCTACTGCTTTGGATCCCACCCCCCTGACAAACTAGGTTAAACCCTCCTGAGTGGCTCTAGCAAATCTCCCCGCCAGGATGTTAGTCCCCCTCCAGTTCAGATGTAACCCGTTCCTCTTGAACAAGTCAGCCCTTCCCCAGAAAAGATCCCAATGATCCAAAAATCTAAATCCCTGCCCCCTGCACCAGCTTTCAAGCCAGGCATTCATCTGCCTAATCCTCCTGTTCATACACTCACTAGCACGTGGCACCGGTAGTAGTCCTGAAATTACTACCTTCGAGGTCCTGCACTTTAGCCTTCTGCCTAACTCTCTACATTCACATTTCAGGACCTCATCCCTTTTCCTACCTATGTCATTGGTACCAATGTGTACAACGACCTCTGGCTGCTCACCCCCCACCCCCCCCCCCCCCCAAGAATGTCCTGCAATCGCTCTGAGTTGTCCTTGACCCTGACACCAGGGAGGCAACACACCATCCTGGAGTCTCGATTGCGGCCACAGAAACGCCTGTTTGTGCCTCTAACTAGTGAGTCCCCTATTACTACTGCTCGCTTGCTCTTTGCCCAACCCTGTCCGACAGCAGAACCAGCTGTGGTGTCACAGACCTGGCTGCTGCTGGCATCTCTCCCTAACAGGACACACTTCCTGCAGACAAAGTTGTCAGGGAGACTAGATTGCTCCCTAATTGCTCACATCTGGCAGGAGGAGCATGCCACTACCCTAGCTGCCATATTGCCCTTATACAGGTAAAAGGATAAAAGAATCTCAACTCACCTCTCCCTTGCTTGTGGTCCTCCTGCCGACTTTTTTTTTGGTTAGAGGAGGAGGCAGGGAGGGCAACACTGAAGTAGTGTTTGGGGTTTAACTGTTCCTTCACAGCAGCTCCTCCACCAACCACCTTCTGGTTGCAGTGACTGCACTTACGCAAATGTGACCTGCAACCGCCAATCACCTCCAACCGATCCATATCCTGCTGTATCCTCTGTTGGTCCTCATCGCTGTCTGCAAGTCCACCAACCTTTGTGTCATCCTCAAACTCACTAATCAAACCAGTTACATTTTCTTCCACATCATTTATATATATATATATTATATATATTACGAACAGCAAATGTCCCAATACTAGTGTTCAGTTACTAGTGGTGTACTGCAAGGATCTGTTTTAGGGCCACTGCTGTTTGTCATTTTTATTAATGACCTGGATGAGGGCATAGAAGGATGGGTTAGTGGATTTGCGGATGACGCTAGGGTCGGTGGAGTTGTAGACAGTGCGGAGGGAAGTGGCAGGTTACAGAGGGCCATAGATAAGCTGCAGAGCTGGGCTGAGAGGTGGCAAATGGAGTTTAATGCGGAAAAGTGCGAAGTGATTCACTTTGGAAGGAGTAACAGGAATACAGAGTACTGGGCTAATGGTAAGATACTTGGTAGTGTGGATGAACAGAGGGATCTGGGTGTCCATGTGCATAGATCCCTGAAAGTTGGCACCCAGGTTAGAACATAGAACATAGAACAGTACAGCACAGAACAGGCCCTTCGGCCCACGATGTTGTGCCGACCTTCATCTGAAACCAAGATCAAGCTATCCCACTCCCTACCATCCTGGTGTGCTCCATGTGCCTATCCAATAACCGCTTAAATGTTCCTAAAGTGTCTGACTCCACTATCACTGCAGGCAGTCCATTCCACACCCCAACCACTCTCTGCGTGAAGAACCTACCTCTGATATCCTTCCTATATCTCCCACCATGAACCCTATAGTTATGCCCCCTTGTAATAGCTCCATCCACCCGAGGAAATAGTCTTTGAACGTTCACTCGATCTATCCCCTTCATCATTTTATAAACCTCTATTAAGTCTCCCCTCAATCTCCTCCGCTCCAGAGAGAACAGCCCCAGCTCCCTCAACCTTTCCTCACAAGACCGACACTCCAAACCAGGCAGCATCCTGGTAAATCTCCTCTGCACTCTTTCCAGCGCTTCCACATCCTTCTTATAGTGAGGTGACCAGAACTGCACGCAATATTCCAAATGCGGTCTCACCAAGGTCCTGTACAGTTGCAGCATAACCCCACGGCTCTTAAACTCCAACCCCCTGTTAATAAAAGCTAACACACTATATGCCTTCTTCACAGCTCTATCCACTTGAGTGGCAACCTTTAGAGATCTGTGGATATGGACCCCAAGATCTCTCTGTTCCTCCACAGTCTTCAGAACCCTACCTTTGACCCTGTAATCCACATTTAAATTAGTCCTACCAAAATGAATCACCTCACATTTATCAGGGTTAAACTCCATTTGCCATTTTTCAGCCCAGCTTTGCATCCTATCTATGTCTCTTTGCAGCCTACAACAGCCCTCCACCTCATCCACTACTCCACCAATCTTGGTGTCATCAGCAAATTTACTGATCCACCCTTCAGCCCCCTCCTCTAAGTCATTAATAAAAATCACAAAGAGCAGAGGACCAAGCACCGATCCCTGCGGCACTCCGCTAGCAACCTGCCTCCAGTCCGAAAATTTTCCATCCACCACCACCCTCTGTCTTCGATCAGATAGCCAGTTACCTATCCAATTGGCCAACTTTCCCTCTATCCCACACCTCCTTACTTTCATCATAAGCCGACCATGGGGGACCTTATCAAACGCCTTACTAAAATCCATGTATATGACATCAACCGCCCTACCTTCATCAACACACCTAGTTACCTCCTCAAAAAATTCTATCAAATTTGTGAGGGACGATTTGCCCTTCACAAATCCGTGCTGACTATCCCGGATTAATCCGCATCTTTCTAAATGGTCGTAAATCCCATCCCTAAGGACCTTTTCCATCAATTTACCAACCACCGAAGTCAGACTAACCGGTCTATAATTACCAGGGTCATTTCTATTCCCTTTCTTAAACAGGAACAACATTTGCCACTCTCCAGTCCTCTGGCACCATCCCCGTGGACAGTGAGGACCCAAAGATCAAAGCCAAAGGCTCTGCAATCTCATCCCTCGCCTCCCAAAGAATCCTAGGATACATTTCATCAGGCCCAGGGGACTTATCGACCTTCAGTTTATTCAAAACTGCCAATACATCCTCCCTCCGAACATCTATTTCCTCCAGCCTATTAGCCTGTAACACCTTCTCTTCCTGAAAAACATGGCCCCTCTCCTTGGTGAACACTGAAGAAAAGTATTCATTCATCACCTCGCTTATCTCCACTGATTCCATACACAAGTTCCCACCACTGTCCTTGACCGGCCCTAACCTCACCCTGGTCATTCTTTTATTCCTCACATAAGAGTAAAAAGCCTTGGGGTTTTCCTTGATCCGACCCGCCAAGGACTTCTCATGTCCCCTCCTAGCTCTCCTCAGCCCCTTTTTCAGCTCATTCCTTGCTAACTTGTCACCCTCAATCGAGCCATCTGAACCTTGTTTCCTCATCCCTACATAAGCTTTCCTCTTCCTTTTCACAAGACATTCCACCTCTTTTGTGAACCACGGTTCCCTCACTCGGCCATTTCCTCCCTGCCTGACAGGGACATACCTATCAAGGACACCCAGTATTTGTTCCTTGAAATAGTTCCACTTTTCATCAGTGCCTTTCCCTGACAGTTTCTGTTCCCATCTTATGCCCCCTAATTCTTGCCTAATCGCATCATAATTACCTCTCCCCCAATTGTAAGCCTTGCCCTGCCGTCCGGCCCTATCCCTCTCCATTGCAATAACAAAAGACACCGAATTGTGGTCACTATCTCCAAAGTTCTCTCCCACAACCAAATCTAACACTTGGCCCGGTTCATTTCCCAGTACCAAATCCAATGTGGCCTCACCCCTTGTCGGCCTATCCACATATTGTGTCAGGAAACCCTCCTGCACACACTGCACAAAAAGTGCCCCATCCAAACTATTCGACCTACAAAGGTTCCAATCAATATTTGGAAAGTTAAAGTCCCCCATGACAACTACCCTGTGACCCCCACACGTATCCATAATCTGCTTAGGTTGATAGGGTTGTTAAGAAGGCGTACGGTGTATTAGCTTTTATTGGTAGAGGGATTGAGTTTCAGAGCCAGGAGGTCATGTTGCAACTGTACAAAACTCTGGTGCGGCCGCACTTGGAGTATTGCATACAGTTCTGGTCGCCGCATTATAGGAAGGATGTGGAAGTGTTGGAAAGGGTGCAGAGGAGATTTACCAGGATGTTGCCTGGTATGGTGGGAAAATCGTATGAGGAAAGGCTGAGGGGCTTGAGGTTGTTTTCGTTAGAGAGAAGAAGGTTGAGAGGTGACTTAATAGAGGCATACAAGATGATCAGAGGATTAGATAGGGTGGATAGTGAGAGCCTTTTTCCTCGGATGGTGATGGCTAACACGAGGGGACATAGCTTTAAATTGAGGGGTGGTAGATATAGGACAGATGTTAGAGGTAGGTTCTTTACTCAGAGTAGTAAGGGCGTGGAATGCCCTACCTGCAGCAGTAGTGGACTCGTCAACATTAAGAGCATTCAAATGGTTATTGGATAAACATATGGATGATATTGGAATAGTGTAGGTTAGATGGGCTTTAGATTGGTTTCACTGGTCGGCGCAACATCGAGGGCCGAAGGGTCTGTACTGCGCTGTAATGTTCTATGTTCTATAATGAGCTGGTTTATGTTTTTTAAAAAGTAGATTCTCAAGTTTTAGGACGTAATGATTGAGTAAATACTGAATTTCTTTTAAAGGGGGTTAATTTATTTAACCAAGTGGAATCATTTTTTAGAAAACTTATTGGGTAGTTGTACTACTTGCTTTTTGTTGTCTTATTTTGCAGGGTCATGGTTTGAATGTGATGACTTGAAAGGTTCCAGTAGTTGCAGACATCCAACTTTGAAAGTTTCTCCACATGAAGTTCACATTGTAGTCTGGGAAAAGAGTGAGGTTGAAAATACAATTCGAAGCAGCAGCACACTTCAGTTTAATAACTCATCCTGTGTGACTTGCATAAAAGCCCCAACCTTCAAGAGCGATGCTACTTCCTTTGTTTCACAGCCGCTCTGTGAACCATCATCAAATAGTCCTGTTCAGTTAAGTGCAGTCGAGAAACCAACGTTCAGTACGTTTGCAGAGATTGCTGCACCAGCAACAAACACTGTAAAGGAAAATGAACAAGGAACTTCACATCGTGACTTGCTTCCAGCCCTGGAGCACCTGGTCGATGATGCAGTGATCACACTGGATCTCGTGGAAGTTAAAGTGGGCAATGAAGGGAACCCAATGGACAATACTCAATTCAAACCAAGTGCTGAGCAATGTGATTTGCAGAGACCACAGAACACTCTACAAAATTCACCTCGCATGACTCAGATGGCTGTCGACCATAATGTATCTGTACAACCTTGTACTGAGGAGCAGCATTCTACTGAAATTTGCCAACCAATGGACCAGACAACTGTTGTAAAACCTGATACATCTCAACAATATGTTTTACAGTCTGATGTACCTTCCTGGCCATCTAGCGTATCTCAACCACAAGTAACTGATGCAACTAGTGTTAAGCCTGCATTGTTACAAAACAATACCACTGTAAAAATGTTAATAACAAGTCCACCTGCTTGTCCTGTTCAAGAAATAAAAACTGCATCTGTTGGTTCCGAAACAGTTGCGCAGTCTTGTACAAAAACACAAAAGAAAAGTCCCATCAAAGTCCCAGCTTCTCAGATCTTGAAAACATCTACTGTAAATGGTTCATCAGCTGATATTTCCCGTCCTGTGACAGCTAACAGAAGTTTTGCAGGAGGCTGGACAAGGAACTTGTTGAACCGCCATCTGTCAACATTGGCCAGCAATGAACCTAGAATCTTGCCTCGCAATGAAGTTACGAATACTCCTAAAAGCAATGTTTTACTAAAAATGACTGAGTCAAAGCATCCTATAAAGGAACGTTTTGATGGGTTCAAAACAAAATATCTCTCAAAACATGTACCGAGAGCCAACAAATCACCCATCTCTCAAGATTCAAATGTTCCTAATGTTGTTTGTGCACAGAGTGCCAACCATTTGCCTCAAGACTTTGGTAATATGAAGGAAAATTGCAAATTATTGACCAAGACAATGTCTTCTGATGTCCATACATTAAACAAAACATTTCCTTCTGATTCATCAAAATGTGGACATCCCACAATGTATGAAACCGGGACTTATAATATGAAGAAACAGATCAACGGCTCCAGCTCAGTCAAAGCAGAACTGAATCATGTTGACTCAAAAGCTCATGACCTTCGTCTCAAGCTGCTCAAAAAACTTCAAGTCAAAAGAGATCAATTGGCTTCACTTGACCAGCTAATGAAGACTAAGCAATATGGTGAATTTGCCACCGAATATGTTAGTACTTCTAGTTTTGAAGGAGAGTTGAATGTTCCGAATGGTAATGGAAGCACGTTGTACGATGATGTATTGAATGAACTTTGGAGCGAGCTTGGTGTTGAAGATAATAAGTATGTTTGTACAACCAGTTCTAGTGCTTCGTTGAGTAGTAGCCCAAGCCATGATGAATTACTTGCAGAACTGTTCATTCCAGCCACAGCCACTGCATCTAGTTGTATGCAAAATGATGACTTCAGGCTTTCTGGAATGTTAGCAGATGGAGTAACAAACTGCAAACTGAGTAATGGGTGTGCCATAGGTCCAAGGAATGGTGACCACACATCACCTATTTCAACTTCACAGAGGCAGCACCATGATTACAAAAGTGATTCTGTCAGTGTAGCTAACGGCTGTGCATCAGTTTATGAGAGTCCCACAAAAGAGGAAATGTTGGTCGATTTATTGTCCACTTCAACTCTTAACTCTTTAGCAGGCGATGAATTGCCTAACTTTGATGAAAATCTGTTTGAAAATTGCTAGGAAATGGTAATTCTATGAAAGCAGTGAGAAATCTTATTGTCTATAATTTGGGATATATTAAGGGTAAATTGTTCCAAGTCCCTTGCATGTTTAAACAAAAAATGTGGTTCTTCCCTTTGGAATTTCATGGCAAATAGGTGGTTTGTGCATTCTGTGAATGTACCCTTTTTGCTTTCAGGTAGTTTCATGGCATTTGAAGAATATGTAAAACTGTAATGACACTACTGAATAAAATGTTAGTTATCCACATTTGATGTAATGTTGCTAACTTTCCTTTTAGGAAAAAACTGACCCAGATGTGCTGTTTTGACAAATGGAATTCAATTTGCTGGAGTTTGCTTTAACATATTTACATGAATACATTTTTTGTTAATTTGAAATGTGCAATTTGTCAACCCTCATTCTTTGTGAATTACAAATATTTATCAACTTAAAATGATTATATCACTTGTATTTTCTTGCAACTGCTATTACAGAGACAAACAAAATTGAGTACAACCAACTTAATATACTAAAAACAATATATTATGTCCAAAGTATGAAGCAATTGATCCATTGGAACGATTCCTATCCTATAGTGCCATCTGAGTTAAGCGATAATCCACTTGAGTTCTGTTCTTGCAATTCATATCATCTAAACCCATTTATTAGATTCTTACTCCATAAATTCCCCATCTTGTGTACTTTTTACTCAAGTGTAATGAGAAATATTTGCTTCTTATGCAAAATGGTTTATAATTGCTGCAAAGTTATTTCAGTTCAAATTGTGAAATTCGTTAATTTTACAATTTAAACTAGCCTATCATGTAAAGTAATGATGACTTTTTTTTTTAAATGAGTACCGGTATTGTGATAAGCTTAAAAATCCACTATAGAAACTTAGAAACCCCACAGTGCAGGAGGAGGCCATTCGGCCCATCAAGTCTGTACCGACAACAATCCCACCCAGTCCCTATCCTCGTAATCCCACATATTTATCCTACTAATCCCTCTAACCTACACATCCCGGGATGTCAATTGGGATCAGTCGGGGAGAAGGTTATGAGCAATCTTTTGGGCGAGATCTTTGTCCAGTGTTCTGTCCAATGCACCAACTGGTTATCTCTCTATGGATAATGTTGGTTTTGAGATTTTTTCCATTTGTTTCAGATCGCCAACATTTGCAGGTCTTTGTTTATTTTATACTATGTTATTTCTTGGATTTTGAAAATTCAAAGAGAAATTTGTGCTGAAAGTTACAAGATGTGTATATATTTTGTTCAGTAGCCACAAAGTTCAAGCTGTCTTTCTAGGCTGACTTAATTGTTTTTTGATATTTAATAAAAATTTATTGTTCTATTTGTGAACTCTAATGTAAGGCATGTATCTTATGCTGAGAATTGCATCAATAGAACATAACTTGAAACAGAGCACCAGCTCAAGGCCCAGCAAATAAGCATTTCAGTGGACTCTTAGTAGCCCAAAGTAACTTATATTTTCCAGTCTTTGTGTAAAAATGTGTTGCATTTGAATTGCATTGATGTGTTCCTCTGACATACTTAATGTTAAGTTGGCTGTGTTGCCAAACAATAAACTTATTCCAATTTACCTAACCCTTAGTTCTCGTATTAGGAATGTGTCTGATCCAGCACTCTTGTATCATTTTAACCAAAGGTGCATTTCTAGAATTTTGCTTGCAAAAAACATCTTTGGTTAAAAGACAACCACCAGTGGAGTGGAGAGTAAAACGAATCTGATGTGAGGGCAGGGTTGCTAGAGATTTGGGGTGGACAATGGCAGTATGATGTGGTGTAAATGAGGATATTTTCCATGAATATCGGCTGTCGTTTGAAGGAGGCCATTAGACATGGTAAAGTGCGTCAAAACACTGCTGAGATTAAATTGGTGGAGTTGATGCTGGGTGGGTAGACGGGAAGGCTGACAAATTCAAAGTCTGAACCTCCAAAGGCATGCGTGCCCATTGGTTTAAATTGGGAGCTACTTTTGATCTGGCCATTGCCAGAACTCCTGGCCAGATGCACCTTAGCACTTAAATGAAATGTCCACCCCATTTGGTTTAGTATATAGTTGCAAATCAATATAAATTTGAATATGAAAATAATACAGTTGTGATCATCAGCTGGTCTGATCAGAACTGAGATGATTCCTAAAGAGTAAACTTGCAATATTGCCTTGTGTTGAGATGGCGCTGGACTAATCTCACCCTGGGAAAGGCTTAATGCCTGAGGCAAATTGAAAAACTGGAGACGAGTTACTAAAAGGGGCAGAGTCCCAGTGTATTGTCCAGCAATTCCTGAGGGTGAGGATAGATCCACATCAGGTGTAGCAGTGTCAGCTTGTGCAAATGAGGGAGGTAGGAATGTAACCAGTCCTACCGACTGGAACTCTGGGCAAATGCAGGCACATCATCCAGAAGAAGTGGTCCTGAAGTTTGTGCCCAGCTTCACGTGAGGGTCTGAGCTGTGCTAAGGGTCTGAGCTGTGCTAAGGGTCTGAGCTGTGCTAAGGGTTTGAGCTGTGCTAAGGGTACCATACTTTGGAGCTTTGTAGTAAGATTTTTTTGTTTAAAGGGCTTATTAGCTGATGTTTTTGGACTTCTTGTCAGCCGTTACTACTACAAGTCCCATAAGACAAAGGAGCAGAATTAGGCCACTCGACCCGTTGAATCTGCTCCACCATTCAATTATGGCTGATATTTTTCTCATCCCCATTCTGCCTTTTTCCCATAATCCCCGATCCCCTTATTAATCAAGAACTTATCTATCTCTGTCTTAAAGACACTCAATGAACTGGCCTCCACCTCCTACGGCAAAGAGTTCCACAGATTCACTCTCTGGCTGAAGAAATTTCTCCTCTTGTCTGACAGGATCATCCCTTTAGCCTGAGGTCATGCTCTCTGGTTCTAGTTTTCCCTACTAGTGGAAACATCCTCCACGTACACTCTAAGAAGATGCATATTGCAAAATGAAACAAGAGGACACTTTGAGCGTAAAGCTGCTGCCGCTCTGTTAGCATTACAGTAACACAGCTCTTCAGGCTTTTCCCTTCCTGGTTGATAGTCTACAAAACTGAAAAAGGAAAAGTTTTTACCAAGAACTTCTACCTTAGAGGCAGCTTCAGACCAATCTCCATCCTACTGCCTGCTCTGAAAAATATTTTAAAACAATTGATAACATTCTAAATAAAACAGCCCATAATTTTTTTAAAAATCATTTTGTCCTATCTCCAAGTGTTAATGGATTGTTTTAATTCCAGATTTCTGGATTTGCATCTTTGCCAAAAGCCTATCTCTGGACCAGGTTTTGTTGAAATCTGTCGCCGTAGTTTGAGAGGTATTGTTTACAAAAAAATTGACTAGCAGGGTAAAAATATTGCCTCTATGGGCTATCTAGTTTGCCTTCTATCATCTTGGTAGTTGCATGATATACTGACACTGGAGTTATTAATGATAATCAATCTCTTTAAATTAGACTCAACAGACCCTGAAAATGCACAATGGAAAGCTTTGGGAACTGGTATATTTGGGGATACATATGAAAGAAATTTAACACCTTACGGCAACAAATAACTTTCCACCCCTTTTATCCCACTTCCAGAAGTTGGACCCTATCAAGGTACTGGTCTTGCACTGGGGGAGTGTCTGGCTCTTTAAGGGCTCACTACTGACTACCGCATTGTGTCCAAAGATTTCCACTCCATCTGACGAAGGAGCAGCGCTCCGAAAGCTTATGGTATTTGCTACCAAATAAATCTGTTGGACTTTAACCTGGTGTTGTTAAAACTCTTACTGTGTTCACCCCAGTCCAACACCGGCATCTCCACATCATGACAACCATTTTATGTTGTGTAGATGCTGGCATTGGACTGGGGTGAACACAGTAAGAGTTTTAACAACACCAGGTTAAAGTCCAACAGGTTTATTTGGTAGCAAATACCATAAGCTTTCGGAGCGCTGCTCCTTCGTCAGATGGAGTGGAAATGTGCTCTCAAACAGTGCACAGAGACACAAAATCAAGTTACAGAATACTGATTAGAATGCAAATCCCTACAGCCAGCCAGGTCTTAAAGATACAGACAATGTGAGTGGAGGGAGCATTAAGCACAGGTTAAAGAGATGTGTATTGTCTCCAGACAGGACAGCCTGCAAGTCCAGGAGGCAAGCTGTGGGGGTTACTGATAATGTGACATAAATCCAACATCCCGGTTTGGGCCGTCCTCATGTGTGCGGAACTTGGCTATCAGTTTCTGCTCAGCGACTCTGCGCTGTCGTGTGTCGTGAAGGCCGCCTTGGAGAACGCTTACCTGAAGATCCGAGGCTGAATGCCCGTGACTGCTGAAGTGCTCCCCCACAGGAAGAGAACAGTCTTGCCTGGTGATTGTCGAGCGGTGTTCATTCATCCGTTGTCGTAGCGTCTGCATGGTTTCCCCAATGTACCATGCCTCGGGACATCCTTTCCTGCAGCGTATGTGCATTTATGTGCCAGGCAACCATTTTGTGTGTCAGATACCCATCTCTGTGATTTTCCCCACTACAGAACATTGTAGATATCTTTGTTTAGGGATATACATTATCATTGTTTCTAGTTTGTAATTGATAAAAGTTCTTGCTAATTTTCTTGCTATACATGTTAACTATATTAAATAAACTTCTTGATAAAAGCTCCCTAGTGGGTCACTTGAATCACACCTGAAGTGAAACATCTCATGCTTATCCTAGCCGAATTCAAGATGCAAAACTTATGATTCAGGTGGGGCTCCATAAAATACTTTGAAGTTTCTTACCTGAACCATAACACAGGTCATTGGTCCATGTGGGCATTCATGCTCCACATGAGAGTCCTCCCAATCTTCATCTAACCTTAATGGTATCTCCTTATCTTAAATGCAACTGTACTATTCACCCCAAGTACTGCTTGTGGTTATATGCTCCACATTCTTACCATTTGGAGTACAGAAGTTTCTCCTGAATTCCTTATTGGATTTATTAGGTAGAATGAAACCAATTCAACTGTTCCATTATTTGAAAAGAACTTAAACATTAAGCAATAATAAAAGCCCAGATCAAATATCCGGGGTATAATTAAGTTGTGCATTCCAGTGAAAAACACTACCCGAGTGGATTAATTTCTTTGCTGAAATAACAACAAAATGTTTTGTATGGTGCCACCTGGTGACTTGTGTACAGTACCACACCATTAACAGTGGCTAGACAGGAATTTGAGGTGGTAAATGAAAGATTTACACATTCCAGTAGCACCACTTGCATCATACTAAAAGGATTTGTCTCCAAAGACAACATTCAACTGTGTCATGCTTCCACTAAATTGCATTAGGAGTACCTAAACAAGTTTACTATTTGAATGGTGAAAGTTCCAGGTTTGGTCGGACTATAAAGCCAGCTGCTTTCTGTCCTGGTACTGGTAAGAACACTACAACTGGTCTCAACCTCCATAAAATAGGAAGGTGAAAATCATGTGCGTGTGTGAATGCTGGATGGGAATTTAACTAGGCTGGATTGTAATGTTCTGCTATCTCCCTTTGTATAAATATGGTCACCTGTAAGAATCCTTACTGAAGGTGGGTTATTCTGTGCACCAGCTGTCAGTACTCACTTCTGGCCAAGAAGTCAAAGGCTTGATTTTCATGTAAAATCTAAGCTTATACTCCAGCATAGCTTTGATGGAATGCTGCATCATTGGTAAAGGGCACCCCTGAAGATGTTAAACTGATGTCTCGTCAGCCTGTTGAGATGGCTGTTAAAAGGTACCATGGGTGTTATTCAAAAATAGTGATGTCCTTTGGCAACATCGCTATCTCACCCTATACCACCAAAAAGAAACCTTGATTGCTCATTCATCTCATTGTTGTTTTTGGAATGCTAGTTAAAATTGCTATTGTATTTGCCGACATAACAATAAATGCATTACCAAAGTAATTTATTAATGAGCAAAATACTGCAGATGCTGGGGATCTGAAATAAAATGCAGGGGAAAAGTGTCATTAGACTTGAGATTAACTCTCTTTCTCCTTCCGCAGAAGCTGCCAGACCTGCTGACTTTCCATCATTTTCTGTTTTAAATTATGTGAAGTACTTTAAAATATTTAGAAGCAGAAACATTTGTTGTACAAGCGCAAGTATTTATTCTCTCCATTGATAACAACATAATTAAATTTCCAACTGCAAATTTTTAATCGATTTTGAAAGTGTGTCTCACTGCTGGAGTAACTTTGTAACCTAAATAAAGTTTCTTCCAGAGCATTTGTACAAAAGTGTTGTTTATTTAACATAAATGCATTTTGACCTAAAGATGGCACCAAATCTCATTTAAATCTCTCAATAAATGCTGAGGGTGGGGTCAGTAGCCTATCAATTAGTTATTTTTTTCTAAAATATAACAAGTGTTCCCTGCAGCAGTCTTAATATTACCTTCAATACGTTGGTATGATTATTGTTTTAATCCATCAATGTTTTCAACTTCTAAGCCTTCCATTTAAAAAATGACTTTGTGTAAGGTATTTTTGATAACTTTTAGGTCAATAAATTAAAAATAATTAAGTTCAATGTATGTTGTAAGGTTTCTAATTTTACAAGGTAATGGTCAGAGATTCAGATTACAGCCCATGTTTGCTTGTGCAATGACTGATTGTGGGACAGATGAAGTGAGGGGTAGCATAATGTGCAAAGTTAGCTGCGACTTGTTAGGCTGTTCAGTGTAGACCCCGTTGAACATGAGAAGATGAGGTGTGGTTTCCTCTTCCTGTTCCTCTAGTTGACAAGTGGACATAAATACTGTAGTTTCAGGCTAGTGCCTGGTTTTGCTACTGATGTGTCAAGCTAGTAATGGAGATTGTTTTCTTTTTCTTAGACCTCTGTGTTGATAAGTCTTGATGTGGAGATGCCGGCGTTGGACTGGGGTAAACACAGTAAGAGTTTTAACAACACCAGGTTAAAGATCCAACAGGTTTATTTGGTAGCAAATACCATTAGCATTTGGAGCGCTGCTCCTTCGTCAGATGGAGTGGAAATCTGCTCTCAAACAAGGCACAGAGACACAAAATGAAGTTACAGAATACTGATTAGAATGCAAATCCCTACAACCAACCAGATCTTAAAGATACAGACAATATGAGTGGAGGGAGCATTAAGCACAGGTTAAGGAGATGTGGATTGTCTCCAGACAGGACAGCCAGTGAGATTCTGCAAGTCCAGGAGGCAAGCTGTGGGGGTTACTGATAGTGTGACATAAACCCGACATCCCGGTTTAGGCCGTCCTCATGTGTGCGGAACTTGGCTATCAGTTTCTGCTCAGCGACTCTGCGCTGTCGTGCGCAGCTGAGCAGCTACGACAACGGATGAATGAACACCACTCGACAATCACCAGGCAAGACTGTTCTCTTCCTGTGGGGGAGCACTTCAGCGGTCACGGGCATTCAGCCTCTGATCTTCGGGTAAGCGTTCTCCAAGGCGGCCTTCACGACACACGACAGCGCAGAGTCGCTGAGCAGAAACTGATAGCCAAGTTCCGCACACAATGAGGACGGCCTAAGCCGGGATGTTGGATTTATGTCACACGATCAGTAACCCCCACAGCTTGCCTCCTGGACTTGCAGAATCTCACTGGCTGTCCTGTCTGGAGACAATACACATCTCTTTAACCTGTGCTTAATGCTCCCTCCACTCATATTGTCTGTATCTTTAAGACCTGGTTAGCTGTAGGGATTCGCATTCTAATCAGTATTCTGTAATTTGATTTTGTGTCTCTGTGCCCTGTTTGAGAGCACATTTCCACTCCATCTGACGAAGGAGCAGTGCTACGAAAGCTAATGGTGTTTGCTACCAAATAAACCTGTTGGACTTTAACCTGGTGTTGTTAAAACTCTTATGTTGATAAGTCTTAACATTTATAAACCGTACCTTACAATTTTTTAATCAAACTTGCAAACTTATTTCTCACCTTTGCTCCCCTTATTCTACCTCTTTGAGTTAAAGGACAACAATCAAATCTGTCCCTAATTCTCAACCACTCTACAGCCAGCTACGCGGAGCTGTATGGAAGTAGCAAGGAGTAGTTCCGTCTTACATTTTGCGTAATCTATCTCGTGCCAGTTTTTTTCCTGTAGTCTCTTTGCTCTGTGGTAAGGAACTTGTGGTGCGAGCCCAGGTGAAACAGGAACAGTAGTACACTGCATTTAATTTAAAATATTTTATCCTCTTCTGTTTGAAAGTATTTGTACGAACACAGTGATAAGAATGTTATAAAATTAAGGGGTGGGTGCACACAATTTTGCTGCAGATGTAGCAGGCGGAATTAAAAACACTTGCTCATAATGCACTGTGTTCCATGGTTTAGAGTTTACAAAATAATTATCAATCGTAATTCTGTTAAAAGACCAATATTAAGGAATGGAAGTAAAAGGCATGGAACTTAAACTTGCACAGAACATCTGTTAGACCACATTTGGAATACGGTGCAGAATTCTGGTAGAGGTAAAATTGCCATAGTCCCAGATGACAGGCCTTTGAGGGGGGGGGAGGGAATTGGCTGGTGATCACCACACCACAGGCAAGGGGCAAGGTTGAGAAGGTGGAACTTCATGAATAACCTCATGTAGTAACTTCCAGCTGCTGTTCCTCAGCACGCACACCAACAGGGGAAGGTGATTAGGCACTGGTGGTGACCTTTCGCCTTCAGACCCTGCAGCGATACCTTGGGGTTGAGCCTGCTCCTGGATGGTGTGTCCTGGTGATGTATTTCTTCCACCAGGTGCACAGCCTGAACAATAAAGTGCAGATCCTGTTTAAAGACCAGAAGGGTCTTTTTAACTCAATGCAGGCATTACCCATCTTTTATCAGGACTTGATCAAAATCTGGAGCACAATGGCCTCACGCCACAGTTCTCCATCAGGACTAGCGGCTGTCAGACGTTGCTCAAGAACCCTAACCTCCATTCTTTGAACTTCAGGTGGCTGGTGGAGAGGAGGGCTGTGGCTGCTGGGGTGACCAGAATCAGGGACATGCTAGGTGGTGGAAGAGTGGCCTGGATGACCCCTTCTGAATTGGCATATCGGGCATCCAGCTCATGGCCAATGCCATCCGACATCTTAATATGGTGGTGTTCAGCCCCAGTGGAAATGGGATCTCAAGGATAATTAGGTATGCGGTGGACTCCTGTGCGTGTACCCCTCCTTGGATGGAATTTCACATCGGCACCTGAGGGAGGGTTCGGGGGCTTGGGGCCAGTGCCCCAGAATCTGAGTTGCCTCACAGAAATGCTAACCATGTCCTTTAGCATGACATAGATGGCTTCCCTGTACAGGGTGCTGCTGCACATCTTTCACCTCCTTGCCTTCATCCTCTGTCCAGACACAAGCTGGCATCCTTTGTTGCAGTCCCTAATGAAGGGCTCTACATGGGAGCCCTCCCCTTTATCATCAGAGACCATGGGCGGTGGGTGTTGCACACAGCAGTCCCATACAACAATAAGTTGCATTGGTTCACTGGCTCCTAAGGTGTATGTGGCTTTTGCAGCCTTGTTCGTCTACACCCCATTTTCAGTTTTTTTAACTTTTTTATTTCTTACTTCAGCTCCTCACACCTGAACTTCAGTCACCCAGAGGGAACCGGGGAGAGAAGAGGATCTCCTCATGAGCCTGCTCCTGGACCTTGTCATGAGCCTGCTCCTGGACCTAGCCAAGCTGGCCATTAATAGTTCCAGGCAGTGGGTGGTTGAGGGGGCCACCCATCCCCACAAGTTGCTCCTCTTCCTTGGCTATGTTCACTCCCATGGAAAGGGAGCTCACAATGCCAGCTGGCACCATAGAGACATTTCATGCCCAGTGGGCACCACAGGGACTGGGGTGCATTATCTATCCCTTCAATCACGTTTTGTTTTGATGTTTTAAGTTTCTTTCGAGATTCTGTTTAAAGTTTATTTATTAGTCACAAGTAGGCTTACATTAACACTGCAATGAAGTTACTGTGAAAATCCTCATGTCACCACACTCCGGCACCTGTTCGGGTACACTGAGGGAGAATTTAGCATGGCCAATGCACCTAACCAGCACGTCTTATGGACTGTGGGAAGAAACCGAAGCACCCAGAGGAAACCCACGCAGATATGGGGAGAACGTGCAAACTCCGCACAGACAATGACTTAGGCCAGGAATCAAACCCGGGTCCCTGGCACTATGAGGCAGCAGTGCTAACCACTGTGCCACTGTGCCGCCTAATCTGTTCCCAATTCTGTTTACTTTGATCCAATATTCCTTTAAGGAACTGCTTATCCCAGTTTGTTGATTTAATTTGTTTCATTAATGCAAAGAGACACAGACTAACTGCAGGCAGACCATGAGAGAGAGGCAGAATCACAGAAGCATATTCTGCAGGTAAGCCAGCAGTAGGTTTTTGAGCCCCAGATGTGTATTCTAAGATGTTGGTGTGTTCTCGTCTATCTAGGCCATTATGGCCAGGGACATTGAGATGACGTAATCATTATGTCCTTTTATCTTTCAGTGATGGTAATCAGTCATAGAATTGTTTTTACAAATACCTTGAATTGTGTGGAAGCAAAGGAAGATGTCCCATTGTTCCATAGCAATCCCTTGCAACCAGTCCTGTCAGTGGCTAAAGATGCGTTCATCAGTCACCTTCAAATGTCTTGTGTCCATTTTTTAAAATATACAACTCAGGTATTTAACTGGAGAAACTTTGTTAATCTAGTATGAGATTTGGGACAGGAGGTCCGGCAACTTAAAGATTGTAGCCATGATGTGGAGATGCCGGCGTTGGACTGGAGTAAGTGGATAGTGTGACATGAACCCAAGATCCCGGTTGAGGCCGTCCTCGTGTGCGGAACTTGGCTATCAGTTTCTGCTCAGCGACTCTGCGCTGTGTGTCGTGAAGACCGCCTTGGAGAACGCTTACCCGAAGGTCAAAGGCTGAATGCCCGTGACCGCTGAAGTGTTCCCCCAGTAAGAGTTTTAACAACACCAGGATAAAGTCCAACAGGTTTATTTGGGAGCAAATGCCATTAGCTTTCGGAGCCCTGCTCTTTCGTCAGATGGAGCCAGATGAAGTGTTCCCTGACAGGAAGGGAACACTCCTGCCTGGTGATTGTCGAACGGTGTTCATTCATCCGTTGTCGTAGCGTCTGCATGGTCTCCCCAATGTACCATACCTCGGGACACTTGCATGGGCTTGCAAAATCTCACGAACTGTCCTGGTTGGAGACAATACACATCTCTTTAACCTGTGCTTAACCCTCTCTCCACTCACATTGTCTGTACCTTTAAGACTTGATTACCTGTAAAGACTCTCATTCCAACCATGATCTTGTAAATTAAGTTTGTGTCAATATATGCCCTGTTTGTGAACACAACTCCCACTCACCTGATGAAGTGCTCTGAAAGCTTGTCACTTGTGCTACCAAATAAACATGTTGGACTTTAATCTGGTGTTGTGAGACTTCTTACTGAACTTAAAGATTGTTATGGGGGTCAAGAGAGGTGATGGGGAAGCAGGGCTGGGTGTCATCAGCATACATGTGGCAAAGCTAGGCTCTTGGGGAACATGAGTTGTAGTCCAGAAGTCAGTGAGGGTGGTAAGGTATTGGGGAAGGTATCAGGGTCAAGGGTGGGTACCGGTAGACAGGAAGGTGGGTTGAAGTGTGTCTACTTCAATGCAAGGAACATCCGGAACAAGGTAGATGAACTTGGGGCGTGGATTGGTACTTGGGACTACGATGTTGTGGCCATTACGGAGACGTGGGTAGAACAAGGACAGGAATGGTTGTTGGACGTTCCGGGGTATAGATGTTTCGCTAAGTGTAGGGAAGCTGGTAAAAGAGGTGGAGGAGTGGCATTGTTAATCAAGGATAGTTTAACGGCTGCGGAAAGGCACTTCGAGGGGGATCTGCACACTGAGGTAATATGGGCTGAGGTTAGAAATAGGAAAGGAGTGGTCACGTTGTTAGGAGTTTACTATAGGCTCCCAAATAGTGATAGAGATGTGGAGGAAGAAATTGCTAAGCAGATTATGGATATGTGTGGGGGTCACAGGGTAGTTGTGATGGGGGACTTTAACTTTCCAAATATTGATTGGAACCGTTGTAGGTCAAATAGTTCAGATGGGGCAGTTTTTGTGCAGTGTGTGCAGGAGGGTTTCCTGACACAATATGTGGATAGGCCAACAAGAGGTGAGGCCACATTGGATTTGGTACTGGGAAATGAACCGGGCCAAGTGTTAGATTTGGTTGTGGGAGAGCACTTTGGAGATAGTGACCACAATTCGGTGTCTTTTGTTATTGCAATGGAGAGGGAAAGGGCCGTACAGCAGGGCAAGGTTTACAATTGGGGGAGAGGTAATTATGATGTGATTAGGCAAGAATTAGGGGGCATAAGTTGGGAACAGAAACTGTCAGAGAAAGGAACTGATGAAAAGTGGAACTTTTTCAAGGAACAAATACTGGACGTCCTTGATAGGTATGTCCCTGTCAGGCAGGGAGGAAATGGCTGAGTGAGGGAACCATGGTTCACGAAAGAGGTGGAATGTCTTGTGAAAAGGAAGAGGGAAGCTTATGTAGGGATGAGGAAACAAGGTTCAGATGTCTCGATTGAGGGTTACAAGTTAGCAAGGAATGAGCTGAAAAAGGGGCTTAGGAGAGCTAGGAGGGGACACGAGAAGTCCTTGGCGGGTCGGATCAAGGAAAACCCCGAGGCTTTTTATTCTTATGTGAGGAATAAAAGAATGACCAGGGTGAGGTTAGGGCCGGTCAAGGACAGTAGTGGGAACTTGTGTATGGAGTCAGTAGAGATAGGCGAGGTGATGAGTGAATACTTTTCTTCAGTGTTCACCAAGGAGAGGGGCCATGTTTTTGAGGAAGAGAAGGTGTTACAGGCTAATAGGCTGGAGGAAATAGATGTTCGGAGGGAGGATGTCCTGGCAGTTTTGAATAAACTGAAGGTCGATAAGTCCCCTGGGCCTGATGAAATGTATCCTAGGATTCTTTGGGAGGCAAGGGATGAGATTGCAGAGCCTTTGGCTTTGATCTTTGGGTCCTTGCTGTCCACGGGGATGGTGCCAGAGGACTGGAGAATGGCAAATGTTGTTCCTCTGTTTAAGAAAGGGAATAGAATTATAGTAATTATAGACCGGTTAGTCTTACTTCGGTGGTTGGTAAATTGATGGAAAAGGTCCTTAGAGATGGGATTTACGACCATTTAGAAAGATGCGGATTAATCCGGGATAGTCAGCATGGATTCGTGAAGGGCAAGTCGGGCCTCACAAATTTGATTGAATTTTTTGAGGAGGTAACTATGTGTGTTGATGAAGGTAGGGCAGTTGATGTCATATACATGGATTTTAGTAAGGCGTTTGATAAGGTCCCCCATGGTCGGCTTATGATGAAAGTGAGGAGGTGTGGGATAGAGGGAAAGTTGGCCGATTGGATAGGTAACTGGCTGTCTGATCGAAGACAGAGGGTGGTGGTCGATGGAAAATTTTCGGATTGGAGGCAGGTTGCTAGTGGAGTGCCGCAGGGATCAGTGCTTGGTCCTCTGCTCTTTGTGATTTTTATTAATGACTTAGAGGAGGGGGCTGAAGGGTGGATCAGTAAATTTGCTGATGACACCAAGATTGGTGGAGTAGTGGATGAGGTGGAGGGGTGTTGTAGGCTGCAAAGAGACATAGATAGGATGCAAAGCTGGGCTGAAAAAT